>NC_134114.1:0-600000 GCF_040939455.1 Microcebus murinus | reverse complement strand
TGTGTGGCCTGAGAAGGTTCCGGAATCTCCCAGAGGGTTGGGCCGCCCCCGCGTGGCGCTGGGACTTGGGGGCTCCAGTCTTTGGGGCAGGTCGGCCCTGACGACACCTCCCCTCCCCGCAGACCTACATCTCGCCCGGCGCGGCCATCTTCCAGGCGGAGACGGCGGCGGACGAGGCGGCGGCCATGCTGCACAACATGCGCGTGTACGGCACCTGCACGCTGGCGCTCATGGCCGTGGTGGTCTTCGTGGGCGTCAAGTACGTGAACAAGCTGGCCCTGGTGTTCCTGGCCTGCGTGGTGCTGTCCATCCTGGCCATCTACGCCGGCGTCATCAAGACGGCCTTCGACCCCCCGGACATCCCGTGAGTCACGGGCCGTGTGCGTCTCGGTTGGTGCCTGGGCCGCGTCCGGCCCCGTGGGCGCCATCCTGCCTCCGTGGCAGGTGCCAGTGGATTGCGGGGACCCTCCTCCCGGGCGCCTGCAGGAGCGAGCCGGGCAAGGCACAGCTGCGTCTGGCCGAGTCTGCAGGGGCAGGGGCCCGCGGGTGCCGTGGGGCAGCAGTGTGGAGCTCGTCCCGGGTGGGGCCCCTTCACCCTCACAGGCCCCCGATGGCCTCCGCTCTCCTGCTGGGCGGTTGGGGTCCCCAGCCCAGCGGAGAGCAGGTGCCGGCGCCCAGCCCAGGGCAGCGCTGAGGAGGGGCTGGCGCTGCGGCCAGGCCAGGTGGGCCCCTCCCGTTCCACGCCACGTGGTCTACCATGGAGCCCCCACTGAGGGGCAGCCTGGTTTTACCTACGCTGAGCGCCCCCAAACAGGGGGCAGAGCAGCCCCAAACCCTGTGGGAGCCTGTTCATAGGGCAGGACGGCAGCCCCTTGCCGAGGGGCGCGTTCCCTGACCCCAGGGGCGGCTGGGCAAGGTTGGCGTGGAGCCCTGGCAGGCTGCCCCTCATCATCCTGTACCGCGATGGAGTTTGATTCATAAGTGAGGCGCAGGGCCTCGCGCCTTGGGGGTGTTCTTAGGTCGGATAAGTGTGGTGTGAACACGAGCACTACACGCTCCTGGTGGTGGTGAGGCCAAGTGTCCACGGCACGGCAGGGTGTCCACACGGGGTGTCCACAGCAGGGTATCCACGTGGGTGCCCATGGCAGGGTGTCCACGTGGGTGTCCACAGCAGGGTGTCCACGTGGGTGTCCACGGCAGGGTGTCCACGTGAGTGTCCATGGCAGGGTGTCCACGTGAGTGTCCACAGCAGGGTGTCCATGGCAGGGTGTCCACGTGGGTACCCACTGCAGAGTGTCCACGTGGGTACCCACGGCAGGGTGTCCACATGGGTACCCACGGCAGGGTGTCCACGTGAGTGTCCACAGCACTGATGCTGGACAGAGGGAGGGGTCGTGAGAGCTGATACACGCTCAGAACAGTGCATAGTGGAAAACCCGTGAGTTATTTCTGGAATTTCCACTTTGTACGTTCGGACGGGGTTGGCCGAGGGGCTCCTCGGGCCTGCTGGGGCCCAGGCTGGCCGCCTGGGAGGCAGCACAGGGTGACAGCGTCCCGCCCCCAGGGTCTGCCTCCTGGGGAACCGCACGCTCGCGCGGCGCGGCTTCGACGTCTGCGCCAAGGTGCACGAGGGCAGCAACGGCTCGGCCACCACCGCGCTCTGGGGCCTCTTCTGCAACGGCTCCCAGCCCAGCGCCTCCTGCGACGAGTACTTTGCCCAGAACAACGTCTCCGAGATGCAGGCCATCCCCGGCGTGGCCAGCGGCGTCTTCCTGGGTGAGGTTCCCGGGCGCCTCGGCAGGGGCGGGCGCGGAGCCTGAGCCCCTGGTCCCTGCCACCCGGCTGCGTCCCCGGCCCCATTCGCCAGACGGGGCCTGTCGGGTGCGGTGGTCCTGTGGCGGGAGCCCTGAGGAAGGTGCCGGAACCCCATCAGGAACCGGCCCTGCCCGGCCTGTCTCCCCCACAGAGAACCTGTGGAGCGCGTACGCGGACAAGGGGGCGTACGTGGAGAAGAAGGGCGTGCCCGCCGTGCCCGCGCCCGAGGAGAGCCGCGACAGCCGGCTGCCCTACGTGCTGTCGGACATAACCACCTATCTGACCCTGCTGGTCGGCATCTACTTCCCCTCCGTGACCGGTGAGGCCGCACGCGCCGTCCTGTCTCCGTCTGTGTCTCTGTCTCCTTGTGTCTCTCTCTGTCTCTCTATCTCTGCTTCTCTCTCTCTGTCTCTTTGTCTGTTTCTCTGTCTCTCTGTCTTTATCTCTCTTTATCTCTGTGTCTCACCCTCTCTCTGTCTCTATCTCTGCTTCTCTCTCTCTCTGTCTCTTTATCTGTTTCTCTGTCTCTCTGTCTTTATCTCTCTTTATCTCTTTTTTATCTGTGTCTCTCCCTCTCTCTGTTTCTATCTCTGTCTCTCTGTCTTTGCCTGTTTCTCTTCCTCTCTCTGTCTCTCTCTGTCTTTATCTCTATCTTTGTCTTTGTCTCTTTATCTCCGCATCTTCTGTCTCTTTGTCTTTGTCTTTATCTCTGTCTCTATCTCTTTATCTCTGTGCCTCTCCCTTTCTCTGTATGTCTCTCTCTCTCTCTCTCTTTTTTTTTTTTGAGACAGAGTCTCACTTTGTTGCTCAGGCTTGAGTGAGTGCCGTGGCGTCAGCCTAGCTCACAGCAACCTCAAACTCCTGGGCTCAAGCAATCTTCCTGCCTCAGCCTCCCGAGTAGCTGGGACTATAGGCATGCGCCACCATGCCTAGCTAATTTTTTCTATATATATTAGTTGGCCGATTAATTTCTATTTATAGTAGATACGGGGTCTCGCTCTTGCTCAGGCTGGTTTCAATCTCCTGACCTTGAGCGATCCGCCCACCTCAGCCTCCCAGAGTGTTACGATTACAGGTGTGAGCCACCACACCTGGCCTCTCTCTCTTTATCTTTCTGTGTCTCTCTGTCTCTGTTTCTTTATCTGTGTTTCTCTCCCTCTCTGTCTTTATCTCTCTCTGTCTCTGTTTCTTTATCTCTGTGTCTCTTCCTCTGTCTCTCTGTATTTCTTTGTGTGTCTCTGTCTCTTTATCTGTGTTTCTCTCCCTCTGGGTTTTTCTGTCTGTATGTCTGTCTTTATCTCTGTCTCTGTTTCTTTTCCTCTCTGTATGTTTCTGTCTTTGTCTTTGTGACTCTCTGTGTCTCTGTCTTTTTGCCTCTCTGTCTCTGTCTTTATCTCTGTCTCTCGTCTCGGGCACGCTCATTCGTCCCCCTTTCTTGCATGTTTGGCTTGGGCGAGGGAGCAGACGCCCGAGCTCCGGGCGTGTTCAGCTCTCATCCCAAGGCCACGGCCCCTGGGAACCCCCCGCCCTCCCCGGCTCAGTTTGGGCGCCAGGGATCCGTGTGCGGGGACCTCACGGGCTCCGTGGCCTGCGCCCCGTGGCTGCCGTCCTGCAGTGTGGACAGGCAGGGTGTGGACGGTGGCCTCCGAGCCCCAACTCCTCCTCCCGGGGGTGGGGAGCGCTGGCCCACGCAGACCAGGCTGTCCCAGACACCACTTCCCAGCTCATGGCGGCCAAGCTCGGCCGCCATGGCGTGCCGGTAACCATGGCGACTATTTCTGCAGGTATCATGGCGGGCTCAAACCGCTCCGGGGACCTCAAGGACGCCCAGAAGTCCATCCCCACGGGGACCATCATGGCCATAGTGACCACATCCTTCATCTGTATCCTTGAGTTGAGGCCTGGAGGCCGGGCTGTGGCTTCTGCCCCACGCCCACGTGGGGGGCTGCGTGGCACCCGTGGGGGCCCTCCCAGGGTGGGGGGTTCTGACCACAGCGCCCGCCCTGGAGACAACTGGTCACGTGGTGTGTGGTCACGTGTCAGGTGCGTGACGCTGTGGGGACAGCCCTGGGTGGCGCACAGTGCTCTGCTGTGGGCGCGTGGCTGGGTCGCTGGCTTCCGACGTCCCCGAGCCGTGTCCCTGCAGCTGAGCGAGCGTCTCCTGCCGTCCCCTGCCCCGTGGTGGGGCACAGGCCGGGCACTCGCTGACCACTGAGCCTTGTTCGTGGAGGGGGGGGTGCCCTGAGGGCCACCAGGGTCACATGTGCCCAGGACGGGTGGGGCCGGGGGTGCTCGGCCCACCTGGGACGGGGCCAGCACGTCACGTCCACCCGGGACCCGCCGTTCCTTGACGCGCTGCAGATCTCTCCTGCATCGTGCTGTTCGGGGCCTGCATCGAGGGCGTGGTCTTGCGAGATAAGTACGTCCGTCTGCGGCGCACACGCGCCCGCGGTCAGGGCCCTGGGGGGCGGGGGTATCAGCTTTGCGATGAGAGTCGCCCCGGGACGTCACAGTGTCCGTCCGGAGCAGAGAGACGTGCCGGCGCCGGGGTCCGGCCCCTCGTCTGGCTCAGGCGTTCACGTGTCCTTCCTTCCGCCGGGCCAGGCGCCGCTCAGAGCAAACCCCAAGCCCTGGTGGGGTGGGGGGCTGGGCCGTGGGCCCCTCCAGGGGGGCTGTGAGGACGCGGTTGTGAGGCTGGGACCCGGGAGACCCCAGTGTGGATGCGGCAGGAGTCCCAATAGCGCGGGGTGGTGTCCACGGTGCACAGTGGACACGTGTGGACATGCACCAGTGGACACGTGTGGACACAGTGATGCCGCCGGGCGGCTCCTCCCACCTCAGCAATGGCTCCGAGGGGTGTGGGGCTCCCTGGCCCACAGGGACTCCGGCCAGGCGGGCACTCTCTGCCTGGGCTTGCAGCCGGGCGCCGGAGTCCCCTGGGGGCCCGCTGGGGGAGGCCTGTCTGCGGGGTGCTGTGAGCTGGCTCGCGCAGGTTCGGGGAGGCGCTGCAGGGGAACCTGGTCATCGGCGTGCTGGCCTGGCCCTCGCCCTGGGTCATCGTCATCGGCTCCTTCTTCTCCACCTGCGGCGCCGGGCTGCAGAGCCTCACGGGGGCGCCCCGCCTGCTGCAGGCCATCGCCCGTGACGGCATCGTGCCCTTCCTCCAGGTGAGCCCCGTGGCCGCGCCGACCTGGGTGGGCGCCTGGCTCCCCCAGGGGCGGCCGCAGAAGGTCAGGGGTGTCCGGGGGGACCCCCGAGGCTAGGCCTGGCCCCCAGGAAGGGAGGGCGGCCGGCAAGTGCCGGGACACACTGCCCTGCGTGGATGGGGAAACCGAGGCAGGGGCTCCTAGTGGCTGGAGCCACACAAGTTAGGGCACGGCCAGGTACACCTGTACACAGTACACCTGTGGAGCCACCTGGGCCACAGTTCTCTGTGGGGTCCCTGCCCGCGCCCGGCTGGGTGAGGTCCAGTGACAGGTCCCGGAGATCAGCGTCTGCCGGGGTGGGTCCTGTGCTCAGCTTATCTCTGCAAAGGGAGGTGTCTCTCCTGCCCCCTCGGCCACCTGCCCACCTGCCCTCCCCACACAGGTGTTCGGCCACGGAAAGGCCAACGGGGAGCCCACCTGGGCCCTGCTGCTCACGGCCCTCATCTGCGAGACGGGCGTCCTCATCGCCTCCCTGGACAGCGTGGCCCCGATCCTGTCCATGTGCGTGTCGGGGACAGGCGGGGGCGGGGCTGTGGGAGGGCTGGCTTGGGGGGGGCAGGGACACCGTGCTGGGCAGACGCCTGCTGGGGGGGGCGGGGAACAGCGGCCATAGGGCAGCAGGGCCTGGGAACCCCACTCCTGTCCACGGACCCTCGGCTGCTATGCAGATATGTGGGGGCCAGGTGGGCGTGAGGAGACCCCGTGGGGGGGGCAGTGTGGACAGGACGGGAGCCCGTGGGGTGCACAGGACAGGGATGGGACAGGGGAGCCCGTGGGGTGCACAGGACAGAGATGGGACAGGGGAGTCCGTGGGGTGCACAGGACAGGGATGGGACAGGGGAGTCCGTGGGGTGCACAGGACAGGGATGGGACAGGGGAGTCCGTGGGGTGCACAGGACAGAGATGGGACAGGGGAGTCCGTGGGGTGCACAGGACAGGGATGGGACAGGGGAGTCCGTGGGGTGCACAGGACAGGGATGGGACAGGGGAGTCCGTGGGGTGCACAGGACAGGGATGGGACAGGGGAGTCCGTGGGGTGCACAGGACAGGGATGGGACAGGGGAGTCCGTGGGGTGCACAGGACAGGGATGGGACAGGGGAGTCCGTGGGGTGCACAGGACAGGGATGGGACAGGGGAGTCCGTGGGGTGCACAGGACAGGGATGGGACAGGGGAGTCCGTGGGGTGCACAGGACAGGGATGGGACAGGGGAGTCCGTGGGGTGCACAGGACAGGGATGGGACAGGGGAGTCCGTGGGGTGCACAGGACAGGGATGGGACAGGGGAGTCCATGGGGTGCACAGGACAGGGATGGGACAGGGGAGTCCGTGGGGTGCACAGGACAGGGATGGGACAGGGGAGCCCGTGGGGTGCACAGGACAGGGATGGGACAGGGGAGTCCGTGGGGTGCACAGGACAGGGATGGGACAGGGGAGCCTGTGGGGGACAGTGGGGTGCACGGGACAGGGACAGGACAGGGGAGCCCATGGGGGACAGTGGTGTGCACGGGACATGGGAGCCCGTGGGGGACAGTGGGGTGCATGGGACAGGGGAGCCCGTGGGGGACAGTGGTGTGCACGGGACAGGGGAGCCCGTGGGGGACGGTGGGGTGCACGGGACAGGGGAGCCCATGGGAGACAGTGGGTACATAGGCTGAGCCCAGTGTCACAGGAGGTGGGTGCAGGCCCAGCACACGCGGCAGTAGGCATGTGTGGCCCGTGGTCAGCGCCCGGTTCCCGCCGCAGGTTCTTCCTCATGTGCTACATGTTCGTGAACCTGGCCTGCGCCGTGCAGACCCTGCTGCGCACTCCCAACTGGCGCCCACGCTTCAAGTACTACCACTGGTGAGGCCCCTGGCCGTAGTGACCTGGGGGGACCCTGTGGCCTGGGGACCCCCAGGGGTGGGGGCGGGTCCTTAACGCTTTTTGGGATCAAGCACCAGAGAAGCCAGTCAGGCCTGGGCCTTTGGCCTCTGCTCTGAAGGTCGTGGCATCGCCTGGTATCCAGACATCCACGTCGGCCTCTTGGTCCGCGCCTGTGGCCAGCCCGTTCCCCCCGGCTGGGCGTGCAGGCTCTGGGGTCTGGGGTCTTCTCTGTGTCCCCCTTGTGGCTGGCGCTCGGGGATGGCGGCAGCCTGGTGGCCGCAGGCACAGCTGAGGCGTGAACACGCCTGGGAGGGGGCAGCTTTGCGGGCATTCCGTGGTACTGGGACCACGGCTGCCGCGGAATGTGGCTGGGCCGTGGCATCAGTGCCCGTTCGCCCGGGGTCACCTGGAAGGACGCTGAGGGGCGCTCCTGTGCGTGTCGGCCAGGCGTCCTGACCCCCCTGCCCCCTAGGACTCTGTCCTTCCTGGGCATGAGCCTGTGCCTGGCGCTGATGTTCGTCTGCTCCTGGTACTACGCGCTGTTCGCCATGCTGGTCGCCGGCTGCATCTACAAGTACATCGAGTACCGCGGGTAAGACGCCGCACTGCCCGCTCCCGCGCCCAGGTTCTGTCTGTCACCAGCCAGGCCATGTGCCGGCACGTGCAGAGACCGGGCTTTCTGGCCTGAGAGCCACGGCCACGCGTGTCCTTCTGTGCCCTCCCTCCCATACACACACTCCCTGCGCCAGGGTGCAGCCCCGGGTCACGGCCTCTGCCCTCTGCCCCCAGGAGGGCTCCTGTCGCACGCTGAGTGTCTGTGGTCCCTCCAAAGGCCCCGCCCGGAGCAGCCGGCTCCTCTCCCGGGAGAGCCCGGTCCTCGCCCTGACGACGGCCTGGGGAGCTGCTCTGGCCCTCTCTGGGTGGGCCCTGGGGTGGGGCGGGGTCCGCTGCCTCCTGGGGAGCCGCTCTGGCCCTCTCTGGGTGGGCCCTGGGGCGGGGCGGGGTCCGCTGCCTCCGCAGGGTGTGCCCCGCCCCGCTGGCCCTGGGCTCCTCGCAGGGCCAGGCCCCCGCCCCATCCTGGGCACATGGCTGACGCTCCCCTTCCTCGGCAGGGCGGAGAAGGAGTGGGGCGACGGCATCCGGGGCCTGTCACTGAACGCCGCCCGCTATGCCCTGCTGCGCGTGGAACACGGGCCCCCCCACACCAAGAACTGGAGGTGAGCGTGCCTCGGCCCGCGCCCGCAGTCGCCCCAGGGAGCCCATGTGGCGAGAGCACCCTGTGCCCTCCCGTCTCGGGCTCCTCGCCTCCCTCCAGGTGACTCCTGGAGCGGGATCTCGGGGTAAATCGCGGAGGCCGGTCCCAGGCCCCCCTGGCCTTGGAGACGGTGCGCGTCCTGCTGTGGGGAGGGCGTCACAGCCGGTCACTGTCATCGCAGCCCTGGTGGGGGAACGGGAGGGCTTCACCCGCGGAGGCCCCGCCGCCCTGCCCAGAGCGGGGGGAGCCCAGGCACACGTCCGGGTGGTGGTTTTGCCTGTCCCGCCTTTGTTACCTGTCCCACCTGTACTACCTGTCACCTATCCTGTTTCTCCTATCCTACCTCTTACCTGTCTCACTTGTCTTACCTGTGTGACCTACCTCACCTATATGACCTACCTTCCCCGTCCGATTTGTCTCATATGTCCCACCTTGTGTGACCTTCACTTGTCTCTCCTGTCTCACCTGTCCCACCTCTCACCTGTGTGACCTGTCCCACCTATCTTACCTGTGTGACCTACCGTATCTGTCTCACCTGCTCTACCTCTTACCTGTGTGACGTGTGTCTTTTGTGACATTGTGATCTATATCACTTGTCCCATCTGTATGACGTGTCTCACCTATCTCACCTGTGTGACCTGTGTCCCGTGTATCATCCGTCTCACCTGTCCCACCTGTCCTGCCTGTTAGTGAGCGGCCTACCTTGTCTGTCCTGCCTGTTGGTGACCCGTGGTGAACCCCGCCCTGTCCCCCCGCAGGCCGCAGGTGCTGGTGCTGCTGAACCTGGACGAGGAGCAGCAGGTCAAGCACCCCCGGCTGCTGTCCTTCGCCTCGCAGCTGAAGGCCGGCAAGGGCCTGACCATCGTGGGCTCGGTGCTGGAGGGGACTTACCTGGACAAGCACGCGGAGGCGCAGCGGGCCGAGGAGGTGGGCGGGCGGGGCCGGGGTGGCTGCACAGGGCGGGCTCGCTGGCTGGCGTCGTCTGAGTGTGTCCAGACGCAGTCTTGCACGCTGTGCCATCGTCTGTTTCTGTGGGTTTGGGGTGAGCAGGAGGGAAGACCCTCCAAGGAAGCCCAGTGAGCAGTGCACCGGGCCTCGGGGCAGCGCCACCATGCCCGGGAGCCCGGGGAACGGCGGCACCTTGGGCAGTGACTTTCCAAAGGGGGACCTGGGAGGAGCCCTCAGTGCCGACTGGAGCCGGCTGCATGGGGCCCTGCTGCGTGCTGGGCCTGCGCCCGCCGTCTGAGACCTCTGTGCCCGCCGTCTGAGACCTCTGTGCCATAGCGTGAGCCCCGCGCGCCCCATTTCTGCCCACTGGGCCCTCTGTGGGGAGACCTCAGGCTGCCCCGAGCCTCGCTGGGAAGGAGCCGGCTGCTTTCCCCCTCGGCCGCCTGCACCTGAGTCTGGCCTATGAGTCCGGGTGTCCGGCGGCAGGCGATCCCTGTCTACACCCAGACCTGGTGCAGACCCAGGCCGGGCACCGGGCAGCCGTAACTGCTTGGGTGGGGGGCTGGGCCCCATGGCCTGGAGCCCGGAACTGGTGGGCTTGGACCCCCAGCCTCTCCGTCTGCCCCGAGGTCCTGCCTGTTCCAGGAAGACGGGATGTGCAGGTCCTTTTCTTTCCCTGAGGGAAGGGGGGTGCTGGGGGGAGGTGGGGCCGGTTGGAGCGTGGGTGTGAGGCTGCAATGCCCTGGTCAGCAGGGCGCAGGGGTGCTGGGAGGAGATGGGGCCAGTTGGAACGTGGGTGTGAGGCTGCAGTGCCCTGGTCGGCAGGGCGCAGGGGTGTAGGGGTGCTGAGAGGAGGTGGGGCCGGTTGGAACATGGGTGTGAGGCTGCAGTGCCCTGATTGGCAGGGCGCAGGGGTGCTGGGGGGAGGTGGGGCCAGTTGGAACGTGGGTGTGCGGCTGCAGTGCCCTGGTCAGCAGGGCGCAGGGGTGTAGGGGTGCTGAGAGGAGGTGGGGCCGGTTGGAACGTGGGTGTGTGGCTGCAGTGCCCTGGTCGGCAGGGTGCAGGGGTGCAGGGGTGCTGAGAGGAGGTGGGGCCGGTTGGAACGTGGGTGTGCAGCTGCGGTGCCCTGGTCGGCAGGGCGCAGGGGTGCAGGGGTGCTGGGAGGAGGTGGGGCCCGTTGGAACGTGGGTGTGAGGCTGCAGTGCCCTGGTCGGCAGGGCGCAGGGGCGCAGGGGTGCTGGGAGGAGGTGGGGCCGGTTGGAACGTGGGTGTGAGGCTGCAGTGCCCTGGTCGGCAGGGCGCAGGGGTGCAGGGGTGCTGAGAGGAGGTGGGGCCGGTTGGAACGTGGGTGTGCGGCTGCAGTGCCCTGGTCGGCAGGGCGCAGGGGTGCAGGGGTGCTGAGAGGAGGTGGGGCCGGTTGGAATGTGGGTGTGAGGCTGCAGTGCCCTGGTCGGCAGGGCGCAGGGGCGCAAGGGTGCTGGGAGGAGGTGGGGCCGGTTGGAACGTGGGTGTGAGGCTGCAGTGCCCTGGTCGGCAGGGCGCAGGGGTGTAGGGGTGCTGAGAGGAGGTGGGGCCGGTTGGAACATGGGTGTGAGGCTGCAGTGCCCTGATTGGCAGGGCGCAGGGGTGCTGGGGGGAGGTGGGGCCGGTTGGAACGTGGGTGTGCAGCTGCGGTGCCCTGGTCGGCAGGGCGCAGGGGTGCAGGGGTGCTGAGAGGAGGTAGGGCCGGTTGGAACGTGGGTGTGCAGCTGCGGTGCCCTGGTCGGCAGGGCGCAGGGGTGCAGGGGTGCTGGGGGGAGGTGGGGCCGGTTGGAACGTGGGTGTGCAGCTGCGGTGCCCTGGTCGGCAGGGCGCAGGGGTGCAGGGGTGCTGGGGGGAGGTGGGGCTGGTTGGAACGTGGGTGTGCAGCTGCGGTGCCCTGGTCGGCAGGGCGCAGGGGTGCAGGGGTGCTGAGAGGAGGTGGGGCCGGTTGGAACGTGGGTGTGCAGCTGCGGTGCCCTGGTCGGCAGGGTGCAGGGGCGAGGGGGTGCCGGGCTGGCCTGGGGGCAGCTGGGCGCTCGGCAGTGGGGCGGGGAGGTGGTTCCACTGAGGCCCCCACATGGGTGTGGCGGGGGCCGTGTCCCAGTCCCAGCAGCTCTGACTCCCGCGGTCAGGCCCGGGGGACCCAGAAGCCAGGACTTGAGGGTCGGAGCAGCAAGGGCGGGAGACCGGCACCCACACGTACCGTTGCCTCAACGGGGCTGGTCCTGGTCACGCGTGTCCAGCTGTGCCTGGAAATAAGCCACGTGGCACTGCTGCCCCGTCCGTGAGAAGACTGGGAAGGGCAGAGACCGCGTGTGCCAGTGCTATCTGGTGTGGGGCTGTCGTGGGTCTGGTATTCCATTCTGGGACCCTGTGAAGCGCCACCATCTTTCTCAGAAGAGTGACCCCGATACGTAGCACGGGGTCCCCAACGTCCAAGTATGGGGGGTGGTTTGTGATGACGTGGAACACTGCAGAGAACCACGTGGTCTCGTGTGCCTTCCGGTCACCTGCACACGGTGTCAGGTGCACCCTGCTGTGTGTCTCTCTGTGCCACACGTGTGCACACGTATGCCAGGGCTCGAGCACCCTGCACGCACTTCCCACGGGAGGCCATGGTGTCAGGGCGCCCGCCGTGCCTGCTCCTGGGCCGCAGCACTGACCAGGCCCGGTCTCCTGCAGAACATCCGGTCCCTGATGGGCGTGGAGAGGACCAAAGGCTTCTGCCAGCTGGTGGTCTCCTCCAACCTGCGGGACGGCACCTCCCACCTGATCCAGTCGGCCGGCCTGGGCGCCATGAAGCACAACACGGTGCTCATGGCCTGGCCGGGGTCCTGGAAGCAGGAGGACAACCCTTTCTCCTGGAAGAACTTCGTGGGTAGGTGTGGCTGGCGTGGCCCCCCGGCTTCTCCCCTCCCCAGCCCTGCCCATGTCCAGGACTCCCCGGGAGCGTGGTCTGCAGCCCGTGTGCCCCGGCTGGGCCGTGGGAGGCTGGGGAGGGTGGGGCTCTGTGGGTACCCTGCCACGGCCGCCCCCCACGCTGGCCGGCGTCCACGAGGTCCACGGCTCACTGGAGGCCCCACCTCTCCCTGTCTTGGTGGCCTCTCTCCACAGACACCGTCCGCGACGCCACCGCGGCACAGCAGGCCCTGCTGGTGGCCAAAAACGTGGACCTGTTTCCGCAAAACCAGGAGCGCTTAGGCGGCGGGAACATTGACGTGTGGTGGGTCGTGCACGATGGCGGGATGCTCATGCTGCTGCCCTTCCTGCTGCGGCAGCACAAGGTGGGCGAGGGGTGGGGGCGGGGAGGGCAGCGGGGTGCTCGTGCTGCTGCCCTTCCTTGGCGTGGGGCATGGGGGCGGGGAGGGTGGTGGGATGCTCGTGCTGCTGCCCTTCCTTGGCGTGGGGCGTGGGGCCGGGGAGGGCGGCGGGGTGCTTGTGCTGCTGCCCTTCCTTGGCGTGGGGCGTAGGGGCGGGGAGGGCGGCGGGGTGCTCGTGCTGCTGCCCTTCCTTGGCGTGGGGCGTGGGGGCGGGGAGGGCGGTGGGGTGCTCGTGCTGCTGCCCTTCCTTGGCGTGGGGCGTGGGGCCGGGGAGGGCGGTGGCAGGGCGTCCTGAGGCTGAGCGGCGGCCGCCCGCAGGTGTGGCGCAAGTGCCGGATGCGCATCTTCACGGTGGCGCAGGAGGCTGACAACAGCATCCAGATGAAGCGGGACCTGCAGACGTTCCTGTACCACCTGCGCATCAGCGCCGAGGTCGAGGTGGTGGAGATGGTGAGCGGCCGGGAGGGCAGCCTCGGCGCCGGGCGGCGGTCCCAGCGCCTCCTGGGCGACTCGCCTCACCGTGCGCCCCTCATGCCGGCGCCCTCGGGCCTGGGACCCGCCCGGTCCACGCGGCAGGCAGCCCTGCGGCAGCGGGACAGTCCCCGAGTGCTCTTGCTCCCCAGGGGGCTCTCGACCCACCACCGGGGACGACCCACACGTCCAGCCACGGGCCGGGCGGGGGTCCCGACCTCAGTGGGCTCAGGCCACGTGGCCTGAGTAGACAGGCAGATCATGGGTCACTCGGGGGAGAGGGGGCGGTTCGCCGCGTCCCTCGGGCTTTGAGGGGACAGGATGGAGGCGGAGGCTGGCCCCTGGGGTCTGCGTGGCCCGTGGCCCCCAGTGGACGGAGCCGGGCCCCAGCCTGCCTGCTCTGGGCGGGGCCCTCGCCTGCTCTCGGGACTGCCCGGACACGCGGGCGCTCGCCGTTCAGGGCCGGCCGGCTCCGGAGACAACGGGGTGTTTGGTAGTGACGTGGTTTCGCGCCCGTTGTGTGCATTTCCGTGCTTTGGTGCCTTCCAGGTTGAGAACGACATCTCCGCGTTCACCTACGAGAAGACGCTGGTGATGGAGCAGCGGTCGCAGATGCTCAAGCAGATGCAGCTGTCCAAGACCGAGCGCGAGAGGGAGGTGGGCCCGGACCTGGAGACCCCACACACACAGGCTCCGAGTGCAGACTCGCAGGGGAGGGCGCGTTTGGGGGAGGGGGAGGATGGCGCCGGCTGCCCCACACACATACAGAGGCACATAGGAATATGCAGACACACACAGGCACACACGTGCACACAGATATGCAGAGGCACATGCAGACACAGGCATGCAGAGGCACATGCAGACACAGGCACACACATGCATGACGACACACATTGGCACATACACACAGGCACACACAGGCATGTAGACACGCATGGCCACACATACACAGGCTCCGAGTCCAGACTCACGAGAGGGGAGGGAATGGGGAGGATGGCGCCGGCTGCCCCTCCACACACGCGCACACACAGGCACATAGGAATATGCAGACACACAGACATGCACAGGCACACACAAACACAGGCACACACATGCATGATGACACACATTGGCACATACAGGCACACACAGGCATGCAGAAACATGCAAACAGACACATGGGCACATGCAGGCACACACATGCAGACATGGATACATGTAGGCACACAGGCACACACACAGACATACATACAGGCACACAGGCACATGCAGGCACACACATGCAGACATGGATATATGCAGGCACACGAATGCAGACGTATGGACACATGCAGACATACATATACGCAGGCACACACATACACGGAGACACACGCTGGTGGAAGCAGCTGGCTGCCGAGCAGCAAGCAGCTTTGTCTCCGCAGCCGGCTGTGCACTCAGCGCGGCTTGGTCTGAGGCAGCGCGCACGTGTCTGTCTGCCACGCTGGCCCATCCTCAGCCATGGGTTGACCAAGAGGGCTGGCGCATAGGGAAGGCACGAGTGGCTGGGCAGCAGGGCTGGCACTTCTGCCAGGTCACAGTCTCATCTAGCCTCTGGTCACACCTGTCTGGGGTCGCACATGCGTGTCTGTGTTGGCATGTCAGGTGGACATGATTTTCTGTGAGGACGGTGACAGCAGCTGGTGGGACACGAGACGCCCCTCTCCTGGGCCTCGCTGACCCTGAGAAACAGCCACGCCGGGTCAGCGCGTGGGGCCATGTGGCTGGGGTTGTGGCCGACACGGGAGGCGTGTGGATCATAGCACTGGCACTGCCAGGCGGGAGTCTGTGTGGGCACAGACGCCACGGACCCTCCCAGGACCCAGGGAGGAGCCCGGTGAGGGGACAGGGATCTTCCACACAGCCGGGGCAGCCGGGCCCAGGAGAGTCCGGAGGGCCCAGGGCCCGTTTCTGTCCCGGCTGCGTCCTGGCAGCTGGCATGTTGCCCTGGGTTTGGCCCCAGGAGAAGGAATTCACACGGGTAAACGGGACATGCAGCGTCACCTCGGGGACCCGGCAGGGACTGTGAGCTGGAAGGAGTCGCAGGACGAGCTCGAAGGGCCCGCCTATCGGGTCACACCTGGGGAGCCCTAGGGCCACCCCCAGCCTCTGGTTTCCAAGTTCAAGGCCACAGGAAACCCTAGCACTCTCGGAGGCGGGCAGATTGCTCGAGGTCAGGAGTTTGAAACCAGCCTGAGCAAGAGCGAGACCCCGTCTCTACTATAAATAGAATGAAATTAATTGGCCAACTAATATATATAGAAAAAATTAGCCGGGCATGGTGGCGCATGCCTGTAGTCCCAGCTACTCGGGAGGCTGAGGCAGGAGGATTGCTTGAGTCCAGGAGATTGAGGTTGCTGTGAGCTAGGCTGACGCCACGGCACTCGCTCTAGCCTGGGCAACAAAGTGAGACTCTGTCTCAAAAAAAAAGGCCACAGGAAACTGAGGCCAGGCTGGCTGTGAGGTCGCTGGGCCGAGCAGTTTGCCATCTTGGGGTCCTACCCCGGCCAGGCCTTGCCCTGTGCAGGGCGTACACTGGGAGCGTGTCCTACAGACCCAGTGAGGACGTCCTGGGGCAGGGACGGTGGCGCAAGGCCCGGGCAGGTGCTCATGGCCCTTTGGTTCCGTGGCCAGCCTGGCGTCACCCGCACCTCCTGGTCACACTGAGTGCATGGCTGCCCCTGCTTCTCCCCCAGGCCCAGCTAATCCACGACAGGAACACGGCATCTCATGCCGCCGCGGCCACCAAGGCCCAGGCCCCGCCCACGCCGGACAAGGTGCAAATGACGTGGACCAGGGAGAAGCTGATCGCTGAGAGGTGCAAGAACAGAGACGCCAGTGTGTCCGGGTTCAAAGACCTCTTCAGCCTGAAACCGTGAGTGTCCCTGCACGTGTGGCCCCGGGGGACAGGTCCTGGCCCAACTGAGCCACCCGTGGGGACGGGCTCCCCCTGCCCACTAGAGAGCGTCGGGGCCAAACCCACAGAGCAGGCCTGTGAGAGAGCAGGGACCTGCGAGGGCAGTGAGGGCCGGCTGCGTCCAAGTGGGTGGATCTCACAGGTGCGGACAGAGGCCGGCTCCGCCTCCCACAGCCGGGGCTGCCGGGCGGTCTCAGCTCTGACACCGTCATGCCGCTGTCGGCCCGGCCGTGCCTCCCACCCGGCGTTGCTCTGAGACCTGCCAGGGCCGGCGGAGGCCGCGTGGGCTGCAGTGGAGCCTGCAGGCTGCGGGTGTGGGCCCCGGGTTCCAGGGTGACAGGCCACGTCTGCACTGGGGCCTCCGCGGGGAGCTGAGCCTCAGAGCCCCTTCCAAGTTCTCAGGAAGGGGAGGACTTCTCGGAGGCCACGGCTGGCCACTCCTGCCGGCCGACAGGGCAGCCCAGGGCACGCCGGTGCCTGTGTTGAAACGTGTGCTGTGCGCGTTCGCTCCTGAAGTAACCTCTCTCATGTTTTTCTCTCCCACGTAGAGAGTGGGGACACCTGTAAGTCTGCTCACTCTGTCTGGGCTGCACCTCAGACCGGGTGGCTTTGCATGCCTGTGTGCGGCTCGTGTGTGCCTGTGCATGTTCAGCGGCGCTGTGCATGGCGTGTGCACCGCCAGCCCCATGTGCATGTCCACATGTGGGCAGAGCGTGCTGGATGCTGCCGTGGCTTCAGTCCCAGTGTCCTGTTTAATCTGCCGTCCCCTCTGCTCAGAGCAGCTCAGGCACCGCCTGACACCCTCCTCTCGAGGGCGCCCGGGGGCCGAGACCCGGGCTCAGTCCAGCCGCTCCTGGGAGCAGGGAGGTGCGTGCCGGTCGGGTCGGCCACACAGGGCCCTGGGGCGCACAGGCCTTTCTGCGCCTTCTGCCATTGCTCTGTGAACACCAAAGGGCCTGAGAAAGTGATTAAAACAAAACCAAAAAACCAAGTAGACATGGAAATAGGGTTTAAGCCCACCCCCTACACGGACACGCATGCACGCACATACACGTGAGGATTTGCAGCAGGGGGCTTTGCACGCTCCAGCATACGGGCTCGCCTTGCGTGGGGGGGGAGGTCAGGGTCAGGTCCCAGCAGGGCTGTGATCAGAGAACAAACCGATGACTTGGGGACTCGGTGTCTCGGGTGTGCATTGGGCCTGGCTGGTCTGGCAGCCATCGCCACTGGGCAGGTGGAGCCTCCAGCAGGTGTGGACGTCAGGCCCCACCCTCTCCTGGTCAGCCCAGGTGTGAGGTGTTTGTGACCTGGCTTGGCGTCCCTAGGAACACGCTCAGGGGTGTTTGTGTGCACGTTTGTTTGTTTCCATGTGCACGTGTCTGTCTATGCATGTTTGTATGTCGGTGTGCATGAGTGTACGTGTGTACATGTTTATGTGAGTGTGTATCTGCACGTTAGTGTGTGTCTGTGTATGTGCATATGTCTGTGCACACGGTGCTGTGATGAGCCGTGTTTATCACACACGTCTCTCGCTTTGCGGGCTCGCTGCCGTGCTGCTGGGGGCAAGCGCGGGTTTTATTCCCTTCCTGGAAGCACCGGGCCCCTCAGTCCCTGCTGTGCCCCTGACCAGCGCCCGCCGCTCTGGAGCCCAGCCCCTTCCAGGCCCAAACTCTGACTCAGAATTACATGTGGTTTTCAAACTGTCTCCTGACCCTGACAGACCCTACAATCCCACGTGTGTCTGTGGAGTCACCGTTTGTCCCGGACGCCAGCAATTGTCGCTGGCTGTGCCACGCAGGCCCCGTCTGTGACTCCATCAGACCAAATTGGAGGGAACAGAAAGCCCGTTTCCTGCCTCCTCCTGGAAACTGGTGGTTACAGCGGGTTTGTTTGGCCTGAGGGCTGAGCTGATCACAGGGTGTGAGCCGGTGTCCGCGGGCCTCTCCCTGACCCCGGGTGGGGCGGCCCCATCCTCCAGCCCGTCTGTCTCTCTGTCCCGGGCACAGGTGGCCTCCCACGGGGCCGCGGTCAGACCCGGCCCCGCTGTGACCGAGGTCAGCGCAGGTGCAGCGCCGGCACGGACAGAGCCGCGAGGGCTGCCAGGCGGGTGGCGCCCTGGCCGGGTCTCACGGGCTCCCTGCATGGGGGACAGCGGGTGGAGGAGGAGGCCTGGCCCCGTCCCTGGGCGCCGGGCCCTGCAGCCCGTCAGCCGAGTCTGCCATGTCCCTGGGGCAGGGGCCTCCAGGGTGGTCTCAGGGACACTGAGACTCGGCTGGCCGCGTAGCCGCAGAGCGCAGGGGGAGAGGCAAGGGGTGCGGACTCGGCCCCGGGGAGGATGAGGCAGGATCTGGGTGGCCGAGCGGGGAGGGGACCCTGACAGTGGCCTCCAGCCGAGCTCCGGCTGCCCCGCAGGCCCTGGGAGTGTCCGCGTCACATCCCTCCGTGGATGCTGGCGCTTTGGCATGGCCAGTTCCAGGTGCTTCCCACCATGAACAAACTGCCCCTTGCCTGTCACCGGGTCACTCCTGGAGTCACCTGCGATTCTCGGGTGGTGAGCCCGTGTGACTCTGGGCTTGCTCACACGTGTGAGCGCAGTGGTGGCTCTGGGCTCGGGGCACCCCCGTGTCTGGATCACGGGGGGAAGCCTGCTGACTGCGCCCGCCTCCCGCAGGGACCAGTCCAACGTGCGGCGCATGCACACGGCCGTGAAGCTCAACGACGTCGTCCTCACCAAGTCCCAGGACGCCCAGCTGGTGCTGCTCAACATGCCGGGGCCGCCCCGAAACCGGCACGGCGACGAGAACTGTATCCTTTCTGCCGGGCGTGAGCACGCGTGTGACGCGTGTTGTCTGGTCAGGGTCGTGGGTGCCGCAGGTGAGGCGGGCCCGGGTGCTGGGGGCAGGGGCAGGGCTACCCCTGGCATTGGCGCGGTGATGGGAGCCCGGGGTCTGCACTGCCCGGGGGCCATGGCCCGACCGAGTAGACCCCGGTCCCTGCAGCCGGCAGGCGCTCACGGTGGCTTGGGAGTGGCTGGCGCGGCGGGTCCCTCAGCGTTTGAAGGGAGGACACGGCACACCGCCTGTGGGTGCCAGGGAGCCCATGATTGCCCACGTGAGCAGCCCCCCACGTACTTTGGGGGTGTGGAGGCAGTGTGGACAGACTCGTCCTGCGCCAACAGCCCAGAGGCCCCTGACGGGCGGGGTGACAAGCCTGGCTGCTGGGCTCTAAGCTCAGCGGGCTGCGGGCTTTGGAGCTTTGCTCGTCCACGGGGAGGGGCTCCATGGTGCCCTGGAGTCCGCCCGCCCTGTGTCGTGGAGGTGGGTGTCTTGTCCCCACTGGGTCCCTGCCCTGGGCGGGCGGGCAGCGGGGGTCCCCCAGGTCTCCCGGTCAGACCCTGGGTCACGCCTGCAGGTGTGAGGCCAGGTGGGGTCGGCCCTGTCCCTGCCCGTCTTCCCGGCCTGGCCCCTCTCACGCCTGCCCTCAAACCGCGTCTTTGTGAAAAGGGCGGGGTCGGCCGCCCACTGCGATCTGCGCGCACACCCAGGCCTTAACACTGCGCCCAGACATGGAGTTCCTCGAGGTCCTGACCGAGGGCCTGAACCGGGTCCTGCTGGTCCGTGGCGGTGGCCGCGAGGTGATCACCATCTACTCCTAGCGCCGGGACGCACAGCCAGCGACGCCGGCCTGACCTGCCCCCCGGAAGTTTCTAGACCCATCACCTGGGGTTTCCCATCCCCCACAGCCCCTCAGGACAGGACAGGAGAGGGCGTGACTGGGAGGCTCCCTCGCGCCCCACGGGGGCTGCCGTGGACTCTGCCCTCCGCGCCTGGACCCGCCTCCCCCAGCGGGGCGGCAGCCACGCTCCGTGCCCGCCGTGCAGAGCGTCCTGGGAAGGCCACCTGCGCCGATGCCGCCCACTGGGTGATGGAGGCAACGCCAGCCATGGCCACGATCCGCGCAGCCTCCTCTACCGGCCTCCTGCTCTGCGCCCCTCGCGCGCGTCTCTGCGACTAGAGGCCGCGAGCAGAAGTTTCCGTCCATGCTCCACGCGGGGCTCTCCAGGACGTGGCGGGTCGTCTGTCACTGGGCGTGTTCTGGTCCCCGCCGTGTCCCTGTTTGAGCCGTCCCTGGTCTGCGCCCCTTGGGAGTCCAGCCGCGTCTCTCCCAAGCATGGACAGGCCCGCCCTGGGCGCACTCTGGAGCAGCTGCGCCTGCGCAGGTGAACGGCGGCGCGGGACCCAGAGCGCCCTCCACATCCCGACGGGGAGCCGGGGTCAGCAGGTCCCGCGGCGCCAGCATGGCGCGTTCCGGGTCCCTGCCTTGCGCGTGCGCCCTGGAGCGGCTGCACCTGCGCAGGTGAAAGTGCGGAACCCAGACGTCCCCCCACACCCCCGACGGGGAGCCGTGGACGGCAGGTCCCGCGGCGCCGGCATGGCGCGTCCCGGGTCCCTGCTCTGCGCGTGCGCCCTGCCCGGAGGCCCCAGCGCTGTTTGCACTTTGCCTCCATCTTTCTGCTTCAAGGGTCAGGACGGCGTCCCCGCTGCGGGTCGCGGCGGGACCTGGCCTCCGCCCCTGGCGGCGTATTTATTTATTTGCACACCTGGGGGAGCGTCCATGGGGCCTCGTGATCCACAGAGAGGTCCCGCCCTGCACAGAGCCGAGGTGGGGACCTAGACCGGAGCCTGCTCCCGGGGCGTACCCCGGTGGCAGCCAAGCCCGCCTGCGTCTGGGCGGGGCCTGCGTGTGGCCCCGAGGGCCCACGTCCGTGGAGGGCGTGGCGTTAGCGCTGGCTGGCGGTGGGGACAGCTGGGGACGGCCACCGTGACCGGAGGCTCCTGCTGGTGGCCGACCCCTCAACTTGCACTGCGGGGTTGGCGTGTGCAGCCCGTGTCCGCGCCGGCCCCTCCCACGCCACGGCAAACACGTGACCCGTGGCCACTGATGCCGTGGTTCCCTTTTACAGGCTCCCTGTCTTTGTATTATCTCGTCAGTAGAATAAAACCCTGTGAATTTGAGCGTGCGGAAGAGTCTCGCCTCTCATTCGGCGTAAGAATTGAGCAACTGGGGAAAACGGGCCCAGCGGCCCCAGCCCATGTGCTGGTCGGGGTGTGCACGGCCCACAGGCCAGGAGGGGCGGCACAAAACGACCCACTCAGCCAAAGGGACGTCTGTCCCCGCCCCGGAGGGGCTCAGCCTGTCACTTACAGGAGGTGGAGACACAGAGAAAACCCGCACTTAGAGGCAAATCGCTTTACCAGGGAGGGGCGGCCTGGGGCGCACTGGCACGGCTCAGGCCGGAAAGCGGAGCCGGAGTGGAGGACATGGGGACGGGAAGCTGAGTGCCGGGCGGGTGGGCGGCGGCTGCCCCGGACAACACGGGGTCCTCCAGTTACATGCTGCTGCCACACCAGGCAAGCAGCTGCCGTGTCCCTGAGACCCGGACACGCCTGCAGAGCAGCATTCAGGACAGCCACGCTCAGAGTGGACGCTGACTGTCGGGCAGTGGTGTGGCACACCTGGGGAACGTTCTGAGCGGCGGAAGAAGCCGCCAGGGAATGTGAGACCGCGCTCACACAGGCACGCCCACGAGGCAGACAGGTGGCTACCAGGGGTGCAGGGTCCTCGGGGTGATGGGAACGTTCTGGAATCTCTGGCGAAGTCTGAGTGACTGCCCATGTGCTGGAACCCACCCACCGGGCTGTGCACAGCGGTGGTGACGTGTGTCATGTGAAGTCACGTCTTCAGTGTGTCTTGCACATGCGGAGCCCTCATAGGCCCCAGGGGGCAAATGCCAGCTGTGCTCGCTATCCGCGCCCAGGACGAAGCCCCAGTTTGGAGGGACCCAGCCCCGAGGGGGTCATGCCCTGCCACCGTCCCTGAGCTGTGACCCTCCCATCCCCCACTGTGGTGGCACCTTGAGGCCGAGAGAGAGGGCAGGTCAACCATGCCCCGAGAGCTGGAGGGAAACTGAGCCCGGGGCTGACCTGCTGGGGGAGTGTGGGGGCCGGTCAGGAAGCTCAGGGCCCCCGGGCAGGGAGAACTGAGGCAGGGCCGCGGTGGGGACCTCTGGAGAAGAAAACACCGGCACCCGCCGCGTGGCTCCCACATGACTCCTGCCACGCAGGGCCTACCTTGGTCCATGCAGCCCGATGGTGGCGCTGAGGTTCCTGTAGCCACGGACCCAACCTGGGGTTCGGGGTCTGGTTTGGGGGTTTCTTGGGGCAGAGATGTGGCCACAGAACCCCGCCCATGACCGTGGGGGAGCAAGTGCTGCACGTGTGTTGATTTTCCTTCCGTGAACCCAGGAACACTCTGTACATGGCACCCGTGGCCACACACTGACATAGGGCACTAGACCCTTTGAAGAGATTGTGTCACTACAGGGTGTGATGTATTGCAAAACGCACATGTTTTTATCATGCCTGGAAAAACATCTCCATTACCGGGTGACCATGAATCCGATCCACGTAAAAACAGAGCCAGGCAGCAGCGCCAAGTCCCTGCACGTTCGCGGTGGCCAGGTCGCCCCACCTGCTCGGCTCGGGGATGGGGCAGCATCGGCTCCACTTTGGAGGAGCTCGGCTTGGCCCCCCCACGGTGAGATGTCTGGACCTGGCTCCTGCCTGAGTCCACCCCCCGCCTCCCACTCACCACACCGCCACCCGCAACACCACGGTCTGCCCCCCGCTGCCCGCCAGCGCCGGCCCAGCCCTTCCCGGCCTCGTCTCGGGCATTTCCGGGCAGTTCCCTCAGCCACCGGCTCCCGCTGTGAGTCCCGCGTGGCCCCGTCCAGCCGAAGACCCTGCGCGCCGGGGAGGAGCCACTGCCCACGCTGTGACTTCACGGTGAGCGAGTGACATATTCCACCCGCTGCTGGCCCCACGACGCCCTGCACCCGGAGGGCCGACGCACCCAGAGCTGAAGCACTTCGAGAGAAACTCGTGGAGAGTCGGAGCAGAGAGCCCCTCCAGCGATCTGCGGCCTCGCTTTGGAGTCACCTGTTTTCTTGCATGTGCGGTGTTCGCCGGTCACACGGAGCAGCTGTGTAATCGTGGACACAGCGACCCAGGAGAGGGAGCAACGTCCAGGTGTCCCTCCGGCGCCACCTCCCCACCCACGCCTGCCGTCGAGCAGACGCTGGGGGTGCCGGGGGGAGGCCGAGCCCCGGCGGCAGCTAGCAGGGGTGGGGGAGCAGGTGGTGGTGGTGGTGGTGGTGGTGCTCGTGGTGGTGGTGGTGCTCGTGCCGCTGGACCACGGGCAGCACGTGGCCCTCGCCCGCCAGCACGGGCGGCAGGTCCCGCACCACCTCGTGCTCCAGCGCGGCCGGCTGGCCGTGCGCGGCCTTGAGCGGCGAGTGCCCCTCCCGGCCCTTCTGCCGGTACCGCTTGTGGCCGTAGGGCAGGGGTGGGGCCTGCGGGGGGTGGTGGGTGTCCGGCGGGGCCTGGGCGGGCAGGTGGTGGCCGAAGCCTCTCCCGGGCTTGCTGCTGCCGGGAGGCCTCCCCGCGCCCTTGGGGGACTTGAGCAGCGGCTTCTCCTGCCCCTTCAGCCGGGGCTGCGTGTCCAGGGCCCGGGCAGCAGGCTCCGTGGCCAGCGCGGCGTGGTTGGCCAGTGTGGCATGGTCGGCCAGCACCTGGGACCTGCGGGGCTGCAGGACGTGGGCGTCCGACTCCTGGGAGCGGGACCTGCTCTGCAGGGGCGCGGCCTTGGCGTGGTGCTCCTGCCTGGCCGGAGCCGGAGGGGACCCTGCGGGCAGGGGACAGAGCAAGAGGCCCAGGCGCTCAGGTTAGGCTTCTGTCCCCGCTTTGCGGAAGTCACGTGTTACCAAGGGCCACACGGGGAGGGCTGCGCAGGGGGTCTGTGCGGACGCCACATGCCCGGAGCGAGGGTTGGGAGGGGTGACCCGAGGGCCGGCCCTGCACAGGCTCCAGCTGGGAGTCGGCTCCAGGACAGCCCCATTCCAGAGGACACCGGCTGTCACCCCGTAGGAGAGGGGTGACCCCCTGGCCCCGGGGTGAGTCCTGGGGTGGAGCTGCTGTCTGGCGGGGCAGGGACCCTCCCTGGGGGCAGGGGCAGACAGCCGTGCCAGCAAACGCTCCAGGGAAGGAGCCCCAGAACTCGCTCCCCCTAACTCTGCTCCTAAAACAGACTTCTAGAAAGGTCCAGGGCTGCCGTCTCCTCAATGTGCAGCGTGACCCCAGGAACGGAGATGCAGCTCCGGCTGCTGAGGGCTGCTTCAGCACCTGCGCCTTGGGCCCCCAGGCATTTCAAGAGACTGAAAAAGCTTCTTGAAAACATTTAAAAAATGTCTGAATTGCTCGGCCGACCCCTCCCGCAGCCTGTGGACGCCTAATGAGGGGAGGGGGTGGGGGCTGTGGCTGCCAGCCCGGGAGCAGCCAGCTCCGCCTCCCTGATCTCTCCACGGCTCCCTCCCCCAGGGCAGGCTGGCGGCCACGTGTCTTGCGACTGGGCTGTGATTGCCTCCTAAACGCCCTCTTCTCGCCCCAAGGGAGGTCTTCCACCTCCTTCTGGACCAGGTAACCCCCTGCGCCCCCACACCTGGACGGGCACTGCCCTACTGTGGGAGGCGTCTGCAGGTGGCAGGAGGCTGCACCGGGTCCACACCTGGGTGTGTGGGAGGGGCAGCCCCCCCAGACTCGAGGCTGCAGGACCCCCCAGCCACCCGCCAGGTGCCCCTGCCAGGGCCCGCTGCGGGGTGGGTGGGGGGGTTGTCTCCGCAACCTACCGGGGCCGAACCTGGACGTGTAGTTCTCGATCCCAGCAAGGTCCAGGTAGTGGTTCCTGCGCTCCGTGTTCTCGTCCACGCGGTAGGGCCCCCGCGCTGTGCAGGGCTGGGGGTCGGCGCTCGGCCTCCTGCGGGGGGCACAGGGGAGACTGACCGCTGGCTCACAGCCAGAGCAGCGCACGGGAGTCTGGGGGCTCCGGCCAGCGCCATGGCCCAGCAGAGCAGGGGAGGCCCCAAGGAGCATGGACGCCATCCAGAGGAAAGGCCGTGGGCATCCCCGCCAGGACCCCAGCTCCCTGTTACACGCTACACACCACGTGCCTCAGACTCATGATGTTCTGTGGTCCCCACCCAGGGACCATGATGGCCGCTGTCCCGTCCCCCACCCCAGCGCGTGGCCTCCAAAGCTGGGGAGCAGGGACAGCCACGTGGAGCCGGAGCCAGAGCCAGGGCGAGTCCAAACCACGGTCCAGGATGACCTGGCCACGGCTGCCTGGGCCATCTCAGATGCGCGCTCAGCCTGGCGCCCAGGTGCCCACCCTGGGCCTGCTGATAGGGCGTCGGTGGGCTGCGGGGACTGGCAGGGGTCAGGGGCCCCCCCACCACCAGCTCCTCACCTGATGTGGGCACACAGCCTCCTGTCGGCCACCCGGGCGTCCTCCGTGGGCTCAGCCTCTGCCCTGCAGCGAGGGGGCTCCCGGTCTGCAAGGGGGTCCTCGTGTGAAGCCCTTGCCCGCCCCCTCTGCCCACTCGTCCGCTCCTCGACCAGGCCGGACTCCACTCACCCTGGCCGGCGGGGGGACCCTCCTTCTTCTTGCCGGAGGGCTCGGGGCCGACGCTCAACTTCACGCGAAGGGTCTTGCTGCTGCCCGAGGAATGGTTGAAGGAGGCGTCGACCACCTCGTAGATGGTGTGCACCAGGCTGGACACATCCTGCGTGGGCGCCAGCGTCACGGAGGGCCTCAGTGGGGACCGCGCCCACCCTCCCTCCAGGACACCCACCCACCGGCCACCCTGCCCCGTCCACTCCGCATCCCGCAGGGACCTCAGGGACGGACACACGCATGCGTCTGAGCGGGTTGGCCACACCCCCAACAGCAGCCTTGTCTGCGCCTCCGGTGGCCCGAGGGTGGCCCTGCCCTTGGTGGCGCCCCTGCAGCCTCCAGCGGCTGAGGACCTGGCCGGGGTCCTGCCCCGCCTGACCCCCTGCGTCCCCGTCTGTCTGTGCACCCAGCCCGCCAGACTGCAGACCTGGGGGCCGGGCCCTAAGAAGCCCCTCCCCCGACAGATGGCGCATGCGCCGCGCCTGCACGCTACCTCTCTGGTGACCTTCCCGCTGTGGTCAAAGTCGTAGAGCGTGAACGTCCACTCCTGGCGGTCGCCCTCCTGCACCCAGACGTCGCACTGCAGGGCCTGCAGGCGCACACAGGGCGGGGCCTCGGGGGTCAGTGGGGCGCTCGGGCTGGGGTCCCCTCCCCCAACAAGGCCCTCAGCCTCCGCATACATCACGCAGGTGACCCCTGACCCCACAGACGGCAGCGTCTTGGGGGGCCTTTCCCAGGGGTCTCCTGCAGACATGGCTGGGGACGGCCTCAGTTTCCAGTTTGCCCCTGGGAGAGGGCAGCGCATGGCTGAGGCCGGAGCCCTGGGCTCTGTAGACCTGTTCTCACCCCGCTCCTCCCTCCGGGGTAGGGGGACCTGCCTGCAAGCCTGTGACTCAGTTTCCCCAGCGTGACACTTGGCCGGCACATGCCGGTGCTCGGCGTCACCCAGAAGGAGACAAGGCCGCGCCGACTGCCCAGGGCCGCCGGCTCCAGAAATCGCGATGTGAGACCCGGACCTCCCAGGGCTCTGCCCCAGCGGGGCGGGGATGCTGGAGGGTCAGCTTTGGTGTCGTCCTGCCGCGTGGCACGCGCCGAGACCTGGAAGGTTTCTCGGACGATTTAACGCCACACCGGCCACTTCCGGCCATATTCACAGCGACACCCTGCGTCCCCGAGCGGCAGACGGCAGTACATCCGGGTCTCGCTTTAACGCCCCAACTGGTGGAGCCACCCTGCGCTCGCGCCCGCCCAGGGGAGCTCGCGTAGGGCGGGGCGGAGACCTACGTCGATGTGCAGGCGCGTCCCACCCGGTGCCCGCGGGCCCTCGCAGCCGGCCGCCCGCTCTCCGTCCTCCGCGCCGAAGAGCTGTCCGGGGCCCTCGGCCTTCTCGGGGGGCAGCGCCACTGCGGGGGCGAGAGGGGGCGCAGGGCAGAGGGCACGCGGAGGATGGGGCGCCTCGGGGGCTTCGCCGCCCTCCCTGCGCGCACCCGCGATCCCTCCCCGACAACCCGAGCCGAGAGCCCGGCCTCGGGGAAGGAAGGGGTGTCGGGGACCCGTGCAGGGCAGGGAGGCCCACCTGGGCTGGCCCCCTCTGGCCCCCAAGCCCACAGCGCCTCCTGCCACAGAGCGCAGCGTGCAGGGAACCCCCGGCACCCCAGAGGGTGGTCACGGCGCCCCCTGACCCCCTTCCCCCTCCACACACAGCCCCCCTCCACAGTCCGCATGCGCACGGGACGCGTCGGCGGAGGGGCCTCCCGAGAGCAGCGTCTCTGGCCGTATGGGCAGGCAGCACCTGCAGCCCTCCCAAGCCGTGACCCCAACTTGGCACCGCGGGCAGGTGCTTGTCTGCGCCTGGGCCGGGACGCCCCGCACACCCCAGGGCGAGGGCCGGCGCCGCCACAGCACAGCGCGTGGCAGTGCTGAGGCCGGGCCGCTGTCAGCAGCCCTCAGACCCACACCCGACCGAGGGTCGCAGGTCACCGTGCACAGGCTCCCGGTGCACAAACGTAACACACGTGGGGGGCTCGCCTGCGGAGATGGGGCCTCTGCTCCCCGCTCAGCACATCCGAGCTCCTGCCCGTGGGGACCCCCAGGGGACGAAACGCCATGGTGTTTTTTTAGGTCTGACGGGCAGGGCTACGCACTGCTGGCCCGTGCTTCCTCGGTGGGCCTTGGCGCGGCCCCGTCCTGGAGGCGCGGGGAGGAGGCACCGCAGGGCTGCACTTACCCTCTAGGGGACACGGGTCCTCCCTGGGGTCCCCGCTGGGCAGCTCCTGCAGAGGAGACAGGCTGTGAGTGCGCCCCCCTAGCCCCTCCTCGCCCCTGCCTGCCCGCCCCCCGTCTGGCCCGAAGCTGCAGCCAGGGGCCGCCCGCATGGTCTGTGGCCTTGTCGTTCCCTCCTGGCGGGGTCGGGTGAGGCCCCACATCTGCCCTCGTCTCCTGGGGGCCATAGGGTCACCCCCCAGCGCACCCCGACGCCCCAGAGGCTCTGGCCCAGAGGGCCCAGGCGGCAGAGGGTTGGGGACACCGCAGGACACAGGTCCCTGGGCCACAGCACTTGTTCAGGGCCCTCTCGGGAACGGGGGGTCCCACGAAGGCCAGCTGCCACCTCAGGCCACAGCAGAGGGAGGGGACTGGGACCCTGGCCACAACAGGCCGAAAGTCCCCCCCACGCTGGGTCGTCTGCTGAGTCCGACAGACCATCCAGGAGCCCCTTGAGCAGACCCGGCCCGGGGCAGCAGAGCTCCAGTTGGTTTTAGTAGGAAGCGAAAGGTCTGAGCCTGGGGAGACCACGTCCCTCCTGCCCCAGCCGTGGGCGGCCACAGACCAGGCTTGGCACTGAGAGTTTGCTCCGGGCCCTGCGCGGCCCGTTCAGGCGACACGTCCTCCTGAGCGGAAGGAGCGCTGGCCCAGGGGGACGTGGGGCTGAAACCTAACAGTCTCCAGGAACTTGAAATTGGGTTAAGTTTTTCTCTGTAAAGGCAAAGCAGCCTGTGAAGCTGCAGCCCGGCTCCCGTGGGGTCCAGGCCGTAGCCAGAGCCCCCGGGGTGCGGCCCCCCTTCCCCTAGGGGAGGGCCCTTGGCCAGGGGGACGCGCCGGGCACTGGGGGTTGGAGGCTGCGGCCACCAGCTGACTACGGTCACCTGAGGCTCCGACGACCAGCGCTGAACCCCCTAACGTGGGGGAAACTGCACTGCAAACATGCACCCACATAGGCCTACACACACCCACATGCACTCACATATGCCCACATACACCCACATACACTCACATACACCCACACACACATACACCCACCCACACTCACATACACCCACACACCTACATACACCCACATACACTCACACCCACACTCACATATGCCCACACACACCCACATATACTCACATACACCCCCACACACTCACATACACCCACCCACACTCACATATACCCACACACCTACATACACCCACATACACTCACATACACCCACATACACTTACATATACTCACATACACCCACATACACTCACACCCACACACCTACATACACCCACATACACTCACATACACCTACATATACCCACATATACCCACATACACTCACATACACCCACAACATCACAGCTTCAGAAAATATGGTGTTTCTCTAGGACAGGGGTCCTCAAACTTTTAAACAAGAGCCAGTTCACTGTCCCTCAGACCGCTGGAGAGTGGGCACTGTGGGCCCGGGCCGAGTCAGCTGCTAAGCAGGACAGGCAGCTGCGGCAAAAACACCTGGCGGGCGAATGTCCTAGGCGGGCCGTGTGGCCCTCGTGCCGTAGTTTGAGGACCCCTGCTCCAGGAGCTACTACTGCTGGGACAAGGAGAGGGTCAAACAAGGGAAAATGAGTGTCTCGGGGAAAGTCACTCTGGTCTCCAAGACTGGTGGTTTAGTCAGTTCCGTCCCTTACACTCAAACACCCTTTAATCTCCCCGCTCCAGTCAAACAGGAGGCCAAGAGCTCTAATTGCAGCGTGTAAAGTCTGCCTGGGGCTGTGGCCAGATGTGCGACCCCTCCCCACTGGGTGACTTGCTCAGCAGGCAAACCCCACAGAGCAGGGCTCTCCTCCAACCCCACCCTGATGTCCCCGAGGGCCCCCCAGCTCTGCCCTGCCCCCACCGAGGAGCCCAACCCCCATGTAAAACCCTGCAGCCTGACCCACTCAGGGTGGCCATACCCCTTCCTCGTGGGCGTTCCTGGCCAAGCTTGGGGCTTCCCAGCCCCCACTCCTGCCCCAGGCGCCACCCCGCACCCCCCACACCCTCCGAGTCCTCAGAAGCCACCTGTGCTCAGAGGTGCTCAGGATCTTGGGGTTCCTCCCGGCACCCAAGCAGGGCAGCTCTCCTGGCCTCCCACACCTGCCCCGCACCCCCCTGCTGTCCTCAAAGTCCCCCTGTCACTGCAGGGTGTGCTGATTGAGACCCCAAAACGCCCTGCCCCACATCCCGGTTGGAACAGGACCCGTGAAGCGATCAGGTGCACGTGGAGCCGCACCCCAAGTCTGTCCGTCCCTGCCCCCTGCACCTGTGCCACGTCGGATGGAGCAGACGAGTCCAACCCCAGCCACGAGCCCCGCCGGGGACCAGGGCCCGTCTCCCCTCACCCCGCAGGGCCGCTCTGGGCAGCCACCCCAGAGGCCACAGTCCACACCCAGACACGACAGCAGGGACACTGGTGGTGGAGCCACTGGCCCAGAACCGAGTTCTCTACCCACCCCCAGTCGCCCCCAGATGTGTCCATGGCTGCCAATGGGACCGAGTGTGGGGAGATTTCACGTAAGATCTTGGTGCCCGGCTTCCTGTGGAGCCAAAAGTCCAGACGTTCCCTCGGGACAGTGGCTGTGGGCCGGAGTCCCCCGTCTTGGGGGAACTGGTTCACTGAGCGAGGCAGCTCCTCTGTACGCTGCGGCATCCAGGGAGCGACATGAACCAGCTGCTGTTCCGCGTCCGTCTCCCCAGAAAAACCAGTCTCGGTGCTGAGGACCCGGGAGGTCCGATAGCAGCAACCCCGCCCCTCCTGCCCCTGGCGGGCGGCCTTCCCGCTGTGCCCTGCGGAACAGGTGGACCAGGACCAGGCCCAGCCCTGCCCCCGACAGCACCTGCCTGAGCCCAGGAGGGGACAGCACCTGATGCCAGAGTCCTGCCGTGGGCGGCAGGCACAGGTCTGCCCCAGGTGGCTCCCAGGGGTGTCTGGCTGGCACCTGCGGGTCTTGGGGACCCTTGGAGAGACCCGTGATGCCGTCACCGTTCTGACGGGGGTGGCACCCAGGGACAGGCTCCCCCGGGAGTGGGGACTCAGGTGGCCAATGTCCCTGGTGCCTTCTGGTGAGAGGCCAGCCAGGCCCAGAGTGCAGGCTCAAGGGATAGGAAGGCCAGGTGCACGGGCCGGGGGCTCCGTGCCAGGTGTGGGGGAGGGGCTGGCAGGAAACGGGAAGGCGGGGGCGGGGCCGGGCAGGAGGGGCGGGTCCTGGGGCCGCCATTGAGTCCAAGCCCCTTAAATGCAGAGAAGCCGCTATCCTTGCTCCTCCCTGCTGGGAACTCCCCTGCCAGCGCCCGGCCCAGGTGTCCCCAGGGTGCAGGTCGCAGGGGTGGGGCGAACCCGGTGTCCAGGAACGGAGCGTCTACTCTGCGCGGCCGCCACGGGGCGGAATTCGACTTCGCGGTGATCGCCCGCGCGTCTGTCTGGAAACGCCGCGGCCGGCTTTGAAGTCGGGTCTCGGCTTCAGCAGCTAAACGGTTTCAGATGTGACGCTGCAGTTTTACCGGCGCAATAATCCCGGCACATGTGCAGCCCCGGCCGCCAGGTTGCGCCAGCGCCGCAGGCGGTTCCACCCGGCGCGGCACGCACGTGTGACTCCGAACTTCTGCTTCTCAAGCGAAAGATCAGGAGGGGAAACCGAGGCACTGGGGGGGGAGTGCGAGCGGCCCTCGCACACCAGTGACGACGTCTTTGGTTCCCCCGAAGTGACAGCCAGCTTCACCGGCTGGGCGAGGCTCCTGGGACCCGCCCTTGGGGCTTCTGGGCAGGACGGGAGATTTTGTCCTGACGTCGGCTGACATCCTATCTAGAAAAGCAGTGACTTCAGGACCACAAGGTCTCCCGAATACACGTTCTCCCGGGGCGGCCCTCGCTGTGACTTAGCTTCCTGTGAGAGGCGGGAGGTGACAACGCTTGCACGTCACCCTCGTGTCACCCACTGCGGCCTTTCCCGGCACAACCGTTCCGCGAGCACGGCGGGGAGCGTGCTCCTGGGCCCAGAGGCTTTACCTGCTGGCGTCTCCGGGCTCACCAGCGCACACGCCGGCCCGAGTGGGGTCGGGAGGGTCCCCGCAGGGCCTGCGCTGCTCAGGGACCGCTGGCGACACCCACCGCCCACGGGGGAGACATCGCAGGTCGGGAGGGGCCGTGAGAACCCGCTGCAAGGCTGGGCGGCCACGGGTCCCCTCCCTGCGCCTGGAGACAGGGACGGGGTGACAGGCCCCCACGTCACCAGGCGCCAACGGGGAGGAGAAGCCGTGGGTGCGGCTAACCCCACGCCCAGGCTCCAGAACCGGGTCCCCGCCCTTCCCAGGGTCTCAGCCTCCAATCAGGGGTGTCTGAGGACACGCAGGCTGCCCGGGGTCACCCGGGGTGACTGGGGATCACAGGGGGTGGAGTGGGCTAGAGAGGGGAGGCCTTGAAATGAAATGTTTTCAGCTCAGGTACTAAACACATATGTAGGCGTGTCTGTATATATAGCCTGTATACATATATGCACGTGTGTGCATGTGTGCTTACATGTACGTATACACCACACACACACACGTACAGTTTTCAGCATCCTGAGACTTTGTTTTTAGTTTAGACAATCCTGCTGCAACTCATCTGCAAGCCCGGCCTCCTTCTCCCCGTCCTGCCTGCCAAGCTTTTGTCTTTCGGGCTTACGATCTGTCGTTTCACGGAGAAAGAAACCCAGGCCCGTGGAGCTTCACACACAGGCCACCGAGGCAGAGTGAGCCCGGCGCAGGTCTCCCAGCCCCTCGGTCCCTCCCACCTGAAGGAGTCAGCCAGCGGGGACTGGGACACGAACACAGAACCCGGTTCCTCTGTCCTTTTTTATATTTTTCTTTTGTCGCCTGGGCTAGAGTGCCGTGGCGTCAGCCTAGCTCACAGCAACGTCAGACTCCTGGGCTCAAGCGACCCCCCTGCCTCAGCCTCCCCAGTTAGCTGGGACTACAGGCATGCGCCACCATGCCCGGCTAATTTTTTCTATATATTTTTAGAGGGCCAATTAATTTCTTTCTATTTTTAGTAGAGACGGGGTCTCACTCTTGCTCAGGCTGGTTTCGAACTCCTGACCTCAAGCGATCCGCCCGCCTCGGCCTCCCAGAGTGCTAGGATTACAGGCGAGAGCCACCTCGCCTGGCCCAGTTCCTCTGTCTTAATTCCTGCAGGCAAAACCTCCGGGCAGTTTCGTTTTCTTTCATTCACAGTAAAGCCTCATGTTTCCTATTTCAAAGGAAGACTAACTCCGAAGCTGGAAAAGAGCTGTGCTGCGTTTTACGGTTTGCTCCTCACGCGGAAGGCGCCACGTGTGAGGTGCGTCCTCACCCGAGAGCCGAGGACCGAGGTGTCGAGGGCTCGTGCTTTACCGCAGCCCAGACCCCAGGGCTCAGCTGCCCCGAAAACAGCAGCTCACGCCGCTTTCTTTTCCACGCACCCTCCGCAGCACGACACGGAGACGCAGCCCGCAGGCCAGGACTTGATAACCCACCACCGGCTCTGTTGTTGGGGGCAGGAGGCTCCATGGGATCAGAGGGGCGAGGCCTCCTGCCACTACTCACGCAGGGCTGCGGAGAGGTGGGCGCACGCCTGGCGGCCATGAGCACACTCCCCTGGGAGGGGGCAACGTGGGTGGTGATGCGGTTGGTTAGTCCTCCCCTCCCGTTCTCCAGGCCTCTGCTTGCTCCTGCCTGCCTGCCTGCCTGCCTGCCACAGGGCCTTTGCACTGGCCGGGCCCCTGCAGAGCTATCTGGGCGGCCTCCTGTAACGGCAGCTCTGGCCCTAGTGGACGCTCCTTCCCTCGCACTGTGATGCTTTTCCACACCGGATCACACTCAGGAACGGCGCCAGGTGGTGGGAACGTGAGCTCTGGGGTCTGCCGGGCTGGGACGCGGCTCCCAGACTCAACCCCGCTGTGCCTGGGCCTGCCCCCTTCAAAGGGGAAAGGTGGGGGCTGGCGGGCAAGGCCCCCCTCTCTCCTGCCCCCGGGCACAGCCACACGCTCCTCCCCTGCCCTTCCGCCCCAGGCGGCGTCAAACGCCTTTTTCTCAGGCTGCTTTGAAGCCTGTCCTCCTTATGACTGTTTCCAAACGACTAAGACGTGTCCTGATCGTGGCCTTTCTTCGCTTGGAAAGCTTTGAGCCTCTCTGGCCTGTGGTTTAGCGTTTTCGTCAAATTTGGAAAACTGTGGCCAATATTTCCTCCAATACTTGTTCCTTCCCCTCCTTCCACTCTCCCTGGGGGACTCAGGCCCACGCAGGGTGGCTGCCTGGTGCTGTCTCTTGGGTGAAGGATGCTCGGCCACGTCACTTCCCTGTGCTTTTTCTCTCTGGGCTCTGCCGGGCCCGTTTCTCCCACTGTCTACACAGTCGCTGGTCTCTTCTTCCGCTGCGTCTGATCTGCCATCCATCCATCCATCACCGTTGTGCGTTCTGAACACCACACTTTCCATCTAAGTTCCACCTGGGTTTTCCAACGTCACAGCTCACTGCAGCCTCAAACTCCCGGGCTCAAGTGATCCTCCTGGCTCAGCCTCCCGAGTAGCTGGGACTATAGCCACAAGCCACCACGTCCAGCTAATATTTCGATTTTTTTTTTCTTTTTTTAAGACAGAGTCTTGATATGTTGCCCAGGCTGGTCTTAAACTCTTGGCCACAAGTGATTCTCCTGCCTTGGTCTCCCAAAGTGCTGAGATTACAGGTGTGGCAGACTCTTGGTCTATTTCTACTGATTGCTTTTCTTCTGGTAGTGAATCATAATCTCTCAGTTCTTTGCATGCCTGAAAATTTCTGGCTAGATGCTAGACATTGTGCTGCTGTGTTGCTTTGCTGGGTTTTGTCATACTCCTGCACAGAGTGTGGGGTTTGGATATGGTGTGCAGTTCTTTGGACCGAGGCTTGCTTTTAAGCTTTGTCAGACAGGACTGGAGCAGCCCCTTGTCTAGGCACTTAGCTCCACTGCCAAGATGATTCCCTTCTGAGGACTCTACCTGGTACACCAGGTGACAGGAAGCCTTTCTGGGCTCAAGTGATCCTCCTGCCTCAGCCTCTGGAACAGCTGGGAACACATGTGTGTGCCACCAAGTCTGGCTAATTTTTCAATTTTTTTTGTAGAGATAGGGTCTCACTACATTGCCCAGGCTGGTCTCAAACACCTGGGCTGAAGCAATCTTCCCACCTTGGCCTTCCAAAGGACTGGGATTATAGGTGTGAGCCACCGTGCCCGACAGAGCAGCAATACCTGTGTGCCCGTAGCAGTACCAGTGTAAGGCTGATCCACCCGGCAGGTGGGCAGGGCTCCTGCCTGGACACTGGCCGCATCTACAGGTGTGGGGCCTGCCCGGCAGCACTGGCCCCGGTGTGGGGTGAGCAGGGACCCGAGGGCAGGGGCAGGGCCTGGCAGGCTCTTTGGGCAGCAGGGTAAGGAGAGGCTGCTCTGAGGCAGTGGCCATGGGGAGACAGGACACACAGCTGCAAGTCTCTGGAATGTTCCAGGAGGCCACAGACCTGAATCCGGTCCACGTCAACACCTGCTGTTCTCAGCACCCTAAAGCCAAACTCAGCAGTGCTCACGGTAAACACACACGAACCGATGAGTGAACACGGACCAGGACACAGTTAACGGCCTGACCCCAGGCACGCTGAGGGGTGTGGTCTACGTGGGGGAGGCGCCTTTTCCCGGCCCTGGCCACGCCTGCACACGGCTCTCGAGCTGCACAGGTGCGACCGGCCTTCCCGGGGCCCAAGCGACAGACCTTTCATCTGTCCAAGTGTGGGGTTGCTCCTGGGGAGGTTTCCCTGCTTTGCAGGGAATTCATCAATCAAGCTTTGCTCTGCCGTCCTCCCTCCCGGAACCCCTCTGGAAACACAGCGTTCCCTTCGGACTGAAACCTGCTCCCACCAGGAGAACAAGGCAGCGGGATTCTCACCCCAGGGCCCGGCTCCCTCCACTGCACAGCTGCAGCTTCCTCTGGGCCAGTCCCGGGAGCCCCGCAGGGAGGCGGCCCGAGAGACCCCACGAGAATGAGAGGAGGTGCACTGGGCAGCACCCTTCCCACAGGGGCGGGTCTGGGGGGGGGCGGCACAATCCTGCTGTCCTCTAGCCGGGCAGGCACTCCCAGGAAGGATGAGAGTCTGGGACGCAGAACCTCAGAGCCGGCTGACAGAGTAGCCCGCTGGTGCCAGGGGCCACCTGCCAGCCTGTTCTCCAGCGCCCCCTGGGGGACAGGCTCAGTCTGGACCGAGTGGCCCGGCCTTAGGCCAAGTGGGGTCCAGCGGGGCAGTTTCAGAAGCTCAGGAGGGGCCGAGGGGCACTGATGCCGCCCGGCCTTGGGGACCCCCAAGCTCTCTGAGGTCCTGTCCTCAGCGCCCCGCGTCCTAGTGAGCCCTGGGCCCTGTGTGCACCCCACGGCAGGGACACAGCGGCTCGTACTCGTGGGCCAGGCACACAGCAGGCATATTCTGGACACACGAGCGCTCACTCTCGGGGCCTCCCAGGACGGACGGAGCCAAACACGCATTGCACCGCGCCTCCCAGGGAGAAGGACCCTGGCCGCCGGCCAAGGGACAGGGGCCAGCCTGAGCCTCTGACCACCACCAAGGTGGACGCCTGCCGCCGGCTTTTCACAGCCTTGGCTTTTCAATCACACCTGTGAGAGCCACGCTGCTGAGAGGCACCTCGCCCGGCACCAACACCGCCCTGGGCAGACGGAACCGCCTCGCCCTGGGCCGCAGCCGGTGGCGGCGCACTCGGGACGCACTTCCTGTGCACAGGCCCGGCGTCAGCGTGCATGCCAGCTCCGTGCCTGTGCGTTTCTGGGCGTACCCGGGCCCCTTCTCGGGAAGGGGATGCACAGTGTTTACAGACACACCAGAAGTTTTTGTTTATCAGTTGGCAGAAGACTCCTTCCAAAAAGCAGATGGCTCTGTGCCCCAAGGGCTGTTTGTGGGGGACTCTGGAGACCGTGCGGGGGGAAGGCAATGGGCAAGGGGGGTCCCGGCCACCTGGTGCAGCTGTGGACACCCATCCAGAGCACAGGAACTCAGACGACGCTCTAATGTCAACTTTCTCAGGCCCCACAAACGTGTGCTGCTCTAATCCGTCCAAGAGCCCTCCAGGCCCTGTGCCTGCAGAGCTCTCTGCCCCTGGCCAGAGCACCTTCCTGGTGCTCACCCTCAGGGACACCTGGGTCCTGACCCGACCCCTGCCACCCCTGGCAGCACCTGCAGTCTGGGTGGCCATGAATGTCCGGCGGTCCCTCTGTCTCCCAGCCCCCCTGCAGGCCTGTGGTCAGCCCTCTGGAAGCCGGAGGCATTGCTGGCCTCCACTTCCTGCCCTCTCTGCTGTGCCAGTGACTGAGCCCCCAAGCCTCCAACCCCCCAGCCCCCAGCCCCTGCCCAGCTTCTCCAGCCTGGAATACAGAGGTCCGGCCCCACAGGAGCCCTGCCTGGGGCACCTAGGCCCAGACTCTCCTCTCTGCCCCTTTCCAAGCTCCTGTAGCCTCAAACATAGACACCTCCCCCAGACTAGGACCTCAGAACCGCTATACCCCGCCCGCCTCAGCACGGGACACCGCAGCCTGGGACATCCTGGAGGCCGTGGAGGGACAGGCTGTCCTGGTCCCCGGAACATCTCCCGCCCGGCCACTGGGCCCGCATCTCCGGCCCGCGGGCCGCCTACCTGCTTGTCCCGCGCGCGGTGCTCCAGGCCGCCTGCAGCGCGCCGCTCCGCCTCCTCCGCGCCCTGGCGGCCGCCGGCGAACGCGGACCCCGCAGAGCTGTCCCCTGCGTCCGACGAGCGACGCGCCGGGACCGCCCGGGAGGAAGGACACGCCGTGAGCCCCGCGGGCGACCCGTCTCGCCGCGTCCGGCCGCCCGCGCCCCGGGGCCCGGGGGAGCGGGAGGGGGGGTCCCGCGAGTTCCCGCGCACCCGCGGCCCAACCCCCGACCCGCCCGAGGGCTGCGCGGCGGAGCCCTCACCTTCCGGGCTCCCCCTCCGCTTGCAGGCTTCGGCGGCGGCGCGGCCCGGGACGCGGGGACAGGGAGGGACAGTGAGTGGCCGGCGCCCGCGCCCCGCCCGCCGCCCGGCCGCCCGCACCTCACCGAGCTTGGACTGCAGCTTCCCCATCCCGCGCCGCCCCGCGCTCGCTGCGGGTCTGCGGTCCGGAGCCGGGGCCGCATGGACGCGCCGCAGCCTCCGCGCCGGGCGGGGACGGGGTCCGGGCCGGGGCCGGGGCGGGGCGGGGTGCGGCTCAGCCCGGGCGCGGCGGCGGTGGCCCGGCTCCCTCTGAGCGCGCGCGCCCGCGCCCGGGCTTTAACCGCGGCCCCCGCAGCGCCCCCCGCGGCCGTGGCCCGCAGCGCCCCGGCCCCCGCCCCCTACCCCGCCCCATCCCAGTGTCCCCGCCCCTGTGTCCCCGCCCCCACCCCATGTCCCCACTCCCGCGCCCCTACCCGGTCCCCGCGTGCGTCTCGGCTGGTTGGGAGCTGGGGCGAGAGGAGCCGCTGGCCAGTTCCCTCCGGACAGTGCCCTCGGCCATGACGCCCGGACCCTCGTCATCGATGTGCCTTCAGGGCATCGGCCCAGATCCCGCCCCCAGTTCGGCTCAAAGGGCCACCCAAGGACACAGCGGCCCCAGGTCTCCCGTGCCCACCGGCCCGCTCCCCATGATGTCCGTCCGGGGCTTCCAGAACCAGGCCCCAGCTCGCCCGCAGAGCCGCTGGCGCGCAATCTCCAGCGCCTTGCGACCCGCCCGCGGTCATGGTCATCGGTCATCCCGGGCGGTCATCCCGGGCGGGAGGCTCCCCGTCCTCTGCTCATCCCTCTCTTCTGGAGCCCAACCCGCTCTCAGGGAGCTGCCCCAGCGACGTGACCACCGCGAGCCCCCGCCCTCTCCCGACCCCAGTCTGGTTCTCCTGGAAGTCCCAGGACAGCGCGATTTGCTGTCCCGCCACGTCCTCCCTGCCTGCCGTGGGACCCTCACCTGCGGCCTGGGGGACCTCTGCCTTCCACTCCAGGTTCTTCCTCAGACCCCTCCGGCCTCCCCCCTCTCTCTGCCGTCCCCTGGGGCAGCTCCCTCTGGCGGGAGGGGAGTGCCCCCCCCCAGGACCTGACCTTCCGCACAGACACCTGAGGCGCCCAGCCCAGAGAGCTGGGAGCTTGGAGGGCTGAGCCGCTGGTGGCTGCAGGGACCCACCTGCGTCTGTGTCCTCCTCCTGCCTCACTCTGGGCGGCACGGCCTTCGGGACACTTTCAGCTGTCGATAAATTCAGTTCTCAGGACTTTCAAAGAGCAGGGCTGTGGGGAAGCCACACCTGTCGTTGTTAATTTGCATCCTTGCGGCTTTTGAAAGCACTTTCTGGCTATCTTGTCCAGAGCTGGGCAGGGCAGCAGCCTCTGCTGCACCCTGTGGGCCGTGTGGCCTGGGGACGGGCCGTGTGTGGCTCTGCAGTGTGGCCCAGTCTAAGCAGGGTGCAGCCGGGCACCCTCCGCCGAGAGCCCCTCCGTCCCTCCCATGGCCTCCTTCCCTAGCAGGGGGGGCAGGTCTGGGGGTCCCATGGCCGTGGGAGTCTAGGCGGGCGGGGAGACTTTGCACTCCTGAAAACGTCAGAAATGAAGCACTGGCGTGCTCGCTATTTAAATTACGGTAACAGACATCGACTTTCAGCAGTGTCATCCAAAGTGGGCCACTCTCACCCATCGCCCCGTGTGGGACTGCAGGACAAGACACTTTTCGTTTCGGGTTATTCCTGGGGGGCAGGAGGGGGGAGTGAGTGTCCTGCACCCCTGGGAGCCCTGGGTGTGGGCGCCTGCCCATCTCCGGTGTGTCGGAATCATGGAGCCTTTGGGGAGCCACCCGGCCAGGCCCACACCCACCCTCGCCCCAGCCTTGGGTCTCCCTGGGAGGAGGACGGTGGCTCATGCCTATGATCCCAGCATTTTGGGAGGCTGAGGCAGGCGGATCTCTTGAGCCCAGGAGTCTGAGGCTGCAGTGAGCTGTGAAGACACCACGGCACTCTAGCATGGGTGACAGAGTGAGACCTTGTCTCAAAAAAAAAAAAAAAAATTCTGGATTCTACAGGTGTGGCAAATGTTCACACCTCCCAGCGTACTCGTGAAAACTGCAGATTTTGTTGGGTACCATCCCGCCTGACTGGGAGCCCTCAGCCTAGATGGGGGCGGGGAGTCGAGTCCACAGCAGGCATCTGGCGTTTGGCAGGTTTCCCGGGGCAGCCGTGGAGGAGGAAAGAGGAAGGACCCACATCCCAGCGCGCCGGCCCCGGCCTCCCGAGGGGCCGTCCTGTCTGCAGACCATGCAGTGGCCGAACCCTGAGTGCTCTGGGCACCCAGCCAGCAGGTGCGTGCAGCATAGGCACCACAGTGGCACACCATGACCTGGTGGACAGGTGTGCAGGGCGTCCTTAGCAGAAGATAGGTGGGTTCAGCACCGGTAGTGGAAGGGTCCTGTCCCTCCACCACCAGGGCCCCAAAGGGAGTCCCGTGGCCTCACTCTAAGCAGGGACCCGAAACTCTCCGACTTCCCTTCACTCCCACGGAGTGTGACAGCAGCTCACCACGGCCCAGGTGGGCAGGAATCGCCACACACCAGCTGTCTGGTCACTGACGTCCTCCCTGGGCAGCGTGGGCTCCCGGGAACCTGTGGCCTCGGGCCACATGGGCTTCAGGACCCTTGAGTGCGGCCTTCTGAGCGAATCCAGGATTTGTTCCAAGAACGTTGTGTTCAGTCGAGGGGCCGCACTCAGGGTCTGGCGCAGGCCGCAGGACCCCCTTGGCCCCGGCCCGCTCACCAGTGGCCTGTCTTTGTTGCTGGGACAGCTGCTGGGAGACCCCACAAAACCCAGAATGAGCACATTGGGAAGGTCTGAGGGCCGGGGCAGAAAGCATTCCACGCTGGGTCGCCGGTGTCAAATTCCAGGTGTGTTGTAGAAAGCGCAGTTTGTCTCTGAAAGTCTCAAAGTGCGAAAGGCAAATACCTTTCCGCAGCTGCAGGGCAAAGGGCAGAACAGGAGGGTGAGGAATGCGGTTCCCAGTCCGGCTGGGGAGCCGTGTCATTCCCGGGTTGCCATGTGGCCTGGGAGGCAGTGCGGGACCCGCACCGGCAGGAGGCGCTGAGGAAGGGACAGGTGCGTGTGTGAGGTGCAGGGACAGGGGACAGGGAGGCCCAGGAAGGATGGACACGCCACAGCACACACTGTCGGGGCTGGGAGGCTGCTTCCTCTGGTTGGGCCTCCTGGTGTGGCTCCTGGTCCCTCTTCCCTGGGGACAGTGGCAGCCGTCACCTCCTGTGCCCTTTCCCCTTTCCTCCTAGCAGGGGAACCTGGCAGTTCTCTGGGCATGCGACCGGCCTGCAGGGGCTCTCCTTGAAAGGCAGCTCAGTCCGCAGCCCCAACTGCGCCGTCCCCAGTGCCTGCGGTCCAGGCAGCTGCCTCCCTCCGGCCAGACAGACCAGGGCGCCACTGGAGCACAGAGGGGCTGCATGGACGGCAGACACAGGGACCTCCTGTCCCCCCCCCCAGTCAATGTCCGATGGACCCTGTGTGAACTTCCCCTTCACCCTGCCCACACCCCCACCAGCTGCCGCAGTGGCGTGGCCTCACCATGCGCCCTCCATGTGCCAGGCGTGTGGTCCTCAGGGCTGTGCATGTGCGGCGCCCTTGGCTCTCTCCAAATCTCTCTGGGGCTCCCCAGCGTCCCCACTCCCGCCCCCTCCCGAGTTCATTGCCTGGCCACGCCCCGTCACCAAGCAAGCTCCTGTAGCCCGAGGACCTAAGCGTTTGGGTCCCTGCCCAGCACACAGCAGGTGCTGAGCAATTATTTGCTGAATGAACAAATGAACAGTGCTGGGGACCTTTCCGAATAAATCACCTGCACTTGTATTCACAGACGGGCTCCACAGAATGCCTTTCCCTGGCAGGAGCAAGGTGGGACCTCAGGAAGGCTGTGGGTCGGTAGGATTATTACCCACTGAGTGCACCACGAAGAACCCTGGTTCCAGTTCTGAACACAGAGCTTCGCTGTTCCACGCACGGACGATCCCACGAGACGTCACCGCGAGAGCCTGGGTGTGTTAGACCTAGGCGACTCAGGTGAGGATGGCCCTTGCGGATTTGGGAGTGGAAAGCAGACGCTAGGGGTGGAGGCAGGGGTGTGGGAACCACTTCTGGCCCCTTTACCTGAAACAGAAGGGTGTGGGCAGGACACGAGCTGCCTCTATGAGCTCTGTTGACTGTGGCAGGTGACCACTGCCTCCTCCCCTGTTTGCTTGTCCCTCGGGGGCACTGGAATGGGGCCCCCAGCACCCGGCACGGCAGTGAGGGGCACCAGGAGTGGGTGTCTCCAAGCACCATGCCCCTCGGGATGCCAGGGTGCCTGCTGTGGCCACAGCCCGAGGCCTGGGGCTTGGTGAACGCTGCCTCTCTGGGGGGCTGGCGTGTGAGTATGCAGGACTTGCAGGCTTTGAGATGATTTGGACTTGGTTTACAGCCAGGCCTCGCCTGTCCTGGTGAGGACGTGAGTGGTGCTGTTGGGGAGGAGGCTCCCCGGGCATCAGCCTCGCTGGCCGGTGCCGCCGGTGTTTGTCCTCGCTGGCTCCTCCTTCTCTTCTGTCAGTTATCGAGAGAAGGTGCGGAAATATCTCACCATGACTGTGAATTTTTATTTCTCCTTGCTGTTCTATCAGTTTTCTTTCATGTATTTTGAAGCTTTGTAATTAGGTGCATAAATATTTAGGATCTTATGTTCTCTTGATAAATTGGCCCTTTATGAAATATCACTATTTTTACTCTTGGTAATATTCTTTGCTTTGAAATCTACTTTACCTGCATTGATATTGCCACTCAAGCTCTCTTCTGGTTGGTGCCAGCACGGTTTGCTTTTTCCTAATCTTTGACTTTCAAACTATCTGTGCCCTTAGAATGAAAACGAGTCTCTTGTAGGCAGCAGATATCTGGGTCTTGCTTTGTTTAATCCAGTCTGACAACCTCTGCCTTTTAATTAGAGTGTTTAGACCATTGACATTTATTGTGATTCTTGGTGCAGGGGATTAAATCTCCCATCTCACTGTTTGTTTTCCATCTTTCTTATTTTTATGCCTATTTTCCATTTTTATTACTACTTTTGATTAATCAAGTATTGTTTATGATCTATTTTATCTCTTTTGATGGCTTATCAGCTATAACTGTTATTTTACTGTTTGCTTTAGGGGTTACGGCACACATCTTTAACTTATCATAGTCTGTGTTTGAGCAATACTGGACCAATTTACATGCAGTGTAAGGACCTTGCAATGTCACACCTCCATGTCACCCTCCTGGCCTTGGAGATGCTGTTACCATATTACTTATACATGTCACCAACATCAAGTACATCTCTAGGGTTTTATCTGAAATAGTTGATTACCTTTCATAAAGATTTAAAAAATTTAAAAAAGTCTATTTGTCATTTTTGACGCTCTTCGTTCCTTTGTAAAAATCCGGATTTCCATCTGAAAGACTTCTTTTAATATTTCTTATAGTGCAGGTCTGCTATGATGAATTATTTCAGCTCTTATATGTCTGAAGAAATCTTTATTTTATATTTATTTCTGAGACATATTTTCACCAAAGAATGTTAGCTTGGAGGTCTGACATCAGGGGGTCCCAGGGCCGGTTCCTCCCGTGGCTGTGAGGGGCTATCCCCGCCTCTTGCCAGCTCCTGGGGTTCCGGCCTTAGTTATGGGTCCCGCGTTCCTTAGTTATGGGTGCCTCAGCCCGAGTGCCTGCCCGTTCAGATGAGGTTCTCCCCCCGGCACACGTCTGTGTCCGGATGTCCTCTCTTCATAAAAGGACCCTAGTATAATCGACTAGGGCTGCCCTGATGGCCTTGCTTTCACTCGATTAACTTCCGTTTCCAAACAAGCTTACGGTCTGAGGTCCTGGGGGTCAGCACCCCAACATATGAATTTGTTGAGAGGGGGACACAAATCAACCCGTCACACTTGGGTCACTTTTTTCCTTCCGTGAGATGCCGCCCATCTCCCGACCCCTGCAACCGTCCTCCCTCCCTGTCTCTGTCCCTCTTCTCCCCCACCTCCCTCCGTCTCTAATTGCCCCCCACGATGTTCTCAGAGCAGGTCCCAGGAAAAGGTCCAGCCCTTTTCTAATGGGCTGAGGACATCACACAGGGTCACCTCTGCTGACTGGTTTCTGAGGCCGTCAGAAAAGCCCCCCAGGTTCAAGGGGAGGGAGAGACGTCCAGGCATTCCCGGTGGCGTCAGACTCTTGGAGAACAGCACAGACCTGCCGTTTCTTATCCCCACCAACTGGAGGTGCCCTTCCGTGAGCAAACGTGGCTGGGAGCTGCCACTGTTATCGTCCTTGCTGGGGAGAGCAGAGTGTTCCCCAGCAAAGCCCAGCCCTGCGCCGGGAGCCCCCGTTAGCCGCAGGGAAAGATTCCTCCCCTGGTGCTGTTTCTCCGTCTTCACCACAGACCGGGGAAAACTCCGTTTTGGGCTCTGGCTGGCCGGGGACAGGCTTCTGGGAACCGCTGGTCAAACACCTCCCTGGGAGAATCTGCAAACAAGGGCAGAGAGAGATGCGAGATGACCACTGGGCTGCTGTGGGCTGTGGTCTCGGGCACACACAGAGGTTGCTCGGTGCAGAAAAACAGCCTGGCAAAGGTGGTCGCCATCCCCCCTTCCACTCGAGGGACGCTGTTCCGCAAGTGGCGGGGAACCGAAGTGGCGTTCAGGTCAGGCGAGCCCCTTGCCCCACCCGCTGCCCTCCTGGGAAGGCTCACGGTCGCTTGCAGGGGGCAGAGCCACTGTGGCCGGCGGGGCCACATGGTCAGCCCGGCCCCACCCGGACACCAAGGCTTCCCGGCCAGTCGCCTGCTGGAATTAACCAGGGACGGGAGGTGGGGCATCTCCGACTAGGTAACCAGGGCATCTCCAACTAGGTAACCGGGGGCACCTCCAACTAGGTAACCGGGGGATATCCGACTAGGTAACCGGGGCATCTCCGACTAAGTAACCGGGGGCATCTCCGACTAGGTAACCGGGGGGCATCTCTGACTAGGTAACCGGGGGGCATCTCTGACTAGGTAACCGGGGGCATCTCTGACTAGGTAACCGGGGGGCATCTCTGACTAGGTAACCGGGGGCATCTCCGACTAGGTAACCGGGGGGCATCTCCGACTAAGTAACCGGGGGCATCTCCGACTAGGTAACCGGGGCATCTCCGACTAAGTAACCGGGGGCATCTCCGACTAGGTAACCGGGGGCATCTCCGACTAGGTAACCGGGGCATCTCCGACTAGGTAATAGGGGGGGCACCTCCGACTAGGTAACCGGGGGCATCTCCGACTAGGTAACCGGGGGGCATCTCCGACTAGGTAACCGGGGGCATCTCCGACTAGGTAACCGGGGGGCATCTCGGACTAGGTAACCGGGGCATCTCTGACTAGGTAATCGGGGCATCTCTGACTAGGTAACGGGGGGGCATCTCCGACTAGGTAACCGGGGCATCTCTGACTAGGTAGCCGGGGGCATCTCCGACTAGGTAACCGGGGCATCTCTGACTAGGTAACCGGGGCATCTCTGACTAGGTAACGGGGGGGCATCTCCGACTAGGTAACCGGGGCATCTCCGACTAGGTAACCGGGGGCATCTCTGACTAGGTAACCGGGACATCTCCAACTAGTTAACTGGGGCATCTCCGACTGGGGAACGGGCCTGACAGGCCTGTCCTCAAAAGGCCGTCGGGGTTCCAGCTGCAGCCGAGTGAGAACCAGGCCCGGACACTGAGCACACGGACCTCCCGGGCCACCCTGGCCTCGGCGCCCCTGCTCACCGCCAGCCCCATTTGCAGTGTTGACAGTCTCGTTTGAGACCAAATGATGGGAGTCGTGACACCAACTCAGCTCCTCCCTTATGGGCTGGTCGGGCCCGTGCTGAGACCGACCGGGTGCCCCCCGGCGGCGTCCGCAGGCTGAGCGTCCTCAGCTCAGCCCTGCCCGTATTTGTGGGCCGTTCCTCTCCAGCCGCTGCTCCCGACAGGGGCTCCGTGCCCACCTGCCCTCCACCCGCCCTCCCACCTCGGAATCCCCCTGCGGGTGTGAAGACTGACGATCTGCCCTCAGTTTGTTCTGACACGACACTAAATCAGGTCATTTTACCTCCGCCCCCATGTCTTGTTCCATGCGTGTCCTGCTACACGCTCCGGGGATTATGGGAGGAGGGGAGGACGCCCCCAGTGCCCAAGCGAGAAGGGAGGCCTTGGGGTGCCGGGCCAGGAGGGGAGGACGGGGCTCCGGGGCGCCCAGGGTGATCTGCGGGGTGAGGGTGGCCCCATGGAGACCGCTCACCCTGCCGCTGGCTGGGCAGCCCCGGCCTCCACGGAGCCCTTAGGCCGCTGCGGCGTCCACGGCGCTCTCAGGGGGAGAAAGCACTGCTTCTAGGGAAGCCTCTGATGAGACTCACCAGCCAGGCCGTGTGAGAGAAACAAATAAGGCACAATCGAACCCTTTATTTAAAAAAATTCCCAACTCTGCTATTTTTAAAAGCGGTGCCGGCGTTATCTTCCTCCCCCACTCTCCGTTTGCTTCTAACTTCCCAGCTTCCGTGGCCGGTGGGCTGGCATTTCCCTTCGACGACAATGTTTATTAAATATCGATTGCAGTAATCAGAGGCAACTTCTATCAAAATTGAGAGGAAAAGAAAACATACCAAGTCAACTGGAACATGCTCCTGTTTCCAAAGGCCGAGCAAGGAACGTTTGCAGGGCCAACGGGCCGTGCCACGGAAACAACGCGGAGACCGGGTGTCGAGGCCGCAGAATCGAGTGGCTTCTCAGCAGGTGCCATCTGGGGAGCAGGAGCAAGGCGGGTTTGAGAACTGCCTTGTTGCCCTCTTCACAGTTAAGGAATGCCTTGGAGGTTCTTTAACAGATGCATGAAAAACAGGACAACCAGAAGCAAATGCGTAAAAGGAAGTTGGGCCCCAGGGGCAGCCGCAGAGCCCCCTGTCCCTGCTGTGGGGTGGGGGCTTCCGTCTGGCCCTGTGCGCTGTGGGCCGAAGCCGTCCTGTCCACCGGGAGGGCGAGGGGCGGCCCTCGGCAGACCCAGGCCCCCCTGCCCACCTCGTCTGCCTTCACGACCTGGCCCGGTCATTGGGAAGGGCCTCTGCTCTGCGCCGGGCAGAGCACTGTCCCCGGGGGCCCATGTCCCCATAGCCACGTCCTGGTAGCCGCAAACATGACTCCACGCTACGGGAAGGCCGGTTCCTGAGGGCTGGGACGCAGGTTCCTCATTTCTGAGTCTGATCCTCTCTCCCCACCAGTTCCCCGGCCCTGGCACAAGCCACGTCCCTCCGCCTGTGGCCCAAGGTTTCGTGGGCAAGGATACGGTCCCCAGTGGAGGTCGTGCCGATGGCCGCGTGGGGGGGAGCAGAGGTCTGCCAAGGTGAGCGGCCCTGGCTCCCTTGCCCTGGGAGGGGGCAGGAACATCGTGGGAAGGACGGCGGGTCCCACCCCACTGGAGGGCAGATCTGAGCGCCGGGTGTGTGCGGTAAAGACAGAGCCGGTGCTGTTCCTTGTGCCCTGCAGCACTGGGGGATACGAGGACTTGCTAAAATCTCACGGCAGGAAAGACCCTGTCCACAATGGCGCCCAAATCGCGCAACGCCCAGCTCTGTGGGATACGCTCAACTCTGAGCGGGTCCCTCCTGCCGTGCGGGGGGCGTGGAGGGACCGTGACACGCCCAGCCGGGGTTTTCTCTGCATTCACGTCGCTTCACGTTTGCCGGACTTCATAATAACGGGGGACTCGAGGTCCTTCGTTACTTTTGGAAATTTCTCGATAGGTGTTTCTTCAATGATTTCTTCCCTGCGTTCTCTCTCCTCCCTCCTGGGACCCACGCCCTGCGTGTCGAGGTTTTTATCGTGGTGCGGATGTGCTCTGCCCTCGAGCCCTGTTTCCCTTCTGGGTTTCTTTGCCTCATTCCTGGAGTTTCTCTGACGTGGCTCCTGTCTGTCGACCTGGCTCTGATGCCAACTCCATCTTTTAAGTGGTTAACTTCGGCAAATGCAGCTTTTAGTTCTAACGTTTCCATTTGATTTTCAAATGAAAAGATTTCAGTTATCCTGTGAAATTGCCCATCCTGTCATATGTTTTTTACATACACATTAACCACAGTTAATTTAAAATCACATTCGGTACGTCCAGTGTTTCCTCATATTTGGTTCTATTTATATTTTATCTTTTTTCTCTTGGTGTTTGGCCATTTGGTCCTTGGTATAGCGGAACATTTTGTATTTTGGGTGCTGTACTTCGGAATGCGGGGTTTGATTGTTTGTTTTGAGACAGGGTCTAGCTCTGTGGCCCAGGTAGAGTGCAGTGGCATCGTCACAGCTCACTGCAGCCTCAGACTCCCGGGCTCAAGAGATCCTCCTGCCTCAGCCTCCTGGATAGCAGGTGCAACAGGTGTGAACCACCACATTCAGCTAATTTCTCTATTTTTTATAGAGAAAGGGTCTTGCTGTGTTGCTCAGGCTGGGCTCAAACTCCTGGCCTCAAGCGATCCTTTTGTCTCAGCCTTGCAAAGTGCTGCAATTACAGGCAGGAGCCACCATGCCCGGCTGAAAATAGAGGTTTGGAGGATGGCTCTTCCTCCTGAGGCAACTAAACCCACTTGTAGGGGAAGGTGAGCTCTTGAGTCAAGGAAACTAAGCACATAAGAAGTTTAAATATCACAAAGGAAAGGCCACAGACCGGAAGGTGTATAACATATGAAGAACGGCGTTAGGTCAGACAGGTACATTATCTAAAATAAGTAGGACACACGTCCTTAACATGGTAAGAGAAGACATTAGCAACATGAAACAGAAAACATCCTGGAAAAGAACAAAGTGGAAACACCCTCATAAGGTCTCAGAAGATTTGCCAACAAAACCCACAATGAAATTATCTTGGAGGAAACCTCAAAATAAAAAGGAAAGCAAATCCAGGAAAAGCTATAAGTGATATGAGAAGAGAGAAAGAGGCTGGGTGCGGTGGCTCACGCCTGTATTCCTATCCTAGCACTCTGGGAGGCTGAGGCAAGTAGATAGCTCAAGGTCAAGAGTTCAAGACCAGCCTGAACAAGACCACCGTCTCTACTAAAAATAGAAAGAAATTAATTGGCCCACTAAAAATATATAGAAAAAATTAGCCGGGCATGGTGGCGCATGCCTGTAGTCCAACTACTCGGGAGGCTGAGGCAGGAAGATCACTTGAGCCCAGGAGTTTGAGGTTGCTGTGAGCTAGGCTGATGCCACAGCACTCTAGCCCGGGCAACAGAGTGAGATTCTGTCTCAAAAAAAAAAAAAAAAAAAGAAGAGAGAAAGAAAAACTAAACCCTCTTAAAGTTTGTTGTTGTCTTTTAGAAAAACCAGGACCAAAGAAAGCACACGCATACACACACGCGCACATGCACGCACACGCACCACCCAGAAGTCAGCTCCCAGGAACATGGCAACTGCGGGCGGTGCGCAGAGGAGCGGGCTGCACCCCGTGTGGCCGGGGCACCCTCCTCTGTCCGGCCCCGTGAAGGCAGAAGACGGAACAAGGACGTGGGAAAGGCTGAGAGAATTGAGACTGAAAAGATGACAGAAAAGGTCCAAGGACATCAACAGTGACTTCAATTGTAAATGGGCTGAGGTCGCCTGCTGGGACTCGGGGAGCCCAGTGAGGCCGGCGGGGACCCCGTGAGAGGCCTTGGGGTGCAGGGTGGGCCCCTTCCAGGCTTCCTGGCCCCCACCCCCAGGCTCCCGTTCCCCTCGGGCAGGCTCCCGTGTCCGGCCTTGGAACCTCTGTCCATCCAGCGTGTTGGTCCCTGGGTGCGGGAGGGTGTGGGTCCCACAGAGGCGCGTCCTGCTGGCTCTCGGTCACGCATTCCCACGCCGACACCCCAGACCGCCCCACCAGCTCCTCTCCTTGGGACCCCAGCCCCAGATTTCCAGCCTGCATGATGTCTGCTCCGGGTGCCTCCGGCACGCTCACCACGAGCTCCGGCCGCCCCAGCCTGGCCCCTGACTGGCAGGAGCTGGCAGCTTCCTCCAGGGCTTGGACGGAGACTGGGATCCACCGGCCTTCTGCTCACACCCACCGCAGACCCGTGGGCTGTGCCTTGAGTGCACCCAGGTCCGGCCACTCTGCCACCCGCCAAGGAGCTCCAGCAGCTCCTAAGGAAGGTCACACCTGACAGACATGCCCCACCCCAAGCCCCACCACCTCCCCTCGCCCCCAGCCGGAGCTGGAGTCCCCAAACCCCTGCTCCTGGCCTGCGTCCCTGCCCTTCCAGAGATGTCCGGCCCCCCAGTCCCCTGGCCCTTGCTCGTGCCAAGTGGACACCGCCCAGCCTCTCAGCTCTCCTGGGCCCAGGTCTGTGCCAGGGCGGAGCCGCCCAACAGGCTGGAGGTCAAAGGGCAGAGGCCAGCAGGGCACCCCAGCCCCGGTCTCCCTGCATCTCATGCTGCCTGCTCCATCCTCTGCCCTCTGCTTCCTGGGGCCACCTTCCAGACACACTCCTGCTCCCCTCGGAGTCCTGGGTTGCTCCGCTCCGGGTGCCCTGCGCCCCTGGTCCACGCCCATCCCCCCAGCCTGGGTGGGGAGGGCTCTCCTCGCCCCAGAGCTCGGAAAAGCCCCTCCCACAGTGGGTGTCCTGGGAGCAGTTGAGAAAGGAAACAAGGAAAGAACGAAGGAAGGACCAGGCCAATGACCAAGTGACCGCAGGTGGGTGGCAGGTGCAGGCCTGGGGTTTGCAGGCTGGAGGGGTTGCTTTTGTTCCTTCTTTTACTTTTGTTGCTGTCATCCCAGGAGATCTCCTCTGGCCCCAGTGGGCATCTGTGCTTTGCAAAGGCCCCTGGCTGGGTCTCAGCAGGATGACAGACACACGGGGAGACTTGTCAGCCGGCTCAGGGACAAGCGCCCCGGGGCTGGAGCCCGGGCTGGGACAGTCTCTGCATGCGCCTGTTCCCATGGCTTCCCCCACCCCACCTCATATGGAAATAATATTGGACCTCGTAAAAGGTCCAGGTTCTCGTTTCAAGTTATGAAACAAACATTCTCCTCGGATAATACCATGTCCAGCCACGAGTGAGGTTTTGAATTCCAACTTCAAGGGGAAGTTAAAATTAGTTCTGAACCGTGGCGTGTACGTTTGTAATAAATTGGAGGCCCTATCCTGCTGCCAATTAAAAGTAACTGCTGGATTCGTTTCTTTAAATTACTTGAGTTTACGCTGATGTTATGCCCTTCACAGAGTCTTAAAGCTGTGAACAAAAGTATAAGCTTCAAAAATAATTAATGCAATTTAGTGACAGTAAATGAACTTCAAAGCCCTGAAAAAAAAAAAACAAAAAACAAAAAACGGCAGAACCTCATCAAAGCAGGAAAAACAAATGCGTTTCCAGCTGAGATTTGAAACCCTGCAAATGGCCTGAGTTTTCACCAGCGGGAAGGAGGATTGCGAAACACTTCGGAGGAGGGTGTGTGTCTTGTGCTTTGTCTCTTTCCTCAGCAACACTGAGACATTGTCATGTGTAGCCATTCTGTGCTCTGCGGACACACTTCATGTTTTTAATTTTCTAAAAAGAGAAATGTTTGGTGGGTAAGCAGACAACATTAAACAGTAACTTAGGAGACTACACTGTGACACTTCCCAACAGTTTAGCAAAATGGTTTTTAAACTTTTGTTTCAACTGGACGTTTTTTTAAAAAGCAATCGGCTTCTAGGCTTAGAATTTTCTAGTGAACTTCAGCTCGGGACTTTGCAAACAACAAATGTTGCTAAACACATTTGGAAATGGAAAGCAAAAGTGCCGACTGAAATCAGCATGCTAAAAAGAGACATTTGTTAAAACGCACGAAGATTCGTTTTCAGCGTTTGGCGCACAGAGCCACCTCGGGATTGACAGGTAGCTCCCCTGCGGGGTCTGGGGGCCGTGACACACGTGTGGACAGTGGCACCTCCCGTTTCCCCAAGTGACGTCCGGGGGCCAAGACCAGCAGGTGTCGAGCCCCCGGGACCCCGGCTTCTTCCTCCGGCCCGAGGCGGAGCAAACACCCCCTGACAGTCTCGGAAGAGGAGGAGGATGCCGCCTGTCTTTCGGGGGTCTCCAGGACAACGGGACAAGAGGTCAGTGAAGGCAAAACCGAGTCCCCGGCCCGTGTTTGTCCAGCCAGGGTGTCACAGGCGGGACCCGCTGACGGGCTGTTTTGACGTCACTGTCGTCCCAGCTCAGCTGCGGCAGAGCTCAGCGTTTCCTCTCCCGTCTCCGCCGGAGCTCAGGAGGGGAACACAAGGCTTCCGGAATCCTCCTGGAGCCAATGTGGGATCTGGCCTCTCTGGTCGGCTGAGGACCTGGACACGAAGAGGCCGTGACGCCTGGGCTCATCCGTGTTTGCGTCACGCCTTGTGGTGTGGACGCCGTGGTGAGTCAGGCTGGGCCTATCCCGGGTGCAGGTGCGACTCCAGGGCCCCCCTCCCGGCGTCCCTCCCTGCTATCAACATTCACTCCACCGACAGCTATTGAGCACCTGCTGTTTACCAGGCACCGAGGGCAGGAAGCTGGGGTGATAGTTCCTGCTCTAAAAGTTCTGGAAGCTGAGAAGGAGGAAGACAAAGACAGAAGTGAGAGAGAGCAGGGCCCAGCTCTCCCAGCCCCGCCCGTGTCCCCTCGGATGGGGCCCACCAGGGTCCCCTGCAGCTGCCACCGAGACAGCCCGGTCCCCAGCCAGCCAGGCGGTGCTGCTCAGCCCCAGGGCTCTCCGGGCTGCTCGGGGCTCCTGTCACTGCTGCAGGGGCTGTGGCTGTCCCCACCCCTGCTAGCGCACCCCTCGAGGGCTGATGTGGGGTGCAGGGGGGGCAGGACCAGCTCTCCACCTCTCGGTAGCACACTCTGAGTGTCCCCTCTGAGGTGCTGGCATTTGCCAAATCTGCACCCAAATCCTGCGGCCACCCCGAAACGGCCGTGAGCCAGGCTCCCGCACCTCCGACCCGGGCACATCTGCATGGGGCGCCTGACCTCAGGGCCGGTTCCTGTCACCCTCACCTGCTCCCTGTGTGGAAGGTGACGCACAAGTGAACACACAGCCTCGCAGCCTCAGACCTGCCGAGGGTGGGGGGGGAAGGCCTCGGGTTCTCCTGGGTACGCGCCGTGTGCATGTGCACACATGTGGGGGCCACACGCGTGCTGGCCTCTCACAGCCAGGCCCCTTCCCTCCTATCACAAAGGGGCCAGGTGAGACGCGGCACCCCTGACCCTGGGGGACAGCAGTGCGTAGAGATTTCTGGCTGGCGCTCTCGGGAGGCCCATGGCGAACGGGCGGGCGCCGTCCTGAACTTCCACCCACAATTCCTCCTATTCCCACTCAGGGCGGTGTTGGTCCCTGGGCGTCCCTGCCCCAGTGGCATCGGACCACTTGGGGTCAGCCTCCTCCGTGGCCGTGGCAGCGAGGTAACAGGACGGTTTCCTGCTTGCACGTGGACTCGAGCCACGGCCCCCTCGGGTCTCCCTGCCGTGCCCGCTGTGGGATTTGCCCCCGACGCCGGGAGGCAGCGAGAATGAGACCTGTTGGGGCCACGGCATGGACAGAGCCGGGGGACTCTGTGAGATGACAGGAGACACGGGACAGACACCGCGTGTTCTCACGGCCATGTGGCAGCTGGAAAGGGGGTTCCTGCAGGTGGGGCAGAGCGGAGTGACCTGAGGCCGGGCAGGGGCGGAGGGCGGGGTCCCGGGCACAGACGCGGAGTAAGAGAAGGAACAGACCCAGCGCTCTGTAGCGCAGTGGGGCGACTGCGGCTACAGTCATTCATCGTGTGTTTCACGGTGGTCAGAGGAGAAGATTGGCTGGGCGCGGTGGCTCTCGCCTGTCACCCTGCTACTCTGGGAGGCCGAGGCAGGAGGGTCACTTGAGGTCAGGAGTTGGAGAAGATGTGAAATGTTCCCAACCCGAAGAAACGATAAACGTTTGTGGTGACGGATGCCCCGATGACCCTGATTTGATCGTTACACATTGTAAGCTTGTGTTGAAGTATCACACGCACCCCATAAATATGCACAACTACTACATGTTCATAAAAATTAAAAATAGTTTTAAAAAATTTAACCAAAAAAAAATACCCTCTGTGCACACAGGGCCACAGGGGAGCCACAGGTCAGTGGTCCCTGGGGGCACCGGCCATCCGGCCTCACTCCGGGATCTGTCCCAGTGCTGGAGGGGAGGGGCCGGCCCAGGATCTGCCCCACACAGAGCAGGGCAGCGCTGAGGCCTGGGGCCCTTGTGCCGTCTGGGCTCCTTCACTCCTGGGCACGGCTGGCACCTGGCAGCTCCTGGTTTCTGACCTCTGTGTCTCTGGACACACTTTGGTGTCACTAAGACACGCTTTGGGTTTCACCCCCCGTGGCCGGGCACCAGGGCTCTGCCAGGGTGTCCGGCAGAGATCAGCTGCCACCCAGCCCCCATGTCCTGGGGGAGGGACCACTGCCCACCGTGAGCAGAAAATGCTGGAAGGACCAGGCAGTGGCCGAATCAGAGGTGTCTCGTGGGCAGGAGCAGCCCTGTGGACCTGGGTCCTGTGCAAAGACTGGGGACAGTGACAGGGCAGCAGCTGACTGAAAGAGTGGCCTTGTGCAAACACACAGGACAAATGTCTCATCCCACAGTCTCCCCAAAGGCAGCGTGAGGGCAACCCTGCGAGCTGTCTCTGCTTCCTCTCCCCAGCGGACAGCAGCCCGGGGTCCGTCTCCACGACTGCTGCAAAGAGCCGGCAGACAGAAGAAAGGCGAACCCTTCTCTCTACACTTGCAGAAATGGCGGCTTAGGGCTTGTTCACTGCCCCAGGGCGTCCTGTGGAGTCCTGAGTGGGCAGCCGGGACAAAGGCCAGCCTCAGTTTGCCGTCCAAAACCATGTCTTAAGGGCGAGATCTCAGACAAGACCTTGGACATCCCACGGCCACTGTTGTCATCTGCCTGCCGAGAAGGAAGGAAGAAGCTGGTGACAGTTCACAGCACCTTGTTGATTTGGCTACACCATACATCTTCTCCTCCCCCAAATAAAAAGCCTGAGTTCTCCATTCTCTCAGCCAACACCATCTCCCTCTCTTGCACCGGGCTGGCCCTTTTCCACCCAAGGAAAAGTAAATAAGCTTCTTTCTACCCTAATCTTTGGCAGAATCTTTCTCAAAATCGGAGTGCTCTAGCTCTCCACCCTAACACAAACCACACCCTCGTCCCAGGCAGACTGGCGCTGGGCGTCTGCAGCCAGGGCAGGAGCAGGCTGGCCACAGGAGAGGCTGTCTGCTCTCCTACCCTCCCCCCTCCTCCCTCTTCCTTCCTCCCCCCTTCCCTCTTCCTTCCTCCCTTCTCTCCTCTCTCCCCTCCTCTCCGCCCTCCCTCCCCTCTCCCTCCCCCTCTCCCTCCTTTTTCCTCCCTTTTCCTTCCTTTCTCCTTTCTCCCTGTTCCCTCCTCTCTTCCCTCCCCCTCTCCTCCCTCCTCCCACCCCCTCTCCCTCCTTTCTCCTCCCTTTTCCTTCCTTTCTCCCTCCTCCCTTCTCTCTCTTCCCTCCTCCCTCCAGGAGAGCACCAGCATCCGTGTGAGGCCAGGCAGCCTCCTGGGACCCACACAGGTGAGGCCAGGCAGTGCTGTGAGGCTGAGCAACACTCCACTGTACAGATACACACTTTGCATGTCCACCCATCCATCACCGAGCCACGGACACTTGCTTCTACCTGTGTCTATTGTGAATGACGCTGCAATGAACATGGCGTGCAAGCGTGTGTTACAGTCCCTGCTTCCAGTTCTTTCTGGTGTATTCCAGAGGTGGAATTGCCGGACAGAACATGGCAGTTCTGTCTCTAATTTCTTTCTTTCTTTCTTGAGAGAGTCTCACTCTGTCGCCTGGGCTAGAGTGCCGTGGCGTCAGCCTAGCTCACAGCAACCTCAAACTCAGGGGCTCAAGCGATCCTCCTGCCTCAGCCTCCCGAGTAGCTGGGACTATGGACATGCGTCACCATGCCCGGCTAGTTTTTTTCTCTATATATTTTTAGTTTTCCAGCTAATTTTCTTCCTTCCTTCCCTTCCCTCCCCTCCCTTCCCTCCCCTCCCTTCCCTCCCCTCCCTTCCCTCCTCCCTTCCCTCCCTTTCTTTTTTTTAGTAGAGACAGGGTCTCGCTCTTGCTCAGGCTGGTCTCGAACTCCTGAGCTCAAACAGTCCTCCCACCTCGGGCTCCCAGAGTGCTAGGATTACAGGCGTGAGCCACCGCCCCCAGCCCCAGTTGTGTCTCGAGTGTTCCACTTTCCACCTAGGAACGTGTCTGTTGGACGCAGTTTGCGACAGGGACGCCTGCGTTAGAGAGCAGGGCTCGTCCTGCCGAGCTGCTGGGTCTGAGGTTCGCCCCTCCAGCTTCCTTCCCCGCCACGGGGCTCCAGGGCTCCTCTCCCCCTGCTGTGCTGTGGTTGTCACGGTGCTTTGACCCCTCCTGCATTCTGAGACCCGCATGGCGGTGCTGTTTGGTGGCATCTGTATCTATGACATCTGGACTGGCAGGATGTGACAGTATGTTGGTTCCCCGTCCGGCTGAGGCACATTTCCTCGGCCTGAACAGCTCCGCTCAGTGCTCCCTGAGTGCAGGTCTCTGTGCAAAAAGTCACCTCTGGTTTTCAATCTGAAAATGTTCCTGCTCCGCCTTCTTGTGCGAGGACTCTGCGCTGGTGGCTGTCTCCTTTCAGCGTCCTGAAGACGTCGTCCCTCCCTCCTGCATCCATCACGTCATTGCTCCTACTACATGGCATTTCTTTTGTCCTGCCAATGCTTTGCAGACCCTCCCTCGTGCCTGGCTTTCGGCAGTTTTCCTGCGATTCCCTCTGCGGGGTCTGCATGGGCTCCGGCTCTCTCTGGAAATCCAGGACCTGGCGCTAGGCGTTCCCATCACAGTTGTCTCCAGCTGTCTGCGCTGACACCGGCTGAGCAAATGCCCAGGGAGCGGGACTCGAGCAGGGGAGGTGTCCTGTGAGTGTGCAGCACTCACCCCAGGACGCCGTGCTGGGGGAGCTCCCTGAGAGTTATCCTTGATGTTTCCGTGAGCGTGCCACACGGAGGGGACACAGCCCGAGCGGGGCGGGAAGGACCTGCAACCCGGAGGCACTCAGAGAGTCCTTCCCTGCACTCTGCCCCACACTCTGGCATCTGGCACGTCCGGCCGTCAGTGCCTGCAGGGGAAGCCTGAGGAGAGACAGAGGCGGGTCTGAACCATCATCTAGGGTCCGCAGGGCTCTCAGGTGGCTGTGACAGCCACAGCATTGATGGACACAGGTCACTCTGCAGGATGTGAGGTTCCACCTCCACACCGGGGGGAGCAGAGACAGAACTCGCTCAGGGCATTGGGGATGAGAGCAGCTGACTTTGGGAGGGGACACGGTGGCAGGACAGAGGGCCACACAGACTCCTCAGGGCCTCTGGACGGACGGGATGTCCTGTCTTTTGCCCATGGACCAGGAAGGGCACATGGGGGCAGCTTGTGTCAGATGCCAGAGGCCGCCTGAGCCTGGGGAGGCTGGGGTGTCCCCTGGGTGTGTCACGTGTGAGGGGACCCAGAGCAGCAGGTCCTCGGGAGGGGAGGAGGGGGGAAGTGGGTGGATGAGGCCGGTCACTTCATGGCCCACGCTTGGGACCCTCGATGCTTCCCACACACAGATGCTGTCTTGCAGGTCGGGGACACTCAGGCAGCAAAGTCTGGCCCGAGGCAGAGCCAGGAGCTGTGGGCCTCGGCCGGACCGTCTTCACAGCTGGCCGAGCTGGAGCGGCCTCCTTGGGGGCCTCCGGATTCGGGTTTTGCTCTGTTCTTCTGTCTGCTTTGCTTCCTGACACCGTCCTCTCGTTTCCAGCTGCCTGGGGCAGGCGTGAGGAGCCGCTGGCCTCGGGTTTTACTGGAGTGACGCTGTCATGAGCAATGGTGCTCAGCTCTGCGCTCAGCCCCACAGTGGCCTACAGAGAGCAGAAACCCGACACTGCTTTGTTCTTGCCACGGCGCATAATGAGAACCTCATGTCTGTGCCCAGCTGGGCCCCTCCGGCCTCCTTGGGGCCGTCTGGAGGGGGCCTTGCCGGGGATCAAAGCAGAGGGGCAGTGCCTGTACTTCCTCCCCCACCTCAGGACCCGTGTGAGTCCGGAGAATGGGGGTGGCAGGACGGTGCCCCCTGCTGCCTGTCTCCCTGCCCCAAGTGCTACCCGTCTGGCTGGGTGTGGCACACGCCACTAGAGAGCCCTGGTGCGCCCGGATGCCGTGCAGATCCCAGGTGTCTGCAGGAGACGGCCTGCACACTGGGCCAGACGGGAGCAGGGAGCCACCGGCTGCCCCGAGGAGAGCAGCAAACACCTCTCTTCGGGAACCAGATGGCAGAGGGGGAACTAGGACTTGCACCAGTCTTCTGGGCCAGAGGGTCTGAAGTACTCTCACCTCCCGACTTCCTAGGTGTGTCTCTAGGAGTTAATAATTAGAAACGTCAAGTGTTTCACACCTTTTTAATAGAAAAATCCGGAAGTGGTGTCATAGCCCTACAGGGAGAGGGTGGCCAAGGTTGGCAGCCTAGCCCACAACCCCATGCAGGGCTCTGGACCTGAACCCAGCCCCACCAGCAGGGGTGACAACAGCAGGCCCCTGGCCAGGAGGAAGGGACATGCAAGGAGTGGGCAGAGGAGAGACCGTCAGCCCGGGCTATGGGGAGAAAGCAGTGCAAACCACACCATTCCATTACTCTAAAAACAAGAACATGAGATAACGTGCACGGCTCAAAGCAGTCACACAGATTTAAAAGAAACCACTTGTCTGATCTTAGGGTCACAGCCAAAGGGAGGCAAGTGGTCCACACAGACCCAGGTGTCTGGACAGTCAGGTCCGAACCTTTGCTGCTACTAAGGTCTGGACTCAGGCAGGGTCTGGAGGGGAGGGCGGACCCCCAGGGGCAGGAAGTGCTAGAGACACCCCCGCTTGGCTGTGTGTCCAGGCTGGCAGAGAGAGGAGGTTCCAGGGCAGGACACACTTGTGCCAGGTGTGGGGACACGTGAGTCAGCAGCCGCTCAGGGGAGCGTGAACCTTTCGGATCTTAGCCTGGCCTCTACGTGGCTCACAGCTGTGTCCCGCCAGGCTGTGTGTCCAGAAAAGCAGAAAGATGGTGCGGACTGGGCGTGGTGTTTGTGTCTGAACGAGGGAACGTCCGCGGGGGGTGGAGGGACGCTGGGGCGTGTGGAGTGAAGGACGGCCCAGATGAGTGGCGTCTGGCGGAGGCAGCAGGCAGGGTCCACGGCCACCTTGGCCGGGAGACGAGCACCCTCCTGCCTGGAGCTGCCTCTAGACTGAGCACCTGCCGGGCCAGCTGCCCCTGAAGACCTCCGGCTGGCCCATCGCCTGGCGGCCCTGCGGAGCCCTGGCCCTCACCACTCACAAGAGTCCCAGGCAGGTGCCCGTGGGGACCCATTTTCTGGCTGAGTAAATAAAGGCCCAGAGAGGAACCCGGTGAGCGGAGAGCCTTTAACCGAATCCCTGCAGTCGAACCCCCACCACAGCCAAGGTCACCCGTCCCCGACCCCGTGGGGGGCACGACTAGGGGTCTGGAGAGTGACACTGACTGTCCTGCCTGTGACCGGCAGGAGGAGCCTCGCCTCACACAGGCGGGCGCAGCTGCGCGGCGCGGCGGTTAGCCGGGGCGCTCCCTGTCCCCAAACACGGCAGTTCTTTGTCCGTCACCAGCACGCAGTTTAAGTCAAAGCAGCCAGACCCGCACCACTGCCTGGCGGGATCTCTGCCCGCTGGGGGACCGGGGACCCGGGCGCAGCGCACCGTGTGGGTAGAACCGCTGCCCATGCTCCCGCGGCTGCCCCCTTGAGACGTGGCGTCGGGCTGACGGCTCGGGGTCTCCACACGTGCAGAGAGACTGGGGAGTCGCATCTGCTCCAGTCCAGTCCGACTCGTCCCTGACGACTGTGACAGCGTGGAGCAGGAACAGCTCCCGCCGCTGAGGGGCCGCGAGGCCTCCGCCCGCTCCCTGCGCCAGGCCCCGCGGTCCCAGAGGTGTCCTCACCGGGCCGGAGGTGACCGCCAGGGCTCCTGCCAAGGGTGGCACAGCCGTGGTCGTGACCAGCTCAAAACCCACAGCCGGAGAGCTGAGCGCAGTCTGCGCCTTTCAGGGTTGTCTCCCCGCGAGCGGCTCCAGACTGAAGCACACGCCAGCCACACTCCTCGCTTTGTGAGCGCACTCTCCCGGTTTGCCGGGCACACGCCCACGTGCTCTCGCGAGGCTTGCGGGACGCACGCCCAAGCGCTCGCGCGGTTTGCGCAGCACACGCTCGTTCACTCTCGCGAGGTTTGCGGGACGCGCTCTCGGAGTTTGCAGGGCACACGCCCACGCGTTCAACGAGGTTTACGGGACACACGCCCAAGGGCTCTCGCGAGTTTTGCGGGACACACGCCCACACGCTCTCGTGGATTGCTGGGCATACGCCCATGCGCTCTCGCGAGGTTTGCGGAACACACGCTCACGTGCTTTAGCAAGGTTTGCAGGGCACACGGACACCACTCTCGCGAGGTTTGCGGGACACGTGGTTTGCAGGGCACTTCTTTGTCGCTCCCAGCAGCCAGCGCCCCCTCAGTGCCTTGCAAAGCCACATCCGCGCAAGGGAAAATGTTTGTTGAGGAAGTTCCAGGAAGTGACAAAATGGCTCACTCTCTGGGTGTGATGGGCGTGGGAGGATGAGGGAGTCCTGGGAGGGCTGAGCCGAGCGCCGGCGGCTGGAACGCGCTTACCCTTCGCGCCCACCCGGGCCGGGGGTGTACCTGGCAGTCGTCCCCAGAGGCGCGGACGCTGCTCGCCCCGCGTCAACAGCGCCGTCCCCGACTTCCTCGTGTTGTCCGTCCTGCTCCAAACAGAACGAGAACTTTGGGTTCTCGCCCAGAGAGTTCTCCACAAAAGGCGGGCAAAGGAAGGCCCTGACCGCGATGGGATGACGGCGCGGGGGCCACCCCACCCCGGCCCACTCCCCAACGGGTTCTGAGCGGGAGTGCCCGCCGCGCCGCAGCCCCAGAGCCAAGCCGCGAGGCCCCGCGCCAGGCCCACTGCTCGCCTCAGAGGACGCGGAGTTGGCCAGGACCCGCACTGTGGCCCCTGCGGGGCCAGACCAGGGTCAAGCAGCTGTTTAACGGAGAAACTAAGCCTGTGTTGGTAACAGGAACCGGCCCCAGCGCGGCTGCGGTGCGCGCCACGGAGACGCTCAGGAAACAGGTCGGCATGAAGGCAGCCACTGCTTGGAACAGGAGCTTGTGCGGGTCAGCGTCACCCACCCCAGGGTGTCCCGGGCGACGCGCCACACTTTAAAGCCGCCCTGCGAGGGGCAGGGGAGGGCCAGGAGACCCCGGCCCTCGAGGGTCTTGGGCCGAGAACGAGGTCAGTTGCAGGGCCCGCTCGCGGGCTGTGCCAGAACCGGCGCTGTGGGTCTGGGCAGGTTTTCCCCGTTGTCTGGGGGCCCTGACAGATACCACAGTCATAAAAGGCCTTTATTTTCTTTTCAAGGCTTTTGATTCAAATGCCACAAAAAAGAGGGTTGCAGCTGAGCCCCAGGGGTCGGCCCCATCCCTGGAAAACACGACAGGAATCTCAGCATTGCAGTCTTGTTTTCTCTGGGCTTCGCAGAGTTTAAGGAATGTGTAATTATTTATGAAATGCCGTCCCACTGGCTGCGGGGGCGTCTTGGAAGGGAGCGAGGCAGATGCGAAGCCGTCCTTGCAGAGCGTGGAGCCCATCGGCTGTCCTGGCACAGCGGCGGGGACCTCTGGCACCGGGCCCTGGGGGACAGGGCTGAGGGGAGAACTGGGCGCGCATTTGGAGTCTGAGTGGGGCAGTGGATTTCTTCTCTGCGCCTGGCTCTGGAGGGTCCTTGGGCGGCGCCAGGTTACCTGCCCACAGGGAGGCAGGAGCTCCCGCAACCTCCAGGGCCCGAGCCTGGGTGAGGGGACTGCAGGCTCCAGCCCGGCCAGATCTCGGCTGCAAGGGATTTAAGGGTGGGTCAGAGTTGCGTTCCAGGGATCCTGGGTGTTCACAGGTGAGTCCAGAGACCCTGTGGGCCCCTTGTGCCAGAGCCCTGGGAGGGGTCTCTGGAGGCCGCCTTAGGTCTGAGCCCCCCGTGGAGCTGCAAGGACCCCAGTCCTTTCTGGGGCCTCTCCTGAGCACTCACCAGGAGTGCAGGGCTGGGCCAGAGTCCTTTCCCCAGCACCAGCGGGCCACCCCCTGCCCCCAGCTATGGCTACTCGTAGCCCTGGCTGCCACCTCTGCTGGGGGCCTATCTGGCGCTGCCCTGAGCCCCAGATTTGCGGTCCTAGATCACTGAGCTGGACCCAGACTCCAGATGGGAGAGCCAATGCAGGGGGAGCCATGTGCGAGGAGCAATCGTCCTGGGCACAGGCGCAAACACAGCCTGCTTTCCTGGAGCCTGTGCTAAGGAAGGAAGGAAGAAAAACCACAAGACCCCTGAACAGATACAGGACAACATCTGGGAACATTCAACAGCCATTCAAGAAAAAATTCTAGCAGACTAAGAATAGAAAGGAATTTCCTTAACTGGATAAAGGGTCTCTTCGAAAACCCTTCAGCAAATGCAGCACAGGACTAAGTGGTGCGACTCAGGAAGCTTTTCTCATCACACAGAACAAGATAGGTTACAACTATGATAGCAGTCCTGGAGGGACAGAGACAGAGAAATAAGGAGACAGAGACAGACAGATGGAGACAGAGACAGACAGAGATACAGGGAGAGACAAAGAGGGTGTGTGTGGGGGGAAACAGAGAGAAAATGGCCGGGATAAGGGAGAATGTTCTTCACAGTTGGAGTCTGCTGTGGTTGGAACGTGTCCGCCAAGGCTCTTGTTGCAGTTGGATTCCACTGTAGCCAAACCAAAGTGAGGTGACTGGACCAACGTTGTTATCCTGGGGTCTGACCCTGTCCCACCCCTGCTCTCCAGCCTGTGATGACGCAGCACGAGGCCTCTCCCCATGTCCAGCAGGTGCCGGTGCCAGGCTCCTGCACCTCATGGCCCCCACAACCATAAGCCAAATAAACTTCAGTTCCTCATACATCACCTGGCTGTGGTTTTCCGTGATAGCAGCAGAAATGGATTAAGTGAGTGTCATTATGGAAATCAGGAAAAAATGAACAAAATGGAAAGGAAAGAACATATATAACAAATAAAAGATACAGATAGAAATCCAAAAGAATTTACACATCTAGTGTGAAGATATAATAAAAAGTAGCAAGTATATTGGATGCAAACCTAACATAAAAAATCAATTGCATTTCTATGTTCCAGGAAAACCATCAAAAAATCTAACAAAAGATGAACAAAACTATTGGGAGAAAAATATAAAACTTCATTGAGCGACATTAACGAAGACTAAATTTGAAGAGAGACTAAAATGTCGATGAAACGCAAGACTCAATATTGCAAGAAAGTGTTCTATCGATAGTTCCATGGGTTCAACGTGATTCCAATCAACAAAGTAGGACAATTGAGAACATAGTTTTAAAACCCTTAAAATTCAATAAGAAAAGCACAACTCAAGTAAGCATAAGATGTTCAACCTCATTAGAAATCAGGTAAACAGAACTTAAAAACATGTGCATCACTTTATATTGTCTTTGCAATTACAGTCCGGCAGTGCCGAGGGGTTGCTGGGTCACAGGGTGAGAGGAGCTCTCGTGCACGGCAGGTGAAGGCGACGTTGCCACAACCACTTCGGGAAACAGTCGCTACCACGCGGTGGAGTCAGACACGCAGACGCTGATGTTCCAGCAGGTCCCTCGTCGGGCGAACACGAGACAGTGCGCCAGGATGTGTGTGGGGGGCGTGCTGGGGGATCTCACCAGCAATAGCGTCTGTCCCCCCAGTGGTGGCCCCTCTGTGGAACTGGGTCAGGTGCCACCACAGATGCACCTCAGAACCTCAGTGCTGTGTGAAAGCAGCAAGTCACAAAACAGGGTGGCTCTGGGGCAGGCGCTGAGGCTGCTCCTGGGGGGTTGGCTTCAATTGTCCTTTAAGCTGCGAAATGAGCTTGCATGCAACCTCTGTAAGAATGCTTTGTTTCATAATTCTAAACAACAAACAAAACCAAAAAACCCAACAAATGTGAGAGTTTAGCGAGTGCCTATTTACATCTCTCATGTACCTCTTTTAATTTGCCACCTTCTGCTCCTGGCCGGCTGATCCCTACGTCCAAGGGTGAAATCTTGACTTGTTGCACCAGGAAGAAATAACCCCACTTGCTTTTTCCAGTTAAGTCTCTTCCAGAGTCCTTAACTGCATCTTCAATTCCTGCACCTAACACCCATTTCCACAGGATGCTTGTCACGCTGGGCTTCTACCCTGCCCCAGAACACCAAGGCCAGGGCCAGATGCCCCCAGGACTCCCCAAGAGCGGTGGAGGGCAGAGCTCACAGCGCAGCCTGGAGCCAGCACCCCAGGACCAAGGAAGGGTCCACCACACGTTGAGGGTGTCACCAGATGCTCGGCCAGCATGGAGGCTGCTAACCTGGGGCTTGACCTATGTACACTGCCCAGCAGAGACCATGGTGACAGTCTGAATCAGAGCCTTTGAGCAGCTGAGTCACACAGCTGGCTCTTGATGAGCTCGTGGCCCATTGACACCCTCAGATCCTTTTTCACTTGAACACCACCAAGCTTGGCCTTCCTGCTCTCCTACTTATCAACTGGGTGTTAAACCCAGGTGCAGGCCTGGTGACTTCTTCTCCTTCTACCAGCGTCATTATTTGGGACTTTACTCCAGGCTGTGCAGTCATTTTGGATCTGGATTCCTCGTCTGACGCATCATTCTCCTTCCCAGCTTTGGTCCATTTGCATGTTTGATCAATGCACTTGTCGGTCCTCCTCCAAGCTGCAGGCAAAACGGGGCGTAGGGTCAAGTAGCAACTTCTTGGTTTCATGCTTCTCTTGCCTGTTGACGGGGTCCCACCCACCCCGCGTGCACCGACTGTCTCACCCACCGCCCTCTCCCGCTGGGGCCCCCGTGGGTTAGGGGTGGCCCAGGACAGAGCTGGGGGCGGAGCGTGGGGGGCCAGGCTGGTGTCCACAGTGGAGCAGGGAGGGTGGGGTGTGTACAGCACAAGAGAAAAGGGATGTGAGGGAAAGGGAGGGCGGGAGGGAGGAGGAAAGAGAAAGAAAGAAAGAAGGAAAGAAAGAACAAAGGAATGCATGGAAGAGGAGAGGAAGGAAGATTCCTCCCTTCATGGAGGAAACGCTCAGTTGAGACGGTTCCCGGAGGCCCTGGGTGTGCTCAGCCCCGCTACCCAAAGGCTCCCAGGCCCCACTCAACCCAGAGACCAGATTTCAACGTGGGATTTGGACAAACATCGAAACTATATCAGGGAGAGAACAAGGATGGGAAAGAATCTGGAACATCCAAAAATTGTTGAGCGAGTGCCCAGAGTGCAGCACAGGTGTGATCGGAGCACCGGGAGGAGGAGGGGAAGGGAGAGGAGATACTTGAAATGACAATGGCTGAGAACGTCCCCAAATTAAGGAAGGACACAAACCCGCAGACCTTGACCCAGGAAGCTCAAGAAACAACAAACAGAACAAACGCCAAGAACTCAGCACCTGGGGCACGGCATGTTCAAACTGTGGGAAGTCGGAGAGAAAACCTCGGCAACAGCGGAGGGGACGCTGCCGTGGGAAGGGCCGGTGGCACTGACACTGTCCAGGTGGTGAACTGCGCTGGCACCGGCACCGCCTGGGGGGTTCCTCCCCAAACACACACCCGATCTGGACACGAGTCAGGCAGACCCTGCCTGGGAACCTCCACGGCCCTCCTGGGCAGTGCCCAGGCCCGGCCCAGAGCAGCCCGTGGACGCGGCGGCCAGGCGTCCTGGGTGGGCTCTGGGACAGAAAAGGGACATTAGGTAGAAACTAAGGAATACGAATGAACTACAGACTCAGGTTAATAGTTAAGCAGCCACATCAGCTCACTGATCGCGACAAACTCGGCACGATGTTCACAGAGGGGAGACGCTGAGCGCAGGGGCGCGAGGACCCTCTGCAGTGTCCCAGCAGTTTTTCTGTGACTTCAGAACTGTATTAAAATACAAAATTTAGTTAAAAAATATGAAATGATCTATATAATGGGTAAAGAGATGTTGAAATATTTCGAAAGATGTGCATGTACTAAAAAAAAAAGCACCACATGGACATTGTAGAATTGAAAAACAAGATAAATGAAAAAATATGTTTAAAGTAAATTAAAAAACAATCCTCAGGGCAGCCAGGAATGGCAGGTTGGGGGCAGGGTGACAGCGCCACCCATCGCCAGGCCGGAGGACGCCCGGCCGGCCACGCCCCTCAGTGTGGAGCCTCAGTTAAACTCAGACTGTCCCTCAGGCTAAGCTGCTTCTGCTCACAGTGGCCTCCTGGGCGCAGTCTCCCCCGCCCCTCGCAGGGAACCAGGGCTCCCTTTTCCCTTCACGCTCAGGCTCCGTGTGGACTCGGAGTCCTCCAGCCCCTGCCTACTCTCTAGGATGTTCTTCCCCCAACCCCGCAGCTTCCCCCAAAGCCCTTTTCCTGGAGCTTCTTGGCCATGGGCCAAAGTGCCTGTCCTGGGTGCCGGAGGTGACAAATGCACTGACCAGTGACAAGACGCCACAGCAGCCAGATTTGCCGCCAAAGCCCATGTGGTGTGGCCAGGTTGGGAGGGGCGTGAGTGGATGGGACCATGGATGCCCCGAGGTGACGGCGTGGCAGTCCCCACGAAGATGTCTGACCGGGGACGCGACAGGCACTCCGGACACCCCACGCCACTTCCCCCTGGAACTGACAGTGGAGCAGAAGGTGCCGGAAGCCGCAGGGTGGGACAGCCCATGTCCCTGCTCGTGAGGCCTCTGGGCAGCACTGGCAGCTCCCCTGGAGCCACCAGAGTGGGGCGCGTTGAGTCGAGACAAGGGGGAAGTCTTCCGAGATGACGCAGCCCAGGAGGCCCAGGGAGTCACCCCACGGGCCACGGTGAGGACGCCTGTGAAGGGAAGAGACGTTATGGCCTCGAGTCAGCAAACAGGAGATCGAAGTATTTGGTGTTTTGGTCCAGACAGGTTTCTATGGCTCAATCTGGAGTCTACTGAGAGGCCTTGAGATCCAAGAAGAACTTTTCTGTTCCCCCGGGAAGCCCAAGTCCCCATGTAGATGTGTCCGGCTGTGCCGAGCACTTCCCCGACGTGTGTGCACTTCAGGTGTGTTCTCTGGAAGAGTCACTGAAAATGTCCGGACTCCACTGAACCAGAAAGATTTACAAAGTGTTGGAATCAAAGAACATACTCTCTGGCTCCTGCGGAGTAAGACAGGGTTCCCTGCCCCACCCTGCTCTCCGGCTACCATGGGGAAAAGCATGTTTGGGCTGCGGAGCACCCAGGCTCACCTGTGCAAGGCTGAGGGGACCACGACACACAGACAGGGAACATGGCACACCCGAGTGGACTCAGGGTGCCTGGGAACCCAAGGCTTCTGCTGTCCTGGCCAGGTGACAAAGAGACCACCTCCGGCCCCGGCCCTGGGTCCAAACACAGGGAGGGAGGTGCGGTGTGTGTCACTGTGCTGTGGTGTGGACTCCCCCAGGCCCATGTGCACACCTGGAGGGAGGTGTGGTGTGTGTCACTGCTGTGGTGTGGACTCCCCCAGGCCCCTGTGCACACCTGGAGGGAGGTGTGGTGTGTGTCACTGTGGTGTGGACTCCCCCAGGCCCCTGTGCACACCTGGAGGGAGGTGCGGTGTGTGTCACTGTGCTGTGGTGTGGACTCCCCCAGGCCCCTGTGCACACCTGGAGGGAGGTGTGGTGTGTGTCACTGTGCTGTGGTGTGGACTCCCCCAGGCCCCTGTGCATACCTGGAGGGAGGTGCGGTGTGTGTTACTCTGCTGTGGTGTGGACTCCCCCAGGCCCGTGTGCACACCTGGAGGAAGGTGTGGTGTGTGTCACTGTGCTGTGGTGTGGACTCCCCCAGGCCCATGTGCACACCTGGAGGGAGGTGTGGTGTGTGTCACTGTGCTGTGATGTGGACTCCCCCAGGCCCATGTGCACACCTGGAGGGAAGTATGTTGTGTGTCACTGTGCTGTGGTGTGGACTCCCCCAGGCTCATGTGCACACCTGGAGGGAAGTATGTTGTGTGTCACTGTGCTGTGGTGTGGACTCCCCCGGGCCCCTGTGCATACCTGGAGGGAGGTGCAGTGTGTGTTACTCTGCTGTGGTATGGACTCCCCCAGGCCCATGTGCACACCTGGAGGGAAGTATGTTGTGTGTCACTGTGCTGTGGTGTGGACTCCCCCAGGCCCATGTGCACACCTGGAGGGAAGTATGTTGTGTGTCACTGTGCTGTGGTGTGGACTCCCCCGGGCCCCTGTGCATACCTGGAGGGAGGTGTGGTGTGTGTCACTGTGCTGTGGTGTGGACTCCCCCAGGCCCATGTGCACACCTGGAGGGAAGTATGTTGTGTGTCACTGTGCTGTGGTGTGGACTCCCCCGGGCCCCTGTGCATACCTGGAGGGAGGTGCAGTGTGTGTTACTCTGCTGTGGTATGGACTCCCCCAGGCCCATGTGCACACCTGGAGGGAAGTATGTTGTGTGTCACTGTGCTGTGGTGTGGACTCCCCCAGGCCCATGTGCACACCTGGGTGTGACTCGTTTGTACTGAGAACTGGTTAGCTGGAAGACAAACGTGTAGAATAGAGAGATCATTTAAAAAGCAGGTTCTAGAGATTGGGAGCCATGAAGAACAGAGCAGGGAAGTTGAACCGGCATTTGATCCGACCTTCACAGAGAACAGAGTGAGGAAAGGTCACACAGAGTGATAACAGCCGGGCTTTGTGCAGGGCTGAAAAACCCAAAAGAAAGCAAATGAAACACATTCACACTCAGACATGATTTAGTGAAATTAAAGAACACCAACAAAAAAGGGATCCTAAAAGTCACCATAGAGAAAAGACACAAATCACTGGAAAAAGATAGTCAGACCGATGGCCGACTTTGCAATAAAGACAATGGGGGTCAGGGGCGTGAAGCGTCTTCAGGGCCCTGGGGAGACGCTTCTAACCCAGAACTCTACACCGTTCAAACCTTGTTTTCGAGAGTGAGGGCTGAACATAACACTGTTTTTCAAAAAATAAAAGTAGAACTAACGTACTAGACATTGATCGCACATAACCCAAGATAAAGGTGATTGGAGGCGATTACAATATGGTTTTTAAAGCTTCTGAATGCTCCAGTTGTGTTTCTAGGGCAGGACTTTGGAGCCAGTTTGGTAGGATCTCTGATCTTAAACACATGCACATACTATGACCAGCAAATCCACTCTTTCAGTATTTTCCGGCATAAATCTTATTCACCAAAAATGTATGAGAACACTCACTGGATATTCGTAATTGTCCCACACTGAATTAGCACAACGTTCTCCAACAGCAGAATGGATTAGGAGCCGAATATTCACAGCAGAAAGCTCCGGGAACCACAGGTGAATGTCACGAGTGAGCGAGAGAGCAAAACACGAAGGAAACTTTCTGTGTGCCTCTGTGTGCAGAAAGCCCCACACGGGCAAGACTGAGCTGCAGTTTAGAAGTCGGGGTGGTGGCTGCCCTAGTGCGGTGTGGAGCAGTGCTTTGGGCTGAACTGTGCTCCCCAAATTCACATGTTGACTCCCCAGCCTGCAATGTGACTGGGCTCTCAGGAGGTGATTAGGTTAAATGAGGCCATAAGGGGGTGGCCTTAATCCTATGAGATGGGGAGCATTGTAAGAAGAAGAAGAGAGCTCTGTCTCCCACTCCGGACACGTGCCTGTGAGGAAGAGCCCATGAGGATGTGGGGAGAAGGCCCAGGAGCTGGGAAGGGGTTCCCAGAACGCCACCCTGCCAGACCTCGACCTGGGCCCTCCAGCCGCCAGACTTTGAGAAGATAAATGTCTGTTATCTATGGCCCCCAGTCCCTGGTGTCCTGTCTCGGCAGCCCAGACAGTGGCAGGAGGGGATGGGGTTTTGGGGTGATGGCCATATTCTTTTCGGGGATCCGGTTACTACAAGGGTGGTTAACTTTGTAAAACCTAAATCACACCATGAACTTGAAGTATGGGTAGTTTTTTGGTTATTTGTGGTGTTACACTCCAAAAAAGTTTATTTGTTAATTTAAAAAAAGCATTAAAATTTACCTGAACTATGGTAAAGGGACACATGTTCTATCTCTGTATTACTCCTGCTGGCTAAAGTCAGGGCAATTTGGGAAATAGGAAAAATAATGAGGATAATGGACTATAAAATATTGAATTTCTTAAAATCTGTGTGGTCCTATAGATGTAGAAGAGGAGACAGAGGAGAGAGGAAGACAGGAGAGAGAATTAGTAGCACAGTAACGATTTGAAATGCTCTTTCTTTCTTTCAAGACAGAGTCTTGCTCTGTCACCTTGGTGGAGTGCCGTGGTGTCAGCCTAGCTCATGGCAACCTCAATCTCCTGGACTCAAGCGATCCTACTGCCTCAGCCTCCCGAGTAGCTGGGACTACAGGCATGTGCCACCATGCCTGGCTAATTTTTTCTATATATATTAGTTGGCCAATTAATTTCTTTCTATTTTTAGTAGAGATGGGGGTCTCACTCTTGCTCAAGCGGGTCTTGAACTCCTGACCTCAAGCAATTATCCCGCCTCGGCCTCCTAGAGTGCTGGGATCCTAGGCCTGAGCCACCGCACCTGGCCTTGCAATGCTGTTTGAAATCCTTCTGAGTAACTCATGGATCAAAGACGAGGCCACGATGAAATGAGAACATGTTAGAGCGGGGCCAGGAAAGTGCCTCCATAGGGCGATGAGCGGAGGGCACTCAACACCGATCGGAAACGGGTGGAGACGACTTTGAGCTCAGCGCCTCACTCAGGAGGTTAGAACAAGAGATGAACCCACCCTGTGGCGCAGGCAGAGACCAGCGGGAGGAAGGGTGGACGTTTACTGGCCTCCTCCCTGCCTCCCACCCGCAGTTCCCGCCCCGTCCTCTGAGCCCTCCGTCCTGGTGGCGGCCGTCCCTCAGGAGGTCGGGGGTCAGTGCCAGCAATGGGTGTGTGGCTGCTGCCAGCCTCAACCGTGACCCCAAGGCCAGGCCGTGGCCGGCTCTGTGAGCAGAAGCGACCCTGCCCAGGCAGGCACCGCCGTGTGGGGCACGTACGCCGCCCTGCCCAGCGCGTGCACCTGGGTTCCAGCCCTGCCTGTGACCAGCCTGGTCACAGGAGGAAGCTTTAAGAGAAACAAGACACGGTGTCCACAGCTGGTCCTGCCATAGGCCACGCCCGGCAGGAACCCTAAATCAGTTCCACTCATGGCAGCTGTGGCACGTGACTGCTGGGCACCGAGCCTCTCCTGGCCGTGGTGCGGCCCTCGGACGTGGGCCCTGCTCCCTGGGGTGGCAGGTCACTGTCGCGGAGGTCCCTTGAGGTGCAGCCACTGCCTGCCTTGCTGTACCTCGAGGTGCCCTGACTTCAGCCCCTCCTGCCCAGACCCCGGCCGTGGACCCCAGTGTGGGAGGGTTGAGCCTGGTGGATGAGAGCTCCTGGGGGCCTGCTGCTGCCGTGGCCGGGACTCTCCCCAGAGCTCGGCGCCATTTCTGCAGCAACGCTCTTGCCAGAGGCTCGGTGCTGTGTACCGGGTCCAGCCAATGGTGGCTGGGCCGGGCGGGCTGGGGCTCGGGCTGCTGCTCCCAGAACCCCAAACCGCCTCCTGCTTTTGCTTCAGCAGGAGGGAAGAGATCAAGGAGTTCCCCCGAGAGCTCAGACCCCAGCCTCTCCGGGAAGCTGACCACGGGGTGTTTTTCCTGGAACACACTCCCACCACACTCCTCTCCCACTCACCCTTCCCCGTGATCCGGTTTTTCCCATCACGAACCCCAAGCCAGGGAAGAAATATATCCTCCCCAGAAGGCAGGCCGCAGTGAAGGTGTGGTCAGGCTCTACACAGCCTGGTGCGTCTCAGACATGCCATGGAGAGGCCACGAGGGTGCCACAGAACCACCGCCGGGGCCCAGCCTCCACCTGCCCCTCCAGCCGGAGAAGTTGTGTTCCTCCTCACGTACAGCATGGGCTTCCGGGTGGGACTTCTTCTGAGGGACGTTTCCGTGGACTTCAGACAGCCAGAAAGCACCTGGTGTGAAGCCGACCTCGAGTCCCAGACCCTCGAGACAGCGCCACCTCGAACGCCGACACCAGGGACCCGGGCTCCCGTCCGGGGTGAGCCCCGCCCAGGCGAGCTGGCCGGTGTAGCTCCTGGGGGCACCTGCGGCCCCTCCCCAGGTGTCCAGCCACCTGGGTGCATGGTGGCTCCACGACGCACGAGTCACAGTGACTGGTGGGTGTCCGGGCGCCAGTGGCAGGTGAGTGAAGTGCTGTTGGCGGCCGCCGGCTGGACCACATCTGCCCGGTGCCCACCAAACCCCAGAAACCCCGATTGGGGGTGTAAAAGGTGGCAGAGGTGGAAAGAACTTCCTTTCGGAGATGGGCCCCACTTGGGAGAAGGACGCTGAGTGGACCAGTCCGTCCGTTTGCCCCACACGTGCCGGGTTCCGTCCCGGCCCAGTCGCGGCTGGCGGCCCGGGGCTGCTCCATTCCCATCAGCCACACTTTTCTCGGCTGTGACGCGCTCGCTGCGCTGCCCAGTCCTCCCCACTTCTAGCCCCTCACACCTGCTACGGCGAAGCTTGCTGGGACGGGGCAGGGACAGCAGGGATGATCCAAACAACCGGTGTCCGCCCTCGTGAGGGCCCCGAGCTCCGCCCACCTGGAGCCACTTCTGAGGGCCCCGCTGTCTGCAGGGCTCTGAGGGGAGACATCCCACAGGGTGGAGTCTGGGGTGCCAGCGGGAAGCCTGGGTCCCTCCCTGGTTCCACTCACCACGTGTGTCTGGCAGTGGCCTCTCAGAGCAGCCCAGGGATGCCCCGAGACCACGGGCCAGGCGCCAACCCCGTTCCCACAACTTCCACAGTGTGGCCAGGAACCCGCTGGGCGTGACAGCTCGGGAGAGAAGATGCCCCAGACAGCCAGCCTGCAGGGCAGCCACACAGACGACCTCATGGGACATGTGTCTGCAACACACAACAGGTGGGTGCGGTGGCTCAGGCCTATAACCCCTGCACTTTGGGAGGCCGTGTCAGGAGGATCGCTGGAGGCCAGCAGTCAGAAGCTGCAGTGAGCTGTGATCGCACCACTGCACTCTGCCTGGGTGATGGAGAGAGACCCTGTGTCAAGAACAAGACAAAACAAGACATAATGGGCGACACCAGAGAGGCAGGAGCCTGGAGGGCGCACGGGAGAGCGAGCCGGAAAACCTCCCGGCCCACAGACCAAGGAAACACTGGGCAAGAGGAAAACGTCTCCCCTGGGGAGTCACAATGAGCCCTCGGGACATGCCACGTGCCACCCAAATCCACACTGCCGGGGCGTCTGCAAAGCCCGTCTAAGACGTTGGTTGAAAGTGGCCTGGGCTGGAGTTTTCCCGAGACACCCAAGGAAGTAACGCGTCCATCCTGTGTCTGGGGAAACACACCCCCACCCCAGGCCTCTCTCATAGGCCTTCCAAAAACAAAATCCCAGGGAAACCGAGTAGCTCCCAACACAAAATCCCTGAACACGCAGAGCGAGGCCAGGCAAGCAGGAGGCGGGAGTGTGGGGCGGCTCGGGGACTTAGACACCGGCTGGACTGAGGAAACCTGCTCACTGCACTTCCAGACACAGGAGGAGACTGGAAAATTAGTAAGGAATGGGCAGATCAGGGAACAAACCTAACTTTGGGAAATACGAAACTAATAATAATTGAGATTTAAAGGTCAACGGATGGGTTTCTCATCAGACTGGACATGAGGGAGGAGGCAGTTTAGAACACACCTCCCGACCAGGGTGCAGCCTACAGGCTGGGGAGGCTGAGACAGGAGCCCGGGGAACCAGGGAGAACTGACTTTGAAAACTGGGTGGAGCTGCCTGTACCCCAACCCCGACTCAAAAGAGATAAGCCCCAGTCAGCCCTAAACACCGTTCAGATAATATAGCAAAGTTGTAGTCATAAATACAACCCTGGTGGTAGCAGAAGGAGGATTCCGGTCACAAATTACAACTCAGGCACTGGGGAAATAAAGGTTCAGGTTGTGATGGTAACTGGGGTGGCAGAGAACGAAGATGTGGATCAAATACAGTTCAGTGACAGAGGAAGAAGTTTTCCAACCGTAAATGACGGTGTCAGTGGTAAATGCCTCACGTGGTGAAGCGATGTCTCAGCCGTAAGTGACAACTGAGATGTGGTGGGGAAGGCTTTCCAGTCGCAAGCAATGAGACGGGCGGTAAGCGAAGGAAACCTTTCGGCCTTAAGTCAATGACTCGGGTCACAGAGAAAGAAGGTCCCAAATAAAGGACAGATGAGGCTCCCAGTCTTAAACGACAATTCACTCGATAGTGAAATAAAGGCTTTAGTCATGAGTATTAGTGGTAGCCATGTAGCAGAGAAAGAGCCATTTCTAGTAGGTGAGAAAGAAAGGAAAACGCACGGCGCGGGGACACATGGCTTCCAGCCATAGGTAACTTACGCCATAGAGAAAAAAATTTCTGTCAAAAATAAATGATAGGCCGGGCGCTGTGGCTCACGCCTGTAATCCTAGCTCTTGGGAGGCCGAGGCGGGCGGATTGCTCAAGGTCAGGAGTTCAAAACCAGCCTGAGCAAGAGCGAGACCCCGTCTCTACTATAAATAGAAAGAAATTAATTGGCCAACTGATATATATATAAAAAAATTAGCCGGGCATGGTGGCGCATGCCTGTAGTCCCAGCTACCCGGGAGGCTGAGGCAGAAGGATCACTCGAGCCCAGGAGTTTGAGGTTGCTGTGAGCTAGGCTGACGCCACGGCACTCACTCTAGCCTGGGCAACAAAGCGAGACTCTGTCTCAAAAAAAAAAAAATGATAGCTCGAATGATAGAAAAAAGGTTTTCAATCATTAAATAATACACAAATGAAGAGAAAGGATGATCCAGCCATCATAAATGATAATTCATATAACAGAGGAAAAGTGTTCAGTCATAAATAAATGGTGAATCAGGCGATAAAGTTTTCCAATCACAAATGATAATTCAGGTGAAAGAAAGGATGCTGGCAGTCATAACTGACAATTCAGGTGACAGTTATGACAATTATTATTACAATTCTGGTAATAATAACTCAGGTGAAGGAGAAAAAATGATTTTGAGTCATAAATGCTAACTTTGGTGGTAGAAGAAAAAGGTCTCCATTTATAAATGACAACTGAGGTGATTGAAACTGTAGATTGGTGGATTTGGTAGATTAAGAAGAACGCTTTCCAGTCATAACTGATAATTCAGGCAATGAGAAGAAAGGTTTCCAGTCATAACTGATAACTGAGATGACTGAAAAAGAAGGTTTGAGTCAAGAATGAAAACTAGATGCTGGAGAAAGAAGTTTTCCAATCAAAGGTGTAATTCAGGTGATGGAGAAGGAAAGGTTTAGTCATGAATGGTACGTAGGTGACAAAAACAAGGTGTCCAGTCATGAACAAATGTAACTCAGGTGTCAGAGACAGATGCTTCAGTCATAAACAACTCGAGTGATGCAGAGAGAAGCCTCCCTCATGAACAAGTAACCTAAAGACAGAGAAGGAAGGTTTTTGGCCATAAATGATAACTCAGGTGACAGAGAAAGTTATCACTCCTACGTGATAACTAAGTTGATAGATAAGAAACGCTTCCAGTCATAAATAATAATTTATGATAATTATAGATTTATAAAAGTGAAAAGTATGTTTCATAGTTAACTTAGGTGATAGAGAAAAGTTTTAGTCATAACTAAGTGGTAAGTGATGTAGAGGACAGGCACAGTGGCTCTCACTTGTAATCCTACCACATTGGGAGGCTGAGGTGGGAGGATCACTTGAGGTCAGCAGTTGGATGCCTGCCTGGGCAACATAGCAAGACCCCATCTCTACAAAAAACATAATAAAAATTAGCCAGGTGTGGTGGCATGCACTTGTAGTCCCAGCTACTTGGGAGGCTGAGACAGGAGGATCACTTGAGGCCAGGGTTGGGAGTTGCGGGTGAGCTCTGATCGTGCCACTGCACTCCAGCCTGGGCATTCCTGTCTCAAATAAATAATAAAAAAAATAGACAGTAACTCAGGAGATAAAGTTTTCCAGTCATAAATGATAAGTCATGAGGAAGAGAAAGAAAGGCTTCCATTTATAAATGATAATTTGGGTGATAGAAAGAAGGTTTCTAGTCACAAATGCTAGCTGGTAGACAAATGTTTTCAGTCATGAATGATAACTTAGATACTTGAGAAAGAAAGATTTTAGTAAAAAAATAACTCAAGTGAGAAGAATGACTCCAGTAATTAATGATAACTCTAGTGATAGACATAAAATGGTTTTAGTCATAAATGGTAATTCAGGTGCTAGAGAAAAATGGTTTTTGGCAACAAATGATAACTGATATCACAGAGATTGAAGGTTTCCGGTCATAAATACCTCGGGTGATTGAGATATAAGTTCCAGTCATAAATCATAATGCAAGTGACAGAGAAAAAAAGGTTTCCTGTCATAAAAGATAACCCAGTTATCAGAGAAAGAAATTTATTTATCATAAAAAATAACTCAGGTGATAGAGAAAGAATGTTTCACATCACAAAAGATAATTCCCTTGACAGAAAAAGAGGGCATCACAATATATAATGATAACCCAGGTGACAGAGAAGGATGGTAAAAGATAACTCAGATGGTGGAGAAAAAGAGGTTTCCAGTAACGAATGACAGCTCAAGTGACAGAAAAGTAGAGTTTCCTGTCATAAATCATAACTCAGGTGACAGAGAAAGTGTTAAATGATAATTAAGGTAACTGAGAAAGAAGTATTCAGTCATAAGTGATAACTCAGGTGTGGAGAATGGAAGGTTTAGTTGTAAATTGTAACTAGGTGATAGACAGCGAAAGGTTTTCAGTGAGTAAATGATAACTCAGTGACTGAGGAAGAAGGTCTCGGAATAATGATCTCTCAGCTGAGAGGGCAAATGGTTTCCAGTCGGTAGCGATAGTTCAGGGAGGCGCAAGGTTTTCGGCCACAGCAATAGCTCAGGTGATAGAACAACAAAGCTTCCAGTCAGACGTAGTAACTCAGGTGACTGAAAAAGGTTTTCAGTCATGAATAAAAACTCAGGTGATTGATAAAGAAAGTTACCAGTCATGAGTGATAGGTGACAGAAAAGCAAAGGTTTCAGTCACAAATCGTAATTCAGATGATGAATTTTATATAAAATTATTTATAAAACGCATATATACAAAATATAAGTATATAAAGTTTTCTGTCATACACAAGAACTCAGGTAATAGAAAAAGGTTTCCAGCCATAAATGATAATTAAGGAGGTAGAGAAAGAATGTTTTAGTCATAAATAAACGATCGCCGAGGCCATCGGGAGGGACAGATTCCAGTTTCACGTGATGACGAAGGCATCAGTCGTAAGCGGAAACTCGGGTGACAGAAAATTGTTTCCAGTCACAAATTACCACTCGAACGACACAGGAGGTTTCCCGTCGCAGATAACTCGAGAGACAAAGAAGTTAGACTGAACAGAGAGGGTAACGCTGAAGATGCTGAGAGTGATTCCGACAGGGCCTCTTGCCGTGAGTGCCTCTCGCTGGCAGTTCGGCTGCGCCGCTTCGCCCTGGTGCAGCTCACGGGGTCCCCACGCCAAGCGGCATGTCTGCCACTGTCACACTGCACACTTCTGTGCTACGACATTTTCAACATCTGCCCCCGCCCCTGCTTTACGGGGACTTGAAGGCTGTAGGAAGGCAGGAGCTGAGCGCCAGGCAGCCGTGCAAGTGTGCGCGGCCCGTGAGGCCTTCCGCGTGTGCGTGGCCACCTCCCAGCGGGGCGAGGGGCCGTTTGAGCGCCCCCACGTCTCCTGTCTGGGGAACCCTGGGGTTCAGAAGGAGGCAGGTCCCACGTGTCCACTGGGTGGCCAGTCCATGAGGACTCCTCCGGGGGTTGTCCTGTCCCTAAAAAGCTACGCCCTGAGGGACGGAGAGGGGCACTGGTGACCTGAAGAGGGCAGCAGCTGTTGCCGTGACAGCTGTGGGCCCGGCACCTTCAGGTTTGCACCTTTGCAGAGGCGCGGGCTGCCTGGGAGTCTGGGTGACATCCTCCTCTGCCTGGCGACACTCCGCCAGCGGGTGCCCAACTGCCCAGAGCCGAACGGCACCCGGCGCAGCTGCCCTGGGACAGCACCTGCCACCCTGCTCCAAAGGCCGGGACGCCTGTGGGTTGGCTCCACAGCGAGGGCTCTGTCCTACCTGTGTTGAGAGAGGTGTGAGGGCGTCCCCAAACCACTGCCCAGCCACACAGTGTCTGCAGATCGCCAGTCCCCGCATCCTCTGGGCTCCCTCCGACTTCTGCGCCGGGGGAGGCGGCAGTCTCCCTAACCCTAACGCTCGCCAAATGCCTTGCACTAGAGACATTCCTCACCGCCCCCCCCAATGCAGGCATGCCCAGCGTGGGGGCTGGAGAGTCTCTGCCACAGACGCTGCGTCCGGTGCAGCCGGAAAGCAGGCGTGCAGAGGACCCCGTGGTTGGGGTGGCCCTGGTCAGCCGTGGCCCTGTGGGGAAGGGGCAGGACGTCTGAACGGACAGCCCCAAGATGGCCCCCCAGACTCCTCCAAACTGCCTGGGCCTGCAGTGGTGCCCCAGGAACTAGGGCTGGGTCCCAGCACAGCACAGCAGGGGACGTGCCGGGCCCCACGGAGCAGGCAGGAGACGGAGCTTCAGGAGGCTGGGCCCGCCGGGCTGGGCGGCGGGGGATGAGTTGCTCAGCCAGGCCCCAGCGCAGGAGTTTCCAGGGCCTGAGAGCGGCTGATTGGGGACCTTCCAGCACCGGGCGTGCAACTGGGACTCCACGCTGGCCATCGAGTGGCCCCAGTGTCGGGTCGCTGGAGGGCTGAGAGCCAGCGCACAGGGGAGGCCATGGAGGCCTTAGCACTGCCCTCCCGCCCACGGGCGGGCAGGGCTGCGGCTCTTCTGGGCTCCGGGGGCTGCGGGTCCTGCCTGTCTCTGACTTGCTGGCCTGGCCCCTTGGAATCGCAGCAGCCACGGGCTCCCTCAGGCTTGGCCAGACAGCGACCCCCACTGACCCCAGCCCTCATGCCTGTGCTGGGTGTGGCCACGTGGCCAGAGCCCCTCATCCCTGTGTGACCACACGTGGGAGGATGAACGGTCTTTCATCAGGCCTGGCAGGGCTCTCCCTGCCCCCCACTCTGCCCTCCATCTACAGAGCCTCCTGGGGATGTGTCCTCGCCCTGCAGCCCAGGCAGGACACGTGGGCCTCCGGGAGCTGGGACGTCCCAGCTGCACCCAAGCCCCTCACAGACGGTCACGGGCCCAGAGTGCTGCCAGCCACGGCCCTTCATGGGCAGGGTGGCCCCCCTGATCCACACTGGCCGCAGCTGCAGCGTGGGGCCCGCACCCCAGGAGGGTCGGACGCTGGGTGCCCGTCTCCCAGCCGCCTGCAGTCACCTGCAGGAGGTGGCCGAGGACCATCCTGGCCTCTCCTGTGCTCCCCCAAGCTCCTGTTCCCACCGACCCATGGCAGGGCCACCCATGAACTGGGTGACGCTGGTGCCCGGGTGCCAAGTGCCCTGCCTGGGGGCTCAGGCAGCTGCAAACCCTTCCTCACACTGCAGCCCACCTGTGTCCCCATGGCCTCCGGCTCCCCTGCAGATACACATGCGTGTCCAAACACGTGCATGCACATGTGTGCACTGGGACACACATAGACGTGGGGAGCAGGGACACGAGGGGGGGCCTCCACTGACCACCCTCCCTGCCTGGGCCTTGCCGGGCGCCTGCCTGTCCCGTCCCGCGGGGTGGTGCCGCCCCCCAGTGGCCGGAGGGCAGAACCGCCAGACGCACTTCCCGAGGAGCTCACGGCTCAGATCTGTGCTGTGTGCAGACTCCTTCCTGGTGGCCCTTCTCCTCCTGTCTGGGTACGAGGCACTCCCAAACCTGGAGCATGCAGTGTCCCCCCACCTGCTGACTCTGCAGCTCTCAGACCCCACCTCCATGCCCGGGGGGTGTGGGCACCTCCTCGTCCACCCCATCTGCTCTTTGGCCAGTGTCACTGTCCTGCCCACCGTGGTGGTGCGGGTACCGACTCGGGCCAGGAGGGCCTTGGTGGCCCGAGTGCAGCTTTGCCCCCCCATCGTGGGCAGCCATGCGGCTCCTCCCACAATTGCCTGGACATCACGAGGCCACGTGCCCTTGGCAGCTGTCCCCGGCACTGGAGGACATGACCCCAACCAGTGACCACAGAGGACAGTGGGAGAGGCGCAGATGCCACTGTGCAGGCCAGGGAGCCTTGTGATCAGTGTCCCGCAGGGGGGAGGGTGCAGGCTGGCCTGACTGCAGTGGGAGGCCAAGGGCCGCAGAGACGAGGCCGCGCCCTGGAAGAACAGGCGTCCTCGCCGTTGCAGCGTTAGCTGCGATGCTGGCCCAGGTGTCTTTGTCGTCACCGATATCCACCACTGATGAGGGCACTTGCAGGAAACTTCTTGGTAGAGGGAACTGGCTTGCACGTGGAAGCGATCCCCTCTGCTGGAACCAGCTCCCGGGGTCTTCTGTCCCCTCTGCAGTGGGGCCGACCCAGGACCGGGCCCAGGACCCCTGCCGGGCCATGGTCCAGAGCCTCTCACCCAGTCCTGGGGCAGCAGCCCCTGTTCCCCTGCACAGCGCGTACGCAGCTGCCCTGGATGTCAGCGGTCCTGACAGCACACAGGGCCTGGCAGGTGAGGCTGGGAGGAGCAGGGCGTCCCTGGCCCCAACGGCTAATCCCTCCACGAGACGCAAGCTGGGCAGAGCAGGCCTGGGAGAGGCGAGCCCACCCAGGTGGTGTGCGCAGCTGTAGGCCAGGAGGGTGGTGTGCAGCCCGAGCTATGGGGACTGGGGCGGGTCCCCTGGTCCCACCGGCCCTCAGGGAGTGGCCAGAGGCCGTGCTGCCTGGCCAGAGGCCCAGGGGTGGGAGGCACCAGCCCGGCCACCCACCCAGGTCACGGAGAGGCTGCAGGACGCAGCCTACACGGAGCCCTGGGAGGGCCCAAGACGCAGGCGTGCAGGGGGTGAGGGCTCTTCCCCCGTTCTTCACACCCTCTCGGTGCAGCCCTCTCACTTCTGGGGACTGGGGTGGCCTGGCTGTGGCGACTTTTCCCTAAATAGCCAGATCGTAGACTGTGTCAGGCCTGGGAGCCACGAGCTGTCCCAACACGGGTGCAGCTGCACTTGCACAAAAGGCCACCACTGAAGACGAGCATGGCTGTGTTCCAAAACACCGCGTGGACTCAGGCTCCATTTTGGAGTCACCTGGACGTCTTGCCATGGCGGCTGCCAAGGCTTCCGTTCCCCAGGACCGTGGGTGGTCCCTCCAATGTGAGGGGTACGATGGCGTCCCCCTCCACCCCAAGACACAAAGGAGGAAGCAAGGAGCCCTGGGGCCCCGGACCCCGTCCCATGATTGTGGAAAGGTGCGGTGGAGGGAGCACGGGCGGGAACACTCGGTAAAGGGCTGACAACGGGGCCCTCGCTCTGCAGAACGTCGGGGTCCAGACACCTCCCGCCACGACACAGGGTCAGGGCCCTCCAGGGAGGCTGCTGTGGGCACGGCTGTGGCAACAGGGCCGGGACTGAGTCCTGCAGTCGCACGGCCTGGGGGTCACCCGTGGCCTGGCACCGAGGGGAAGAGCACAGCCCGGAGGGCTCTCTGGAGAGGAGGCAGAGGTCAGAGTTCAGCAAGGACAAGGTTGCTGGAATTCCGGGTGCGCAGTGCCAGAGTGGGAGCCACATGGAGGAGGAGCCTCTGAGGGTCCAGACCGTGACAAAATCCAGGCCAGCGATGGACCCCGTGTGCACCGGAGTGCACAGACACTCCAGGCTGACTTAAGAGGCACGGTATCTGCATGTAACTTGCACAATTCTTCCACACACCTCAGATCACCTCTCGAGTACCTGTGACACCCAGTGCAGTGTGAATGTCATGTAAATATTACTGTACTGTGGTTTTTTAAATTGTTGTTTTGGTTTTTTCCCCAAATGTCTTCAATATGAAGTTGGTTGAGTCCCCGGATGCAGAGCCTGCGGAAGGGGTGGCCGGTGCGGCAGGACCCAAAGATGCCCACCGCACCCGCACAGGGCGGGGCCCCGCGGTCCTGCCAGCCAGAGCGGAGGGGCGGCAGGGAGCAGAGAACCAGCAGGGACACCCAGAGGAAGTGGGCTACACCAGCCCTGGAGGACAAGCTATGCCAGACCCCCCAACAGAAAACAAGTCTCAGATCCACACGTGACCACGCTGCCTGCTGGAATTGAGCTGCACCCTGTGGGAGGAAGATGTGCTCTAGCTCTCAACAGCAAACAGTGCACCGTCCTCCAGGCACGGGGTGGGCCCGCCTGCGAGTGGTGCCAGAGCTGGGGTCACTCCCACACTCGCCCCCCACCCCTGCAGGGACCTTCTGCACACGCTATCCACAGTCACCACCCACGGGAGACACTCCCGTCTCCCATGGGGCGTCAGCACACGCCTGCAGACCAGCGCCGCCCTGCTCACAAGCCCAGCTGGCCCAACGCCGGAACGTCTCAAGCACCTGTGAGCACAGGGGCCTCCTTCCCGGTGGATCCAAACTCACTCCTGGACAGTGAGGTTGGGTCACACTCACTTAATGAAAAGACCTTTTCCCCGACTGGGCATGGCTGCGCCCCCACCAGCACCCCGAGGCGGTCTCAGGCCGAGAGCCCGGCTCTGCTCCCCAGCTGGCGCAGGGCCCAGTTCTGCCCCTGGAGCGAAGGCCCAGCGGACGGCGCAAAGCACACAACAGGCTGAAAGTAACCGTGTGGGTGCTTTTTAATAAAAGTCAAGACAATTGGGAGAGACATTTAGAACCAAAATAGAAAATTCCTTAAAAAAGTGAACGTTTAAAAAGTTCTATAACAAAAGGTAACCCATTTTTCAAAAGGTAGACTTCATTCATGTACAAAGCACTAATATGAAATTTATTCTTACATGAGACCAAACCTTAATGTTCTGTGAAACATGTCAATTATAGATCCATTTATTTTATATTCTGTTAACGCGAATCTCCTTTGAGATGCAAATAACATCACTGAACAAACACGGCGCTGGGTCGCCAGGGACGTCGGCGCAGTCTCACCCGGACGTGGGGGGGCCCTGCACTCTCCCCACAAATTGGACCATGTCTGGGTATTTGTTCCAGGAGAACACTTGGCCTAGAATTTTTTTTCTCAGTTTCTGTGACACAGGAATTGGGTTTTCTTACCCATTAAATAGTCTCCAAAACATTTTGCATCAAATCAAACAAGCTGACGCCAGGAAGCACCCGCTGCCTTCTGCGGGGAGTGACGTGCGCACCTGTCATGCCGCGATCACCCGCTTATTTAGGCTGACGCCTTCTCTTTTGTTTCTATCACACCTATGTTAATGTTCCTTTTTTTAAAAACAAAATTTGTTAGCATTGTGTCCAACTGGGGGAGGGATGGTTATGAACACGCTTAGGTAGTTCTTCACAAAGAGAAACAAAATCTGAATTATCCTGCAAAAACAGTAAAAGTGACATCTTTGTTATAATTTGTCTTCTAATATGCATTTTAAAATAATGTAAATATAACACTTCTTTTAACAAAGCTCGGCCCCCTGGGCTTCTGGCATGCGGATCTGAGCCCCGTTTTGCAGAGGGGCCTTCCCGGGTGGCGGCTGCTCTGAGGAAGGCGGCGTCCCTCGCTAGCGTGAGTCTCCCGTAGAAAGCCACGACGGGGAAGCCCAGGATCAGACGTAAGCCGACAGCTTCTGTCTCTCTTCAAACTGCTTGTCCACCGCCAGAGACAGGGCCTGAAGGAACCCCTCTATGGTGACGGTGGGGGCCTGGGGGACACACAGGCATCACTGGGGCGCCCACCCTTGGGGACAGCTGGCAGCGACACCCCAGCATGGCACCGACGGCGTGGCAGGGGGTACAGGGCCACACACGCCAGGGCACTACGCACTCTTTACTGCAGAAAGGCACACGAGGTGGGCTGCCCGATACGGTGTCCCACAGGTGAGCAGCGGAGCCAGCCGCCAACATGGCGAGAAGAGAAGCTGCCGGGAACAGACCCTGGAGGCCCCTCAAAGGGCCCGCCCTACGCCTGGGGCTCTGCAGACCCCAGGACGCCCTGGCCGATAACCAGACAAGTGAAACGGCCCAGTGCCCTGAGCTGCCACCTCCCTGCAGCTGAAGGCTCCCGCTCATGGTCCGTGGTCAGCTGTGTCCTCAGCGCCGAGTGCCAAGCCCAGCACAGACTCTGCTACTGACCAAAGCAAGGTGGACTCTGAACTGAAAGGGACTGTTTCTAGACATGCGTTTTCTCATCTCGACGTCAGCATCTGCACTGCCGACACGCAGAGCCTCGCCCTGACCGCTGCTGGTGCAGGGGGCCTCCTGGCTGGCGGGTCTGCGGTGGGCCCAGCACAGGGGGGAGAGCCGTGGCGCCAGGTCGCTGTCGGCTGAGCCCAGACCCAAAGGGCACGAGCCTTTGGCAGGGGCCAGGGAGGGCCTGGGACAGGAGCTGTCAACACCACGGAGGCAGACGTGGGCGTGTTCACCAGTGGGCGGGCAGAGACACGCAGCACGGCCACCACCTTGGCCCTACTGCTCAGAGGCTCCTGTCAGCTGCCCCTGCTGCTCCAGAACGTCACCTTAGGGCTGCCTCAGTGGTACCAGGTGGGACTCCCAGTGGGCGGAGCCCTGAGGACGGTGGGTGGGGGGCGCGCAAGGACTCACCTGGACATACAGTGCGTGAGCCAGGAAGGGCAGCTTCCTCAGGACCCGGCCACTGAGGCCCTCGCTTTTCCTGTGTGGAGACGACCGGTTCAGGGGTTGGTTTCAGAGTCACGTGGCTCAGGACTCCGTTTCTCGCTTGTCACGGACTTAGCCTGAGGCTGGCAGAGGCGTCCTGAGAACCCAGGCACAACCTGGGCCTCGGAGGCGCCACCTCTCCTTGCGGCCCTTGGCCTTGTCCTCCCTGCGTGTCCCTTCACCCTGCAGCCCCTGCAGTGGGCTTGTCCTCTCCAGCCTCAGCTCCTGGTTCGGGTGGGGCGTCCTCCTGCCCCGTAGCACCCCCGACGCCACCTGGGAGCCCGCTCTGTGGCTGCCGTCCCGTGCTCAGGGGCTGCAGCACCTGCCTGAGCACACCAGGCGTGGGCGTCACATGTGGAGTGCAACGCGGTGGGCACATGGTCAGCCAGCACAGGGTCCCCAAGTAGCCAGGCCGGTGCCCGGCTTCAGTGACTGCAGAAGTCTCTGCACTGTTCTCTGTCCCATCTCAACCAAATTGAACCTCTTCAACGACAAATCCAAATCTTTCCGCTCAGCTTCAGAATAAATCTGAAACTCTGTCCAGAAATCTGTGACCCTCCCCGCTACGTCCCCTCCCCCTCCTGTACCAGCCGTCTCTGCGCTGCAATCGATCTGCTGTACAGCCCGAGCACGTCGCTCCTGCACCCCTCGATTTTGCTCCAGTCGTACCCAAATTCCACCTTTCGAGGCTCTGCTCCATTCCACCCTGCCTCCCTCCCTCCCTGCCTCCCTCCCTCCACAGAGAAGCCCTTTCCCTGCTGCCAACTCTGAGAACACGGAAGCGTGCTATGGAAGACAGGCCTCAGCACGCGTGCCGGCTGTGCTCACATGCACACCCAGACGCACGCGCACACACACGCACGCTCACCTCCGTGGCGTGTCGAGAGCTCACACCCAGACCCTCCCTGGGACTGCCCAGTGACTACGGCACAAACGTGCGTCAATCTGCACCTGGAGATGTCACTCAGGAGGAGGCTCAGCTTCGACACGTTGTTTTCGATGAAGCCGATCATCTCCAGCTCCCGGAGGGTCAGCAGCTGCTGGCGCGGGTATATGATCTGGCACTGGGGGACAGAGGCCCGGTCACCAGGGTGCCGCACAGAGCACGAGCACAGTCAGCGAGAGGGAGCCTCGCAGACCCGAGTGAGCCGCGTCACGTCTTAGAGACCCGGACGTGACCAGCCCTGACGCACAGCCTCACAAGAGCAACTGGGCCTCTCCTGTGGCTCTGGCCAAAACGTCGCCTGACTGCACGCCAGGGCTGGAAGGGACCAAGAGGTACCAAACCCAGTCTGTTACTGCGTCAAAATGCAGGTGGGCAGAGCTGAGACTTGGAGCCACGACTCCACCTGACTTTCAGGGAAGGGCCTGGTCTGTCTGTGTTTAAGACGAGACTTATTTAGCAGTGTGACACGGAGTCCGGCTGACTGAGGACCGGGGTCCCACAAGTTCACCTGCAGATCAGCTGTCTGGAGTCAGACACTCTCTGCCCGTGGCCTCGCTGAACTGTCAGGTCAGGTGGGCACAGTGACCATTACTGTGACGGAATTCTAACATGAACGGTTCTGAGAACCCAGGAAAGGAGAAAGAAAATGGCATTCTCTGCACATTGTGGAGGTTTGGTGAAGGTTGTGGGTCAAATTAAGAAACCCAGTCTTTGTTGGGTGTGTTCTGACCGTCCCTTCTGACTCGCTGAGTCATGCTCCGCGGGTTCCCTGGGGACCCTGCTCCCCTGCAGCCCCCCTGGGCCCCATCCCTCTCCACCCTCCAGCGAAACTGGATGTCCAGTGGCACACGTGAAAATGCCAACTGCCCTGATGGAGTAGGGGTCTCAGTCACATGCCGACATCTGTCAAAACCACGTATCCACCACAACACCTGAATGTCCTAATTCTATATAAACTGCCTGGGAAATGACCCCTGCCCTATGCTCTCAGCTCCCAGAACGAGTCTATACCTCTGAGCTAAAACCTAGAATCTAAAGCTCAGATCCCAGCACAAGCGCAGAGACGGTGCCCTTTGAGGGCTAGAGGCCGCGTCAGGGGCACGTGGGGGCCTCTGACATAAGCGGCTTTCTCGGGGGACGTGCCGTCACACAGGGCTCCCTGGCGGCAGCGCTGCGCTCAGATCTCCCTCCAGATCCCGGCACTCGCAAGTCGCAGCCCACAGAGCCCCGCTCCTCCTATCCCACAGAGCAGCCGCAGGCCCAAATGGCGCCGGCCCAGCGCCCACCTCTGCGGGTTCATGGCTGAGACCAGCTCTGCTGTCCCCAGCCAAGAGAGACTGTGTCACCCTTGTTGAGGACGCTGAGGCCACCGCTCTGTGGTGTCAGGCAGTGGCGACAGGGTGGGTGGGCAATTCACCCCCCACTGTCGGCAACTCATCCACGACAATAGCACGGTTTAAACCCCGTCTGTCGGTTTGCTGGGTCACTGACGGAGGCCCCTAAGCTCAAAGCTGTGCGGCTGCTCCCTCGGGAGTCCGTGCGGTCTCTGCCTGCTACCCGTCCACTTCCACAGCACACGAAACGCAGGGACAACACGGGTCTCAGCCGCGCTCCCTCACACAGCGCTCTCCACTGCCACCAGAACACGGGAAGTGGAAACGTGATCACTTCAGTCAGATGACAGCCCCACGAACCCCTGCAGCTGGCGTGACCTCCCTCGAACCGAGTCAGCTCGTTCTTCCTCTTTGAGGCGAGGATGCCCAGCCCAGCTCTGGGCAGGTCATCCGCCCAACTCACCAACTTCCTATACGTCAGCACCCCAAATAACGAAAAATGACGAGCACGTTGTGCCAAAAGAGCACAAATATTGAATCAGTGGCCATAATGTGGACCATTAGCTCTACCTGTCAGATATAACAAAACTGCCATTTCAGTTTAAAAAGATGACCGATGCCTGTGCTGAAATGCCTTACTCTATACTAGGAGTGGCTCGGTCTAGGCCACTCAGTTAATCGAGAACACAAGGAATCTGACCTTCATCAGCTCCTCCAGGCACGAGAGGTAGATTTTGAAGATGGCAGCCACGGAGGGTGGCCCGATGTACTGCTTGATGTCAGCCCTGTCCACGAAAGCCACGTCGATCTTCTCAGTGATGTTGGACGTCGTCAGAATCACCACATTGGAATGCCTGTGGTGGCCAAGAAGCAAGGACTGTGGTCACCACGTGTACGCGTGGCTCAATTCTATCCCACTGTACCGGGGTGGGGGTGGCAGGAGGGACAGCAGCCAGGCCTGCTCACAGGACATAAAGGGGCACCCAGCCCCGCTCAGCCCACCCTGTCCCACACCAGAGCCACGGCCCAGCACAGGCCTTGCCACGGTCTGGTGACCCCCTAACCTCTGCCCATACCCGACTCTCCTGGCAGCAATATGACGAAGTAAACAGACCCTCCTGGGCCCTTGCCCCGCTACTCCACTGACTTCCGGAAAGCTCCTCCAGACCCCCACGTGACTCCTTCCTTCACTGCCTTCAGCCTTGCAGCAGATCTCACTTTTGTGCAGGGTCCCGACTGGGCGCCCAGCTCCCGCAGCTCTGCCACCTACCGCCAACCCTGCCTGGGCATGGCCACAACACTGTTTATCCCACAGCTCTCTCGACCCCAGACACGTGTGGAGCTGGATCATTCACGTTCATTGTCTGTTTTCCCGTCTAGCCTCTACGCCCCACATAGCCATGGCTGCCCAGTCCACTGGCCAGTGTTCCGGCCCAGCATGCAGGCACAGGTGCTCCTGGGAGCACGTCTGGGGGCTGTGCAGTGGGCCCAGCAGAGCTGCCTTCCTGGGCTGGGGGGAACAGACAGCTCCATGGCCGGGAACCTTGCAGGTACCACTCCACCTCGATGCTGGCAAGGGTGGGCAGCCCGCTGCAAGTCAGCAGGGTGAACGGGGACAGGGAGCACGGGGTTCCACGGGAGAAAGAGCAGGGTGCCGGGGTCGGGTGGGCACACAGGCTGCTCACCCTGGCACCCACAGGTGGGACTGGGGGGGCGAAGGCGCTACCTGTCAGGAAGGTGAGGAGAAGCGGCAGCCAAACCCAGGGACGCATGGCAGATAGCCAGTGCCGGAAGGACCTGCGCCCAGAGCTCTAGCGCAGTCAAACCCAGGGACGTGGGCGAGAGAACCGGGCAGCTGCGGCTCCTGCTCCTTCCTGGGCCCTCTTAGCCTCACAACTGGTGGGGAGAGGAGCGCAAGGTGGCCCCATTTCTGGCTTGTGGGTATGTGGTGGGGCCCCCCGGTGGAACGGGGAACCCCGGAAAGTGGGGAGCGTGTCTGACGCTGGGGAAAAGTGTGCATACATCCCAGGAACACGGTGCCGAGAGAAGGCCACACGCAGGCCCCCGCCCCTGGGCAGAGGGGGACGCCGGCGGCAGGCTGCGGAGGGGAAGCAAGCACTCTGTGGACGAGGGCTGCGGCAGGAGCACACACCAGACCAGGAGCGGCCTTCGCCTCTCCAAAGCCTGCCCTCAGGGGTGAAGGACGCACAGGACAGGCGGGCCCAAGCCCCCCTGCAGCTGACCCAGGAGACCTGGGAGGGGGGAGACCTGGAGTTGCACAACAGTCACACATCCTCTGAAACAAACTGCTCCACTGCTTCTGATTTAACACGTGAAGTGACTGTGCGTCAGAGCGTTACCTTTTGATCTGATCGATCTGGGTAAGGACGGCATTGACCACGCGGATGGCATCTGACGGCTCGGCTCCTGCCCTGCAGGCGTTGCGGGCGGCCGTGAGACTCTCCACCTGTGGGGACAGGGACAGAGCATCGGGTCAAAAGGGCGCCTGGCACTTCACGGGCAGCCGCAGGCACTAGGCCACTGAGTGAGTGAGCACATGCATGAAGGGTGCACACGCCTGGCCTGAGGTGCAGGGAAGGCCTCGGTGGCGCCAGAGTACGGCCCGCAGAGCAAGGGAAGGGCAGAGAGGGGCAGGAGCAGGCCGCGTCCCATGACACAAGAGGCAACTTGGCCATGAATTTCCTATAGTTATGGGTTTAACATCTGCAAACGCCCACCTCGTCAATCAGCACGAACACCAGAGCGTCTTTATCATCAATCAAATCCTGGATCTTCTGGAACATCTTAGTCACCAGCTTGCCACTCTGGAACCAAAACACCCTCTCAGCATCCACTGCCGTGAGCACACAGGCCCCGCCTGGCCTCCGCCCCGGACGCCCCCACCAACCCGACGGCCCCTCAGAAAACACCGTGGATGGAGAACAGCCAGGTCAGCACAGAGGTCAGCCTACACGCTCCCTCCCTGCGGGGACCTGTGCCTGCACCTGCTCTTCCCAGGGCAGCAGAGCGTGGGTGACTGCGCCCCTGCTCACCCATCTGTCCCCGCTGACTGGGGACGAGATGGAGCACAGGGGCAAGCGCACAAATGGGCTGCAGTGCACTCCCGGCCTCCAATGTGCGGCGTCCTGCCTCATCTCGCTAGAGGACGTGCTGACACCAGTGCCTGGGCACAGCCCTCAGAGGGAGGGACGTCACCTTCTCTGGTCTGCAGTTCACAGGGGTGACAGAACGCACAGGCACCAATGGCGTCTGCAGCAGGGCCGTCCATGTGAGGAGGCCGGGCTGCACCCTGAGGCCCAGCGGATACCTCATGACACCCATCGGGGGCTGGGACAGACTGAGGGAGTCCTGCAGGCCTTAGCTCTGGAACCCTCCTCTGACCACAGGTAGCCCGTCCTTCCTTTAACATTCTGCCCATTTCCCTCCCGGAGAGAAGCATCTGCCTGACATGCAGGACGTGTGTTCAGCTACATGGCTGGCAATCCAGACGACTGGAACATTTAATACTTACTTCTGAAAACCACTTGGAAAAGAGGCTGTGGCTGTTTATTTCTATCAATTGGCCGTACCGGTACCTAAGACGACAGAAGGGGTTAAGAAATTACTGAGCAGTCCTGTCGCGTCCTCGGTGGCAGCCACTCCTGAATCTTCGGGTCATGACAATCACTGACAAAGAATAAAGGCACCAAGGCCTGTGTGCTACACAATTATGAAAGACTTAACACAATGCAATCAGTAGTTCTGGACTGTACCAAATTAATTTTCCCATAGCCTATTTGAGTTAAAAAGTAAAAGCCCTCTCATGATTAAGCTACTTATATTTCTACATTTGAAAAGTAGTACCAGCACTAAGATAGTAAACAAAACGAAAGACAGGCATCAAGAGTTTTTGGCAGGAGCCAAACATTTTTTCTCTTTCCATGAAACCCTAAATGAGGGCACCGTGATTTGTTTTCCAGAGCAGACCCCGAGCCACAGAACCGGCAGCAGCACTCCTCTGCCCACGCAGGAGTCACCCACAGAGCTGGACACACTCAGTGTGAGACCGAATCAAACAGGAAACGCAGCTGAGGCGAGAGAGGAGCTGACTCCCAGGCCCTCTTTCCAGTTTCTTCCGTCTCAAAAGTCGACAGAAAAGTAACAAGTACTTTCAGAAAGCATCACTGGCCTCCCATTTAAACAAAGAGAAAAGGATCATTAATTACTAAGACTGTTTACAGAAGAGAAAGGGGGACAGTCCAGTGAAATAAACCAGGTCGAATATTAAACAAAATAAATCATAAAACACTGGCTATTTAATGGAACGAGAAAGAAAGGCTTGCTAAGGATTCTCTTTACCATTTCTAAGCCACAAAACGTATTTCCAGATCTTTTGTACTGGAAAATATTATTATATTTCCAGCGTTTCAGGAAACTGACCCCAGAGATCTTTAAAATACAGATGCATTTTGATATGTCACAACAAACACCAAGTTGCTGAACATCACATGAAGGGTTGAAATAGAGCAATTTTCCTACGAAAATTACTTACATTTTTAAAAAGAAAACACAATAGATACACAAAACTAAATCTCATAGGATTCCCTCTAGTGTGAAGTAACAGGTATCAGATTTATTTTCTGCCTTAAATGATGAGAAAACCAGACAAAATAAATGGAATAGCATCTGGCAAGAACGCTGGACAAGAGACAGTGAAGGACTACGACCCCGAGAGAAGGGAAAGGAGCGAACCCCACCACCGCCCTGGCGTTCGGCCTCCCACCACCTTCCAGCCACAGCCCTGGGGGGTACCGGAGCAAGGCACCCCCCAGTGCAGGAGACGGAGAGCAGAGCTCAGGGAGTCGGGGCGGCTGCAGGCCGAAGAGCAGAATTCCAGCGGGGGAGGAGACTCCCCAGAAGGCGTGCACAGAGGAGTATATGAGCAGGGAAATTCCACGAGGCCAGTAGAGAGGGACTGCAGATGTGTGAGCTGAGGGCTCCCAGCCCACATAGGTCGGGTGGAGCTCAAGCCATAGCCAAAAGTGGGGGCCTCACTGATCACCCCAGGTGCGCATAGGAAACCCCAGAAGGACCACACTCTAGTACTAAGACAACACGGAACCTAAATCCCTCCCTAACAGAGCTTAAAAACAAAGCTCAAAAGGATCACCCAATCACAAATAACTAAAATGCCTGTCAGAACAAAGTCCAAGTCATTACAGCAAGACAAGGAAATCCACATGCTTCAAATCACAATGTTCAGTATTAAATCAAAAAGGACTTGACATGCCAAGAAGCAGAAACATGTGACCCGTAACCAGAAGAAAAACCAGTCCATAGAAACAGATTCAGAAATGATGAGGATGGAATTAGTAGACACGAATGTTAAAACAGCTATTCTAAATGTGTTCAAGACTTTAATAGGAACACAATGAGAGGGAAAAGAATCAAACAGAACCTTCAGAGGAAAAAAAACACACTGTCAGAAATAAAAATTCCACTAGAAGGAATTGAACAGATTAGACACTGCAGAAAATCAGTGAATTGAAGATATAGCAATAGAAACTGTTCAAAATGAAATACAGATATTTTTAACAGCCTGAAAGAACTAGACTGGCGTTTCTCAGTCACTGACAGCAGGGGACAGAAAGCCAGCAAGGCTGCCACGTGCCTGGCCGACCTCACAGAACACACCCTCCAACAGCAGAAGACATGCCTTTCCAAAGTGCAATTCGCCAAGACAGACCATAGCCGGCAGGTAAAACGAGACTGAGGCCACACCCTGAGGCCACGCAGAGTACAGAGCGATGACCTGACTTACACTGAAGGGGAGGAAACAACCATTTGTGCACGAGGGTTCAGAACAATAAAAGTGGCTTTGTGTGTTATCAGTCCCATTGCCACTGCTCTCATCTTTCCAATCTCCAGATAGATGTTACCTGCTCGAAAGTCTGATGGTCAATTTCTGAGCTAGCGCTTTACACAGGGACGTTTTTCCAGTTCCGGGAGGACCTATAACAAGATCCAGGCAAATAAGTTTTTAACTCAGTGCTGTAACAAATCTCCTAATAGTTGCATTATCCACAGGTAATAAAATAAAGAGCAGAGTTAAACCCCATTAACATGCTATTACTACAAATACCCATTAACTTGGAAAGAAGTCTGCCAGCAGATTAAATGCAATAAAATATTACCAGTAATATTCTTTTTATTAATTTGGACTCAACTTGTTTGTCCAGTCTTAGCTTCACCCCTGGCCTGGCACTGTCACTTACTGCTTCCTGGCCACTGCCCTGCAGCGCTCTGAGCAGGCACTGCATTTTCTAGTCCACGTCTTCAGACACTTGTCCTCCTCCCCACATGCTCTGTGACAGCCACTGACCAAGCCACCTCTCAAAGGTCAGGCGCCTTCCCGATAAGCAGAGGAGGGGCATCTGCCCTCCCCAGCCTGAGCACTGCCTGCTGCCACTGCAGGTGGCTAACGTGAGCCCGAGGAGTGGCTGAGGCAAGGGCTCCTCCTGCTCGGCTACTGCCCTGAGTGCCCAGCTCAGGGCCTCCCAGAAGCCTATGTGACCCGCAGGGAAGGGCGCACGTACCTCGCAGAACAGAGACACGTTCAACCCTAGTTCTCTGCAAGTGTTTTTAATAACTGAAGAGGAAATGTACAACTGGTTCAAAACAGAAGATACCGTACTTCACCACAAAAACTGGCCGACTGCCTGTTCTGCCTCTGTGGGGACAGTGTGCTGGGGAGCTGCCAGGACACGGGCACTCACTGTCGTCCCGAGGCCACGCACAGCCCCATGACCTCAGCTGGTGCGGAGGCCAGCACTGCTCCCACGTCTCCTCTGCTGTAAACAAGGTGTTCCTTGAGTCCATGTAATTCCTTTGTCCCCTTTCCACTCAGTGACACCAAAACAACAACAAAACCCCAAAACACATTCTTTCCTTCTGAGAAGAACCGGGAAGAATTTCTGAGAAGAATTTCTTTAAAGTGTGGCCTTTTTAGTTTACTGCACACAAATTGAAGCTCTGAGCATACTACAAAGAACATGAGACAGTTCCTGTCCTCAGGAGTTATGTCCTTTTGGGAAACAAGGCAGAGTTATTTGAATATTGTGTAACACAGCACTCCCCCTTATCCTCAGTTTCACCTTCCAAGGTTTCAGTTACCCGCGGTCACCCATAGCCTCAAAATATTAAACACAAAATTCCAGAAATAATTCATATGTATTAAATAACTGTTATTACAGCATATTATTATAATCGTTTGTATTATTATAAGCTATTGTTGTTCATCTCTAACTGTGCCTAATTTATACATTTAACTTTATCACAAGAAAATCCATATGGGGTAGGCCGGTCACGGTGGCTCACGCCTGTAATCCTAGCACTCTGGGAGGCCGAGGTGGGCAGATTGCTCAAGGTCAGGAGTTCAAAACCAGCCTGAGCAAGAGCGAGACCCCGTTTCTACTATAAATAGAAAGAAATTAATTGGCCAACTAATATATATAGAAAAAATTAGCTGAGCATGGTGGCGCATGCCTGTAGTCCCAGCTACTCAGGAGGCTGAGGCAGGAGGATCGCTTGAGCCCTGGAGTTTGAGGTTGCTATGAGCTAGGCTGACGCCATGGCACTCACTCTAGTCTGGGCAACAAAGCAAGACTCAGTCTCAAAAAAAAAAAAGAAAATCCATATGGGAAAGAATATACATAGGGTCGGGACTATCTGTGGTTCCAGGTGTCTGGGGAATGTGTTGGAATGTACCCTACAGATAAGTGGGGGCTACTGAATGAAGGCCCAATGAACAAATGCCCCAAGTGTTGTGAGCGGGTCAGCTTCACAGAGAATATTCTAGCATTCTAGCTGGCTCCTGCAGAAAACAAACAGCTGTGACTCCTTGCGGGAGCCCAGAGGGGCAAGGGCTCCAGGAAAGCTGACTTTACAACTGCCCGAGTCTGTCCTGCCTAGTCAGCGACTGTGTGTTACCGTGTAGCAGCACCACCCGGTTCCAGGTGATGAGGTTGCTGTTGACATTCTTGTCTGAAAACAGTAAGGTAGTCATCACGTAATCAAGGAGCTGATGGGAGAAAAGAGTAAAACAGATTAAACATACAAAGGTGCCCACAAGGCAAAGGCTCTGATACACGTGCCACTGAAGCTTGAACCCAAATGAGAAGGGGCAAGAGCAAGGCTGCTCTGGAGGGACCACCATCCCCATGCTAGGGGAGCACCCACAGGCTCTCGAGTCAGAGCGCAACAGGACCCATAAGCATCACGAATATGAGAGGAGAAGAAAAGGACCACCTTTATGTAAAATGACAACATTCAACAAAATTACAAAGGGATTTATCAAGTAACGAGTAAGTCCCCACAACAGTGGGCAAGTACATGGCCTGTTTACTCAAAATTTCACAACAGCCACAATGCTGAGGGCACCCTTGGATGGCTGAGTGACAGTCTCCTAGCACATCCTGCAGCATGGAAGGACTGTGGCCCTGCTCATTTCTCAGAGTTCAGGGCAAGATCAGGACTCGAGATAACTATCCCCAGTCTGCTCCCTTCTCTGTTCCCCGCAGGGAGGGGCAGAGACTAGCTCCACTCTGGAGCAGTGCTCGTGGGCAGACACCCAGGGCAGGGGTTCCCAAAGCCCGTTTGAACCGAGGAGCTCAGAGGTGCTCAGGCTTCCTCAAATAACAGGGCATTTTGGGGGAAGAGCATAGCAACTTACATGTGACTTGATTTGCACGTCATACACCAGGCTGTCCCAAAGCCCGTGGAACTCAGCTGTGAGAGAATGAAACGAAGACCTAATTTTAGGAAGGTAGGTGTTACACTCCTACTCAGTCTGCCTGCGCCACACGTGCACTAGCTGTTCACATACAGTCGACTAAGATCCTGACTACAGGGAGGTGTCAGTTTTTCAAATTTTCCCTCAAATTTTGATTTTTTTTAAACTGAAGGTGCAAAATCAATGCTGGTCACATGAGATTTTTAATAGATAAACAGAGAAAAAGAATTTTTTTTCATCTTGTTGTTATGTGTGCTTTAATACAAGCACTAAATCCTCCACTCTCCCCACACAATGACCGAATTCACCCCTGGACTCTGCCTGTCAGACCCCGATGGCTCTGCTGGTATCCACCTTGTACCCGTCCAAAAAGACAATATGGTCTTACATTGGAAATCTCTACGGTCATCTTTTGTGATAAACTTTCCACTTCATAAGAGATAAAACATCCCAAAATCCTACAGAACAAATGGACAGATAGAACCCCCTCAGTGGACTGACTTGGCATTCCCCAGGAGCGTGTGATCCTCTGACCTCAGCCTCATTCAGCTGCCCCACCCTGGGCCACCACACCCCGCACCTGAAGGCAGAACCCAGTGATTTGCTGCGATTATGTTTTCTGTCTCTTCCTCCAAATTCTCACTACTGGGGCCATCTTCATTCAGCTGGAAGATGTGAAATGCAATGTTGCATGCACTCAAATCGATGGGCTATAAGGAGAAGGAGAAACCAAAGAAATCTACGCAAATTTAAAATATCTCACTTTCTAATGCCAGCTGTACAAATCAGATGCTAAAGTCCAAAAACAAAATTGAACATATGCTATGTTAAAAACTAGTTCTAGATTAGATGAGGTTATTAGTTCAGATTTAGGATTAGCTTTTTTAAAAATGTATACCCATCCTTCTTCCTTAGGGCCCTACATTTATTTTTTTTAAACTTTACTATTTTTTATAATTACAAATTAATGCATGCTTGCTAAGAAATATGCAAACAAGGCCGGGCGCTGTGGCTCACGCCTGTAATCCTAGCTCTTGGGAGGCCGAGGCGGGCGGATTGCTCAAGGTCAGGAGTTCAAAACCAGCCTGAGCAAGAGTGAGACCCCTTACAAGCTAAAGGATGACCCCAAAAAAAAATAAAAAAAAAAAAAAAAAGAGTGAGACCCCGTCTCTACTATAAATAGAAAGAAATTAATTGGCCAACTGATATATATATAAAAAATTAGCCGGGCATGGTGGCGCATGCCTGTAGTCCCAGCTACCCGGGAGGCTGAGGCAGAAGGATCACTCGAGCCCAGGAGTTTGAGGTTGCTGTGAGCTAGGCTGACGCCACGGCACTCACTCTAGCCTGGGCAACAAAGCGAGACTCTGTCTCAAAAAAAAAAAAAAAAAAAAAAAAAGAAACATGCAAACAAAATAGATGAAGACTGACCCCTAAATCCAACCCCAGAGATGTTATAGTCAGTAGCACACTCACAGATTTAGTGAAAAATTGACACATATAGTTTTCTAACTTGTGAAGTAAATAACTTCACATTTATTTCAGCTTACAGACGTTTTAACAGGAGTAGATAGAAATCTATTTCATTGTTTTTAATGGCTATTCATTTTTGGTGCAGATGTCTGAAATTCCTATGTTCATTAACTAATCTGATTGGCAACGGAATATTTCAATTCCTTGACTTATTAACATGTAATAAACATTTGTTCATACGTATCTACAAAACCGCATAACTGTCTGTTAAAACTCCTACAGTGAATGTGTAGTCAAAGAGGGAACATCAAAGCTTTCCCTGGCAGCCCCAACTCCTCCAGCTAGGCTGTGCCCATCTGTCCTTCCACCAGACCATTAGGAAGGTCTTCCCGAGACTGGCCAGAGCCATGACGATGGCATCAGCCCTCAGTGTGGATAAGGCTCAGACGTGCTGCAAACACAAGTCCCAGTATACAAATGTGGAAGTCCACCTCATGAGCACAATTTAGTATCAAGCTTATCCTGCAAATTTGGTTCTTTATAAGACAAGAATTGCACAGTTCTAAGTGATGTATTTTCCTTAAAATACGTTATACATTGTTTTTCTTTTTTCTTAACTTTTTTTTGTGTACAGATAGGGTCTTGCTATGTTGCCCAGGCTGGTCTTGAACTGGCCTCATGTGATCCTCCTTAGCCCCCCAAAGTGCTGGGATTACAGGTGTGAGGCCTTCAGGTGGTTGTTTTACAAGTGCTAGAATTGCAGAGGACATCCGTTCTCTCACACAAAGTTCCAAACTCCCACACGTGAACTCAGTAAGATGGTGGGTGAGGCAGAGAGAAAGCGGAACAAGATGAGGAACTTCTACCAGGCAAGTCTGTCTCCACACCTCTGCAGCCCCCATGCCCCCACCTCCTAAGGTCACATGCTGAGCACTTCATGAGTATTTGTTGAGCAAAAGAATGAGACAAGGTACACAGCCTCCTCAGCGCAGCCTACTGTTCTACAGCACTGCATCCTAGTTCCTTGGTTCCAGTCTGTCCTGCTACTATACAGAGAGGTGGTGCAGCGGTCCATATCCCTACAACAGGGGCCTGGCTCCTGACAGAGCTTGTGTAGTCTCCCAAACTAACACACACGTGAGCCAGTGTCTGGCAATCTGCTATCCTGACAGCAAACAGCAAAATATATCCATGACCCTGACTTTGATTCCAACAAAGGGTTAACTGTTACTTGGCCCCACTAGTAACTTACCTGTGGGTCTTTAACCTTTAATTCTGTGTCAACGATAGACACAGACTGCACGTTTCTTGTCAGAAAAGGTTCATCGAACTCAGTCCACGTGTAATCACCAAACACAATATTGTGTCTATTGAGCAGCTTCCTCACATTCAGCTTTATGTCTTCTCTTTTTGCAGTGCTGAAAAACCAATAAAAAATGCATAAAATCTCAGTTAAAATGCAAGATTTTAAAAATGTTTTTCAAAAACTCAGACCGCACCCAAGAATGCACAGTGGCTGGGAGGACAGGTGGAGCTGGCCTGTGGTCAGATCCATGCCAACCTTGCTCAGGTCCCTCCACCAAATGTGCGGCCCATGCCTGGGCTCCCAGGTGGAAAGGGGGTTATCAGTGAGATCTCCTGCTACGTTGGGCTGCTGCAGAGACTAGATCAGGCAACATATCCAAGGGGTTCAGGGTGACACCTGGCACAGTCAACATCTGATAAATGTTGGCTATTGCTACTATTAATGAAGGAAGAAACTCCACAGCTGTGGGGTCAGGCCTGGAGCTAGCATCGGAACATGCCTCTAAAACCTGAAACTCAGAGCCTGGCAACCAGGGCTTCCCTCAGCCCACCTCGCTGCCGTCCTGATACTCAGCTTCCTCCAATGTCACCTGCACAGCGTCGTGCCTCCTTACTGCTGCCCCAGCTCGCTGAGCTGATCCACTAGTCACGTTTTAGGTTCTAACTCAACGGCTGCCTCCCTCGGAGCCCTCCTGGACTGGCTCCGCAGAGCCAGGCAGGCGATTCGCTGTCCCTCTGCAATCCTTCCCGCACCCTCCAATACAGCAGCCGCAGTGCACAGTGTGGTTGTGCGGGGGTGTTTGTCAGCTCCTGTGTGGCTATGCCTGTATGTCTCTGGGCCCAGGTACAGTTGTACACGGGCGTCTCCAGGCTGCGGTGGCATCCTGTGTAGGTGTCTCTGAGAATCTGAGGCAGCTATATAGGTGTCTGTGGGCTGGGGTAGGGGTACAGCCCACGGGACCCACAGGAGCCATACCACGACCTGGCTCGAAGTCACAAATGAGTGGGATTTGCTGTGAATCGCCAAATCCGTGGGGACCCAGGGAAAATGAAAGGGTCTGAGAAACTCTGGCTCAAAGTTTTAACATCTCACTCAACTTTCAGCCCAGGATTTACTTCAGCCTAGTTTGAGCCCTCCGATGTACCATAACTGCGCTGTCCCATCGCCCCAATTCTGCCTCAGGCCGGGCTCAGGTCAGTGTCCCAGTCCCGGGGTCCTGCGGGGTAAGGCCCTGGCGGGGTAGGTACAGGTCTGTGTGCTCAGGTCAGCCCGGCCGGGTGGGGCCTCCTCAGGAGGGACTTCAGGCGGGTCTGTGCGTGTCGGGCCGGGTCAGTCGGGGTCACTTCCGACCGGGTCCGGCTGCACTGGCCGGGTCAGTCGGGGTCGGCCCGGGCCGGACGGCTCACCTGCCGCCGCGCTGGTGCACCTCCACGTGTACTGCCGGCGCCTCGGCCACGCAGGGCAGCGCCTGCTTCAGGTCGCCCACGGCCTCGTCCATGGCGCCGCCGGGAGCTCCCCCGCAGCGTAGCCGCTGCCGCCTAGCGCTTCTCGCAGCCACCGCCGCCACCGCCGCCGGCCCCGCCCGCGCTTCGAATCTGCCGCGCTCGGCGCACCGCCCCGTGACCCGGAAGTGCTCGGCGCTAGCCAGACCACTTCCGGTCCCGGTGCCGCCTCAGCTTGCTTCCGGCGCTGCCCAGCGGGCTCAGCGACTTCGGCGCACAAGTGCGGCAGCTCAGCTAGGGCGGGGGGCGGCGGCAGCCACGCTCCGGCCGGGCTCGCCGCGGCTGCGGGCGGCCTCGGGGGGCTCCCGGCCCCCGCCCCACGCCCGCCGCCGGCGCCGCCATGGGCAAGAAGCACAAGAAGCACAAGACCGAGTGGCGCTCATCCTACGAGGGTGAGGCGGCCGCGGCGCTTCCTGAGGCGCGGCGGGCGAGGGAGGGGGCCGGACAGGCGGGCGGGGTCCCAGGGACGTGGGGGGGTTCTGGAGGTGGGGACGGGGCTCTAGGGGCGGGGTCCTGAGGTGGGGGCGGGCCAGGGACGGGGTCCTGGATGTGGGGGCGGGGTCCGGAGGTGGGGGCGGGGTCCCAGCGATGGGGTCCTGGAGGTAGGGATGGGGTCCTGCATCCCAGGGTCCTGGGTCCTGTAGCGGGGTTGGAGCCCCGGCTGGGGTTGGCAGGAAGGGCGGGGGATGTACTGCCCTGGCATCCAGGATTGGGTTCCAGGCTTAACTACTACAGGCGACTTTTCCCGCTCTGGAGGAAAGAGCAAAGCATCTCTGCTGGCTTTCCCGCCCAGCTCGGGGAGAAGTTCAACCTGTCTTTTCTCTTTTTCTGCCTTGCATCTGTAGCAGGTAGTTTGTCTGTGTCAGGGGTGGATAGCAGGCCTGGGAGTCTTGGGGATGGGAGATCAGGCTCCTGGGTCCCAGGTCCAGTCTTGTTCCTTTCCCTCACCCAGTGATGTGTACAGTGTCCCACACGGCCTCCCCTAGCCAGGCTCAAGTAGTTTGAAGGACCTGATGATGCTCACTTTGGAAGGAGTGGGGAGGAAGGGAGGGCGTAACCCATGCCACTGTGGGCTTGCCTCTCTATCTTTCCCAGAGGACCTTGGTAGTCCTCTGCTGTACATCTTCACGAGGCTGGCACATCACCCTCTCGGACCTTGCTGTTCTCCTGGTGATGCCCATACACCGGACCAGCCCTTCCCACCCCGGTGGCAGGAGCTTGCCCCTAAGCACATGGTGAAGCTCACAATCCGTGTCTCTGCAGACTATGCAGACAAGCCCCTGGAGAAGCCACTGAAGCTGGTCCTGAAGGTCGGAGGAAGTGAGGTGACTGAGCTCTCAGGGTCTGGCCACGACTCCAGCTACTATGACGACAGGTCAGATCATGAGCGAGAGAGGCACAAAGAGAAGAAGAAGAAGAAAAAGAAGAAGTCAGAGAAGGAGAAGCATCTTGGTGATGAGGAAAGGAGGAAGCGAAAGGTGAGGCAGAGCCGGTGGGTAGTGGCCGCTCGGCTGTTGCACAGTCGGGGCTCAGCCTGTCTGCATGGCCTGTGGAGCAGGAAGCACCTCAGCTGACCCCTCTTGGGGCATCTTTATGAGGGAGGGAATTGTGGGTAAGGAGGGTCTCTGAGGGAGGACTTTTCTTTCGTGGCTTCTTATTTTCCCTGGAAACTGAGGAGGTGGTTGGGAAGTGTGTTTAGTCTCTTCTGTCCCCAGCCTGGGGTGAGGTCCCCACCATGCCGGCTGCTCTCACTCCTTTGGCTCTACCTCCCAGGAGGAGAAGAAGCGGAAACGAGAGAAGGAGCACTGCGACACGGAGGGTGAGGCCGACGACTTTGACCCTGGGAGGAAGGTGGAGGTGGAGCCACCCCCGGATCGGCCAGTGCGAGCGTGCCGGACACAGCCAGGCAAGGCTCTGCCCAGTCAGAGACTCTCCCGGTGTTCAGAGCTCCCCGTTGTAAACTGAGGGTCAGCACCACAACCTCTTGCTGTGGGGAGAAGGGTGGGAAGGAAGAGAACTGGCGTTTTTCTTTGCCAGGGCCACATGCCAGGTGTCCCTGGACATAGGGTTCCTACCAACATATTTGAACGTCTAGAGTTTGAGCAGGGCTTGTCCAGGTACCACTCGTGATCATCTTAAGTTTTGTTTTGTTATTTTAACCCATGAGCTAAGTAAGAATGGTTCATACATTTTTAAAGACTTCCAAAAGGAGACAGAAGACCTGTACCATGAGCCCTTCCATATGTGGCCTATAGAGCCTAAAGTGTTTTTTATGTTTTTGTTTAGAGACAGGATCTTACTCTGTCACCTGGCTGGAGTGCAATGGTGTGATCATAGCTCATTGCAGCCTTAAACTCCTAGGACTCAAGTGATTCTCCTGCCTCAGCCTCCCAAGTAGCTAGGATTGCAGGTGTACATCACCACATTTAGCTGATTTTTAAGTTATTTTTTGAGATGGGGTCTCACTATGTTGCCAAGGCTGGTTTCAAACTCTGGGCTCAAGCGATTATCCACCTCATCCTCAAGAAAGCACCAGCCTTAGACTATTTTTTATTTGGCCTTTACAGAAAAGTTTTGCCAACACTGGGTCTAAAAATTTGGCTTTATTTGCTCTTACTACCCAAAATAGAGCAGCATCAGAAAAATAGCTCCATGATAGTGAGACTCGTAAGATATACATATGTCAACAAAATGCACACAGTTCCCACTAGGAAGAAGCAACCTAAAGGCCCCAATGGTGGGTCTGAAATTGCTTAAAGTGGCCATAAGCTGGGGAAGAAGAAAGTTGGGGGCCTTCAGTGACCTTTCTGCCATGGACACCGTTGTCAGGGATGGAGTTTGGTGAGAATTCCCACCTGACGCTGTTTTCATGCACACAACTGACAGGGATTGGGGCATTTGTACTTAAACAGGGGGGGTCTCTTCCCAATGAATTGTGCATATGGTGGTTCCCAGACTAGGAAAACTGAGGCAGTTGGGATATGGGACATCAGAGATTGGAGGAGGCCATCAGAGACTATGCTGGCTCCATCCACCAAAGGAGAGATCTGGAATGCTCGTGACCCTCTGAGGCTATGGTCTTTTTACTCTTCAGGCATTTCTTTTCTTGAATTTGGGTTTGACCATGTCCATTGTGCGGGGGAGCAGGGATATCAGTACAGTCATCATGGGGAGGGGTTGCTGTTTCCTTGCAGCACCTCTGCCCCACACTAGTCGGCTCGGTAAATGGTAGCACTCGGGGCTCCTGCTGGCACACTGGTGAATAAAGAAGGCTGGGCATGAAATAAGCAAATAAGTGGCCCTGTCTGCAAAGTTAGTGCAGTCGTTAGCCTAAGCGCCTGTTGAGGCTCTACATGGATGACTCCCCCAGAGTACCTGCAGAGCTAATGATGTGATGATGCTTCTTGTACATACCTGGGTCACTGTCAAGAGTGTCACTGTTAGAAACCTACCCTTTGAGGCCTACTATGGGCCCGGGGATGTAGTTAACAGCTGTAGTCCTCACAAGAACCTGTGTGCATGTGCACGTGCGTCACCATTTTCCAGGTGAGGACCATAAACATAACCAGAAGTTGAGGGATTGCAAGTGCAACGACAAGCAGTGAATTCAGGATCAACCTCTGTGTCCAAAGCCTTTGTTTTCTCCTCCGTGCCTTGTGTAGAGTAGTGGTCTGAGCTGAAAACAGATCGAATACTGATAATCTCGTATTGTTTCCTGAAGGGCTCTGGGCACTGTAAGGGGCTTTGAGGCTGATGCTGCGGGAGTCCTTCCCTCCCAGCTGCGGTTCACGGGAGCCAAGGCCAAGTCTGATTTATCTTCGCATCCTCACCCTTGATTGAACTTAAAATGCCATGAAACATCTAACAAATAATGAGAAATGGGGTTTTTCTAACAGATAACAAAATGTTTCTACTCATTTTTTTGTTTTACTTTTCAAATTGCCAGCTGAAAACGAGAGCACGCCTATTCAGCAACTGCTGGAGCACTTCCTGCGCCAGCTTCAGAGGTGAGACCTTGGGCATTTCTAAAGAGCTTGTGTTTGGGGCACGTGCAACGTCACCTTTATTTTCTGAGGTGTTACCCACACCCCAGCCCCGTCAGCTGAACCAGACCCTTCACCTTCACTAGGCAAAGGCCTGTTCAGAGGCAGGTGGGCGTACACTGTGCAGAGTGAGCACTGGGCCGTGAGGCTGGGAGCAGAGCAGGGAGGGCTGGTAGAGTCCCGGGCTCTGTCCATTCCAAAGTCATGGCGCCTGTACGGGCAGGAGCTGGGGCAGTGACAGGACCCAGAACACTTGTGGGGAACTTTTTGTTGTATCCAAAGTACCTGTCACAATCTTAAAAGTCATACCTTTAATATTTTTGATATTTAAGAAATAAAATTTGTTCACTTATTTCTCATTTTTGGATTGTAAGGAATTTTGTATCTTCTAGAAATCTAGATTTTAGAATGTTTTTGTTTTAAGTGAAAGTGTCTTTACTTTCAGGAAAGATCCTCATGGATTTTTTGCTTTTCCTGTCACCGATGCAATTGCTCCTGGGTATTCGATGATAATAAAACATCCAATGGATTTTGGCACAATGAAAGACAAAATTGTAGCTAATGAATATAAATCAGTCACGGAATTTAAGGTAAACACATTTGATTTCCTGAAGTAATTGTGATACAGCTCTGTGTTTGTGTCTAGCGAACAGGTCTTTCACTTTAGGTCATTTTTCTGGCTTAGGGCAGATGGGTGTTTCTGTGTTGGGTGATGTTTCACGAACACTGCATTGAGGAAACGGCTTGATTGTAAACATTTGTCTGTATCTTGGTGTAGAAGCTAGACTATATGTTGTATGCTGTTAGGAATATGTTTCTTTTTTTTCTTTGTTTTTGTTTTTTAAGCTACTGTGCTGGCACAGACAGGACATGTGGGTTCTAGCAATGCTATGTCCAGTTTGGCTTGGCTTGACAATGGATATTTTTAGAAACATAATTTTCCTAGTTCTTGTTTTTTTCTTGTAATAATTGGGTGTTAATTTTTATAGGATAATAAATTTTTATCTCTTGAGTACTTTGCTCTTAACTCTTTTTCTTGGTACTAGCTATGAGAGTTAGAGATTGCTTATTGGTTTTGAAATCATGGAAGAAAGCCCAAATGGATGTTTGATAACTTTGGCATTAATGTCATTTAGAAAAAGGCATTAGGTTTCTTTTTTAGGTTCCATTAACTTTGGGAAAGCTGGACTTTTCTATTTTCTGTTTCTACGTACTGGAGACATCACTGAAGGGTTGCCGACTCACAGAAGCACGGTGCGACAGACTGAAAGGAGAGAGGGAGAATAGGAAACTCACCAGAGAATCGAGGGGAGGCTGGGGGCGGACAGCTGTAGGTCCTCGGGAGGAGTGTTTGGCACACGTGAGGGGCATGGGGACACTGCACAGCTGGCCGTGAGTGCAGTGTGGCGTGTGAGGGCCCAGGTGGCGCTGTTGGCTAGGGCAGCTGGCATCCTGGTCAGTGTCCTGCCTGATGTCACACCTCACCTGCCAGGGGCATGTGCTGAGGAGATGGGGTACGGAAACAAAGTACTGAATGATTCGCTCTTACTGTAAGTTATTCGGTAATGCCCTCCTTATTTGGGTTAAAGTCTTTCCCTAGTAATTCCAGGGCACTATGTTTCGATAAGGTTTTAAATTCAGTGCTGTGGAAAACGGAGAGATGGAAGATATTATCGTGCCCCACCCTCAACATCATCCCTTGGCTTTTACTGAAAAGAATTGGATTGTTGTTGCTTATTCCCATTTATCTCCAACTTCCTCCTAAAGAGAGGGAGGAGGGCTAGAGAAGAAAGGGAAGCACAGGAAACCCTTGTTTTCCCTCTTACAAGATGTGTTTGTGATGCTCAAAAGAAGTTACAGATGTTGGCCAACTCTTCAGTGGAAAGTTTTTCATGCCAGTATTGACCAATGAGCAACTATGAGAATTTCTGAGTTCTTAAAAATTATTTTTTAGATGAGAGAGGCAAGTTTAATTGTTTTCCAATCAGTATGAGTCTTTTGCGTTTGACTTCTTTTGACAGGAACGGAGAACTCTGCTGTTGTCTGTGTGGCATTGCAGACTTGATGAATCCTTTTCTTCTTTCTTTCCAGGCAGATTTCAAGCTGATGTGTGACAACGCGATGACCTACAACAGACCAGACACTGTGTACTACAAGCTGGCTAAGAAGATCCTCCATGCCGGCTTCAAGATGATGAGCAAAGTAAGAAACCTAACGACTACACTGAGCCAAGGAAAACCAGAGCTCTGTTCTGCATCTTGTACACCCAAACGGAAACTCACCGTGACTTCCATGCTCCATCCACCTGTCACCATCATGGTGTTGACCCTCTGCTCTAGGGTAGATGTCCCTGGCCACTCTCTCCAGGCCTGCCCCCTTCCTGCACTTGCTCATGACCTAGCTGTAACATCTCATTTAAGGTTGCCAGAAAGTTCCGGATCTGTTGATCCTGAGCCTGGGTGTCCATCTTGCTGGGTTGCAGCCAGCCTTGCAGGCTTGCTTGCACAGCTGCCTCAGTGGGTCCAGATGGGATATTCCAGTTCTCCTTTGCCATCCCGAGGGCTTCCCAGACCCATGCCCTGAGCCAGGCTGCATGGGCCACATGCAGGGGGGTGCGGCAACTGCCGTGCTCTGGCCTGCTCCCCTCTGGCGGCTCTGAGCCGAGCCCCCACGACCACTTCTGCTGCGCCACCGTGGAGAGTTAGTGGTCAGGCCAGGTGAGGCGTGGCCATCCCCATCCCATCCCATCGTCATGGTGCCTTGGCTGTGAGGGAGAGGTAAAGTCCCTGCTGCTCTGTCCTTTCTGATTCTAGGAGCGGCTGTTAGCTTTGAAGCGCAGCATGTCGTTTATGCAGGACATGGATTTTTCTCAGCAGGCTGCTCTTTTGGGCAATGAAGATACAGCTGTTGAGGAACCTGTTCCTGAGGTTGTGCCAGTACAAGTAGAAACTGCCAAGAAATCCAAAAAGCCGAGTAGAGAAGTTATCAGGTAAAGGCTCTGTGGGAGCTGTGTTGGCCTGTTGGAGTTGAGCAGCCATGATCAGGAAGGCAGGTGCTTTAAGGGTGAGAGTGGGGGAGCTGTCGTGTGGACTTCCCAGAGTAGCTTGTCCAGCCGGAGGAGTGCGGTCTGCTAGAGTTTCGAGGTCTGTGTCCTGGACCAGTCTCATGAAGCACCAGGTGCGGACCAGGCAACCTTTGGGTGGAACAAACGCTTTCCTAGACCCCGCATTGCAGAGGGAAGCAGCTGTCCCTCCCTGCCCACGTGAGAGTGAGGCAGCTGAGCTGTCTGGGTGATGTCACCATCCTCACCCATGCTGTTGCGTCCTGCAACCATCAAAACAACTTGTTCCACTGATAGCAGCCCCTCCTGCCCGCCCACCGCGTGTGCTGTCAGACCCCAGTGTGGCACAGCCTGTCCGGCTGGCTCTGCCTGTGTCTGCTGCTGGCTGTTTGTTGACGTCTATTGGCCCTTCCCTCCCACGAAGTCCCCTGCCACGCATGATGCCTGCTGGCAGCCTGGGCTATGCCTGTCCCGAAGTACCTGAGATGTCGCTGGGCCCACTTTGGGCAGCCGGCATGCTAGGCCTGCTCTCTTGCCTCCAGACGGCCCACACTTCCTGAGCTCCTTCCACAGCTGTGCAGATGTGCGCCTAGGGAGGGGCCTGCAGGCTGGCAGGTGTGGGAGCTGCCGGGCAGGCAGGAGCACCAGCTCTCCAGGGCTCTGCTCCCTCCACAGGTAGCAGCTGATAGGGGTGGTCCTTGAGGGAACCCTCCTATATCCCAAACCCACAGGGGTTCTTGTGCTGCCCTTTGGTGGTAGAGCATTGAAGTCACAGTCATTAGTACGAATGCTCCCATCTTAAGGTTAAGGTTGGGCTGTGTACCGATAAACCCATCGTAAGTTGAAAATGTCTGTCAAAATCTCCTTAAGTCCACCTAACTTCCAGAATGTCAGAGCTTAGCCTACCTTACCTTAAACGTGCTCAGAGCCCTTCCATAGCCTGCGGTTGGGCAGAATCATCTAACGCAAAGCCAGTCTTTGTAGTGGTATCTCGCGTCTCGTCTCGTGTAGATCTTCGAATACGTAGTAGCATTATAGAATTGTGTGTTGGTTGTTTACCCTTAAGATCGTGTGGCTGTGGAGCTGTGGTCATTGCTGCCGCCCACCCTCAGAGTGTCACACCAAGTGCGGTTTCTGCCGAATGTGCATCATTTTTGGAACCGTAGTAAAGCTGAAAAATCAAAAGTCAAATTATTGTGAGTCAGGGACCATCTGCACTGGTTTTGTTTGTTTTTTGGAGATATGGTCTTACTCTGCCATAAGGCTGGAATACAGTGGTGTCATCACAGCTCACTGCAGCCACCAACCCCTGGGCTCAAGTGATCCTCCTGCCTCAGCCTCCTGGGTAGCTGGGATCAGAGGTGTGTGGCACCATGCCAGACCCCACGTTTGGTTTTAATATCTTTGAGGAAATTCTAATAGTCAGGGCCTTCCATTGTTATTTCCCAAAAGTGTGTCTAGTTTGCAGCCCTGCCTGTTGATGGTGTGTGGGCTCTCCTGGGGAACAGAGGGGCAGCAGAGGCGCAGTGCTGGTGGCTCAGCGTCTGCTCTAGGTACCTCCCTCCGACCACAGACCAGCCCTCGGGTCCTTAGGCCTCGGTATGTTTGAGGTTGAAGGGACAGAGGGTGCCCATGAGACCTGTGTGTATGACACAGAAGCAGCTGACAGTGGCCTAACGAGGTTCCCACCCCTCTACCATGTGAACATTTGTACATCATTGGCTCATGGCTGTGCCTGGTCCCCTCAGTCCCCTGACTCGAGAGAGTATTGCTGGCCTGTGGCCGGGATTTGGGTGGTCCTGGTGCTGGGAGCCCACCCTTCGTCTGTGGGGTCAAGTGGCAAAGTTACAGTGACAGTATCTCTTCTGAGTTCCAGGTCCCCGTCTGTGCTGTGGTTCGCAGAGCTATGGGCTGAGATACATCTCCAGCGTTGCATGTGGTCATGTGCCATCGGCCACGCCTGAGCGCCGCTGTGCTCTTGCCACTGCACGTCAGGGACACATACAGGGTGTTCTCACTGGCAGGGCTTGTCCCAAGCCCGCAGCTGTCCTTTCAGCATTTGGATCCGGCCACGTGTGCAGGGAGGGACCCACCCACCTATTTCTAGAAGCTTCCACAGGAGGACAGGCTGCCTTCATGGGTGTTGTGCCCTAAGCCTCTCAGATGTTTGGAATTTAGAGAACTTCATGGGGAACCCAGGCCGCCTGCTGGAGTCTTGGCACATTCCCTGGGCTGCTCCCGGGGCAGCAGCTCCACACCCAGCCCAGCAGTGCCCGCCCTGCTGCGCCAGCACCAGCCTCGCTCGGCCCACTCTGCTTGGCCCTGCGGCCAGTGCTGCTCAGCCCCTGAGGGAAACTGGGTCACTTTTTCTAGTGGTGCCTTTTTTTTTTTTTTTTTTTTTTTTGAGACAGAATCTCGCTTTGTTGCCCAGGCTAGAGTGAGTGCCGTGGCGTCAGCCTAGCTCACAGCAACCTCAAACTCCTGGGCTCAAGCAATCCTCCTGCCTCAGCCTCCCGAGTAGCTGGGACTACAGGCATGCGCCATCATGCCCAGCTAATTTTTTGTATATATTTTTAGTTGGCCAATTAATTTCTTTCCATTTATAGTAGAGACGGGGTCTCACTCTTGCTCAGGCTGGTTTCAAACTCCTGAACTCAAGCAATCCGCCCGCCTCGGCCTCCCAGAGTGCTAGGATTACAGGCATGAGCCACCGCGCCAGGCCTAGTGGTGCCTTTAATGACTAACCCCTGTGGCTTCTGTCAGTTTTCGCTGCTATTATTGCTGTTAAAGTGACAGAAGCGTTTAACCGAGTCGTGAGAAACACAGAGCGTCTCCTCGGCCTACACTGGCTCTTCCTTCTAATCAGAGCATCTTGTTGTGGTCAGGACAGAGGAGCGTGGTGGGCATCAGGAGTCCACGTGTGCTCCAGGGTCTGGGGAGCATGGGCAGACATGAGTTGTGTTCCGACTAGCGGGGTGGGGTGTGGCAGGGACAGTCTCCTGTGACAGGTGTCCCCGCCTGCCTTGCAGCTGCGTGTTTGAGCCTGAAGGCAATGCCTGCAGCCTGACCGACAGCACCGCAGAGGAGCACGTGTTGGCGCTGGTGGAGCACGCAGCTGACGAGGCGCGGGACAGGATCAACCGGTTCCTCCCGGGCGGCAAGGTAGTGTTCCAGGGGTTCCCAAGAGGGGCTGCTTGGCCCAGGCGCTGGGTGTGTGTTTCCTTCCAGGTGGGGGGGCGCACCCTGGCTCAGCCACCGGGTTGGGACGTTAGCACTGGGACATTGTGGGGTCCAGGTCAGAAGCACACGCTGCTCGTGGTCCCTTTGTGGGAGGGGCTCCTCTGGCCTGCGGCCGCGTTTGCTCAGCAGAGTCTGGGTGCTTCGCTGGCAGGGCCCTGCAGGAGTGGTGTGGCGTGCAGCATCCTCGCTGCGTCCTGGTGGAGGCCCTGCCCGCTGGCTTCTCCACTCCAGGTCACTCCTTTCCCTCCGCAGTGAGTGTCGCTCGTACGTGTTTTTGTAAGGCTCAGGCCTCTGAGAGCCCCTCAGTCACTCGGGGCTTGGGCTTGGGTCCAGCAGGCCACAGCTACTGTCCTGTGGCTGCGGTGCACCACCTGTGCCAGGTGTGGCGGGGGGAGCCAGTCCAGCTGACCCCTCTGTCCATGAATCAGACTCTGCTATCCCCTGAGCACCACCTCCTTTTTGTCACTATAGGTTCCAGACCAGGCACTTCTGACGGAAATAGAACATGGGTCATGTTCGCAATTTTAAGCTTTCTGGTGGCAACATTAACAAAAGTAGAGGGATGCAGGTGACACAAGCCCTAATGTTTTATTTGACCTGATATATCCAAAATCTTACTGTTTCAACACGTAATCTGTACACAAACTTAACTAGAACTTAACGCTGTGTTTCATATTAAGTTTTCAAAATGCACACTGCTTTGTAAGTAAAAAATGTTGAATGAGGCTGGGCGTGGTGGCTCACGCCTGTAATCCTAGCACTCTGGGAGGCCGAGGTGGGCGGATTGCTTGAGTTCAGGAGTTTGAAACCAGCCTAAGCAAGAGCGAGACCCCATCTCTACCATAAATAGAAAGAAATTAATTGGCCAATTGATATATATAGAAAAACTTAGCCGGGGATGGTAGCACATGCCTGTAGTCCCAGCTACTCAGGAGGCTGAGGCAGGAGGATTGCTTGAGCCCAGGAATTTGAGGTTGCTGTGAGCTAGGCTGATGCCACGGCACTCACTCTAGCCTGGGCAACAAAGCAAGACTCTGTCTCAAAAAAAAAAAATGTTGAATGATAATATTTTTCATATGTCAGGTTATATAAACTATATTAAGGTTACTTTGCCTGCTTCGGTTTGCTTTTTTTAACATGCCTGTTAGAAAGTTTGAAAATGCCAGCATGGCTTCAGGGTCGATCATTTGGATGGCGTGGGTGTGCAGCCTAGGGGAGGCCGTGCCTCTGGGGAGCCCAGGTCCCTTTCCTGGAGAACCTTGTTTAGAGGCCAGGACTTGGATGCTGGGCAAAGCCCTCTCAGCAGATAGAGCTGGGCAATGCGTGTGCATGTGGGTGCAGCACAGACGTGCCCACCGCTTATGGGAGAGGTCTGTTGACACCGAGTTTACATGGACCAAAAACCATTGTTTTTACAGTGAAACCTCCGAATCCACACAGCACCATGGGGGCCGCTTCACTTTTCTCCCTTTCAGTTTTGTAACTGCCGTGAGAAGCCAACTTCTGTTATCCTTCACATGTTTATCGGATTGATGCCCTGGGTAGCTGATCTGCCACCTGTCCTCCCCCACCCGTGCCCCACTCACCTGTCTGGGCTCTGACACTCCTGGGTTGCTATTCCTGCACAAACACTCTGGCCCGGCCACACCCCGACAGCCCCCACCAGCAGGTGCCACCTCTTCCCAGACCTGGTGGCTGTGGACGGGGTGGGGCGGTGGGTTACCCTGTGCCGCCAGGGCAGTCCCATGCCTGTTGAGCAGCTGATTTGCTCCATCTCTTCTTGTTCAGGCTTATGAACAATTTTAAATGTTGCTTCCTGGTACAAGGTTTTGTTTCAACAGCACCCCCTTTAAGGGACCACGAGGACCCTAAGAAGTCCTTTCATTGCACACGTGTGCGCTTTGTTGTTTGCAGGTTAGTCTTAAATTCCAGGGACCAGCGTGCGAGGGCCTCTGTGTCGTTTGCTCATGGAGAGCTCCTCACCTGTGGCCTTCAGGGGTTCCCCACGCTGAGCCCTGCTGGCGGCCTGCATTTCACCTGTGCCGCAGTGGAAAGCTGTGGGCCCACGTGCTGGTGCTGAGGGACAGACTCTGAGGCAGTGCTCCCTTCCAGGTGGGCTACCTGAAGAGGAGCGGGGACGGCAGCCTGCTCTACAGCGTGGTCAACACAGCCGAGCCGGACGCCGACGGTGGGTGCCTGTGCAGGGCCAGCTACCTGCCACCTGCATGCCATCCTCTGACCTGTGTCCATGCTCAGGGTTGCAGGGAACCTCTTCTGTGTTGAGATACCGTACGTGGGCCCAGGGGCAGCAAGGAAGCTGTCCGGCCTGCGTCCCTGTACCCTCCCATGCGACACAGTGCCGACCCAAGCGAGGCATGGGCGGTGGTCCCACAGGGCTCCTGGGAGAGCGGCAGGACTTGGGCAGCACGCCTAGCGAGCTGCTGGGAGGTCCTTAAGGCTGAACTTGGCTAGTGTCATGAAAGGTCTATGACCCAAGTTCAGTCTTCGCCATAAACCAGAGTGCTGAACAACTTCTGTTCTCTGAAGCTTGAAAGTGGTTGTGGGAGAAGAGGTCGGCTTGATGACTGCATGAAGGAAGACGTTGAAGGGGGACATGAATACTGGGTCCACCCAGCCCAATATGGGCGTTTTCGTGGTCTTGAAGTAGTAGTTTAACACTTTTCCATCTCTTTGGGAGTAGTTCAGAGGCTTGTCCTTTGAAGGAAAGTACATCTCATGTGGATTTGAAATGCACGGGGGGCACCGTGAGGACGGGGAAGCCCCTCGAGGGGGGCCTTGGACGTTCCCACTTTTCCTTGGTCTCGTCCACACACGTGTGGGGCAGCCTCGGTGCCTGGAAGCGCCCCAGCGTGTGCTGATTTCTTCCATCCGTAGCTCATTTTCCTGAAGAGAGTAGATGAGTTGCTCATTACTCAGCTCAGAAAGAGAGCTGACTTGAGGTTCGAATTGAGGGATCCCTGCTCAGATCTCGAGAGTGGTATGTGAGTGACTAGTTTCTGCAGCACGGTCAGGGCGAGACACAGCGCAGGCTCCACGTGTGTGCTGTGGATGTGGAGGGCGAGATGCTTCTGGGGGTGCTGGGTGAGCAACTGGAAAATGCTAGAAGTATTGCTGGTGTGGTGGGCAGATGAGAAGTTTTTCATGATGTTGGCTTTGGGGCAATCATGAACCTGAAATACAGTTATTTTTGAGAATGGTAGCTGGCTTTTGTAAATTCATTGTTTGGTGGTGGTTGTAGAGTCCCTGCCTGTGCCCCTGCACCCCACCCCCTGCCTAGCGGATCTGCCGCGGCGTGGAGAAAGTGCTTACGGCTCACAGTCTCCATGTCCTTGTTGCAGAAGAGGAGACCCACCCCGTGGACCTGAGCTCGCTGTCCAGCAAGCTGCTGCCCGCCTTCACCACGCTGGGCTTCAAAGACGAGAGAAGAAACAAAGGTAAACATGCGGCCCATCCACGTTGCCAGCAGCAGCTCGGGGAGGGCAGGGATTTAGTGGAGTAGCGCCCCTCTTACTATAAGGTTTTCTTTGTGAGCTTTTATTAGTGTGTCTGGATCCATATTATAACCCTAATAAAGTTAGGATCAGTTAAAGTGACAGGCATGGAAATTATATTGAGTTGGTGTCTTTGTTTTAAAAATGTCCAGTGAGCACCTTGGTTCACATCACCTGAGTTTAGCCTTGGTTGGTGTCCCGCATCCTTGCGCTTTCTGTCTCTGCTGCATTTGCAGGACCGGCCTCTGAGGGTTAGCACCTGTGATCCCCCCCCTGGGCCCTGGCTCTGTCCCGTCAGGTCCCTTCCTCCCATCTCTGTCATTGTGTCTGTCTGCATTGCTGCTGGAGCCCCTGACACCCCAGGCTCCGTCTCTGCCGTGCCAGGGTGCTCTCTGGAGGGGCAGTGCAGGTCCCCCAACCCAGACTGCTGCATAGACCCTGCTCCTGCCCTCCCCGTCTCACCGCTGCCCACACCATCTCCCACCAACAAGACAGCTCGCCGTGCCCTCCAAACTATAGCCTTGGCTCAAGGGCTTCCTTCTTTCTGGAGTGTTCTTTTCTCCTGCTCTGGGTGTTAAAAATTCTCCCTGCACTGGGGCCTTCTGTGAAGGCTCCCTATCAGGTGGTCGGTCCCCTCACCTGCACCAGCCTCACCCCCACCCCAGACCCTCCTTCGCTGCCGTGGTTTCTCTCACGCTTTGCTTTGGGGGCAGCGCTTGTCCTCTCCCCCTGCCACAGTCCCCCAGTTCTCAGCTGCAGGGTTCTCTGCACAGCGGACGCTGGGCAATGTCTGGAGACATTCTGGTTGTCACATAGGGATGGGTGCTGGCGTCCAGCAGGATAGGCCGGGGATGCCACCAGCTCCCTGCGGGAGACAGCAGGAAGGGCCTGGCCATGCGAGGGCTGAGAGGCCCCATGCTGACACAGTCGGTCTCCCTTCAGGCCCCCTCAGCAGGTGCCAGCCCGGCCACGCACAGTCCAGTCTCGGCAGTGCCTGTGGGTTGGCTTCCTGTGAGCTGGTGAGCCGGTGCCCTCTGCCCGCATCGCTGACCCAGGCACCATGGAGCTCTGGCGCCCACAGAACCCCTCCCTGGCAGAAAGTTCAGTCATTTCCCAGCGGCCCTCGCCCACAGAGGGTCAGCCAGGGCCAGGGACTGCGTTTGGCTGGTCACACGCAGAAAACCGACTGTGCTTGGTAGCAGGAAGGTCAGAGAGGAGGCAGGAGTGACCAGGATGGCGGCCAGTGCGGTCATTCAGCCGTGGGCACGGTGGAGAGGGGCCTGTGCTCAGCGTCCTTTCATGAGCCTGACGTCCCTCCTGTCCCCATTGTCCCCAGTCACGTTTCTCTCCAGCGCCAGCACCGCACTCTCGACGCAGAACAACTCAGTGTTTGGCGACTTGAAGTCGGATGAGACGGAGCTGCTGTATTCGGCCTACGGGGACGAGACGGGCGTGCAGTGTGCGCTGAGGTGAGCGCTGGCCGTGCACAGGAGCCCTCACCTGCAGGGCGGCACCAGCTGCGTCCTGGGAGGGGTTCGGGGCGCTGCCTGTGGACACGCAGGCCCAGCCCTGGCAGCAGGTCCAGACGGCAGCAGAAATCTGTTTCTAGCAGCCCACTCTGCTCTGCCATGGGCCGGTAAAGAGAGTGTTTAGCCAGCTGTGCATGTTCAGTAGGAGTTTTGCTTCGTGACCGTGTTGACATGTGTTTCTTAGTGGCTGCATTGGTTTCCTCAGGCCGCAGTAACGAGGTGTCTGTCACACACTGGGTGGCTTGGAAACAGAAACTTACTCTCCCACGGTTCTGGAGCCTGGAAGTCTGAGCTTAAGCTGTGGGCAGGGCTAGTTTGTCCTCAGGCGTCTCTCCTCAGTGTTTAGACACCGTCTCCTCCCTGTGTCCTCACGTGGGCTCTCTATGTGTGTCTGTGTCCTCGTCTCCTCTTGTAAGGACACCAGTCAGATGGGCGCAGGGCCCACCCTCATGACCTCAGTTTACCTGACTCCAAGTTCAGTCACATCCTGGGGTGCTGGGTTGTAAACTTTTTAGGGAGACACGGTCCAGCCCAGAACAGGAGCTATAATAGAATATTAAAATCACAAATGTAGTAATTAATTTCCCTAGAACTTTTTTGTGCATATTTTCTGTAGTTTTCTATGGCAAAATAAAAAGTGAGCCACACTTGTAGAATTTTAGTAATTTTTTATGGGAGAAGTAATTTTGCTAACCCCTAAGAAATGGAATTTTTACATATCAGATCTTCATTTTATTTTTAAATGAACACAGAATATATTTGCAGAATAAACAAGAATCCTCACTGGAGAGGGTTGTGTCATGACTCACCAGTTACAGGGCTAGTCACCCCACACTGCCCACCACAGAGCCTCCCCCCAGGCTGGGCCCGGAGGCCTCAGTTCCTTTCCTGGTACCCTGTGGTAGTTCTCAGCTCTGCAAGGATGCCGTCACCTGTTCAGGTGATGCAGTCATCAGACTGCTGGCATCCCACCTGCCTTCCCCAAGCAGCTGCTCCCACAATGCACACGTCCCACGTTGCTGCCCAGCCAAGATTGCAGCGATTGTACCTGCCGCTGGCTGCAGGAGACAGCACACAAGAGGGCCGCAGACGCTGTGTCCTGGGGCACTTCCGCACACCAGGGTCAGTGAGGTCGTCGTGGCCAGCCACAGTCACAGGCTGTGGCTGTTTCCCGTGAAGGCACTTGTTCCTGTCACTGCATGCTGTCGCCAAGGCCCAGCTACCGGACAGCCGCCTCCATGTTTCTTTTTTGGAGGTCTGAAGTCCGGGAGCCCTTCTGAGGCGCTGGCGTGGTGCTTTGATTCTAGGACTGCAGTTTTTGTTCCCTGCTTGCTTTTAGGATTTTGTTCATTTTATTTCTCTGTTAGTGACTCCCATGGCCCAGATCGAGGTGATGGTGAAGGGTGTGCGGTGGGAGTCTCAGCCCAGCTGTGCTCTGCCCACTGTGCATGGCCGCTCACCATGGCAACCCTCCATGACCCACTTGTGTTCTTCAGCCAGAACTAGCAGGAGGCTGTGAACAGCTTCCTTTGACTAAAGCCAGTCCGGCATCTGTTGTATTTCTGCATGTCACAACGTGTGTGTTGTGTTACAGTGTGTGCATGTGTTCACTGCTCTCGCCCTGTTGTTTTTTTTTTTAATTATTTTTCCTGGAGATCTTTTTAGCCTTTTGGGGTCACGGTCCACTTTGAAAATATAGTGAAAACTGTCAGTTCACAGCCCCCAAAATGCCAAAGCTGGAAGGGGCATGGAGGAGTGTCTGAGGAGGCTCGCTGACACAGGCCTCTGCGTCGTGGCACCAGGGCACATGGGTGCCCCAGCGTGACCTGTCCTGTGGTCCCCTCCAGCCTGCAGGAGTTCGTGAAAGATGCCGGGAGCTACAGCAAGAAGATGGTGGACGACCTCCTGGACCAGATCACGGGCGGAGACCACTCGAGGGTGCTCCTCCAGCTGAAGCAGGTGGGCTGCGCCTCGGCTCCGCCCTCGTGGCACCTGCCCTCGCAGCGCTCCTTGTAGAGAGCGTGCGTCCAGGCCGGGCTTCAGGGAAGTGCTTGCTGCTTTAGGTAATCTCCAGCCAGCCTTCCCTCACGGGCTTTTCAGCTCTGCCAGAGTCAGACGGTGCGGTGGTTTCAGGAGACTCACGGGTGCCGGCATCCTGCTGTGCCGCCTGGCTTTCTGCGCACCCAGATTTCTTTCATCCTGAGGAACTTTCCTTAATACTTTCCATGCTACAGACTTGCTGACAGTGAACTCGCTCAGGATAAAGTCTGAAAGTCTTTATTTTGCTTTCATTTTTTAACTTAATTTTCCCTGGGTGTAGCGTTCCGGATTGACTTTGTTTCCTCTCCACTGTGAGAGTCTGGCTCGTGTTGTTTTCAGAAGTCTGTAGTCATTTTATCTGTGTTTTCCGTTTGTGACCTTCCTTTCTTGGTCAGGTCTAGAGTGGGCCGACTGCGGCCTGCCGACCAGGTCTGATGTGCACCTGGCCTTTGCGCTGCCTGCGAAGTGTGGCCGTGTCACATTTGTCAAGGTTGTCACAAAAGGAGTGCGGCGGGGCCTGGCGCTGCAGCCAGTGGCTCCTGGAGGCTCCGTGTGCTCTTGGGCGTTTGAGTGGGAGACTTTTGCCACGTGCCTTGGGCTGATTTTCTTTGTGTTCATTCTGCCTGTCATTTGTTGCGTTTCTTGAAAATTGTAAAACTATTGGCTTATAGTTTTCACCGAATTTGGAAGATTTTCCGCCAATTTTTTTTTCAGCCATTTTGTGCCCTTGCCTCTCCCCTTGTTTTCTAGGACTTGGACACATTAGACATTCGATGTCATTGTAGGCGTTACCAGCGCTTTGTCTTTTGGTTTGAATAGTTTTTGTTGCTGTGGTTTCAGGCTCACTAAACTATTCTCATGCCATCTCTAAACCTGTCGCTGATCCCAGACAGGAAGTTTTCATCTCTAGGATTCCCTTTGGTTCTTTTTTGCATCTTTTATGTTGGTTTTCCTTTAATTCTTTGAGCCCGGTCATGCTGTTTGTTGTAGCTACTGTCTGAGTCCTCACGTGCTCCTCCTGCCATCCTGCCGCCGCTGGCTCTGTCTGCTGCAGGCTGTGCTCTGGCGTAGCCACAGGTCACCGCCGGGATGCATTTGTGGTGGTGTTGGTCGGACACGGCATGGTGAACGTTCCACGTTGGGAGTCTGTACCCAACATCCACCAGCCTCGTGTGGCCACTGGGAAATTGAAATGTGGCTAGTCTGAATTTAGATCTGGCTTAAGTGTGAACAACAAAGTAGAATTTTAAAGATTAAATGAAAAAAAGATAAAATTCTGTTACCAATAACTACTTTGTATGGGCTGCATGCTGGAATAAAATGTTTTCAGTATGTTGCCTTAAGTACAGTATGCTACAGTTAGTGCGCATTAACCGTGATTTTAATGTGGCCACTAGAAAATTTAAAATTAGGTATATGTTTGTGTTTCTGTTGGACAAGACTGGTCTGGATTTTGTTGTCTTTTAAAGGACATTGACGTTTGTGACGGCAGAGAGTGAAGTTACTTATGGATCACCTGACCCTGTCAGGCTTGTTCAGCTTGGTTGGTGGGGTCTGGGGCAGCCTCTATCAAGGGCTATGCTGAGTGGCCTTCTGGGGCCTCTTCAGTGCCGGGCTTCGCAGTGAGGCCTCTGCCCTGGCTGGTGGGGCGTGGACGGGTCCCTGCCCTGGGAATGTCTGGGGCATGGTTCCTGTTGGGGCTGCTTTGGCCTTGCAGTCTCATCTGTGCGAGAGCAGGTACGTGCGGAGCAGGCTCCGGGCCCCTCAAAGATTGCTGGCGCTCCTCCTCTGAGCAGCGTCCTCCTCTCCAGAGCCCGGCCCGTGGCCTGTGCGCTCTGGCTCTTGGCGCCGAGTCTGAAGCCGGCGTTTCTACTTGGTGTCCTTGCTGAGGGAGGGAAGGCCCTGAGATGAGGTTGCGCTGTCAGCTACTCTCTGAATTCCAGTTTGGTGCCTTTTGTGAAAGTGAACTTGCGTCAGAGTTATTTCAGATGCGCCCCAGCGTCCAATGACACTCAATACGAAACATTAAAGAGAGCTCATGTGAGGAACGAGGCATGAAAAATGTCAGTATTTGCTTTTCTGATTAAAAGTTGGTGAACTCTCAGAAACACTTTGGACGAACACCCCATGTGAAAGAGTCACTCTCAATGGCTGTTGGTTGGCACATACGGAACACCAGGGCGTGTCTAAGTCTGTGCTCCTGCCGGGGCACAGGACGGCGATGCCGTGGAGGCCGAGGAGAGGCCCTGCTCGCCTGCAGCTGGCGGTGCCAGGACTGTGCGGCACCTTTGTTCCTACGCGCCCACCTCCCTCGGGACTCGAGCCTGGTCCTGTTCCGGGTGAAACTGCCGGGCATGGTTGTTTCCCGAGCTGCCCCCAGGACCTGGGTACGCTTTGAATCACCCCAGACTGCAGGGCTGGGGTGGGTGTCCATGCTCCCTTCCATTGTCTTCTGCCCTTGGGGTGCCCTCCCCAGCACACAGCCCTGGGGTCTTGCCGGTGCTGAGCGAGTGGCCGGCCAGGGCCAGGCTACCGCCAGCTCGGTGCATGAAGACGGCACACACCTGAGCTGGGGTAGCAAATGATGTCAACACATTGCCCTTTCACGTAAAATCATTTTGGAAAAGCTGGTTTCTGGCCTCTTTCACTTTGCAGAGGAGAAGTGTTCCTGCGAAACCTCCAGACGAAGTGAAGGTGGGTTTTCAAATGTGTAAGTGAAGCACTAGGCTGAGCACAGCTGTGTCGGCCTTTGAAGTGGGTGAGCAGGAAAGGCTTCAGGTGTCGCTGTATTTAGAAGCTGATGCTTATTCTAAAGAACAAGGTAAACTGGTGCGTTTCTAGAACCCTGCTGCTTTTTAGTGGCTTGAGGTGAGGGTGCAAAGCCACAGGACGTTCTCCCAAATCCAGAAGCAGGGTTTGTGCAGCAGCTCGTTCTGCTGGGCACTGTCCTCACGGACACCATGCAGGGGTGGAGGGGCCACTTGGGACCTGCTTGTTGAGTAGCAGGTGTTGTCTCTGGAGTGGGGGGCTCTTGGAGGCAGGACACTATGTGCCCAGCCGCAGGACTTGCCCATTGGCAGGTATGGGGTTTGGTCTGGGGTTCCTGGGAGCGCTGAGAGACCCCCTAGCATCCATCTGCCGGGGGAAGCTGGGCTGCAGGAGCTGACCAGAGAGCCATGGGGACTGCTGTAGACTGGCCTCAGGACGCCCTTTCTGGGAGGAGGACCCTCTCTGTTGGTTTGGGACCCGCTGCGCACTGCTCCATGGAGTCCCTGAAAGCAGTCATGGGCCCTCTCGGTTCTGTGTGTCTTCCTGACCCACTGATTCCCTTAGTGCCTAGTGGAGTCCCCAGATAGTTAGCAAAGGCTCGCTTGTTTCTGCTGTTGGGAGGAGTGTTTTCCTTGTGAGCTCAGACGGGTGGGGCCTTGGGTTGCATATGCTATAGGCGGCTGTTCCCACTCATGAGGCTGGGCTCCAGTGTAGCAAACGATTACAGTCATTTCCACAGCTGGTGCTAAGTAGCATCTCAGCTTCTGTGTCATATTTATCTACTCTTCATTGCAGCTCCATCTTTTCGTCTTTGTCTTGCCTTGCACAGGCTGGGGACACCCTAGGGGATGGCAGTGGCTCTGTCCTGGACTTTGTGTCGGTGAAGCCGTATTCTGACGTGTCTCTGGACATTTCCCTGCTCAGCTCTCTGGGTGAGTGGCAGCAGGTGCCTCTGCCCTGCAGGAGTGTGGTGTGGTGAGAAGTAAATGTCTGGTCTGCCCCTCCCCTCCTGACTAGCTAGGGTTGCGAGGAGACGCGTCTATCCTGGTGTTTGGTCTTTGTCGTGGTTTCTAGCCCACAGCTCCTAAACCCCTTGGAATCTCCAAGATGTAAGTGTCTTTTTGTTTGCCAATGAGAAGATGGGCCTGGCGACACCAGGGAGCCAGGCCTGGTCACAGTGCCTCCACAAAAACCAGAAGGATGGGGGGCATCCTTTATGATAAATTGCTAAGGAAGCTACTCTAGCACATTACTCAAAGCAGAGGAGGGCATCATGGCATTTTAGAACCAGGCAGAACCACAGGCTTGGGATTGGCCTCTGAAGCGGGAGCAGTCGTGTGCCATCCCGCTGTGGGATCTATCTGATGTTACCCACATGCAGACGCGTCAGCACTGAGCTAGAGGACACCCCACCAGCACCTGCCACGGAGCTGCCGGGTAAGCACGTTCCCAGGTGGCCCGGCCTGGCCGGTGGGCTGTGGGCTGAGGGCCTGCTGTCCTCAGCCCGCAGAACCTTCCATAGGGCTCCAGACTGGGTTCACCTGCGTCCGCCTCTCGACTGCAGCCTGTGACTTGAAGATTGCTGGAACCGTGGGTCCTGCTGGCTCGTGGGTGATGCGCCACTTGTCTCTGCCAGTTCTGGTCTCGTGCAGGTGCCTGGCAGGAAATGCCCAGGCGGGTTACTGGGGGCTGGTCGCTGCCCAGCACATAGCAGATTCCAGGCTCCTGGAAGAAAGTGGGTTTCTGTGTGAAGCACCTCACCATGTGGCTCTGTGCTGCCAGCACCTCCTCAGCTGCAGGGGCCCTGCCAGAGCCCGAGACTCTGGACGGCAGCCCCAGCCCAGCCTCCCCAAGAACAGCGGCCCAGCCGTCACTACAGACGCGGCAGCTGTGACTGTCCTACTGCGTCTGTGTTCTAGCTCTGTGTCCGTTCAACGACTGCGAGAACAGTGCCAGCCGTGTGCCAGGTGTGACGCCAGGCCCTGGGGAGGCGGCAGAGGCACCGTCCACCGTGCTGGCCCCACCCCTGTGGAGCCGCAGTCTTGGCAGAGAGCACAGAACACCGTCCAGGCCCCTCTGGGGGACGGCAGCCTGGACTCAGCAGGGCTTCCTGGGGAAGGCACCCGTGCCGTGGCCAGAGCTGTGGAGAAACTGGCTGAGACGAGAGAGGCTGGGGGCTCTTGGGGTGGAAGGTGCCAGGTAGAAAGGGGCTGAGTGTCGGGACACGGGTTATCACGCTTGTGTGAGCTAGCACTTCTGGCAGCTGGTCTGGCATGGTCTGGGGGCTGTCTTTCCAGCTCTCTGCTGGGTCCCCTGCCTGGCTCTGGCAGGCCCCTTGCACTCTGTCTGCCGTCCGCTCGGAGGCATTGGACAGAGACCAACGCCAGTCCCTTCCTACACCAGCCACAGTTCTCACGTGTGTGTGAGGCGGCCTGGATTTGGCGTGGGGCCGGGTCTCTTGTCCAGGGCTTTGCGTCAGTGGAAGACGCTGCCTTCTCCTCTGCCCATTGCCACAACGAGCTGCTGTCCTCAGCTGAGTGCCTGCCTGCTGAGCGCTCGCCCAGCCTTGCTCGCGGGCCACCGTCCTGAGCGAGAGAGAAGACCTGGGTGTGGGGCTGATCCTCCTCCCGCGTGGCCTCTGGGCTGGGCCCTCAGTGGGCAGGGTTGCCCAAGCGCCTCCAGCCCCCGCCGTCTGTGTCCGCAGGGAAGGTGAAGAAGGAGCTGGAGCACGACGACGGCCACCTGACCCTGGACGAGACCACCAAGCTCCTGCAGGACCTGCACGAGGCGCAGGCGGAGCGTGGCGGCTCCCGGCCGTCATCCAACCTCAGCTCGCTGTCCAATGCCTCCGAGAGGGACCAGCACCACCTGGGTAAGGCGGCCCCAGAGATGGCCCGGGACAGGTGGCCCAACACGCAGACATGGGGCAGCCAAGTCGCACGAGGACTGGAGGTTCCTGAGGTGGAGCCGGTGTGTGGAGGTGGCTGGGCCCGCAAGCATGGAGGAGGCGCCTCCGGTGTGCAGCGGCTGCGCTGGGGTGGTGGTTTCCGCTGGGGTTTAGCCGGTGCTGTGGCTTTTCGGCCTTGCCTGTGTCCTCGCACGCCCTCCTGTCCCTGCCGCCCACGGCCCCTCTGTCTGGGCGCAGGGCAGAGCCACAGAGCTGACCTCCTGATTGGGGACGTTTGCTGCCACCCGACAGGTCTCCGCAAACGTTCCGCCAGACGTCAGTCCTGAGCCCTGCTGGCCAGTGCCTGACCTCACAAGGTCCCCGTCTGCAGTGTCTCTCGTGGGGAGCACGTGGCCTTCCTGGCAGGGCTTGGTGTGTGAGGAGAGACGTCGGCCCCAGTGGGGATGTCTCAGCCACAGCACACGGCACCAGGCGTCTGCTCTGCGGCCCCTCCAACGTCCCTGTGGTATTCTTGGAGCCCTCCCGTGTGGATGCTGAGTTGTTACTTCAGCAGAGTGGACCCCGACATTTTCCCAAGTAGTAGCCAGCCGCAGAGGCGTGGCTGCAGCTGTCTGAGGAAGGACCACCATTTTCCATCCAGAGCCCGAGTAGCGCCAGGAGTGCTCAGTTCCGGGTGGCTGTGGTCAGCTTGACACCTGAGGCCCCAATAACCCAGTGACCTTTGGGTGACGTGGGAGCCACTCACTGGGCCTGGGCTCTGTCTGAGGGACCCTGGCCTGGGAGCTTCCTCTCCCGTGGAGCGGCGGCCGGGCCAACCTCATCCAGGCACAGGCGGCCCTCTGGGTGCCGGAATGGCGAGAGGCGCCGAGCTGTGGGAGCTTGGCTGGCTGAGTCTTGGCTTTGCTGACCGAGGCCCACCCAGGCAGACACTTGGCTTCACGAGCCCTGCGTGGCAAACCTGTCGTGTGTGTCGAACTCCCATGTTTCTCTCAAACTGTAGGAAGCCCTTCTCGCCTCAGCGTTGGGGAGCAGCAGGATGTGACCCACGACCCCTACGAGTTTCTTCAGTCTCCAGAACCTGCCGCCTCTACAAAGAACTAGCCTTGTAGGTAGTTTCTGATTGTTGCTATTTCTTTTGTAAGTTTTAATTTGCATGTGCAGAGGTTATTCTTTTTAAACGAAGACCTTTATCTTGTTCCCTTTGGCCTCTGGGTGCAGCCGGGAGGTGTGAAGGCGAGTACTGTCCTGCCAGCAGCAGAGGGACACCAGCCTGCAAACCTCGACAGTGGAAATAACACACACAGGGGGAGGCTGGACTGTGGAGCCGTGTGTGGTCTGTTCTGAGCATCACGGTGTGGACACGCCTGTCTCTGCCCCACCGTCCTCCTGGGGTGGCCCAGTCTGCTGTCGGCCCTGCATGCTCCTTTCGGAAGCCACGCTGCGCAGGGTCGTGCGGGGAGCACGCAGCATGGGCTGGGGTGCGGGCAGCCTCCCGCTTTCTGTGTAACGGACAAGCCTGAGGAAGGAGCGTGTTCTGCAGGGAAGAACAAACAGCCTGCCTGTCACCGCAAAACGCGGTGTCTAAGTCATTGGTAACTGGACGTGTTGGCCGGACGCCTTTGTGTGTCCGCAGAGCTCTATAAACACAGACCTTAGTGGAGCTCTGCGCAGAGTTCAAGGGCTTATGCTTGTTCCCGGCCTGGCAAGGGCCCCTCACCGGGACTTCTCCACGAGACCCTTCTTCCTGCTCACCCAGCCCAGTTCTCACACCCACGGTGATGTCGGGTCTCGCCTGTGCGTCTGGCAGGACCTCCTGCTGGGGCCCTGCCCCTGTGGGACGTCCAGAGTCGAGAGAGCCAGGCGCCCTGGCCCTCTAGCGGCCGGGCACACGCCGAAGCCCACTGTCCTGCGGAGGGAGGGGCCGTGGCTGGAGAGGCCCCATGGGCAGTGGGCAGCTGCCGCAGGTGTTGCCAGCGAGCCACATGGCCACAGCCCTGTAGAGCGGGCGGCACGGTCCTGCCGGATGGAGTATCAGTGCAGCTGTGGCTAGTTTGAGCCGAAAGGAGTCTGGGGTCGGGTGGGGTCGGGTGTGCAGGTCCGTGGCCCGGAGATGAGCCCCATGTCGAGTCTGGTGAGCAGGTGCCTCTGCGCCACAGGACTCCAGAGGTCGGGCTCCCTGGGAGGAGGGCAGATGCTTCCTGCAGGTCCCCCGGGTGACCTCCAAGGGCAGTGCCCCTCCCTTTCCCGCAGCGTCCCCTTCCTCCCTGCCCTGCAGGGGCAGCGTGGGGTGTGGTGTGCGCTGTGCAGGAGCCACTGGGGTCTCAGGACGTCGGGGTGGCGTGCGGCGAGAGCCCAGCTTGCTGTCTTTGCCTGGGGTGCTGTCCTTGGCTGGGTGCAGGGATGTTGCTGCTTCCTGGACGCCAGCCCCAGGTGCGGCACAGCTGCCAACTGCTCAGGTGAGGACCTCCGGAAGCCTGGCACCTCGCCCACCCTGCCGCTCAGAATGGAAGAAGAAAGACCTACCTGACCTAAGGCCTTCGTGTCTTAAAATCTATTTTGTTTTGGTAAAATTCATGACATAAAATTAACCATTGATCATTTGAAAGTGTTCAATTCCCTGCCATTTGCCCCATTGCAGCCACCACCCTGTCAGGCCCCAGAGCACTCTCACCACCCCAGAAAGGAGCCCCTACCTGCTGGCGGTCCCGACAGCCGCCAGTCCACTGTTTCCAGACCTCCCCATGCTGCACACGTGTCCATGCGATCACAATGGATGTGCCAATTTGTGTCTGGCTGCTTTTTGCGCAGCGTGTTTCCAAGGTCTGTCCACGTTGCAGCCTGCGTCAGCGTGGGCCTGGGTGTGACCTGTGCCTTCCACGGGCCTGTGGCTCGGCAGCAAGGGGCTGGGGCTGGGGCCAGCCCTGGCCAGTCCCTGCCTGAGGAAGCTGGCGGTCTCTGCCCAGACCTGCAGGGACTCCTGGTGGGCAGAAAAATTGGCCAGGCTGGCAGGGGTGAGGGGCTGTTGCTCAGGCCACACTGGTTGGGCGTCATAGGCCAGCCTGGCTCGGGGTCCTCACGCCTCAGAGCTGACAGGTGCTTGGGGAGGAGAGAAGCCCGGGCTGTCCCCTGCGGGTGTCTGGGTGCAGCACTGGGTGGCGGAACACATGTGGCTCCTCTCTGTTGGAGTTAAACTCCAAACAGGACCACCACGGTGCGTGTGCACTGGCGTCACCTGCTCCCCACGCCTGGCCTGCCACGTGGCGCCTGGTGGGCCAGCGCTGGGCCAATCTGGCCACGTCAAAGCAGAGCTGCTGGGAGCTTCCCAGAAGTGTCATTTGTGCAGCTGGAATGTGGCCGGTGGCAGCACGTCACGTGGGCTGTGATGGGAACGGCCCGGTGTGTGCCCACAAGAAGGCACGCAGGTGGGTGTCAGCTCGGTCTGGCTGGGCAGCGCATCGTGAGATGCCTGTGTCTGCGTTCACCTGTCGACCTGGGCTGGGGGTCATGGCTTTTGCATGTTTGCCAACATGTGTGGCGACGGGGCCCTGGTCCTGCGCACTTCTGAGCTTGTCTTCTGGAGCACAGACGTCCCCAGGGGAGGGCCTGAGTGGCCGAGGCTGCCCGGTCAGCTGGGGAGGTCCCTGACACTCTGTGGACCTGGGGTGAGGCAGATGGGCGTCCTGGCCGCCTTCAGGGCGCATGAGGCTGCCCTGCTCCTCCGCACCCCGTCTGTCGTGCTGGTCAGTGGCCGAGGGCCTGGCCCGTCTGAGGGCCCCGAGGGCTGCTCCGCTGGAGAAGGCTGCCGTGTGCCTCGACGTCAGCGCCTCCAAGGACGGGGACCCATGAATGCTGGGTCACGTGGGGGACTTTCTTCCTCAGAGGCACGACAACCGCTCATCCGCAGCCTGGGCGACACCTCCGCTGTGCAGCGGCTGTGAAGTCTACTCCAAGAACTGCCCTCTTCTCAGAGTCGAGCCCTGTGCAGGCGATGGGCCTTAAGAGTCGCCACCCTTTTGGGGGGGTGCTGGTGACGTTCTCTAGTTAATCGTGACTTTCTCGTGTCTCCCAGAAACCCACAGCCTCTGTCGTGCCCTGGCGGGTTGCTGGGGCCCGAGACACTGGTGGGGCCGCACGCCTGCGCCGGGCCTGCTTGCTGGCACCCAGGGTGGGTGCTGCGGGTTGGTTTGCGCCCACCAAGCCTGTGTCGAAACTCTGTCCCAGGATGGCAGGTTGGGAGGTGGGCCTCCTTGCGAAGTGTGCGGGCACAGGGCGGGTCCCTCCTGGAAGGATGAGGGCCTTCTGCATGCCCCCAGGAAGGATTAGCTCCCAGAGAGCAGCGTCCTGGGTGCACCCGCCCCCCTCTTCCCCCACCCACCACCTGCTCTCTTTGCACGTGGCTCCGTGTCCACTGCCCACCACGAGAGGACACAGCCCGAGGACCCCACTAGATGCCCAGTCTTGAACCTTCTAGTCACCAGAACTATGAGCTAAATAAACCTGTTTTTTGAGTCGCCAGTCTCAGGTGTTCTGTTAGAGCAGCTCGAAGCAGCTCACCGTGGGCTGGGATTCTGCATGGAAACGGGGTTTGGTGGTTACTTACCTGGGGCCACGGGGGGGGCAGCCACCCCACCCCAGTACTCTGGCCTTTGGGCCTGGGCCCCGCCCAGTGGAGTTCCCCATAGGGCACTGGGCAGTCCCTGGCCGCTAGCCCCGCAGCTCAGGCCGCCACTGTGGGCAGTCTCCGTGCACTGGGCTGTAGTGCTCAGTGAAGGTGACTAGAGAGAGGGTCTGCCAGCGTCCTGTAGGACCAAGAGGGAGATGGGGACATTTGTAGAGCCAGGGGCCCCCAGAAGCCCAGCTGAGCTCCCACAGTGTGGAGCCACCCTGGCCTGCTGTGACCTTGCAGGTTCAAAGGCCCTGGGGCCAGGCCAGAGCTCTCCAGGATGGGGTGACCAGCAGCTCTCTGACCTTGCTGACAGCTCAGGGCTCTCTCGAGCCACAGGGAGTTCAACAGTTATTGGCAGGGTAGGGATGGGGCCTCCCTGAGCTCAGCATCTCTGTGGTCCCTGGGCCCTGTCCTCATGGGTGCAAGGTGGCTGCTGTTGTGGCAGCCCTCTCATGTGGAGGCCAGAGGTGGGGCCACACCTGTGTCTCCCACAGGACACGAGAGCTCTCCAAGGAGGACCCAGCAGATGCAGCCTTGGCTCTGGCACTGCTCCTGGCACTGCCTGGGGGCAGCTGTCGGCTGGCCCTCTGTACCCTGGCCAGTGTTCCATGATGACCTGCACTCTGGGCTGGCCATGGGGTGCTGGGCCCAGCTGTCATGTGGGCAGGGCCTCAGGACGGGGCCCTGGAAGGAAGCAGGAAGCAGGCCTTGGCGTGTGAGGGCCAGCAGCTCTGACCCCCAGGCCAGGACTCCTGTCAGCTGGCGTGTGGGTGTGCTGTGGTTCGTGTGTCCTGCAGAGTTCAGGTGTGGTGACTTCACATCCAACATGCCAGCGGCAGGTGGGGCCTTTATGAGGTTGTGGCCGGGAGGGCTGTGCCTGGGGATGGGATTAAGGCTTGTAAAGGCGGCGTCATAGGTGTTCGGTCTGCTCTTCCGCTGTGTCCTGTGAGGACGCAGGCCATCAAGGAAGCAGAGCCGGGTCTCGCGAGACACCAAACCTGCGGCCTTGATCTGGGACGTCCAGACGTCAGTAAAGAACTTTCTGTTGTTTAAGTTACCCAGTCTCAGGTATTTTGTCATAGCACAAAGGGATAAGGGTGTGTGCAGGTGTATGCGGAGTGTTGGTGTGCAAGTGGGTTGTACAGGTATATATATATGGGTGTGTGCAGATGTATGTGGGGTGTGTGCAGGTTTGTATGGGGTGTGTGCAGGTGTGTGGTGTTTGTAGGTGTGGGGTGTGTGCAGGTAGGGTGTTATACAAGTGTATATGGGTGTGTGCAGGTGTATGTGGAGTGTGTGCAGGTGTGTGGTGTTTGTAGGTGTGGGGTGTGTGCAGGTAGGGTGTTATACAAGTGTATATGGGTGTGTGCAGATATATGTGGGGTGTGTGCAGGTTTGTATGGGGTGTGTGCAGGTGTGTGGTGTTTGTAGGTGGGTGTGTGCAGGTAGGGTGTTATACAAGTGTATATGGGTGTGTGCAGGTGTATGTGAGTGTGTGCAGGTTTGTATGGCGTGTGTGCAGGTGTGTGGTGTATGTAGGTGTGGGGTGTGTGCAGGTAGGGTGTTAAGTGTATATGGGTGTGTGCAGGTGTGTATGGACTGTGGTGTGTAGGTATGGCGTTTGCCCTCTGCGAGTTTCGGTCTGGGAGCTGCGGAGAGAACCACGTTCCCTAGCGACAATCTGTGTTTAGAAAACAAACAGTGGGACACACGCCCTTCACCCTCCTAGCACCGGCAACCTTTCCCGTCCCGCCCGGCGGGAGGAAGGGGAGGCGGGCCGCAGAGCTGCTCTCGGGGACTGCCCGCGTCGTCCTGCAGCGCGGATCGGACCGCTCAGCCGCAGCGCCCCGAGTCGCAGCCGGGCGCTCGGCGCAAACCCGCCCGCGCCGGCCCGCCCGCGCCGCTCCAGACCCGGCGCTCCAGACCCGCGCGGCGGACTCGGCCCCGCCCTGGCGGCGCCCGGGACCCCGGCGGAGCCGCTCCCTCCGCGGGAGGCGGGCGCGGGCGGCACTCGCGCTCACCGCGGCCCTCCCGCCCGCGCCGCCCGCTCCCTGGTCCCGCGCTCGGCCCCTCCGGGGCGCGCGCCCCGCTCCCGCCGGCCTGGCCGCGCTCGGGCCCGGCGTCACTCCCCAGGCCCGCCTGGGCGCGCAGGCACCGAGTGGCGCTGGCGCCCCCCAGTGGCCACACGGGGCAGCGCGTGCTGCGGCGGAGAGGGCGTGTGGTTGGCTGGAGACGGGCCAGAAAACGGGTCCCGCCGCAGCCTGGCCCTGGGCAGCCGGGAGGGCAGCACAGCAGTGGGGGGGCGCAGGTGAGCAGGGCTCCCTGCCAGAAAGCAGGTGAGAGCTCAGTGGGCTGCAGAAGAGCCCGAGGGCCATAACGAGAGTGGAGTGAATGGGATAGGGACAGCAGGTGGGGGACAGTGGGGTGGACGGGACAGGGACAGCCGGTGGGAGACAGTGGGGTGGACGGGACAGGGACAGCCGGTGGGGGACAGTGGGGTGGACGGGACAGGGACAGCCGGTGGGGGACAGTGGGGTGGACGGGACAGGGACAGCCGGTGGGGGACAGTGGGGTGGACGGGACAGGGACAGCCGGTTGGAGACAGTAGGGTGGACGGGACAGGGACAGCCGGTGGGGGACAGTGGGGTGGACGGGACAGGGACAGCCGGTGGGAGACAGTGGGGTGGACGGGACAGGGACAGCCGGTTGGAGACAGTGGGGTGGACGGGACAGGGACAGCCGGTGGGGGACAGTGGGGTGGACGGGACAGGGACAGCCCATGGGGGACACAGGCTGAGCGCAGTCTCGCGGGAGGTGGGAGCAGGCCCAGCACATGCGGGTGCGTCCTGCCCATGGGCAGTGCCCTGGCGCCTTCTGCAGTTTCTTCCTCAGGAGCAAATGGAAACCAAAATCAAGCACAATCTAGCTAGACTTAGATCAGATAAAACTGACTTTAAGTCAAAAACAGTAAAAAAGAGACAGAGATGGTCAGTACATAATAACAAAGGGGTCAATTGAGCAAGAAAATATAACAATTCTAGAAATATATGCAGTCAATGCCAGAGCACCCAGATATACAAAGCAAGTATCATTAGATCTAAAGGCAGAGACAGAATCCAGTGCCGTAATAGGGAATGTAATACTTCACTCTTGGTACTAAGCAGATTATTGAGACAATCAAACAAGAAACATTAGAGTTGAACTGGACTTTAGACCAAATGGCCCTAATAGACATTTCCAGAACATTTATCCAACAGCTCCAGAGTATACATTCCTCTTAATAGAACATTATTCAGGATAGAAAATGGTTATACCACAGAATGAGTCTCAACAAATTTTTTTAAAAAATCAAAATCATATCAAACATCTCAGACCACAATATAATAAAAGTAGAATCAAGGCCGGGCGCTGTGGCTCACGCCTGTAATCCTAGCTCTCTGGGAGGCCGAGGCGGGCGGATTGCTCAAGGTCAGGAGTTCAAAACCAGCCTGAGCAAGAGCGAGACCCCGTCTCTACTATAAATAGAAAGAAATTAATTGGCCAACTGATATATATATAAAAAATTAGCCGGGCATGGTGGCGCATGCCTGTAGTCCCAGCTACTCGGGAGGCTGAGGCAGAAGGATCACTCGAGCCCAGGAGTTTGAGGTTGCTGTGAGCTAGGCTGACGCCACGGCACTCACTCTAGCCTGGACAACAAAGCGAGACTCTGTCTCAAAAAAAAAAAAAAAAAAAAGTAGAATCAATAGCAAGGAGATTTGGTAACTACAAATACATGAAAATTGGCTCCTGAACCACCACTGGGTCAATGAAGAAATTAAGAAGAAGTTGGGAGGCCAGGGTGGGCGGATTGCTCGAGGTCAGGAGTTCAAAACCAACCTGAGCAAGAGCAAGACCCCCATCTCTACTATAAATAGAAAGAAATTAATTGGCCAACTAATATATATAGAAAAAATTAGCCGGGCATGGTAGTGCATGCCTATAGTCCCAGCTACTCGGGAGGCTGACGCAGTAGGATTGCTTGAGCCCAGGAGTTTGAGGTTGCTGTGAGCTAGGCTGACGCCACGGCACTCACTCTAGCCTAGGCAACAAAGTGAGACTCTGTCTCAAAAAAAAAAAAAAAACACCAGAAAGATTTCAGATGAACAGCCCAGCGAGCACCTGCCCAAAGTAGAACAGCAAGAACAAACCAAACCCAAAATTAGTAGAAGAAAAGATACAATAAATATCAAAGCAGAAATAAACAAAATAGAGACTGAAAAAAACAAAAACAAAGGATCAACAAAACAAAAAGTTGGCTTTTTAAAAGCATAAACTAAATTGATAAACCATTAACCATACTAACCAAGAAAAACAGAAGATGCAAATACACAAAATCAGAAATGAAAAGGGAGACATTACAACTGATACCAAAGAAATAAAAAAGACTTTTAGAGACTATTATGAACAACTGTATGGTAACTGAAAATCTAGAGGAAATGAATAAATTCCCAGACACATAGAATCTACTAAGATTGAATCAAGAATAAGTAGAAAACTTGAACAGACTAATAATGAGTAATGGGATTGGATCGGTAATAGAAAGGCTCCCCCCAGAAAAGCCTATACCCAGATGGCTTCACTGCGTATTTCTACCAAACCTATAAATAAGGACTTGAAAGATTTTTCCTCAGATTATTCCAAAAAAGAGAAGAGGAGGATATTTTTCCTAACTCATTCTGATGAGGCCAGCATTACGCCGACTACCAAAACCGGACGATGACACGCACAGAAAAACTACACGCCAGTATCCCTGCTGAACACAGATGCAGAAATTCTCAACGAAACACCAGAAAACCAAATCCAACAAGACATAAAAACCATGACACACCACAGTCACGTGGCTCTGTTCCAGAGATGCGAGGATGGCTCCACATGCAAATCAGTCCACGTGGGCATGTCAGATGAAGACAGACATGCAATGGCTAACATGGACATGGAGGGTGATCAGACACTCAGGGTGGAACATTCCGGTCACGCTGATGATCAGGACTCCTGCTAAAACTGAACGGTGCTTGCAGATGGACACAGAGTGCAGAAGTGAGGGCCTCGTTGAGCAGAGGCCCCCCGAGCAGTTTGTTCAAGGAGAACAGCCTCTCCCTGCAGCCTCTGGGACCCCCCCCCGGGCGGGCAGGAGCCATACACAGACGGGCAGGGAGCCCTGGGCCCACTCGGGGAGGTGTGGGGCCCCAGGTCCCATCTTTTCAGACGGCTTGTGCTTCTGTGTGAGGCCCCGCCCCTCCCTGAGTGGCCCAGGTTTGATCTTTACAAGTCACATGATGTCATAAATTATCACGCGGACCCTGGAAACATGTACGTCTAGTATGTATCAATAAAAACAAAAATAAATAAAACATTTTAAAAAAAAGATGTATAAAACTGGTTAAATTTGAATAAACTCTGAAGATTGTAAAAAAAAAGAAACCTCTTGGCCTGGCAGGGTGGGTGGCTCACACCTGTAGTCCCAGCTGCTCGAGAGGCTGAAGCAGGAGGATGGCTTGAGCCTGGGAGTTGGAGGCCCAGGAGTTGGATGGCTCGGGTAGCTGAGGCTGCAGGGCGATGTTGGGGCCAAGTCCCACCACCTCCTGGCAGTGTCCCCATGGGTACATCGTGTCCCACCAATGGCCTCCCTGGGAGAGGTGCTGCTAAGGCTGAGCGGGGACAGGCCTAGGAGGGTCGATGGTGAGGCCAGGTGGGCCCCACAGGCAGAAAACCAGCCAGGCTCACCCCCGCCAGCTCCTTCCTGCCCTCCCACTGTCTGTCTCTGCCTATCTCTGTCTCTCTCTCTTTGTCTCTCTTGTCTCTCTGTTTCTGTCTCTGTCTTTATCTCTGTCTCTATCTCTGTCTCTCTCCTTCTTTATCTCTCTGTCTTTGTTTCTGTCTGTCTCTGTCTCTCTTTCTCTGTCTCTCTCTGTGGGTCTCTCATGGTTAAGCCCCTCCAAGACCTGTGCCCCTCCTGGGGCCCTGTGAGCTACGTGTGCTGGCCCTGACCCAAATCGCAGCAGTGCTGGGAGAGTGGGGTCCAGGGGTCCGGCAGCTGCCCGCACCCCTCAGGAGGCTCTACCCCTCCCACCTGCCCTAGAAGAGTGGAGAATAAAGTCACAGAGAAGGGACACAGCAGCTCTGCACCCCTTGGGTCTGGCATTACTTGCCTCTTCTTGAAATCAGGAAACAGCTGTGCAAGGCGCCCGCCCCATCCCTGGCCCGAGGACTCCCAGATCCGAGGCCAAGGGAGGGACCAGCCCTCAAAGGCCACCATGGACATGTGGCTCAGGGGCCTGACTGCATCCTCTGCTCTGGTGTGGGACGGGCCCAGGGCCCGGGCAGCAGACCCGGGTGGAGATCAGACCATCTGCGGGCCTTGCCCCCTGGCCTCCCCGGCCGGCACCTGCCCACACTGGCCTCCTGCAGCCCCAGCAGGGGCTTCTCTGACCAGCCCTGGCCTCCTGCAGCCCCAGCAGGGGCTTCTCTGACCAGCCCTGCTGTGGGTGCCTAGCGGCCAGACAGACACTCCTCGGCTGTAGTCAAACACATGTCCAGGACGAAAATAGCAGTCAGATGACCACCGGGCCAGCCACTTTCTGCCCAGTGCGGAGCTGCTCACAGCTGCTGAGGCTAAAAACAGGCACGAAGGGCACACGCCTCGGGAAGAGCCCTGCCCTGGGCTGCGGGCGCAATGCGGTCGCTCCGCTTCATCGCTGCGGGAGCCCTGGTGTCCTGCCCGCAGCTGGCCCTGCACAGCCTGGACAGCGTGGCCCACAACCTCTACCCGCTCCTGTTCAAGGCCAGCTACCTGCTGGAGCAGGCGCAGGTGATCCGCGCCGTGCTGGCGCGCTGGCCCGCGGAGGAGTTCCGGCTGGGCGCGCTGCTGGGGCCGAGCAGCGACCACGCCGAGGACCTGCGGGACCGCGCCTGCAGGGCCTGCCTGGAGGCCTGCGTGCGCGGCCTCGCGGACCACGTGCTGCGGGGAGGGAGGCGCCGGCGGCTGCGGGTGGCCGACCTCACCGGCGTCCGTGACGTGCAGGTGCAGCGGTGCCCCTGCGGGAGGCCCCTGGGCAAGTGGGGCCGCACCCGGCTGCTGGCCGAGACCTGCTGCGCGCTGCAGGCCGAGCCCCTCGAGGCCGCGCGCCCCGTCCACGTCCTCGCCGACCTCTTTGTCACCGAGGGCAACTTTGAGGCGGTGGTGCAGGCCCTGAGGCCGGCGGGCCAGGCCCCTCTGCGGGTGCGCTGCGCCTCACTGCGCGCCGACAGCCTGAGCCCCCGCCAGCTCCTGCAGCTGCTGCGCCTGGCCGGGCCGGGCACGCTGCGCAAGCTCGCCGTGGTGCACAACGTGCGCCTGCACGCCGGCCACGTGCGCGACCTGCTGCGGGTGGGCCTGCCCCAGCTGGCCTCGCTCACCCTGCCCACCAAGGCCTTCGACACTCCTCCTGCCTGTGCCTCGACTCCCGGCGGGGAGGACGCCCTTCTCGCCGCCATCGCCGGGGAGCTCAGCCAGATGAGCCAGCTCACCGAGCTGGGCGTGGCCTTCTCCAGGCTGACCGGGAAGGTGCAGACGCTGCTCAGGTGAGTCCGGGGACGGCACTGAGGGCAGGGCCAGCCCAGGGCCCCGATGGCAGGCAGACAGCGCCCCGGGGCCGCTCACTTACAAGGCCACACACGCCCTCCCCTGCGCTGCCCCCACGGCAGGCGGAGAGGAGCTGCGCCTCAGGGTGGGGCGACCCTGCGTCGGAGCCCCCGGAAGAGAACCGGGTGGGTCTGTGTGTGACCTGGGACATGACAGAACTCCAGGGACATGGTTTAACTAGTTGGCAAAAGAACGTGCCAATCAGCAAGGACACAAGGCAGAAGTAGCCAGGTGTATTGTTATCTGTTGCTGAAGAACAAGTTACCCCAACTGCAGAGTCAGAAATCCGAATGTGCAGGTGCCTTTGGCTCAGGCTGCCGGGAGCTGTCACCGGCATCTGCAGGCCTGGTGGGGCAGGAGGCCTGAGGAGGGCAGAGAGGGCCCTGGCCAGGGAGGAACAGAGGGGGTCAGCCTCAGGCAGGGCATTAAAGAGCTCAGGGGCCCAGCCATCCCCCCCCCACTTCGCTCCATGGGGACAGGGTGGGAGAGAGTGTGCACTTCTCACGAGCCCGGGTGAATGCTGACCCCAAACCCTTCCTGAGAGTCCTCCCGGCCGCCCCAGCCAGCCAAATCGGGATACGGGGTCTGGGGCCAAGTCGGGGGCTCTTTAGGTCCCCAGGTGGGTCTAGGCTGGACTAGATGCTCGGCCCTTCCCAGCTCTGAAACTATGTGCCTTGTCCCCCCTCAGAGGTACATGGTGTCATGGCACTTTCTGCTGACTCACTGCCCCTGCACGGCCCTGCACTGAGCTTTCTACACACACAGAAAGGGTGTTGATAAGACCATTCATCATTTTAGGTGCTGAGGACAAAGGCCAGACCGCTCTGGCAGCAGCCCGCCCAGCCCTGGCATTGCAGCACAAAGCCAGTCCCAGGGACACCTAAGGCAATGCCCCAGTGACACTAGTCACAGACACCGATGTTTGAATTTTACAAACTATTATTCTTGCTTTGATTTTTTTGACTATTTAAAAATACAAAAACCAGGCCAGGTGCAGCTATTTAAAAATACAAAACCAACCAGCCTCTGGGAGGCTGAGACAGGAGGATTGCTTGAGCCCAGGAGTTGGAGGTTGCCGTGAGCTAGGTTGATGCCATGGCACTCTAGCCCAGGGCAACAAAGTGAGACTCTGTCTCAAAAAAAAAAAAAAAAAAAAAATTCTATACAAAAACCACTCTTAGCTCATAGGCTGTGGGAAACCAGATGGCAGGCTGGATTTTGACACCACCCCCCCACCCCCCCGACCCGTGACAGATGAATGGATTACTCACATCCACCCAAATCCCCAGCTCCCTCCTGGGACCCTCCTCTCACCTGTGCTCTCTCCCACCCTGCCCTGCAGCCCCCTGAGGACCCCACTGCGAGCACTGGACCTGGCCAACTGTGCCCTGAATCACGCAGACATGGCCTTCCTGGCAGACTGTGTCCACACTGCCCACCTGGAGGTGCTGGACCTTAGCGGGCACAACCTGGCCAGCCTGTACCCTGCGACCTTCTTCAGGCTGCTCGGCCGGGCGGCCCAGACTCTGAGGGTCTTGACCCTGGAGGAGTGTGGACTCACAGACGGCCACGTCAGCATGATGGTCCTGGGGCTCAGCCCCTGCCACCAGCTCCGGGAGCTCAAGTTCCTCGGGAACCCGCTGTCGGCCCGGGCCCTGAGGCGCCTCTTCACGGCCCTCTGCGAGCTCCCCCAGCTGCGGTGCGTTGAGTTCCCGGTGCCCAAGGACTGCTACCCTGAGGGGGCCCCCTACCCCCAGGACGAGCTGGCCATGTCCAAGTTTGACCAGCAGAAATACGACGCAATCGCCCAGGAGCTGCGTGCCGTGCTGCTCCGCGCAGACCGCGAGGACATCCAGGTTTCCACACCCGTCTTTGGAAGTTTTGACCCAGACATTCAAGAAACAAGCAATGAGCTGGGCGCCTTCTTGCTGCAAGCTTTCAAAACTGCTCTAGAAAACTTTTCCAGAGCACTCAGACAAGTGGAGTAGGCCCTGAGATCACGCAAAGACAGGTCTTTTGTTCCAGCCCGCAGGCGCCAGGGCGTCGGTCCTGGGTCAGGGCGGGCCCAGCATCCACCCACCACCACCGTCAAAATCGTTTCCTGCTGAAAACCAAAGGCACGGCTGTAGGAGCTGGAGGAGAGGACGCCCTGTCTTCCAGATGTGACGGGAGGTGACCTCAGTGTTGGCAGGAAGGAGCTCGGCCTGGCAGTGCTTGGCAGCTAGAGACACGACGCACCTGAGACAGACACAGCTGCACGTGGTTCCCACCAAGATTGGCTTTGTGGGCCGGGCGAGGTGGCTCACGCCTGTAATCCTAGCACTCTGAGAGGCCAAGGCGGGAGGATCGCTCAGGGTCAGGAGTTCGAAACCAGCTTGAGCAAGAGCCAGATCCTGTCTCTACTATAAATGGAAAGAAATTAATTGGCCAACTAAAAATATATAGAAAAATATTAGCCGGGCATGGTGGCGAATGCCTGTAGTCCCAGCTACTCGGGAGACTGAGGCAGAAGGATCACTTGAGCCCAGGAGTTTGAGGTTGCTGTGAGCTAGGCTGATGCCATGGCACTCTACCCCGGGCAAAGAGTGAGACTCTGTCTCAAAAAAACAAAACAAAACAAAACAAAACAAAACAAAACAAAACACTGGCTTTGTGCAAAGAGAGGGCTGAGTAACAGAATGATTAAATGCTAATAACACAGAAGTATGGTTTACTCAGGTGCAGTGCATTATTTCAATATGATTCAGATAAGAGTTTAAAAGTAAAACCTATTCTCAAGACAGAGGTGAGTGCTTAGGTGCTGAACCAGGACCACTCCCCACGGATATGAATTACAGAGTGTGTTCACACCTGCACTGTGTAGTGCCACTCCATGCCAAGCCGATCCTGGTGTACCTCCACCCAGGTGCCCCCTGTCACCCCCTTCCCAGATGTGCCTCCATCACAAGTGCCCCCATGTCACCTCCCCCAGGTGTATCTCCACCCAGGTGCCCCTGTCACCCCCCAGGTGTGCTTCCACCCAGGTGTTCCATGTCCCATCCCCAGGTGTGTCTCCCCCCAGGTGCTCCTGTCACCTTCCCCCCAGGTGTGCCTCCACCCAGGTGCCCCCATGTCACCTCCCCCCAGGTGTATCTCCATCCCAGATGCCCCCATGTCACCTCCTGCCAGGTGTGTCTCCACCCAGGTGTCGCCGTGTCACCTCCCCCAGGTGTGCGTCCACCCCAGATACCCCCGTGTCATCTCCCCCCCAGGTGTGCTTCCATCCCAGGTGTCCCCATGTCACCTCCCCCCAGGTGTGCCTCCATCTCAGGTACCTCCATGTTATCTCCCCCAAGGTGTGCCTCCATCCCAGGTGTCCCCATGTCAACTCAACCCAAGGTGTGCCTCCCTCCCCAGGTGTGCCTCCATCCGTGGTATCCCTCTTTCCCCTCCCCAGGTGTGTCTTCATCCCAGGAAGTTCCATGTCACCTCCCCCCAGGTGTGTCCTTCCCTGGGTATTCTCTGCACGTTGGAGGAGGTTTGTGTGTCCAGCAGGAGAAGCCTCCCAGGCTCTGCCAGTGAGGATGGCAGGAACCTTCGCCCTGGATCTCCGGGATGAGCCACCGGCTGAGTGGGCAGGGAAATGGCACCTTCCCCTCTGCACACCATCCTCTGCTTCCTCTACCCCCCTCCTGCTCTCTGCTTCCTGGGCAACATCTCTGCCGTACCATGCTGGCGGTCTTGCCGGGGTTTGTGACAGCATCAAGCACTCGGAAAGGTCCTGGGCACAGTGCCAAAGTTTAAATGATTTTATTCTAACTCCGAGGAGCAGAGTGGCTTCCATGGTTCTGTCTGTGAATTTCCCTGATGAAAGCCTGGATCTGGGCATCATTTTAACCAGGTACCCAGTGGCCAGCCAGGTGTGGTAGAGAACGGCTTAGGGGTGCTGCATGACCAGTGACCTGGGATTTGGGGCAGAGGCGGCACTCAGGAGTCGGCTGGTGTGAAGGTGGGAGACGCTGATGGCAAACGTTTTGGACACTTGCCTTCCACCAGGGCCCAGAGCCCTTCCTGGGCCCAAAGCCTATTCCTATAAAGTTGAGAGGGGGGACATATCTCTCTCTGAGCAATCCTGAGACGGCCCACGTGGGCCTCACCCCTGTGCACGTGCTGCACCTGTTGGCCCAATCCTGAAGGGATCAACGGCTGGCTTACTGGAACCTTTGCTTTCTCTTTTCAAGATTTCCTATGAAGTTAACACAAGCCCCACACTCTGCAATCCCCGACTTTCACAGTCCCCAGTCCCTCAGGCCACAGCACTGCATAACCCAGTGCTTCCCAAATTTTGCTGATCACTGAAGCAGGACCAACAAGACAAACGCTCAGGAGCTGTGGGGTGTGGCCATTTCCCCACCATGTGGCCAGACAATCGGTTTGCAGGGAGAGACTGAAGCAGGCAGGTAGAGATGTGAGGAGGACAGTCACTCCCAGGTTTCTGACAGGACCTTGTGTGCCATTTTGGGTTCTCCTATGAAGTCTGTCCTGCGTTCTTGCCTTGAAGTTCTGTGAGATAGCCTTAAATCCCCCTTTTAACTAAGTTAGTTTGAACTGATCTTTCTTGCTTGCAACCAGAACCCTGAGAAAGACAGCAATTATTTTGTCAAACCTAGAATAGAGAGAGGAGCACTTCTGGCACCAAACCACAAACTCAGCTCAGTTACACGGCTCCAGGCAGACGAAGGGAGCCAGCTGTCTGTGCAGCAAACTGCGCTGTCATAGCCCTGCATCTCGCCTCCCCAGACACCCTGGCTCCTTTCCCACCACAGCACGGGGCTGTCCTCGTGCAAGGACAAGACACCTAGAGGAGGCAGCAGCTGCTATGACTGCAACACGCATCACAGCTTACTCTCTGCACGTTCATGTATGTTTATTACATAGATTTGCTTTTACGTAGGGGAACTAAGAAGTGAAAGTTAACTAGAAAGCCTTTTTCTCTCTTCTCCTTAAAGAGATGATCTCAGTACATTATTAAGCAATCACTTTTTTAAAAGTCCAACACAGAAATAGCGAGTTCCACACTTTAATTGGACATAGCTTCTATTAATATTTTAAAGAACACACAGTTTCTCTGGTGAGGTTATTTTCCCTGCCAAAACATCCCATCACTAGTGCAACATTTGCAGAATTATTTTGTCATTGTGAAATCAGTGTGTGTCTTCCATTTTATACACATACATACACATGTGCACACATATGAAATATATATAATTATATATCTGTATCTATGAACTTTAACAAAGGAGGAAAAAAGCACATCTTTAAATGAGCTGACTAGAGTAACACAGAGAAGTGCCGCCTGCTTCTTGTTTGGAATGTCCAGGTCAATCGCTCTGCCTTCCGACTTCATCCCAAAGGAGAGCAGTCTGAAGCACAATCTGAACACCATCCCCAAAATCCTTCCTTTCTAAGCCACTGCACCCTCATGCACAATAATTGGCTCTCCCCAAATCAATCAAAAACAAAGAATGCAAAGCGACAGCTCCTTTTCTCGCCACAGTAGTCCACTCTCGATGGCTGCTGAGGGTGACGGTGACTTCTCCCATAACCCGGCTTCGCCTCCACCCAGGATCTCCTAGAGCTCAGGCTCCTTAACCTAGAGGGTCCTCCCGCCTTGGTGGCTTAAGGTTTTATAGTCACTGTGACCGCCAAGAAAGCAGCCAGGACAAATGATGCTTTGCTCTAAAGTTACTACACATTCTGCACACGCATCACTCAGCACTTGGGCTCCTATTCTTTTTTGCAACTTTAAACCATTTTGGTTAAATAGCGTTCCACTATAATCTCACTTTATCCAGTTATCTTTTAGTTCATCTGTGAAGTCATCAAATGGCCACACTGTGACACTATTTCAAACCTAAGCTAATAAATTTTAAGGATAGCATCATATTAACATTCAGACTTGCCAACAAAAATACAAGCAGGTCTTAATGCCACTCCTGTAGTACTAAGCCAGTGCCTAAATTGATTTGAACAATCTGAACATACTTATCTCAGTGTTTAAGGAAGCTAGGCTGAGAACATGTTGGTCGTAAGAAAATATGAGAAAGATTAAAAATTCACCCTGAAAATCATTCACCTTGAAATTCAGCTGCAGAATAACTGATCGTATTTTCTTCATTTAAAGACAAACACAAGAAAAAAGCACTAAGTGTTTAATCCAGGGACAAACAGCAAGTCAGTATAGTAACAGGAACTAGAACCTGCAGCGCTCTTTAGGCAAGGGTGTGATGCACCAGCAAATACAAATAACTAGAGGAAACTTTTTAGACCAGATTTACCTAAAAAATGGTTTCTCTCTCAGATCAAGTGATAGCAACATAGCAGAAAGATATTATAAGTAGCCACTGAAGAAAGCATCCAGCTGTCCTGAGCAGGGCATGGGGCTAAGAGCAGAGAGCCCAGAGCCAAGGGCCATGGTCCACTTCAACTTCCTTTGGTTCTCTGAGTCTGCTTCCTCATCCCTAAGATGGTCCTGAGGATTTAAAATAACATATAAACATAAATCACACAAGGCTCAGTCTGTAATATGTACTCAGTGCAGTAGCTCTAGAGGCAGCAGCAGCTGCTCTGACTGCAGCACACACCACAGCTTCTGCACCCAAATTTTCTATACGAGTAGCATTCCTAACAGCTAGTTTTACTCCTATATGGGAAGACAGAGGCGGGGTGAAGAGTGCAGCATCGGAAAGTGGATGACTTTGCTCCCACTCCCCCTTGGCCACTGTCAAGTAATTGTGTGTAGGTTACTAGCGGTTCTAGAGCCCAAAAGTGCCTAGGTGCATGCTGCCTCCAACAGTGCTACCTGTTGGAGGTTAACTCTTCCCTCAGTTCCAGTTCTCTGATCTGTAAAATGAGATGTGTGGAGAATTCACACAGCAGCCCTGAGGCTGTGTCCTTTCAAAGCCCTGTTTATAAGGTTGGCCCTTGGCTAGCATCTGGGAACTTGGATTTCGGGAGAGTTCCCAGCTCCATCAACTTGTTGCAGTGGCTCAGAATGCCTGAACTGTGCAAACAGCGGATCATACCCACCCCTGCTCTCCTCCGGGAGCCTGGGACGTCGGCACGGGCCATGCAAAGGGTGCCATGTGACCAGCCCTCAATAAAAGCCCTGTGTGCTGAGTCTCCAGTGAGTGACCTTGGTGGCTATTCCACGTGTTGCCACAGCCTGTTCTTGCGCTTAGCGTGTCCTGTGTGACCCCACTGGGAGGGACTCTGGGACAATCCCGCCCGGTTTCCTCTGGACTTCACTCCCTCCATCTTCTCCCTTTGCTGGTTTTGCTGTGTCCTTTCCTGTAACACATCTTAGCTGTGCGACTCTATGCTGAGTCCTGTGGGATCCCTCGGCAGGTCATGGAATTGGGGGGTGGTTTTTTGGACCCCCACATGCAGAGAAGAACAGCAATACTTACTTCGTAACTGGAGCCATGATAACATGAGTGAATATGTATAAAGGCTCAGTTCATATTATCTATGTGTAAAAAGGAGTTTGTAATAAATGCCTGTCTACCTTTTAGGTTGTGGTAAAAATTGAGATAATATATGTAAAAACACTTTGTGAAGAGTAAAGAATTACACAAATAAAAAGTGGCATTATTACTTACAAATTGTAAGCATTTCTGATTATGTATCATTACTAATAAATAATATCTGCTTACTGAATACAGACATAGCCAAATTCCACACACACTGGGGTATCATTCCCTCCCGCCCCCAATTTCTGGAGTGAGAGAGATTCTTAAAACACGAATCTTTGATAATATATTACTACTTTCTATTATCACCTGCTAAGAGTGCTACACATTACCTAACAACTTATAAATGTAATTTGGGGAGAGAAAAAAACAATTTGAGGAGAAAACAGAATTTATTTAGGGATAAATTCTGATAAAAATAGACAGCAAATTGCTTATGGTGAAGATCAGCATTGTATTTGACTGTTTTTTGCGACAGTCTTACTCTGTTACTCTCCAGCAAGAGTGCAATGGCGTCATCATAGCACACAGCAACCTCAAACTCCTGGGCTCAAATAATCCTCCTGCCTCAGCCTCCCAAATAGCTGGCATTACAGGCACCCACACTGCACCTAGCTAATTTTTTCTATTTTTAGAAGAGAGGGTCTAGCTCTTGCTCAGGAAGGTCTTGAACTCCTGACCTCAAGCAATCCTCCCGCCTTGGACTCCCAGAGTGCCAGGATTACAGGTGTGAGCCACCTCACGCAGCCTTGTTTTTGACTTTTTAAAAAACCCATTTTTACCCTAGAGCTAAAATATGAGATTATACTATACTGCTTAATAAAATACCGGTAGCTTAAAAAACGCTTCAGGGAAACTGTATCTGTACAGTTGCAGAGGATGGAGGAGGAAACATGCTGTCTCTGAGGCCTTGCGGTGCTTCTGCTCACAGAGCGTGGCGGGAGTGGAGGTCACAACACAGCGAGCACTGAACGGAAAACACGGGATGCCCACAATGCACGACGATGACAGCAGGCCTTGAGGCAGGAAAAGAAGTTTCATCTCACTCTTGTCTTACTTTTCTAGTATGGCCTTCTCTATTCTCTTGAACTTTTTCAGTTCGACAATTAGTTCCCAATATTTGAGGTACACCCACATGAGTCTCCCATTTTGGCATTTGTTGGTGTTCCAGACATCACCACAATATGTATCATGCTTAAATATGTCAACTAAGCCAGTCACCATCTCTAGGTCAGCAGCGACTGGGTCAACAGATGCTCGCACCAGCAAGTTGTTCTCTAATTCCAGCCGCTTGTGGCGAGAGAGAAACAGACTACAGTAGATACCCTGCCTTTTGGTAAGAGCATCTTCAAACTCTTTCAGCAAGAGCTTGGCTCTCCTTTGCCAGTCGTCCTCCTTTTCCAGGCAGCTCAGATACACAGCTTTCAGAGGCTGTAACTGCCTTTTCTCTTGCATCACCCGGGCCCGTTCCTGTTCCAGAAGCTTCTTTTCTTCTACCAACTTGCGCCCCTGAGAGATAAGGGCTTCTCGATAACTAGCTGTTCTGTTTTGTTCCTTTTCAAGTTCCAAAGACAACTGAGCAACAGCACGCCGATTTTCTGAGATCATAGCATGGTACTTGGCTTCAAGATCCTTCTGGAAAGCAGTAGTTCTCTGAAGGTATGCTTCTCTCTCTTTTTCTATTTCTTTCTTGGACTCCCTAGACCAAATCCAACCTGACATGAATAAATTGGGGGAGAAAAATACACAAAATGAACAGTTAGAGCTGAAGTTCTAGAATCTTTACTTAAATAAAACAAAAAGCCAGGTGCAGTGGCTCATGCATGTAATCCTAGCAGCTTGGGAAGCCTGCTTGAGGCCAGGAGTTCGAGACCAGCCTTGCAACATAGTGAGACAGATTCTCTACAAAAAATAAAATTAGCTGAGTGTAGTGGTACATGCCTGCAGGCAGGAAGATCAGTGGAACCCAGGAGTTTGAAGTTACAGTGAGCTATGATGACATAACTACACTCTAGCCTGGGTGACAGAATGAGACCCTGTCTCTAAAAAAGGAAAACGTAAAGCAGCTAAGGATAGCATTTCAATAAAGCTTAAGACTTCCAAGGTCCTAAGAAGACAACATTTTGTATGAAGGATGAGTTTGGTTTTATGCTTGTGGAACTGAGGTGGCAACAGCACATCCAAATAGAAATGGATGTGGTATAGCCATCCATGAATATATAGGAGGAATATATAGAAAATATGTAATATATAAATGGATATACAGAAAATATATAATAGGCAAAATGCCTATTTTAAAATCAGATAAGAGCTGGGTACCCCAAAGATAAGCAAGGCAAGGCTGTAGATAGAAAGTTCCCCTCCCATTCTTCTAACATTCCTTTGTGGGGAGAATTTACCACTGTTTTTTTCCTCTGAAACCTACCACCATCTGCCTACTCTGGTCACAGTGCCTTCAGGCACCATGGGCAAAATTTCAAAAATTTGGGTAGGCTTCAAATATCTTTGGCCAGGTTCTTATAAAAGTTGTGCTTAAGGCCGGGCGTGGTGGCTCACGCCTGTAATCCTAGCACTCTGGGAGGACAAGGCGGGCGGATTGCTCGAGGTCAGGAGTTTGAAACCAGCCTGAGTAAGAGCGAGACTCCATCTCTATTAAAAATAGAAAGAAATTAGCTGGACAACTAAAAATATATAGAAAAAATTAGCTGGGCATGGTGGTGCATGCCTGTAGTCCCAGCTACTTGGGAGGCTTAGGCAGGAGGATTGCTTGAGCCCAGGAGTTTGAGGTCGATGTGAGCTAGGCTGACACCACGGCACTCACTCTAGCCCGGGCAAAGAGTGAGATTCTGTCTCAAAAAAAAAAAAAAAAAAAAAAAAAGTTCAGCCTGAAGACATAGTGTGGCTCCCTTTACAAAACTGGAGACCATGGTATCTTATAAACATGGGATGGGGAGAGGGGAGGCTAAGGTAGACGCCACCCTGCTTTGCCCCCATGCTGAGAAGCGGCCAGGACTCAGCCTCCCCCTCAGAGAAATCCAGTGCCTCCAGGATGGGGCGACCCACAAGGCCAGCAGGCACCCTGGCCACCCCCTGGCTCTGGATGGAGTCACCAACGCTTTCCCAATCCCATTAATAGCAAGAGTGTGGTGTGTTTCAACAATAAAATAAAAGACAGTGTGGTGATACTTTCACCCACATGCTGAACTGATGCTACTGCTCAATAATTTAATATATGCTGGGGTGACTATATACCGAGTCCTAGATTTTCAAAATGATGATGTGTTTAGCCAGTATATCCTAAAAGCAGCATGGATTTGAGTCCCCTGGAAAACAGAAGGTCTATTCAGTAAATTTTCAAAGCCCAAGGCCCAGCAGTGGGTTCTTTCATTCATTTCTGTCCGATAAGCCATCTACCCACTTTCTTTACTTCCCTGTCCACACCCACTTCTGAAACCCCTGAGGCTCCCATCAACTTCAATGGCTCTCTTCCCTCACTGCCACTCCCCCAAATTCAATTTTTTCCCACTAATAATCTGTGGCACCAATAATCACCTTCGTGAGGACAAGCCCACTACTGCAACATTCCCATAAACTTGGAAGCCATTTCTATTTGGATATGCTGTTGCCACCTCAATTCCACAAACTTAAAACCAAACTCATCCTTCCCCAACTAAAAATAGCTTCTAGTCCTATTTCAGTTAACAACTCACACTCAAAAAGCACGTCATCTTTATCCTCTCCCTTTGCCAGAGAGTTCACAGGCAGGGAACCCAACCAGGAAAGCAGCAGTTATAATGTAATTTGATAAGCAGTCAGGGGTTTGCAAAAGGTACATGAGGAAATAGGAGGGGAGGGCTCATCCGGCTTTGGGGGAGTCAAGGAAGGCTTCATAAAAGAGGCGAATGAAACAAGTATGGAAGGCTGAGTAGGAGTTGGTAGGAAAAGTCACTGCAAGTAGAAGGAACAGGGCACACATTCCAAGAGCAGAGGGATCCCAGGAGTCGGATGTGCTAGGAGCATGGGGCTGACATCAAGGAGGAGCTGGGGATGGCAATGGAAAAGCCACAGGGCCAAGTGAGAGAAGCCCTTATAGACTCTGACGAGGAACATGCATTTACTCTGCAGCCACAAGGAGTTAGGAAAGACTTTTAAGAAAGGTAGTAGAATAGTTATATTCCATATCATCCTGGTGGAGGTGTGGCAATATTAGGGGTGGGGCTGAGAGGAGTGGGGCAGAAGGAAGGGAGACTCTAAAAAGGGGTGGCTCTGTTATAATTAGCCTAGCCTCTCATCAATAAATCAATCAGTAGTGTTTATGAAACATTCATGTATCTGCCTTTACTTCTACACTATGCTGGGGGCTGATTAATACTCATATGTTACAGTATAACTTCTGAAACATTTAGTAATATTTTTGGAGGATCCTTATAAGAATGCAAAGTTATCTCTATCACACTACCTCAGCAAAAAAAAGCCAAGAAGGAAAAATATTCCTCAACCCTTCTCAGGGACAGAAAGCATTGTTTTCAAAGTCTAAGAAGGTAAGGCAGGAATTTCAAAAGTGAAATTATTATGAAAGGCTATACAAGATAGAGATGAGTCTGAAAACCAAATGAAACATGAACATAACTTCAGGGCCTCTCCCAGCCTCAAAGCCAATTAATCATTACATCAGTAAGAGTAATTTTATTTTATTTAATTAATTAATTAATTTTTTTGAGACAGAGTTATTCTTTTTTTTTTTGAGACAGAGTCTTGCTTTGTTGCCCAGGCTTGAGTGAGTGCCGTGGCATCAGCCTAGCTCACAGCAACCTCAAACTCCTGGGCTCAAGCAATCCTTGTGCCTCAGCCTTCCGAGTAGCTGGGACTACAGGCATGTGCCACCATGCGGCTAATTTTTTCTATATATATTAGTTGGCCAATTAATTTTTTTCTATTTTTAGTAGAGACGGGGTCTCACTCTTGCTCAGGCCGGTCTTGAACTCTTGACCTCCAGCAATCCACCCGCCTCGGCCTCCCAGAGTAAGAGTAATTTTAAGCCTCCAAATCTACTCGCTAATGTGGAAGGTTATCTATCACCCTAGCCACAGGCAAGGCAGTCTTCCCACTTGTCAAGTGGTGTTCTTCAAGACTGCAGGCTGATGAGCTCTTGAACCGCAACCCCCTAGGGATGGATCTGGACCCACCAATCTTTCACCAAGAAGCAGACTTTGTAGATCACTGTATTATAAATACCACCTACTCTGATCAGTCTCTACTTCCTATAATAGTAAATGTGTTGATGTGACAAATCCAGGCACATAAAAAGCCACTATATAAAAAATATCACTACAATTAGGCTGGGGAGAGAGGTTCACACCTGTAATCCCAGCACTTTGGGAGGCTGGGGCAGGAGGATCACCTGAGGCCAGGAGTTTGAGGCCAACCTGGGCAACAGAGGGAGACCCTGTCTCTACAAAAAATTTAAAAATTAGCCTGATGTGGTGGCGCACGCCTGTAAGTCCCAGTGTTCGGAAGATCAGGTGGGAAGATTGCTTGTCCCAGGAGTTTGAGGTTGCAGTGAGCTATTATCATGCCACATGGGCAACAGAGTGAGACTATTTATTTATTTGAGACAAAAATCTCACTACAAATAGAGGGCAGTTTTTGCCTTTTCTTCCATTCAAGTTCTCATATTCTTTTTTTTTTTTTTTTTGAGACAGAGTCTCCCTTTGTTGCCCAGGCCAGAGTGCCGTGATGTCAGCCTAGCTCACAGCAACCTCCAACTTCTGGGCTCAAGCAATCCTCCTGCCTCAGCCTCCCGAGTAGCTGGGACTACAGGGATGCGCCACCACGCCCGGCTAATTTTTTCTATATATTTTTAGTTGGCCAATTAATTTCTTTCTATTTATAGTAGAGACGGGGTCTCGCTCTTGCTCAGGCTGGTTTTGAACTCCTGACCTTGAGCAATCTGCCCGCCTCGGCCTCCCAGAGTGCTAGGATTACAGGCGTGAGCCACCGCACCCAGCCTCAAGTTCTCATATTCTTAAGTGCCAATCCAGAACCACAGTATGTGAAGAAATGCAAAACTAATTCCTCAGCACCAGCGAATTGATCATGTGACTGATCCCCAAAGCAATGCAAAGTCAATTCAAACTGGAGAGAATTTCTGGCCAAGTTGAGCAGAGATTTCATTGGATAAAGTCTCTCAAAGACTGATTTCCTAATCATTAAACATATATCCAAAGCTGATATTCTTTCTTTCTTTTCTTTTTTTTTTTGAGGTAGGATCTCACTCTGTTGCTCTGGCTGCAGTGCAGGGGTGTAACCTCAAACTCCTGGGCAATAGCAACCCTCCCACCTTAGCCTCCTAGATAGCTGGGAGCGTAGGTTCACACCACCACACTTAGCTAATTTTTCTATTTTTTTGTGAAGGAAAGGTCTTGCTATGTTGCCCAGGCTGGTCTCAAACTCCTGGCCTCAAGCGATCCTCCCACCTTGGCCTCCCAAAGTGCTAGGATGACAGACATTAGCCACCACGCCCAGCATCAAACTGGTTTTCTTTATGCCTATTTTCCCCCATCAGTACTCATGAGGGCAACTGAAGCCAGCAAAAGACTTCCCCTTCAGAGCAGTGAAGCCTTGACAAGGAGCTAACAGTTATTAAAATCCACTCCACACAAAATGCTTCTAAATACTTTCTTTGTTTTATTTAGTCCTCACAATGTGCTGAGGTATGATTAATCACCTCCCATGAACAGGTAAACTGAGGCTCAGAAAGGTTAAGAAATTTGCCCAGACTCACTATATGGGATAAAACTAGGCTATACCTGTCAGATCCCAAAGCCATGGTCTTCAGGCTCCCACACCTCGCTGCTTCCCCCAGCAGGGCTTCACACTTTCAGGCCCAAAACCACAAATGTTAGGAAAACCATGACTTACGAAAAGCCGCCAATCCCAGCATTGGAACCAATAGGGCATAATTCCACCTGCTTCCATCACCGCCATCAGCCCTGGAATTAGGTCGGATATTCCAATTTGGAGGATCATTTAAGTCATTCATAGAGATATACCTTGAAATAAAGGACAAACACATTAACCATAAAAGGAATAAAACATATTTGTCACAATCACATCATCTACATGGATCATATGAATCACTATTTTTATTCAAGAAAGTTTTTCAGTTCTATTCATGTGCTGCACAGCACTGAGCCCTATGGGATTCAAGGAAAGCAAAAACAAGACCTTAGATGAGAGCAACGTACAATCTGGTGGGGGAAAGACCTGTCTCAAATAACTGAAAAACAGGTACAATGAGGTAAGTTCTCCAGTGTAAACATGCTTAAATGTATAGTTGTTGTGATGGTTAATTTTACACATCAACGTGACTGCACCATGGGGCGCTCAGATATTTGCATAAACATTATTTCTGGGTGAGTCTAGGAGGATGTCTCTGGATGAGACTAGCATTTGAATTCTTAACCCAGTTCTTTATAATCTCTCTCTCTCCTCCCTCTACTGGTTCTGTTTCTCCGGAGAATTCTGTTAATACAGTTGTATATAAAAATATATAATTATTCATACGTAAAATTATGCAGCTCACACTAGACACAATGTCTCATGAGCTAGGTTTTGAAGAATGGGCAGCACTTTAACAGGGAGAGACAAAGTGAAGGGGTCTTCTGAGCAGTCAGAAGAGTGGGCGGGAGGAAAGTATGAAAACACCAGCTGTGGCTGGGTGTGTTCCACACCTCTAATCCTAGCACTTTGGGAGTCCAAGGCAAGAAGAATGCTTGAGGCCAGGAGTTTGAGATCAGCCTGGTGAGGACTGAATTCTGATCTTTTTCTTTGCTCAAAAAATTCCTTTCTGGCTGGCAGTGGCTCACACCTGTAATCCTACCACTCTGGGAGGCTGAGGTGGGCGGATTGCTCAAGGTCAGGAGTTCGAAACCAGCCTGATCAAGAGTTCGAAACCAGCCTGATCAAGAGTGAGGCCTCGGGCGACTTCTGGGGCCCCTGCTCTTGGGGCCCCAGAACCTTGTCCACGAAAAAAAAAAAAAAAAAGAGTGAGGCCTCGTCTCTACTATAAACAGAAAGAAATTAATTGGCCAACTAATATATAGAGAAAAAATTAGCCGGGCATGGTGGCACATGCCTGTAGTCCCAGCTACTTGGGAGACTGAGGCAGCAGGATTGCTTGAGCCCAGGAGTTTGAGGTTGCTGTGAGCTAGCCTGACGCCACGGCACTCACTCTAGCCTAGGCAACAAGGGGACTCTGTCTCAAAAAAAGAAAAGAAAAGAAAATTCCTTTTTAAGAGGGCCTGGTAAGTCAAACATACAAATGATAAAATCTCGGCAAACAGGTTTTTATGATGTGGTTCACTTCCTGACCTGATGATGGTATAGCATCATATGAAGGATAGAAGACACTAATGTTAATTCATGTATTCCTTTCTGCTGATTCCTGGTCTTTGGACAAAGCCTAACTCTTTCAGCCAATTGTCAGCTGAACAATCCCTAAATCCACTTACAACTTGCAAGCCCCCACTTGAGATGTCTTGCCTTAATCCCTAAACCCACCTATGACCTGTAAGCCCCTGCTTCGAGATGTACCATCTTTTCAAGCCAAACCAACGTATGCCTCCCATGTACTGGTTTATGGCTTCACCTGTAATCCCTGCTCCCTAAGATGCAGAAGACCAAAGAATAACCTAGCCAGAGAGAGTCAACTTGCCCGAGGCTTCTTGGGCGTGGCTCGCGGCAGGGTCCTCAAGTTTGGCTCAGAATAAATCTCCTTAAATTATTTTACAGTTTGACTTCTTCTCCGTTGACACTGGGCAACATTGGGTCCCTATAAAAAATTTAAAAATTAGCCAGGCGTGGTGGCATATGCCGGTAGTCCCGGTTACAGAGGGTCACTGAGCCTGAAGCAAGGACCTCTTCGACATTGGTGCTCATCACCACGAGCCTTCCCCACACTCCGCCTCGGCCCGTGATCCTGTCCACCACATCTCGAGCAACCCATGTTTTCTCTTGTGGTTGTTTTGAGACAGGGTCTCGCTGTGTCGTCGGGGCTGCACAGCAGCGGCTGAGGGTCCCCAGAGGGCGGGCTCCGGCTAGGCCGCGGCCGCCGCCCCTCCGACCCCATTTCCTGCCGTCTGGACGTTCGGGCCCTCTCAGCCCTGGCAACCCAAGGGAAAGACCCAGGGGGCTATTTTTAGAAACATCGACGCCCAAACCCTCTCCTGAGCAAAGTCGGCCCGGCCCGGCCTGGTTCGCAAGCGCCCAGACCTACCTCCTGCCGGGAGCGCGAAAGCCTCGCGTCCCCTCAGCGTTGCAGTCCGTGGTCCCGCTCTGCGCAGGCGCGGCGTGGTGCGCAGGCGCGATAGCCCGTCCCCGCCCCGCGCGCGACGCGCAGGCGCAGTCCGGCGCGGGGGCTGGCAGGACAGTGTAGTGGCGGACATGTCCGGGATCCGGGGTTTGTCGCGGCTGCTGGGCGCGCGGCGCCTGGCGCTGGCCCGGGCGGTGAGTCGGCGCCGCAGGACGGGGCGGGAGCCGAGGCGGCGGCGGCAGGGGCAGCGGGACGGTCCCTAGTTGGTGCGGGCGGAACTGACGCCGGGTTCCCCGCGCCCCCCGCCCCTGCCCCGGGCTCGGAACGGCTCGGCGGGGCCTGCGGCTGCGCCCGGGTGAAGGTCACGACCCGTCCGCCGCCCGGTCGAGGGCTGGGGCCAGGAGGCCGCGCGGGCTGAGCGGACCCTGCCTCAGCCCTGGTGCGTGGGCCGGGGAAGGAGCCGTGTCTGCCCAAGGTCACCGGGCGGGTAACCCGGTGGTGCGCAGGGCTGGGCCGGCCGCTTCCGGGCCCGCGGGCGACCTGGGAGCGATGGAGCGGGTGGCCGGGCCGGGCCCTTCCGCTCCTGAGCTGGCGAGAAAGCGCAGATCTGCGCGGGTCCGTACCCAGGCCTCGCAGGCCAAGGCCCTTTGTTTGGAGTTTTGTGTGCGGTGGCCCTTGTGCACAGTTTTTAAAAATCAGATGGAGAATTTGGCACACTGACCGGGCGGGGGCGCCAGGACCTGTGTTTTCCTGTGCAGTGTGGGGACAGTCGGAGAGGGGATGCAGACGTGCCTCCCTGTGCTGGACTCGGATTAGTGGAGGATGATGGTCGGGGTTTTGCTTTCCTGAGCCCTTGCGGTTTGAGCATGCGTAAGCGACATCTCCACAATGACCTCTGCACAATCGACCTTTTAGGGTTTTATTTAATAAAGCCAAGTTTCCAAGGTTTACTTCTTTAATTCTTTTAAATGAACTCGCCCACCCAGCAGCAACTTAATAATTTAATTACAAAGTAAATCTCAGGAGGAACTAAGGCATACAACAATACTCATTTGAATTATGCTTGTAATTGTGGCTGCAGTTTTCTCTATCTTGAAATATAGTTGTTAAAAATTGTGTTGAGCTAAACGTGAGGCGTAGTCATAGAGCCATCCTGTCAACACCATAAAGCATTTTAAATGCTTTAATATGTTGCTGTGGTTGGTGTTTGCTGAGCTGAGATCCAGGCCCCCGCCCCTCCTTTAAGAGCTGCTTAGAGGGAGTCCACAAACAGGAAGTCAAGTCCTGGGTCAGTGGGACTTTTTATGGGAAGTGCTAGATTGGTAATTTATGGCTGGAGAAGAGTTAGTATGTATGTCCTCACCTCCCAGGTAGTGCCCAGTGTTCCTTCTGTAGACTACGACCCTTCCAGCCTACAAAACGGCCTTCATCCGCTGCCCATGCTTTGTGGATTCATCAGTGAAAACATTGTTGTCTTTTTCCCCCATGCTAGATTAGAAGAATTCCAGCTCAGAGCAAGAATAGAGTTCTGGCACAACATGTAAGGGTGTGTAAACTGTTCTTTCCTAATGGCTTGATTAGAAGTAATCTTTTTCAGGGGTTAATTGAATCAGCTTTTAGCTGCCAGCACTTAACATGTGTGCCTCATCTCTGAATCTTCACAGCCCTGTGATTAGGTACTTGTAAAAAAGAAGGTGTGATGGAGATAGCAAAATTGAACCACATGTTAGGCCTACCTAGAGATGGTCTTCAGTTTTTTAAGTCTTTTTATCTTGATGAAGCTACAGAAGTTAATTTTGCCCCAAGGCATATATTTATGGCATTTCTGAGAGGCTCTTTTTCCCCAAAGAATTGGAGTTTAAAAAAGAACAAGAGAATCAAATTAGCGGAAAAAGGAAAAACATTTGTGACAGCCAACTGAGAAATGTCCTTGTTAAATGGATGCTAAGGATAATTTCAGTAAAGTCCACAAATAATTTTTTCTTTATATCATTTTGGTCAATTCTGTAGAGTTTTCAGTTCATTCTGTATTTACGGCTGCTTTCAAGTTACAAGCTTCTCAGACTTACTTTGCCATTTTTTTTTTCCTTTTTGTGGTCCCAGTGCACTGACACAGTTTGCAAACTGTTCTAAAGCAGTTTAATGCAAAGGAAAAGTAAACCCCAAGACCTTAAATAATTGTTGGTTAACTGCTCACTTCAAGTGAGAGATTTTTCAAACCCCTTACCGTGAATATCCAAAATATTGTTCTAGGATAAATCAATTTCTTTGAATGGATTGTTCTGAGTATGTTTTAATGGCATATCTAGAAGCACATTATTTAGGGGATTATAGTGGTATTGTTTGCTTCTTGGGATGATTATAATAACAATGACTTTCAGTTCTGCATTCTGTGTAATGTTTTCCTGGTTCATTTGAAACTGTGACCTGATTTTGATATATAACCTGGATATTAATCTTAGTTTGGAGTCTTATAGATTTTTCTCAAGTATCTTTAGATAGTGAGAAAGTCCAGGATGTGAAGTAACATTTGAAACCTTCAGTGGCATTCTTCCGGACCAGGGCTCATAACGTGTGCTCGATAATCGTGTGAACTGTATTTTAAGCATCACTATTTTAAAAATAATAAACAAGAAAATTTTTTTTTTTTTTTTTTTTTTTTTTTTTTTTTGCGACAGAGTGTCTCACTCTGTTGCCCAGGCTAGAGTGAGTGCCGTGGCGTCAGCCTAGCTCATGGCAACCTCAAACTCCTGGCTCAAGCAATCCTTCTGCCTCAGCCTCCCAAGTAGCTAGGACTACAGGCATGTGCCACCATGCCAGGCTAATTTTTTCTATATATATTAGTTGGCCAATTAATTTCTTTCTATTTATAGTAGAGACGGGGGTCTCTCTCTTGCTCAGGCTGGTTTCGAACTCCTGACCTCCAGCAATCTGCCTGCCTCGGCCTCCCAGAGTGCTAGGATTACAGGCGTGAGCCACCGCGCCCGGCCTAACATGAAAATTTTTAATGAAAAAAATTACACATAGAAGGCCTTGTAAATGAAGAGGAATAGACCACCCTCCATTCCCCAGTAGAAGCCAAACAGTAGAGCTGTTTCTGATACTGGTCCCTGGTATTTAGTGCCCTTTCTTTAGCTGCTATGCTGTTGCATTTTTATTATTTTTGGACATCAACTTCTTGCCCGGTAGAGGGGGATTTATTATAGTTCCCTTAAACCACCCTACTTCCCTTTTGTCTTCCCAGTATAGTTATGAATCCATTTAAGGTCCTTTATTAGCTGCTTTTCTAATTGTATAGATTGTACCTAACAATTAATTTCTTGTTCCTGTTTTATAGGTGTATTTTATTAGATGAGGACTCCCCATGTTGCTGGAGTGAGGATATTAGTATCTCTACCCTTCACTTTTTTCTCCCTTCTACTTCCTAATTAAGTCATCTGAACTTGTATGTTATTAAACAAGGTCTAGGTATTAATGTTAGGTAGATTTCCTCATTCTTTTTCTTCTTTTTTTTCCCTGAGACAGAGTCTCACTCTGTTGCCCGGGCTAGAGTGCCGTGGTGTCAGCCTAGCTCACAGCAACCTCAAACTCCTGGGTTCAAACAAACCTCCTGCCTCAGCCTTCCTGAGTAGCTGGGACGACAGGCATGCGTCACCATGGCCAGCTAATTTTTTCTATGTATTTTTAGTTGTCCAGCTAATTTCTATTTTTAGCAGAGACGGGGGCTCGCTCTTGCTCAAGCTGGTCTCACACTCCTGACCTCGAGCAATCCTCCTGCCTCAGCCTCTGAGTGTTAGAGTTACAGGTGTGAGCCACCATGCCCAGCCTCTTTTTTTTTTTTTTACAAGTGTAAAACAAAGTTTATTGAGGAAGGACAAGATAAGTTTTACAGAGCAACATACTTGATGAACAGGCCACTTGTAAGAAGAGGCCAAAATATACTGTTCTTATTGGTGCTATTATGTTAATATGGTTCTTTTTCAAGAGTGTTTGTATTAAAATTCTTTCTTAAAATAGTATAATTTTAAATGGTAAAATCATAAGAGAATATTTGTTTCTAGTTTTCTAAATTTAGTTTCTGAAAAAGAAAAAAACCCTAAATTGGCTTATGTCAATAAAAACAAAGAAATAGACTTGAAATTGGAGAATTGAAGTGTGTGTGAGAAATTGGTTTGTGAGAGCCATCATTCAGACCCAGAGTGAGAAGGGATGGAAGGGGTGGGAGCCAAAGGAAATCAAGTTGTCTAGCCTTGGCCTAACTCCCTTCACCTTATAAGGAAGCCACTCATTTTCTAACAATTCAAGAGTCCATTTTGCCAAATTCTCCTCCCTGTAATCCCCACGTGTTTGTCCTACAGAATAATTTTTTTTTTTGCCCCACAGAATAAATAAGATTGCAGAATACTTCAAGGCATCTCATATCCCCTCTTCTGATTGCTAAGTGTATTATTTCCTTAACTGTTCTTTGTGATATTTCTAGAACTCCTCATTTTATTAGTGATTTTTCTAAAATGCCACTTGAATGCCAAGATTCTCTCACATTGGGCCAGAATTTCACTAAAAGCAGTTTTCTTCCAGGTGCAGTGGCTCATACTTGTAATCCCAGCACTTTGGGAGGCTGAGGTGGGGAGGATTGCTTGAGGCCAGGAGTTTAAGACCAGACCGAGCAACCCCATCTCTACAAAATTTTTTTTTTTTTTAAGTATTAGCTGGACGTAGTGGCATATACCTGTAGTCCCAGCTACTTGGGAGGCTGAAGCAGGAGGATTGCTTGAACCTGGGAATTCGTGGCTGCAGTGACCTATGATTATGCCACTGCACCCCAGCCTGGACTACAGAGCAAGACCCTGTCTCAAAAGGGGGGGGGCAGTTTTTTTGTGTAAACGTTTCTAAGATGGGACGAGTTGTAGAGGTTGGCCAGGGGCAGCTAGGCAGAGGGAACAGCACCAGGGCCTGACCACAGAGTGGTTGAAGTCCTCCTGTGTGTAATGAAGGGTGACATCATTTATCTCTCTGAGCTTTTATTATTCCAGAACACAGATCTGATACACTGCTCAGTGCCTTTTCCACTAACCACAGATGTTTGGAGCTCCAGAGTGAAAAGGGCTATGATGAAGCCAGTTAAAATGCTTCATTATTTACAAAACTGCCACGTACAGTAACATAATATAGCCTTCCCACCCTCCACTCAGTAGCGTAATTAGGATTTTACAGAGTAAGTGCTTTTTCCATGTGTACCTTGAGTCAGTGAATATCCTGTTTGGAAATGAGCTGCATCCAAATGGGACTTTCCTGGAGTCCGAGTCAGAGTGGAGAGGCGCTGTTGGGGCTGAGCTCCTGCTGCTGGCTCTGCCCTTTGGGTTCCGGGCAGGTGTTCGGTATGAGCAGGATCACCTGGGCACAGGAGATTGTTAACAGTTTACCAGGAGAAGTTGTAATTACAATTCCTCCCACAGTATTTGCTAACCCCTCAGTCTGTGTCTCAGCAGGGGCCGGCGGCCTTCCAAACAGGAACCCGCGGGTTTCACTTCACTGTCGATGGGAACAAAAGAGCATCTGCTAAAGTTTCAGACTCTGTAAGTTTTGGTTTTTCGTTCCATTATAATGTTTTTTTCTGCTTAGAGGGGTAATGATCTATACCCGTTTGTTTTAATGTATTTTAACAGACCTATTTAAAGAGAAAAGATTCTCACTGGGCATCCAGTACAAACTCAGATTATTTTTAGTGTAGTAATACTTAATTGTGGCGTAAATATGAACATAAATATTAACGTTTTTGCTTATAGCTTTTATGTAGCTATAAACTGGATTTAAATTTAAATAAAGTAAAGCAACACATGGTTAAAATAGAAATGAGCAGTGTTTGATGTGGTGGGCCTAATCGGGTAGGACCAGGCACAGGTTCGTCCGTATTCAGCGTGCCTGTGCTGCTTTGCTAAACAGGTTTGCTGACAGGTTCTTTCCTCGTAATCTCAAAGTTGTTAATACTACCTGGCACATTCTCGGTCATAAAAAAGACGTGGCCCTGCAGTAGAGTTGTCCTCAATTCTAAGGTTGTTGCCCACGAACCAGACATGCTTCTGTAAATGAAAACAACGTTCTGATATTTTCATGAGAAACTTGCAGATCACAGGTGGGGGAACATTATCCATGCTACGTTATAAGCTTAGATTTGTTTAGCATATGTTATACGGGTAGGAACATAAAAAGAGAAGATAAATAAAAAGGACAGTTGGAAAGAAAAACTGTATTTAGAACGGGTGTTTTGATTCATGTTGCTGCTTTCCTTTGTGTCTGCAGTTCCCTGCTTTGGCAAACAACTGACAGATTGGGGTCTTCATGGTCGAGCTTTCTGGGAAATAGATGTTTTGAGGGTGTATGCCTCTGAATTTTCAGCTGAATTTTCACTCCCCTCAGCCCCAGGATGGGGCGTGTGCACAGCAGTTGTGCCTTCATCTTCTTCAAGCTGTTTTACCAGAACCACAGTCTTCGCGTTTGGCATTGTTGAATGTGTGATTGACAGGTGAATTTCTCTTTCCCAGATTTCTGCTCAGTATCCGGTGGTGGATCATGAATTTGATGCAGTGGTGGTAGGCGCTGGAGGGGCAGGCTTGCGTGCTGCTTTTGGCCTTTCTGAGGCAGGATTTAATACAGCATGCGTCACAAAGCTCTTTCCTACCAGGTCTCACACCGTCGCAGCACAGGTAAGAGAAAGGTGCTGCTGATGCTTTCACTGTGTCCAAAGTCCTGCGTGGTCTAGTTCTGCCTAGACAGCCTCCTTCCTCCTTCCCATGCTGTGCCTACCTGGTTCACTCGCACTCTGGGGCCTCTGCTGGGTCCTCTTCAGTGGAGCCGTGTAGGACTGGAGCCCTGCCTCACTCTTGTTGGTGCCTTAGTTACACTTGGGTCTTCTCTGACCATCCTGCCTAGTGCCCCTCCCACCATGCCTTAATAAGAAAGAGATTATCTAAAGAAGAGGAATCAAAATTTAGGTTGGAGAAGACAAACATGAGTTTCATTTGTCCCACTGCCATGTTCTGTGCCTCTGAGGTATAAGATGGAGTGGCGGCCACACACAGAGGGAAGTGGGGGTGCAGGGGAGAGTGGAGCTTATTGGCAGGAAGCATGTCTCGTCTTTAACACATTCCCATGAATACCACTGGGAGTGTTTTGTAATATGATAAAATGACCTCAATAGATTTGAGGTATGTTAAGTAGCCAGCATATTTTGTGTGTCCTTTGACTCCTCCAAACAGCCCCTTGAGGAGTTCACTCATCTTCACTGCACAGATCAGGAGACCGAGACAAAGTGGGTTCTGTCCCTCCCCTAGTCAGGGAGGAGCTGTGACTGGGCACCAGCATGCCTGAGGTCAGCCCTCTGGGAGTTACCACACACGTAGTTGGCTTCCTCTGAGTCCGGTCCTGGGGAGGAGATGGGGGATGCACTGGGCTCCTGCGTGCTGCTTGTAAGGAGTGCTTGGTGTTTGCAGGGCGGGATCAATGCTGCTCTGGGAAACATGGAAGAGGACAACTGGAGGTGGCATTTCTACGACACCGTGAAGGGCTCCGACTGGCTGGGGGATCAGGACGCCATCCACTACATGACAGAGCAGGCCCCTGCCTCTGTGGTCGAGGTGAGGCGTGGGAAGCTCACGGGTCCTCTTGTAGTCTGTTGCTAATGCAGAGGGAGTCCTAGAGAGAACTGAAGAGGTTGAGGCAGGTGTGCCCAACTGAAAGAATGGTAATGAACTAAACTAGCAAGGGAAATCTTTTTCTGTCATTAACTACCGTACATTTAACAAGGAAGCTTTTCTGAAATGTCAGCATTTTATAGAACGTATTCCTTTTGGTTTTGCAGATTTGGATTAAAATCGTGTAGCATAAATTAGCTTAACTCCTTTAAGGTTTTTGTTTGTTTTTGTTTCACAGCTAGAAAATTATGGCATGCCCTTCAGCAGAACTGAAGATGGGAAGATTTATCAGCGTGCATTTGGTGGACAGAGCCTTAAGTTTGGAAAGGGCGGGCAGGCCCATCGGTGCTGCTGTGTGGCTGATCGGACTGGGCACTCGCTGCTGCACACCTTGTACGGAAGGGTGAGGCCACCTTGGGTGCATATAAAAATACTAAAAGGGTGCTCTGGAAAGCTCTCTCTAAGGCAGTGTGTTTGTTCCTGCATCTGTTGTGGAAAATTGAACTGAGGATCGTTATGTGCCAGGTTTGAACTTGGGATTTGTCACACTCTGTGTATAAGAACAGAGCAAGTATTTTAAGGCTCTTTCATAACTTCTGCATTCCTGAACTGATTTGTTTTAATGCTTAACTGTTAAAACTGGACGAAGACTTGAGGAATAGTGATCACTGTGTGATCAGGGCCAACTTTGGCATGGCCAGACAATTAATGTTCTGAGCAGTATTGATTCAGAGGAATCAGTATTCGGAACTCCGTTGTTTGCAGATAAATGTGGACAGATCCGCTAATTAACAAGTGTCAGGACCCCAGTGTTCCCTTCTGGCTGAGTGCCTTGATAACTGTCTGCTGGGACCTGCCATCCCTCAGAGGAGCTGTCACATGGGGAGTTGGCCAGGCTTATGGGAGCCGCTTGCATTGGCCCAGGGGACCCTCAGAGCCAGGCCCAGTGCTGGTCTTTTCTGCGGTGGCGGAAAGATGCTTATCTGCATTGTCCACTTTGGTAGCCAGCAACCATCTGGGGCCATTGCAGATGTGGCCAGCGTGACTGAAGAGCTGGATGGTTTGTTTTGTTTTGATTAATTAAATGGTTACGTGCAGCCAGTAGCTCCCATCTGGGCCATGACCCCACAGTCTGAGCCTCAGTCTGGTGCTAAACTCTAAGGGTGATTCAGCGCTGCGTGCAGCCACAAGACAGTCTGGTTTATGGAAATAGGAACCGTGTTACCAAAGTTCGAGTAATAAAGATCCTCTGCTGCATTCTCTTCTCTGGCATGTGTTGACACATGTGCTTCATGTGTGTCGTTTGTGCTGCCCAGTGTGGAAGCCCTCTCGTGCCCTTGCACATGCCATCGGCACCGTTGCTGGCCGTGAATTTACCTGGTCCATTTGTTAACAGAATGGAATTGAGTTCTTTAACCTGATCACATGAACAGTATCACTTTAAGTGTTGGCTTAACATGTACTCTTTTTGTTTTTAGTCCCTGCGATATGACACCAGCTATTTTGTGGAGTATTTTGCCTTGGATCTCCTGATGGAAAATGGAGAGTGCTGTGGTGTTATTGCACTATGCATAGAAGACGGGTCCATACATCGCATAAGAGCAAAGAACACCGTTATCGCTACTGGGTAGGAATATCATTTTTTGCCCCATTGTAGCGATGGGGTCTCGCTGTTTCCCATGCTGGTCTCAAATCCCTGGCCTCATGTGATCCTCCCTCCTCGGCCTCCAAAGTTGTTGGGATTACAGGCGTGAGCCATCATACCTGGCCAGGAATCTAATTTTCATTTTATTTCTTTATAAAAATGAAGAACTTCCATTTAGAGTTTCTTTATTCTAGTGAAAATAGAGGCGTTGTAGAGTAATGGTTCAGACACAGGCCTCGACATAACTTCGTGAGGGTCGTGGTCTTCCTGGCTTTGGTTCCTCACCTATAAGGGGGTGACAGTGGCACCTGCCCTCAGGAGATGGCAGTGGCTGCCGTTCGGTCAAGGCCAGGAGGATCCCTGAGGGTCGTAGAGTTTATTGCTCCTGGTTGTAGATGAGGAAACTTGGGCCTGGAGGGTCACATGGGGTTTTCTGGTATAACTTTCCTTGCTTTAATGGATTCTGATTCTTAGAATAGATAATTTCTATTTCTTCACATGATGAAAATGAGTAAATTTCATTTGTACACTGTCAGTTTGTTGCTTTAGCCATTTTAAAAAACTAAAGAAAGTTTTTGTGCAACAAAGGAAACAATCAGCAAAACTACAGACTGGGAGAAAATATTTGCAAACCATATATCTGATAGGGAATTAATATCTGAAATATGTAAGGAACTCAAACAACTCAATAGCAAAAACAACCACCCAATTAAAAATGGGCAAAGGACTTGAATAGGCATTTTTCCAAAGAAGACATCCAAGTGGCCAGGCGGTGTATGAAAGAAGGCCCTTTCTCACTAATCGCTGGGGAAAGGCAGCTGAAACCCACGTGAGATACCACTTCACCCCAGTCAGAATGGCTGTTGCCAGAAAGACGAGATGACAAGTGCTGGTCAGGATGTGGATAAAAAAAAAAGGTAACCTCATACACTGGTAGGAATGTAAATTAGTACAACCATTATGGAAAACAGTATGGAGATTCCTGAAAAAATTAAAAATAAAACTGCTATATCATCCAGCAATCCCATTTCTTGGTATGAAGTCAGTAGCTCAAGGAGACATCTGCACTTCCATGTCCATTGCAGCATTATGCACAGTAGCCAAGGTCCGGAAGCAGCCTAAATGTCAGCGTCTGAAGAACATGTGGTGTGTAGACACCATGGATGTTAGTGACAGCATGGCGAACCTGGAGGGCAGTTGTTAAATAAACCAGGCACAGAAAGACAAACACTGCTTGATGTCACAATGTCACTTACACATGGAGTCTAAAAAAGTCAAACTTGTAAAAACAGAATAGAGCAGTGGTTGTCAGGGGCTAGAGGGGTGTAGATTGGGGAGATATTGGTTAAAGGTCCATCTCAGTTACAAGATGAAGTTCTGAAGATCTAATATACAGCATGGTGGCTATAGTTAATAACACGTATACTTAAAATTTGCTAAGAGAGTAGATATTACGTGTCTGCATCACAAAAAGGAAATTATGTGAGGTGGTGGGTATGCTAATTAACATGATTATGGCGATCAGTTCACATTGTATACTTAAATTGTCACATCATACACCTTAAATATCTATAATTTTAATTTGTCAAACATAACCACAGTGAAGCTGGGAAAACAATAAGAAAATCCATAAAAGTTTTCAAATTTTTATTATAAAAGTAATATATGTCAGGGAAACCCGATAAATAGCACAAAGCTAAAGTATACTCTGGGAGGTAGAGGCGGGCAGATTGCTCGAGGTCAGGAGTTTGAAACCAGCCTGAGCAAGAGCGAGACCCCGTCTCTACTATAAATAGAAAGAAATTAATTGGACAGCTAATATACATAGAAAAAATTAGCCAGGCATGGTGGCACATGCCTGTAGTCCCAGCTACTCAGAGGCTGAGGCAGAAGGATCACTTGAGCCCAGGAGTTTGAGGTTGCTGTGAGCTAGGCTGACGCCACGACACTCACTCTAGCCTGGGCAACAAAGCGAGACTGTCTCAAAATGAATAAATAAATAAAATACAGATGACAGTCCCTTCTGTCCCCCAGGCCTGTCCCCCTTGCCCAGGGTAGCAGCCCCTCCGAGTTGCGCCTGCACGTGTGTGGGGGCTGGGGTGTGTCGCACCAGATGCCCAGGGCTGCTCTGGCCATTCTGTGGTCGTGTCGGATGGGAGGTCCCGACGTGGCCACTGTGTAGTAGTCACTGCTGTTTGCCGTTTCCAGAGGCTACGGGCGCACCTACTTCAGCTGCACATCGGCCCACACCACCACTGGTGACGGCACGGCCATGATCACCAGGGCAGGCCTCCCCTGCCAGGACCTGGAGTTCGTTCAGTTCCACCCCACAGGTAGGACAGGACCCTTGCCTGGCAGGGGGCTCCTTTGTGTCTTGTAAACATGCAGTGCCTACTCAGTGCTCCTCTGTGGTTTCCCGTGCTAGCAGTCTTTTCATCATCAGATCTTTCAGTCTGTCAGGTCATTTCCTCAAGGGGAGTTCCCTGGTTCCCGCGGGACGGGGTAGGTGCTGTCTGTGTGTTCATCAGTAGCTCTAGCCTTGCCTTGGTGGCGCTTACCCTGTGCTAGAGCAGCGACTGTTCAGTGTCCCTCCTCTGGGCTAGGCTGTTGGCTCTTTGGGGTGGGGCAGTCTGTCTCGTTGACCTCTGTGCTGTGCCCAGCACTTGGTGGCCGACCCTGTTTGCCAAGTGCCCGCAGGCTGGGTAGGGGATCTGACTGGCGCAGTGCCGTAGGCACACTCAGTCTCATGGGGGAGAGGGCCGAGTTTACCTGGGAACGGGGCGTGAAGGCAGCACATAGCCGAGGTAGGACTCCTTGTCACGGGTGGGCCCTGGGCCAGCTCATCGGACAGTTGGTGCAATTGAGGGATTTGATGACATTAACACAGAAATGGTAGTTAAAGTCCTGTTTGGGGGGTGTTTTCCAGAAATGAACCGCAGAGAGAGACACACACATCCCTACCTGCCTCTCATCTGAGGTGACTGTTCTGGGTTCTTTGTGTGTTGCTTTTCTGACCTGTGGACTGAGGACACTCCCTGTGGAATACTCAAGAACCAGGGCTTTTTTTCCTCTTTGCTCTGTCAGTACATTCTTTCTGGTTCCTAGCGGGGATGGAAAATAAAAAATGTATTTGTTGACGATTTTTTTTTTTTTTTTGAGATGGGATCTTGCTCTGTGGCCCAGGCTAGATTGCAGTTACAGCTCACTGCAGCCTCAAACTCCTAGGTTCCAGTGATCCTCCCGAGCAGCTGGGACTATGGGCACATGGTACCAAGCCCAACTAATTTTTTAATTTTTTGTGGAGATGGGGTCTCACTGTGTTGCCCAGGCTGGCTCTCAAACTCTTGGCCTCAAGCAATCCTGTCGCCTCAAGCCTCCCAAAGTGCTGGGATTACAGGTGTGAGTCACTGCATCTGGCCTATTGGTTCTTTTTATTACTGTTCTTATCCGATAAAATGCCACTGAGCATCTGAATTCCATCTGTAATATATTTAGGGCTCCATTTCTGATGTTTCCTTTCCAATGTATGAGGAATAAACCACCAAAAAAAGTCATTGAAACTAGCAAAACTGGAATGCAGATGAAATGCAAGAATTTAATTCTTTTAAAAGCAAGATAATTGAGTGGGGAGGGGGGACATGGGCAATATATGTAACCTTAACACTTGTATCCCCACAATACGCTAAAATAAATAAATAAAAGCAAGATAACCCTTTTGGTAGTGTACTAATGAAAGTACTAGCTTTTGAATTATAATTTGGTCTCCATTGTTGAAATTCAAGAGCTTGGCATTTCTTGTTTTTCGTGACATTGAGGGACACAGGGCCATGGTTGAGAGCACATGTTGCTCAGGTTTGAATGTGGTTTCTGTGTTCTGCTGCATGAACTTGGATGGGTCACTGAGCTTTAATTTATCTCTGAGAATGGGGGTTGTGTTACCTGGGGTTGTCGTAAAGCGTATGCAAGTTAGTATCTGTAAAGCAGGTAGAACCGTCCTTAGCAAGTACTAATGTAAGTACTAACTATAGCAGTATTAAGCATCGTGCTTGCTATCTGGATACTTTAGATACGAATTCTCTAAGCTGGTTATTCTTAACCTAAACCTGTTACCACAATATCATGGTGCAAAAGAATGTTCAACAAAAACAAAACTTGATACATTTAGCACATCAGAGTATTGAACAGAGCCTCGTTCCCTTCCCATGGCAGTCCTCCCTGCTCCCTGGGGGGAACCAGTCTGCCCAGACCCGATACCCACACTTCCTACTGCTCACGTTTTCTCTTTCTCATTCAGTTTTTTGTGTAATGCCCTTTACATACCCTTTTCCTGTCTGCCCCTAAAAATGTCTTGAAGAAATATGCATTTGAAATATAGACATAGTCTTCATTATTTATAAGTATGTATTTTATTTTATTTTTTTCCAGGCATCTACGGTGCTGGGTGTCTCATCACAGAAGGGTGCCGTGGAGAGGGAGGCATTCTCATTAACAGCCAGGGCGAGCGGTTCATGGAGCGCTATGCCCCTGTTGCGAAGGACTTGGCGTCTAGAGATGTTGTGTCTCGATCAATGACTCTGGAAATCCGTGAAGGAAGGTCTGTGGGATTTGCTTCTAGAGATGTCTGAGTGGTGCCTGTGAGCCCTCGCACCCACTGCTCCATTGCTCCCTTTGGTGACTGTCGCATTTGCGTTTTAACGCCCAGCCTGGGGTCACTTCCGTGCGACCTTCAGCACCTCTCGCCCCGGCCTTAGTAGCTCCCATGAACAGTTAGCTCTGTTACTTGCTGGCTGTTGTCTGTTAGTTTGTGTTACTTTTCTTAAGAGCCACATTTTGAGAATTTTAGCTGGTTTAGTGTAAATCTTTCTCAAATCTGGAGCATAATTTGTCCTTGTGGGTGAGCGTGTGGTGGACACTGGGCACGGGAGGGAGAGACACACACACCCAGCCCGGAGTCGGCGCGCGGGCCCTGGGTGCTGGGCTGCGTGTCGTGCTCACGGTGCCCCAGCTGCTCTCTCTGTGTGGGGATCGTTGTCTTTCAGTCGAGCGACTTGAGGCTCTTCTAGCGCAGGACGCTGCTCTTTAATACAGATTCTTGTTAAATATCTGCTGGTGTGGCCTGTAGCAGTTTTACATGTTTATGTGAAAAAAAGAAGTCATGGTTTTTATTTTTATTTTTTTTTTTTTATTTTTTTTTTTTTTTGAGACAGAGTCTCGCTTTATTGTCCAGGCTAGAGTGAGTGCCGTGGCGTCAGCCTAGCTCACAGCAACCTCACACTCCTGGGCTCGAGCGATCCTTCTGCCTCAGCCTCCCGAGTAGCTGGGACTACAGGCATGCGCCACCATGCCCGGCTAATTTTTTATATACATATCAGTTGGCCAATTAATTTCTTTCTATTTATAGTAGAGACGGGGTCTCGCTCTTGCTCAGGCTGGTTTTGAACTCCTGACCTTGAGCAATCCGCCCGCCTCGGCCTCCCAGAGAGCTAGGATTACAGGCGTGAGTCACCGCGCCCGGCCAGAAGTCATGGTTTTTAGAGCACAGTCGTCCCTCTGTATCCATGGGTGCCACGTCTGTGGATTCAGCCAGCCAGGGTTGAAATAAAACTGCATCCTTACTGAACACTCACAGACCTTCCTTCTTCACTGTCCCTGGACAAAGCAATCTAACAGCTGTTTGTGTAGCAGTTACGTTGTATTAGGTATCGTAAGGGATCTAGAGATGATTGAGAGTGCAGGAGGATTTGCACAGGTTACATGCAAATACTGTTCTGTGTCAGGGACCGAGCATCTGCGGGTTTGGGAACCCACAGGTCCTAGAACCAATTCCTCATGGGCACAGAAGGTAACTGTTTGGCATGGAGAACCTCCTAAGGCATCTACGAGGAAAATGTAGCAGATACGGCCCCTAAGACTGGAGAGTGAGTCCAGCGAGGGCAGGGTTGTCCCTGCCCTATGGGAGGTGCCGAGAAAAGATGTGACGTCACTGTAAACAGAGGGCAGAATCTTTTCAATATCAAAAACGTTGAAACTTACATGCTTCAATGATTTTGTATTCTCAGGGCTTCTGTAGTTACCAATCTTTGCCTTATGATATGATGTTCTCTTTTTCCAGAGGCTGTGGCCCCGAGAAAGATCACGTCTACCTGCAGCTGCACCACCTGCCCCCTGAGCAGCTGGCCATGCGCCTGCCTGGCATTTCAGAGACGGCCATGATCTTTGCCGGCGTGGACGTCACCAAGGAGCCGATCCCTGTGCTCCCCACTGTGCACTACAACATGGGCGGCATCCCCACCAACCACAAGGGGCAGGTGACCGTGCCAGGCCCATCGCAGTTGTCCCTGTAGATCTTAGAGGAGAAGACAGATGCTTTCTTCAAAAAAGTACTGTGTTATTTAATAGATTGCACTTGCTTTAAATTACCGGTGCTATTACTGGAGCGGGGGAGGGATGCTGATAATAGTCCAGTTTACATTTACTCCTTAGTAGCAATTCATTATTAATAATTTCTTAATTTCTTCTTAGTAAATAGTTATATCATTTGCAATTTTTTCTATTTATAGTTACTCTCCTATGTGATCTCATTATTTTTTAGTGATCTCATTATTTTTTAACGATCTTGTAAATCAGGTGGTCTTTACAATCATAGCCTGTCATTCAGTCAGTCTGTTTTGGTCTCATCAGGCGAGGTGGGTGGGAATTGCTACTCTCTGCATAGGTGAGCAGTGGATGGAAGAGTATGCAGTAGTCCCCTCAGTCTCACACCCTCCCCCACTTGTGCTGCTCCCCAGTCTGAGCCCGGTCAGAGTCAGGCACAGAGGGGCAGCTGAGTCAGAGGTGGCAGGCAAGGTCCTAAGGAACACTGGATGTGAGGGGAGGTCGTAGATGCTGGCACTGGGGGTCCTTTGACCTACTAGGCACGGTGAGCGTTCAGGGGCAGAGGGGGAAGCGGAGGACACCTTCTGAGGGTTCCCTCTGAGGCCTTCACTTCTTCCCCTTCCCTGACCTGCCTGCGGCACAGACACCCTGTTGGGGGAAGTGGGCCTGTGGAAACATAGGCATCTTGATGTGTCATCTGAAATCTTATGTCCCACAGGTCCTGAAGCACGTGAACGGCCAGGATCAGGTTGTGCCCGGCCTGTATGCCTGCGGGGAGGCCGCCTGTGCCTCCGTGCATGGCGCCAACAGGCTCGGCGCCAACTCGCTCCTGGACCTGGTCGTCTTTGGCCGGGCGTGTGCCCTGAGCATCGCAGAGTCCTGCAGGCCTGGTACGTGCTTTCTGCAGGAACTGGGCTGTTCGGAGGCAAAGGGTTGGAGGTGAGGGGTTACGAGGTCTGGATGTGGTGAAATGAGCACAGGGGTTATCCAGAGGTCATCTGGGTTCTTCCCTAGGAAGTGAGGAAACAGAAAAAGGCAAGATGTATAGGGGGTGTTGAAACTGGATTGTTGACTGGGTAGGGGTCCTCACAGTTGAGAAGGTAAATTTTGGGGGTTACATTTTGTTTTTTCTAGTCATTATGTTCTGCTTAGAAAAGGCACTATTAGGAAATTATTATTTTAAAGGGAAGTTTATTACATATGACTTGCCTGAAATAAATTACTTATTTGCAATACTTTAAACAGTAGGCTTAAATGAATATATAACTTCTTGTTACTTAGAAAAACAATTTAGGCCATTCTAAGAGCAAAGTATAAATAATCTTTATTAAAGGAAAAGGGACAAAATAAAAGGCTGGATTGTGGTGCCCACCGTTAGTGATAGAATGGATTTCAGTGGGTGGTTTTCTTACGGTAGCTTAAAATAACAAGCAGGAGAGAAAGCACCATATGCTGGAATTGAGAGCCACTTACATACACTGAAAACAGAACAGTTACCATTGTTCCAGCCTTCTAGAAGGTCTCCACAGCTGGTATCCTGCCTCACTTACTCAGAATAACCAAGTGAGGGGGTGAGGCACAGGTGGGACCCCAGGCCCACATTCTTCCCATCATGTGTCACTCGTGTCAACAATTTATACACTGCTGTTTTTATAGAACAAAAGCTTTTGTACAGATCGAAGTGATGGCACAGAAACTGGTGCAGTAGTTTTAACCTACTAATTAAATGTACCCCCTTTTATGTTTGTGGTGAGAAAGATGCAGATAATAAAAAGGGCAAGTTACATTTCAGACACTGTCTCTTCCTGGACACGCACGCAGCTCGGGAGGCTGGCGCACGCAGAGGCGGTGCCTTGTCCCGAGTCGGCGTGGTCAGCCGCAGAGACAGTGCTGTCTGTCTCTCCTGCCGCCACAAGCCGAGCTCATCTCACTCGCTGGCCCTGTATCCATAGCAGTGAGAGCTGGTGCCCCTCCTCTCAGGGCAAAGCAGAGATTTTAGGGTGCCCTTTCTTTTAACATGAGAAGAAGTTTGATAAGAATACCTTGCACTTTTATATCTGAGGAATCTATAAACACTTTTAAAACTTTTTTTTTTTTTTTTTTGAGACAGAGTCTGGCTTTGTTGCCCAGGCTAGAGTGAGTGCTGTGGTGTCAGCCTAGCTCACAGCAACCTCAGACTCCTGGGCTCAAGCAATCCTGCTGCCTCAGCCTCCCAAATAGCTGGGACTGCAGGCATGCACCACCATGCCCGGCTAATTTTTTCTCTATATATTAGTTGGCCAATTAGTTTCTTTCTATTTATAGTAGAGATGGGGTCTTGCTCTTGCTCAGGCTGGTTTCGAACTCCTGACCTTGAGCAATCCGCCCGCCTCGGCCTCCCAGAGTGCTAGGGATACAGGCGTGAGCCACCGCACCCGGCCTAAAACTTTTTTACTCAGAAATAAGAAGGAGCAAACTACTCACACATCTCATGCAGTGTGCTATGGAGACAGAGTCGAAAGGCCACACGCGTGTGGTTGTATTTATGTGACATTCTGGAAATGGAAAAAACTGCAGTGAGGAAAGTGGGTTGGTGGTTGCCTAGGCTATGTCCTGATTGCATGGGCACTTAACATAGCTCTGTGCTTGTCAAAACCTGAAAAACCCTACACTGAAAATTGTGAATTTATTTTATTGTCTCTTAATTATGCTTTAATTTTTTTAAATGAGAAGAAAGGAAAAAATGTTTGTACCACTTCCCCCAAAATGTAAATTTTTTAAACATTTAAAAAGTTCAGGCCAGGCCCCGTGGCTCATGCCTGTAATCCTAGCACTCTGGGAGGCTGAGGCGGGAAGATCGCTCAAGGTCAGGAGTTCGAAACCAGCCTGAGCAAGAGCAAGACCCCATCTCTACTAACAATAGAAAGAAATTAATTGGCCAACTAAAAATATATAGAAAAAATTAGCCGGGCATGGTGGCGCATGCTTGTAGTCCCAGCTACTCGGGAAGACTGAGGCAGGAGGATTGCCTGAGCCCAGGAGTTTGAGGTTGCTGTGAGCTAGGCTGATGCCACAGCACTCTAGCCGAGCAACAGAGTGAGACTGTCTCCAAAATAAATAAATAAATAATAAAAAAATAAAAAGTTCAGTCCTATATCATCTATTGATTAGGTTAAAAAAAAGAAAAGCCAACAAATTTTAAATCTTACTATATATTCTGATTGTGGTAGGTGGTTATATGCATCTATCCATGTGTTAAAATTTATAGAAATGTACCAAAAGAAAAATAGTCGTTTTTACTGAATGTTCAGTTTTTAGAACGTTATAAACAGAAGGAAAGGAAACAGCCTTCCTAGAAGCACTTGGCAGGACTTGAGAGCAGTCAGCGTCCTCATGCCTTGAGTCAGGTGGGCCAGGGGCATGTGACTGTGTATCTCCTGTGTTCCATACCTCTGTCTTCTGCATGTATTATATATATGTAATATAATATAATAATATTATCATTATATTACTTCTTGAAAAATGTCATCACAAAAAAACTTTGAAAAAAATTCTCAAACCATCTTTTAGAAAGGCAAGAGCTGGCCAGGTGCAGTGACTCACGCCTATAATCCCAACACTTCAGGAAGTCAAGGTAGGAGGATTGCTTGAGGTCAGGAGTTCGAGACCTGCCTGAGTGACATAGTAAGACCCCGATTCTACAAAAAACCAGAAAAATTAGCAGGGTGTGATGGCACATGTCTATAGTCCCAGCCACTCCAGAGGCCGAGGCAGGAGGATAATCTAAGTCCAGGAGTTTTGAGGTTGCAGGGAACTATTTTTGTGCCATTGCACTCTAGCCCAGGGCGATAGAGACCGTCTCAAAAAAAAAAGAAAGGTGAGAGCTGCAGATCTTGAGGACCAGGTAAGAGCAGGTGAGTCAGAATCAGACAAGTCCAGCACACACCTTCGCCTCGCTGTCTCTGGTAGCCACCGGCAGGCTGACCCCTCAGCAGCATTGGAGGGTGTCGTTTTTCCCCTTAGTGCAGTAACAGAACAAGATCTGTTTGTATACATATTTAAATTTTAATTTTTGAGATTCCTTCTAGTTAGGTCATTCCGAGATTACTTCATGGATACCAGCCACTGTATTTGTCCCACATCAGTAGATGGTTCCTTGGGTGAGGGCAGGCCAGGCAGTGTGTCGGCTCAGGTCACTGCTGCGTTTTCTGACTCCTCGAATGGCTGCGACACACGTTTGTGTGCCATTCTAAACTCATATGGTTTTTCTAAGTGTTTTTAAAAATTAAATTCTAGCTTTTTTAAAAATTTTATTTTAGGAGATAAAGTTCCTTCAATTAAACCAAATGCTGGGGAAGAATCCGTCATGAATCTTGACAAACTGAGATTTGCTGATGGAAGCATCAGAACATCGGAGTTACGACTCAACATGCAGAAGGTAAGCGCCCGGGCCACTCTGGCGCGCACAGACACTGGCTGCCTGGCTGGCCCTGCACTGGTGTGTGGAGGCGCAGAGGAGCGGGACAGAATAGAAAAGAGGTCAGAAGGCCCAGATTAGATCAAAGTACCACACTCCTTTGCCACAGAGAGGCTGGAGGTCAACAGTCCAGGGCAGAATTAGTGCCTGCACAGCATCAGGGACAGCCTTCTGGGTCACGCGTGCCAGAGCGCGGCTTCCGTCCCCAGACTGCTGTAGCCTGTAGGGGGAAGACCAGCGGAACGTCGGAGAAGCACAGCCCCAGCTTCCTCCTGTCAGGGTTCCTGGGCGTCCAACACGACTCTCGTGCTCACCTCTCTTGCTCAGAAATCAGTCGCACAGTCATGCCTAGCTTCCAGCGACTCTGGAGATGTCTTTACGCTCGGCCTGCTGCTGCCCTAAATGCACTCAGGTGGGAGGAGAGTGAGCATCGGGTGAGAGCTGGTCCCTGCAGCCTGTGCTATCTGAGCGTTGGCCTTCTAGACTAGGACGTCCAGTGGGACCCTCTGTGGTGATGGAAATATTCTGAGTCTTTGCTGTCCATTGTGATAGCCACTAGCCACAAGTGGCTGCAGATCACTTGGAATATGGTCAAAGAAACTGCATTTTCATTTTATTTCTTCAGTTTTTTTTTTTTTTTTGCCACAGGTTAATCTGGTTTATATTTCAATTTTTAATATAAGTAGCTATACGTGGTTAGAGTCATTGCATTGGAAAAAACACAGGTTTGGATCAATAAAAATGGGTAAAACAGGAAACAGTCAAATTCTTCTTGTACAGGGATTTATTTTTGAGACAGAGTCTCAAAGCTCTATGGCCCGAGCTGGAGTTCTGTGGCATCATCATAGTTCACTTCGACCTCAAACTCCTGTGCTCAAACGATTCTCCCACCTCAGCCTCCTGAGTCGCTGGGACTACAGGCACATGCCACCATACCCAGCTGATATTTCTATTTTTTGTAGAGATGGGGATCTCACTATGTTGTTCAGGCTGGTCTCAAACTCCTGGTCTCAAGTGATCCTCCCACCCCAGCCTCCCAAAGAGTTAGGGTTACAGGTGGGAGCCACCATGCCCAGCCTAATACAGGGATTCTTGTCTGTGAGTGACAGTCTCTGTCTTCTTGAGATTGTTTGCAAGAATTTCTTCATGTGAATATTTTCTAAAAAGAAGCCCATTGCTTCAGTCACATTCTGAAAGAAGTTCAGCGGCATACACACAGACACTACCAAAAAAGAAAGGTTACCTGCTTCCATTCTGAGAATTCTATGTGCTTCTATATTCAAGTGAGGCTGAGGCTTCATGGAATGGTGAGAGCAGCATGAGCAAGGTGCAGTAGGTCAGGCGATACTCTGCATGACCTGCGTGGGGTCGCAGGCCAGCTAGGACAGATGGAGTCATTGCGTGAGGTAGTGGGGACCTGTGCTAGGATGTGGAAGTGGCACGTCCATGAGATCTTGAATAACCAAGTAAGGGTCATCTTGGTACTCCCTGTGCGCCAGGCACCTTGAGATGCTAGAGCCAGCACTGAAAACAGAGACAAAAATTCTTACACTCTGGAATGTGTATTTCAATGGAGGAAGTCATTTTTCTGCTGATTCCAGCTAATGTATAATAGTGACAACCAAAAAAAAAATGAAGGCCGGGTTCAGTGGCTCATGCCTGTAATCCTAATACTCTGGGAGGCTGAGACAGCGGATCGCTCAAGATCAGGGGTTCGAGATCAGCCTGAGCAAGAGCAAGACCCCATCTCTACAAATAGAAAGAAATTAATTGGCCAACTAAATGTGTGTGTGTGTGTGTGTGTGTGTGTGTGTGTGTGTGTGTGTGTATAAACTAGCCAGGCATGGTGGTGCATCCGTGTAGTCCCAGCTACTCAGGAGGCTGAGGCAGAAGGATCACTTGAGCCCAGGAGTTTGAGGTTGCTGTGAGCTAGGCTAACGCCACGGCACTCTAGCCCTGGCAACAGAGTGAGACTCTGTCTCAAAAAAAAAATGAAGCACATATTGAAAAAGAGTAGGTAAAGTTATCATTATTTATAAGTATGCTTTCCTAAAATTTCTGAGAGAATAAACTGAAAAACCAATAGAAGTAATGGAAGAAGGTAGTAAAGTGCCTCGATAAAAGGTTTGCATGTAAAGTGAGTAGCTTTCAGTCCTCCGGCAGCGACCCACTCGTCATTCAAACAGCCCTCTCGTTCACGTTACAGCTGGACATGTGTAAATGCCGTGGATGGACTTAGCCAGAAATATGTTAAAAAAATATGGAGAATATATGCCTACTAAAGGACAGGAAATACTATTGAATATTTTGTAGATTCTAAGATGCAGTTTTTCCCCATGTATTCTTCCTGAAAATCCAATAAGTTGATGATGTGCATTGCAGTTTCACAATAACATATTAGTCTAAAGAAAATTAGATGAAATGTCTCCAGATAAAATCATAAAGCTAAAGACATGACATTCTCTGATGTTCATTCAGATCAGGGAACACAGCAGAGGCTGGGGGGGCCGCGCGGTGCTGTGGGGCATCTGGGATGGCGAGGTTTCTCAGCAGCGAGTAAGGGGAGGTGCGTTCTGTAAGTGGTGCCCGTCCATTTGGTAGGAAACAAAGGTAGATGCTTTATTCTCAGCATACCTGAAATAAACTTCAGATGTGCTTCGTGGCACGTCTTACACACTATGAAGCTGTAAAGGCACGTGATCTATAAAGAGCGTCCGCAGCACAGCCAGTAGGCCAGTAGCCCGTTAGAAGGTGGGCAGAGGGTCCCCTGGCCCCTGACTTCCCACTCCTGATGACCTGCTGCCTCTGCACCCCTGCTCACCCGCGCGCCATTGCGGCACCTCCTGGCGTGTGTCCCAGCAGGGCTGTGTGGTTCATGTCATGTTGCCACTGGAGTTCTGCGGCCTGCACCGGCTGTTCATTTGTCAGGGGCACGGGGAGGTACTGCTTCCTGGCTCAGAGCACCGCGCCGCACACGAGGTCTGCGTGGCATCGCCGTACTGGCCGTGCTCCACAGACTCTGCTGCCAGAGGTGCAGTGCTGCCCTGTAAATGGTGTCTGTGGACTCCTCCTAAGACATACTTGTGATGGAAACGTAGAAATTATTTTTAAACCTTTAATCAAAAATTTATTTTAAGGCCGGGCGAGGTGGCTCACGCCTGTAATCCTAACACTCTGGGAGGCCGAGGTGGGAGGATCGCTCAAGGTCAGGAGTTCGAAACCAGCCTGAGTGAGACCCTGCCTCTACTAAAAATAGAAAGAAATTAATTGACCAACTAAAAAATATATATACAAAAAATTAGCCGGACGTGGTGGTGCATGCCTGTAGTCCCAGCTACTCGGGAAGCTGGGGCAGGAGGATCGCTTGAGCCCAGGAGTTTGAGGTTGCTGTGAGCTAGGCTGACTCCACGGCACTCACTCTAGCTTGGGCAGCTGTAAGTGAGACTCTGTCTCAAAAAAAACAACTTTATTTTAAAATTCAGAGTAATAGGCCAAGCGCAGTGGCTCACGCCTATAATCCCAGCTCTCGGGAAGGCTGAGGCAGGGGGATTGCTTGAAGCCAGGACTTTGAGACTAGCCTGGGCAACATTGCAAGACCCTGTCTTTACAAAAAAATAAAAATCAGAGTATGAATTTCCTAGTTTTCTGTTTAATTTACATAAATGTTTTACATACAATGAAATGTGAAAAACAATTAGGTCCGAAGGTTAAGCAGTTCCTGGTATGGCTTCTTTTGTGGATTGAAAGTTTATGAGTGATACTTTGTGTCACAGTCGATGCAGAGTCATGCCGCGGTGTTCCGCCTGGGGAGCGTGCTGCAGGAGGGCTGTGAGAAGATCAGTCAGCTCTATGGAGACCTGAAGCACCTGAAGACCTTTGACAGGGGTGAGTGGTCAGCGGCTCCTCTGCGCGGCTGAGGGCTGCCTTCTGTGGGTGGCTGTGTGTCCCGCTCAGCATATCTGCGGGCGGCCGTCTGTCCTGCTCAGCACATCTGCAGGCAGCTATCTGTCCTACTCAGCACATCTGCAGGTGGCTGTCTGTCCTGCTCAGCACATCTGCAGGTGGCTGTCCTGCTCAGCACATCTGCAGGTGGCTGTCTGTCCTGCTCAGCACATCTGTAGGGGGCTGTGTGTCCTCAGCACATCTGCAGGTGGCTGTGTGTCCTGCTCAGCACATCTGTGGGGGGCTGTGTGTCCCGCTCAGCACATCTGTGGGGGGCTGTGTGTCCCGCTCAGCACATCTGTGGGCGGCTGTCTGTCCTGCTCAGCACATCTGCAGGCAGCTGTCTGTCCTGCTCAGCACATCTGCGGGCGGCTTTCTGGGTGGGCCCTGCACATGGCTGATTGGCGGTAGCCAGCAGCCCAGCCAGTGGCAGTGTGCTTGCCAAGCCCATGGCCACAGCCTGGATAGCCTGTGTGACCAGATCGCCCCATGGGCCTCGTGTTGCCCCCAGGAATGGTCTGGAACACAGACCTGGTGGAGACCTTGGAGCTGCAGAACCTGATGCTGTGTGCGCTGCAGACCATCTACGGCGCTGAGGCACGGAAGGAGTCTCGGGGTGCTCACGCTAGGGAGGATTACAAGGTATGCCCCTCACCACGTCCCAGTGCACCTGCTGTTTCTCCCACCTGGTGTTGCTAACTCCATGCCTACATTTTCTCTGCATTTCATTTCATTTTCCCAACAGGAAGTTGAGGAAAATGCTGTTTTGTTTTTTTTTTTCCTGATAATTTTCATTCCCTTGCTCGCCATCGTCAGTACCCATGAGGCCTTGTTCTTTCTTGATCAGCACCTACTGCTGCCAGCAGTGGCATCTTGGCAAAACGTGCCTTGTTCACCCTGGGGCCAGGGTCAGAGTGTAGCCAGAGTGCCATGGCTGGGAAATGCTAATTTACTGAATTAAAATGATGGGAAAATCATTATTTCAGACCTGCCCTGTGATATGGAAAAGGTATCATAGATCCTGATCTTTGGTCAGGTGAACTGATTTTTGTGCAGAGCACATGTGTCAGATTGTGCCAGAAAAGAGTATTTAGCATAGGATAGCGAAAAACATAGAAAGGGAAGCTTGGCGTGTGAATGCAAGTTCAGGATAAACTGCATCAGCGAAAGGATCAAGATTTTCTACAGGGCAGATGCACAGGCTTTGGCTCAGGACGGGGTATGGGTTGCCGACGGCCTTTCTGATCAGCTGAACGTGAGTGAATGAGAAGGTTGGCTAAGCAGGAGAAATCAGGTTTTTATTTACTGTGAAATTGTATTGCTCTGTCCTCCACGAATCGGAGCCATGTACTGGGATTGGGTTTGCCTTGTACGCAGTGTGAAGGGAGGGATTGGTGAGCATGTCTCTAGTGTGTACAGAAGGACAAGAAGCTTCTCCACGGTTGGTCATGCACGGGGCTGAGAGGAACGAATCTTCATTTCATTCAGTTACAGCAGATACACAGGTGGAGCCCATGGGAGCTTGTTCTGCAATTACATATTTAGGAATTGAGGACCATTGAAGCCCCTCTGTCTCCCTTCCCTCTGTCCATCCACTGACCCACCTCACTTAGCAGAAACAGCCAAGTCTTTGGATCTTTTGGGGTTTTTTGAAGAGGCTCTTACAAGTCTTATCCATTCCTATGTGCAAGATTTTCCTTAATAGCATTCAGCTTCTCTTTGAATTTTTGAAAATTTTAATATAATTGCTAAAATCAAAAACATTTAAGTAAAAACAAAGTGAAAAAAAAGGTTGAGGCAATCTCCCAGAGTGTGAAACAAAAAGTCAAAGTATTCGATGAACTTTTAGGTACGTGAGGGATATTATCTAACAGCAAATACAGAAACGGATCACTCTGGATCCGCACAGCCGGCTTCAAACTCCTGACCAGGCTGTGGCCTCTGTGGGTTCTGAGCTTGTCCCTGGTGCCCTCGTGGCTGAAGGGCAAGTGGCGTGAACTCAGGGCCTGGCAGACTGGTCTCGTGTGCGTTACTCTAGGGCTGCCGCACCTTCTGCTTGTGTTGCTGTAAGTGTGATAAGCATGTTGGCGTTTTTGGCCTCAGGTGCGGGTCGACGAGTATGACTACTCCAAGCCCATCGAGGGGCAGCAGAAGAAGCCCTTTGAGGAGCACTGGAGGAAGCACACCCTTTCTTATGTCGACATCGGCACCGGGAAGGTACATAGGGTTGGGGGGACTTGTCACCGTGCGCTGATGCCCCTGCTGCCCTGCTATGCGCTGGGAAGAAAGCCCAGATTTAAATCAGCAGTTGACAGAGTGGAGGCACCACTGAAAAAGACTGTCAGTTGGGCTTCTGGCTGGAAGCAATCCAGTGCCTGCAGGCTGTTCTGAGGAGCCCAAAGAAGGGTCAGCTCTGTGATGTGAGCCAGATGGGGGTCGCTGGGGAGGGACCAGGTGTACAAGGCCTAGTGGCAAAGGAGGAGGGAAGCCAGGGTCTTCAGGTGGGAGGCATAGCCACTACCAGAAGTCCACCTGGAGGCAGCTGCCGGGCAGCCCAGGGGCGAGGAGCTCAGATACTGAGGACCAGCTGGGTGGGCAGCATGTGGGGAACCAGCCCCTGGGGTTGCCGTGGAGGGCTGTGGTCTGTTCTACTGAAGCATAATTCACTGGGCACTTCTGCTGGGCACCAGAATTCAAAAATAATGAAGATATAAAGTATCTACCATTAAGCTTTCTATAGCTTGTAACACATTGTCTTATGAGCATTTACCTGTGTCCACAGAAGTTAAGGTTGAGCTCTGCTATCACTTGTATAGCACACCTAGTGTGTCCTTAATTCAGGCAGCTGGTCATTTTCATAATTCGCATGAAGGCCATTTTCTGATGGTGCGTAGAAGCCAGGTTTCCCTGCTTTAGCCCAGCCTGTTTTAATAATGTTTGGAGTTTTTTGTGATTGTAAAAGAAATAACATGCTCATTTTAGAAAGTAAAACAGAATCAAATAAAAGCCCATCAATCAGGGATACCTATTACCATTTTGAAGTATTTGGAAGTCTTGAGTGTACATATACATACTTTTTCCTATATGTGTACAAATTTGTGTATACAGGTTGAGTATCTTTTATCTGAAATGCTTGGGACCAGAAGTGTTTCAGGTCTGGGGTATTTTTCAATTTGGGATATTTGCATTATACTTGCTGGTGGAACAGCCCTAATCTGAAAGTCTGAAATCCTCGAAGTGCTCCATGAGCCTTTCCTCGAGTGGCATGTCATTGCTCAAAGAGTTTCAGATTCTGGAGCATTTGGAACTTTTGGATTATGGGTGTTTAATCTGTATAAATACTTTCTAGTAGAAAAACTGGAACTAAGTAGATGGTTTAACATACAGTGAGATGGTACATACGAGGTTTCGCCTCTTCGTGATGTAAGCGTTTCTGTAGAGCACTGAGAGTCTGTGTGGTGGTGTTTGATTGCTCTCCTCCGCTGTGCCGATTTACCGTCATTGTGTGGTTCCCCGTCATGCATGTACCTCATTTCCACTTTGTTACTGAAAAAATACTTCAGTGAATACCTTTGTCTTTAAGTTCTGACAGCTGTAAATCTAAATTTTTTCAAAAGCAAGTAACACAAAATGGCAGTTTGCTTGTGACTCACCACCGACTATTCTTTTTAAGGTCACTCTGGATTACAGACCTGTCATCGACAAAACTCTGAACGAAGCAGACTGTGCCACGGTCCCCCCAGCCATTCGCTCCTACTGATGAGAGGAAATGCGGTGACCACAGAATCAGCTTTGTAATTATGTACAGTAGCTCACGCGCATGTCATGTCATAATGGCCTTTATAAAACTCTGCACTTAGCTTTGTCCCTTGCTTTATTCTTTTTTTTTTCCTTGAGACATAGTCTCACTTTGTTACCAGGGCTGGAGTGCAGTGGTGTCATCACAGCTCACTGCGGCCTCTAACTCCTGGGCTCAACAAATCCTCCTGCCTCAGCCTCCCAAGTAGCTGGGACTACAGGTACCACCACCACACCCAGCTAATTTTGTGTGTGTGTGGTAGAGACGTGGTCGCCCTCTTGCTCAGGCTGGTCTTGAACTCCTGAGCTCAAGCAGTCCTCCCGTCTTGGCCTCCCAGAGTGCTGGGATTATAGGTGTGAGCCACAGCACCCGGGCCCTTGCTTTATTCTTGTGAAATGATAAGACTGGACACAATTCTTGAAGCATAAATGAACAAACTTCATTTCCAAATCTGTTTAAAATACTGTACTGTTTGGCTTTAGGCATATTTGTTGACCTGAAATATTAAATATGATTATCTTTGTGTTTTGTTACGTCAATATCCAGATATTGTGTGGTTGTAGTTTATTTCTAAGTAAAAATGAATTTTGGTTTGTGACAGCAAATGAAGAAAACATTTCCTCCTTGTTCCAGGCAGATGGTTTACTAGGTGAGCATGTGACTTCAGTTATTTAAATAACCAAATACTAAATGAAGTGACGTGAGAATAATTAGGTTTCTTTATTTTTAGGCTATTCTTTTTATTGAACAATGAATTTATTCTTTCCAAAATTTGTCATTCCAAAAAAAAATACTATAAATTTTTCCTTAAAGTATCTTTTCGGTAAGAAATATTTTTATAAGGCCAGCCTTGCATTAACTTTGCATTTGTAGGCCATGGCCATTGTAGGGCTTAGAGCTGGGCAGGGACCACACAGTGGCCAGGCTTTAGGGACAGACAGACTATATTCTGCTCACGTACAGTGCCCAGGAGGAGTTGTGTTCCTCAAGTGGTAAATTCCTTATCCATTCTTTGTGCCAGGTGCTGGGCTAGACTTCGCAGGATGTGTGGAAATTAAGAGCGAGTAATAGGTGTGGCCCTTGACAATCAGATAGAAACATCTGGGTGTGATAAATACAGAGTCAGTATCTGTTTAGATTCTTGACCAGAAGTGACACACAAAAAAAGCTGGTTAATGGAAATCTACCTAGCCACTAAAAATGACATAGGAATTTTGAGTCAGTTACATATTACATTTAGCTTACTTTTCTTTTTTGGGGGGGTGGGGGATAATCTAATGTCTTTGTTGGCAGTAAGTAGGTGGAGAAAACAACACATCACATGCAGGAGACAATGACCATGTTATGCCCACATAACGGAGCACTCCTCTGCAATGACAAGGAATGAACTGTTGGTATACAGAGCCGCGCAAATGAATTGCAAAATCATTCTGCTGAGTAAGAGAAGCTGAATTTAAAAAAGAGTACATGTCTGTGTGATCCATTTATATGAACTCTAGAGAATGAAAACTAAGGTATAATGACAGAAAACAGATCTGTGGTTCCCTGTAGACTTGGGGGGAGGAGAGATTACAAAGGGACAGAAGGAAAATTGTAGGTGAAATATGTTTATTATCTTTTGCTAATTATACCTCAAGAAACATACAGCTTTTGGTTAAAAATGCTAACCAAAAGGAATTCTAAGATAAAGTTTATCATCTATGTGATTGGTGAGCATTCAAAAGTTTGCTTATCGGACTGTCTTTGAGGAGCTGTCGACACAGGGACTCCCATGTGTCACTGGTGGGAACACAGAGCTTTAGTTACACCCTCACGGAAGAGGATTTGCCAACAAACAAAACTACATATGCATTTATCCTTTGCCCCAGCAGTTCTAGGAATCTACAGATTATTCACTGTGGCATTTGCAATATTCAGGCCTAAATATTGTACTATCATTTGCTGAAACCAAGGGAAAAAAGGTTGTATGTAAAATACCTGTTAAGCCTCTCCCAAGAGCCCGGGAGGGGAAGCCTGCCTGTGGTGTTAACAGGAGTTGGGTGCCCAGCTTAACCGTAAGATCTCTTCCCAGAAAGGGGCAGGGCAATTGGGTTGAACTAGAAAAGAATGAGCAAAGACCTCATCTTCCAGCGAGCAGGGGGTTTTACATTTTACCTTCAAGTTACATTTTACCTTCAGGGCAATTGGGTTGAACTAGAAAAGAATGAGCAAAGACCTCATCTTCCAGGGAGCAGGGGGTTTTACATTTTACCTTCAAGTAGGAGAGGGGGAACAGGGTTCCCAGAAGTTCAGGAAGAACAGAATAAGTGGCTCTTTTAGTGTTAAACAGAAAATCAACCCCCTTGCCTGAGGCTTGGCCATTTTGATGTAGCGAGGTGGAGCTGGCTCCAAAGCCACCGGGCAGTCACTGGAGCAGTCCCAGAAGTGGTGCGGAGGGTGCCAGCTCAGGGTGGCCCAGTGGTTCCAGAAAGTGAGTGTGGTCTCTAGTCTTAAGAAGAGGGCACAACCTGGGGAGCCGCTTCCTGGGGCTTTCCTTGCTCCAGTGACCCAGCTGGCTGCAACTGAAGCAGGGCTCAGGTCCCTGAGAAGGGCGTGGTCCTGACTCTCTCTTGCCTGGCCCTCTTGAGTAACCATCTCTGATTTCCTCCTATAGTGGTAGCCACCATTTGGAAAACTTCCTGTTCTCAGGCCCATTGCTGGTCCCATTCTCTTTTCCTCTCTCCCCTCATCTCTGTTATTAAAGACCTTGAAAGCCAGGTCTAAAAGTTTGCACTTGTGGAGTTAGAGGCCCCTTTTTCTAAGTCTTTGGAGTTCACACCGAGTATCGAGTATTGGGGGCTGACTGGAAGATGAAGTGAATTGCTGAAATAGACTGTCCCTCTCTGGTGTTAGGGTCAAAGTCAATACAGGACAGATAGCCCCAGATAGTTGTGGAAGGTATAGTGCTGGGTTTGTATCCTGGCTCTGAGTAATTTATAATGACTTCTGGCCCAGAAACCTCCCTGAGAGGGAGCTGGTGCACAGGCGGGGAGGGAGTTTGGGATGGCTGGCCATTTCAAGCATGGCCAGGCGAGAGTGGCAGGGGAGAATTAGGGGAGAGTGGAGATGGTGGGGTTAAATAAAGGGTTTGATGATGGTGCCAAAGGAGGGAGGTGAGGTGGAAATGGAGCCAAAAGGGAAACCTCATCTGGGTCAGAGGATGGTGGGGGGGAGATGTAGAGGTAAGAAGTAACACATGCAGGTGTAGCAAAGATCTGCATGTCAGGTAAGTTCAAAGCAAGTCTGAGTGTAGGGAGCCTCAGACCCCTGCCCAGCCAGTAGCAATAAAGGTCTAGTTGAAGAATGGTATTATGATTAAGGGATCCATTCTCAAGCCAGATCTTCAGGTCGTCTAATTTATATTGTAGCCAGGCTACATTGCAATACAAAGCTAAATGTTTGGGCTGGAGGTTGGTAAGTCCCAAAGTTTTCAAATTCTTAAGGAGACATCCCAGTCGGGAGTCTTCATGTGGGGCCTACTGAAGGTTGCCCATGGTGACAACCAGAAGAAAGAAAAGGACTTTTCAGGGATGGCCATATGTCAAAAGAAGAAAGTCTAAGAGGGGCATCCCTGACTCAGATGACCTTGAGATCTGATCAGACATCAGGTATCCCTGAGACCTGAGTCAGACCGAGACCTAGAAACCTAGAGAGCTGCCCAAACGGCAGGAGTCCCTGAATTCTGACCGAGATCAGACCCTGGAGGTCTTCCCCAAAGCCAGGTGTCCTGGGTCTGGGTGAGCTGAGAGGTGGTTAGGAAGTGTCCTTCCAAGGCATCTCCCGAGAATTGTAGATCCAGTATGGGGTTTTCCATTCTCAACCAAAACCAAACCAAAGCTACCACTCTTAGCCTCGTGCATATGACTACTTCCAGAGCCCAGGAGACCTCGAGTACCGAATGGTGTTGAGGGCATTGAGAAGGATGTCCTGGGAGTTGTGCACAGAGGAGGGAAGTCTTGAGACAGAGGTAGGAAAGTGAGTCCCCATACAGTCCACCAAAATATTAGGGAAAGGGTTCCTATTGCAAGCTGAGAAAGAATTTTCAGAGATAAGAATAGATTTTAAAGCAAGAAGTTTGTTTTACTTTCCAAGGGAGGAAAGAGCACAGCATGAATGGAAGAACTGGGAGTTCCAAAGGTGAGTGGCTTGGGCTTTTGTTGGGATAAAGGATAGAGTAGTTATTGCTGGAAAATGCTAACAGGAGGGGCAGTTTTGGTTTTTTTTTTCCTTCTGTACTAGACTGGCCTTATTGCACTCCTCAGAATGTGGTCTGGCAGATGTGGAGGAGGATACATGCTTCTGTCTGCTTAGTACTGTTTTCCAGTTCTGTAAAACAAGTTCTTAAAAAAAAAAAACAAAAAAACAAGCCACGAGTGGTTAAGCAAACAAAGGGATGGTTGTGAACAGCAATTTTTTTTCCTGTTAGATGGTTTACTAGCAATGCCATCCTTATAGGAAGTAGTAATATGGGTGTCTGAGCAACATTTGATTGTTAGGACAGTGAGTTAAAAACTAGCACAGGTACCTCTGAAACATGATAGATGGCAAGAGAAGAGCCAATTTGGTTTCAAAGAAATAACTGATGGGGTGGTTACCTTATGTCTGTGTCTACTACTTCTAACTCAAACCCTCAAACTACTTTTATGAATATTGAGAACAAGACAACCTCTGGGATGTGGGTAGTCTAGAAATGTAAATTTTTATGGTACTCCACTAATTAATGAGCCACAGGATAGAATATTTCATATTGAAAATGTTTTGTAGGTGTGGGTTTCATGGTTTAAAAATAAACCCACACATGTTCAGAGAATTGACAAACCAGAGAAATTAAAAATTGCATCACTATGAAAAGGAAGTAGAATACTGCCCAGAGGGAAAATGAAGATAGTTTCTAATATGGGTCAAATGAAGCAGAAAGGTGAGATGTATGGTAAATTGTTTCAGACCTGCCCTCTCCAATACCATAGCCACATGTGGCTACTTACATTTAAATTAATTAAAATGACATACAATTTAAAATTCAGTTCCATCACCTTGATGTGTCAGGTGCTCAGGGGTTCCACATGGTGAGTAGCTGCCCCACTGGACAGAGCAGACGCAGACCAAGCCACCACTGTGGACAGCGTGTCAGCCAGCACTTATGCAGACATCTGGCGACACCCGTTATATTGAATAGTGTGTATCTGACAAATTGCAAATTGTCCACCACTCAGTGAGAAGTCTGAGTTAAATAAGAAGTGGTAGGTCATTCTCTTTCATGCCAAATTCTGACGGGAGAATATTGGTTGGAAAACAGGAGCCTTGTCATCCTGAGACTGGGTGGGGTGGGGTGGTCTGCTGTCCCTGGAGTGCTATAGCAAGGAGGCTGAACAAGGGAAAGTGAGTGGAAGAGGAAAGCTCCTCAGTGTACAAATGTGCAACCATCCGTAACCCTATGAGAATAAGTAATGGACTAGGTGGCTTCAGAGGGATGCCATGTTAGGTGTGTGTGCAAATACATGTGTACAGAGGACAGCATGGTCATTCACTTAACAAGTATTTATTCAGACCTACTACATGCCAAGGACACAGGAACAAGACGGTGCGCTGTGGAAAGCATCAGGAACACTAGCATCTGCAGAAAGCCAATGCTTAGAGAAACATTTTCAGAGAAATTAGACCATAGGAAAGACTGGCCCAATATTTGGATTCATAATGTGATTGACATTAATGTAGGGAAGAATATTATCTTTCAATTTCTCAACTCCTGGAAAGTTTAGAACAGACCTGGTTTGGAGGAAATTGAATCTGAGATAGGCAAGAAGATAGTGGCACCTAGATGATTCAAATGATGGAGTCAGCAGAAACAGGGCCAGGAGATGCCCTGGCTCTTTCTGTGGGCAGACGGTGGTCTCCACTGTACCTTCCTGCCCTTTCGTAGGTGGCAACAGGACCCAGGCATAAGACTATAGAGAGGACTCACGAAAGGCAAGATTGTCTCCTAGCAGCACAACCCAATGGCTGACAGGGTGCAGACTCAGCTAGAGATTCCTGAGAGTAGGGTCGCAGTAAAGGAAGGGAATGAAGCAGTGTAGTTTGTGAATGCGTCAGGCTAGAATCTCTTGTTCTTCTAGATGCATCCATTGGTACATTTATATTGCTGTACCTGCAGGTGTTTTTTCTTTAAACCTTAATTTCACAGTAATTAATCTCCCTTTTAAGCCACTGAGGTAATACAGGAAGAGCACAGAAGGATCTGGGGACTTGAATCTCCTCTAATTGCCTATTTGACCTTAGCAAGTTACTTTCTGTGGGCTATGGTTTTCTCATCGGTAAAATGTGGATGTGGTTCTTTGGCATGGTGAAGACTAAACAAAGTGACATTTAGACATTAGGGTGAATTGTAGCTGGCTGCATTCAGTAAGCGCTTTTTCTCTTCAATGAATGCATTTCCCAGCCTTAGACAGCTACCCAGAATGCAGGACAGGGCACCTTTCCGTGCCATGGGTGATGCTGACCGTAGCATTCCAGGTTGGAAACTTGGCTAGCGGTTGGTGGAGACGGAGGCCGCAGTCCTGCTGCAGTCCCTGGGACGTTTCTTGCTGAGGACATGGAAAACTTCCAAAAATCATAGTTAATATTTGCAGAGTTCTGGAGAACATAAAAGAGCCAGAGATGGGAGGGAGAATAAAGATGGATTTCAGAAACTACAGGTCAAAGAGCTGTGGAAGACTCTAGAAAGGAACGTTTAACAAATGATGTGAATACTTTATGAGGAGAGAACTAGAAACCGTTTGAATTCACTAGGTCATGAAAACAAAATCAACATTGTTAAAGAGGTCTGTAAGTTAGTACATTAAACGAATGCCAAAGCCACAGAGCATCTTAATTTCTTTGAAGGATTTGAAAACTCTCGAGTATATGCCTTGCGGAGAAGAGAGGAAAAGGAAAAAGGGCCTGCCGACGATGCAGCCGGAGAATCGACAGCTGATGGGATCTGCAGCTATGCCCGCCGCGCTGAATAATGCATCAGCGTCCACAGGGAAGAGTCTCAGGTGCCGCCGATAGCAGGCCACGGCCTGGGCTCTCAGTCCGCTCCACATTCTGGTGGGAAACTGAGGTAAAGCTCATAAAAAAGCCTCAACTGCTCTGAGGGTGAAAAAAAAAAGTCAGCGTTCACTGAACTAGGAACTGAAACACCTGCAAAGCGGGCATAATAGGAACAATCTTAGCCTCCTGAGCCGGGCCCGACAGCAACCGGGAGAAAGCCAGGGTCTCGCTGCGCCCGCCCGGGCATCTCCCCCGCTGGGACTCGCGTTGGCGACACTCTCCGTGCGCGGTGGCCCCGGGGTCCAGGACGAGGCGGTGCTGTCTCCACCGCGACGAGGGGCTCCGTGCCCGCCGGGCGCCTCCTCGGCTTCCTCGCGGGCATGCGCGACCTCGGAAGCCGGTTGGAAACGGGGCGGCGCCCGCCACGCCGACGCTGGAAACGCTGAGGCTGTGGACACCGCACCTTCCCTTCCAGAACATTCACCGCCAGATATCGTCAGCGCCTGAAACTTTCTCAGCTACCAGAACCGCCCGTCACCAGCGCGAGTCCTCGCCCCGGCCCGCACCCTCCAACGCGGGGTCCCAGCCCCGTGCTGCCCTCTGGCCAGACAGCCCTTGAGCGCCCTGGCGTTGCCTGGCAACTGCGCAGCGAGGGGATTGGCCGTGCGGGGCCCCGTGACCTCGCGGGACATACGTACTTCCTGCACCCCCGGAAGTGGCGTAGCGCCAGGCTCTGCCCAGGGCAGAGGCGGAAGCAGAGTCGCCCCAGCGAGTCCTGTTGCCGCCGGCGCTTCAGCCTAGCTGCGCGCCTCGGCCCATGGCCTCTTACTCCTACCGCCCTGGCCCCGGGGCCGGCCCCGGCCCTACTGCGGGCCCGGCGCTACCGGATCAGAGCTTCCTGTGGAACGTCTTCCAGAGGTGAGGCCTGGCGCCGCCCGGGCGCCTCCTGCCCGTCCTCTCGGCCTCCCCCTCGGCCCCATAGTTCGTCCCTTCGGCTTCCCCGGTCCTGCCCCGTCGCCCTCAGGCTCCCTCCCGGCCTCTTACCCGGTCCCCCTCCCTGGCCTCCTGCCTGTGCCCTTCGGTCTCCCCGGACCCCTATCCCCTCCCTCCGGCCCCCTACTTGGTCCCCTTCAGCCTCCCCCTCGGTCCCCTGCCGGGTCCTCCACCCGCACTCCGGGCCCCTCCCGAGGTGCAGCCCCGACCGAAATCGCGGCCGCAAGGTCCTGGGGCTCGGCCTTTCTCCCCGCCCCAGGAACCACCAAGTGGAAGCTCTCCCAGGAATGCTTGTGTTGGGAGAGCAGAAACACGCTTTCCAGCGATGTTAAAATGGCAGTAGCCAGAGAAGCAGCAGGGAGACCTGGCGTTTGCTTGGGGCAGGTGATCTTTATGGCAACGCCTTCTTCCCTAGTCGTCCTTCCACTGAATGGATGGCTGAAACTTGAGTGACTCATGGCCAGGGAATGACTTAATTGGCTGAGGGAATTTTTTCCTGTTTGTGAAAAAGAAAATCTGGTTCTGGTGTGAATTCAGACTGGCCAGGGGAGGAAGCTAGGGAAGGCTTGAGATGGGGACACAAGAGAGAAAAGATGATCCCCCTCTTAGGGTTTTTGGCACTTGGAGCATTTCCTAAAGATCTACTAGAGAGAGCATTCCAGAACCTAGTGTATCATTGACAGAGAGTTAAGCATATGTTTTGCATTTCTTGCACTTTTACTCAATAGCTTAACTGGTTGTCTTGATTTTGCAGGGTTGATAAAGACAGGAGTGGAGTGATATCTGACAACGAGCTCCAGCAAGCACTCTCCAATGGTGAGTGGGCCAGTAGTACCTGGCTGTCAAGACTAGTAAATTGCAAGCTTGATCTACTTGCAGTAAATAACTTCCTTTCTGGAATTTATTTTCCAAGCACAAAGGAATCTCTAAGACAAGCTAGTATAGCTGTCCTGTGGTGGAGGTGTTTCTGATTTACCCTGCTGAGGAACTGATTACCTTGCTGAGGAGCTAGCTGCAGGACTGTAGGCATGAGTATAGGAAATGTTTCTTGACAAATAGAATCTGGGGTGTAGATTTTAGGAGAGGAGTAGGAAGTTTAGCTTTGTACAGCAAGAATTTTGTAGGTATTTTGACCTACAAAATACCTTGAATTCTTTAGGTAACTGAATCTTAGTGACATTGAAGATGTTGTCAGTGATGCTGGGGGGTGATTGTTGAAGTGTTTGGGAAGGTTCATGCAGCACTTATGTGGGAGTGTGGTTGCTAGGTTGCTATAGGAACTGCTGAGCTTCTCAGGCCAAATTCCTGGGGAAATTATAGAGAATATTGGAGGTGCCGGCAGCAGAATTGTGGGTAGGTATTCTTATCAGAGTGAGGAACACTGGGCGTTCAGGTCGGGGATGGGAGGATGATAGTTCTTGTGTGGTGGTCAGGGGCTCTCCATGGAATTATGTTCTTGATGGTTTCAGTGTGATTAATCTACACTAGTACTGATAGAAACATTTTACACAATTAAATACCTGATTGCTGTGTTTTTTTTTTTTTTTGTAATCCCTCAAATGCAAGCATCTTTTCTAATTGTTATGTTTATGGTTTGCCTTTCCAGAGGTGAGCCCTTTACAATAGAAAAGGGGTCTATTTCAAGACATGAAAATGTTGAAAAGCTCATCTTTGTTAGCAGACAGCAGGCTGTTGCAGGAGGCCGACTGGGGAGTGGGAGATGCTGGTTGCTGGACTCTGCCTCACAGTGTTGGGGCGAGGGTTAGAGGAGAACCCCTCGCCTTTGGCACATGCTAGGCATTCAGCATTAATGTCTAATGGTTTGTGTTAAGCTGAGGATTTGTGTTTTCAGAGCAACACGTTTACCTGTAAAGTAGTAGATGCTACTGACCTCATTTCCTAGTAGTTGCTATGTGGGCCACAGATACTGGTGTGTTATTTCACATGCATATACACAGATCATTTTCAGGAATTTAAGAAATTTCATAATCTCTGCCCTGATGATTGTGCCTTCTTGATTTTTCTATTTTCTGATCATTATTAAATCATTTTTATTTTTTATATGCATCTCCATTGCTTGAGTTATACTCAGGATAAGTACAAGGAAGGGTTACTAGAAAGAACTGACTACAGTTTGGCAAATCTTAGCTTAAATTTTCTAAATGTTAACCAAAGTGGATGATTTCTTCATGTAACATGTTAAATATGGTCAGATGGTCACCAGATTTAAGTGGGCAGTCACCATGGTGGTAGATTGGTGATAGGTACTACATGGAGTGCCCTCCTCAGAGGTCAGGCCTCAGAGGCATTCATTTTGAGTGGTTTTTCAGTTTTACTCCCGTTTGAGCATTCATGCTGAGCCCCTGTGATTTTCCACGTGTATCTGCCTTTTGGTATTTACTGAATGCCCCAGCTGGACCATTATGGTCCTCAGGTCACCCTGGGCCCCTGCTTGCCCTGGGGGCTGCACTCCTGCCTTCGTCCCTGGGGGTTGCAGCCTTTAAGGTACTGTCCAAGCACCTGTTCTCTAAGGTGAGTGTGCACTGCCACCCTCAGACAATATGGCACTTTCTCTGATACTCACCTTTCTCCTTGTGTGGTTTTGTCAGCTGTTGTAGCTCGCTCTTGGTACTGCACTGTGAGCTTCAAGAAGGAAGGTGCAGAGTGTGTGTACAGGCACACAGCATTTGTCCTTGGGTAGATGCATGTCAGTTCTCCTCGTTCTCTTCTTTGAATGCCTGTACTAACACGATTGAAATTATTTAGACTTCTAATTGTTCTCCCAGAATTGGGCTTCTGTTTTGATAGTAGAACCAGGTTATTAGGCTATTTCAGGAAATTAATTTAATTCACGTATTACTGGTAGAGAAACTAAAGTTACAAAATAGCATGATTTCTCACTTCATTTACATTTGTGCTGTTGAATGTTCTCTATTAAAATCTAGTCAAAACCATACTGAGAAAGGTTTGTGGATCCCTTACACTGGTTCTTTATAAGACTTGTTTTCACAGGAGAGCTTCTAAAAATGACGGCTCTCTGGGAGGTCTGCGGTTAATAGGTATGAAGAAAGACAGAAGAGGGCTGTTCTCTAGCCTTTTTGAAATAACATGTCACAAATTATCTTGAGTTTAGTACCTTTTGGGATTTTTTTTCACCTTCACATATTTCTTGGAATTATGAGAAATTAATTCTTCTCAAGCCTCCTTTTTTTTTTTGCTTCTAAAGTAGGTTTGCCTTAACGTATTGATGTGTTTCAAGGGGTCATTTTTTAGCTGTGCTTTAGAAAAAATACTACTTCTTAAATTCTTTTGAAGGTATTTTTATCAAATAGAGTTGTAGCTCTCTTGGGAACCCCATATTACAAAGAATGAGAACATCAATCACTCAAGCAGGACAGTTCTGTGTAGAACACTTGTCCGGTCATACCACTGCCCTTACTGCACACGGGCCCACTGGTGGCTGATGGTACTGGTTTCCCTGGTGAGGAAGCAGAGCGAGTTAGAGACTCGCCTCAGCTTTGATCTCTTGTGGGGGAAAGGGTTGCTCAGACCTTGCACCTTCCCAGGAGGGGCCTGTTTGGTGACTGGCCTTGGCTGGCTTCTGGCATGTTCTGACTGAGCCTTGAGCCTCGCACCATGTTGCCCCACTTTTTCTGGACAGCTAGAGCCTCAGTTGCTGGCCCCAGGAAAAACCCAGGCTCAGGAGAGCCTCCCTGCTTGGCTCTGCTGCTCGCTGTGTCTTGTAAATCCTGAATTTTGCCATCGTGCCACTCTGTGGTCACAGCTTTTTGCTGGAGGGATTCAGCATGTCCTTTGAGTCTTGGCTGGGAGAGGACTTTGGAATCTTGTGCCTGGTTTCTCCACCAGCTCTTTCCCTTTGCTGGTTTTACTCAGTATCCTTCCTCTAATAAACCATAACCATGAGTCCTGTGAGTCTCAGTGAGTCATCCGGCCCCGAAGAGCTGTCGTGTCTGCTCCCCCCAGAAACTCGCCCTGCTAGAGCTTCAGAGAGAAGCAGAGGAGGGATTGGGATTTGGTGGACTTGGCTTTGGTGACAAGCTGCTCCACAACCTTGGGCCAATCACAGCATTTCTGGCCTTAGTTTCTTTGCATGTAAAAGTAAGACAACTGGAAGTTTAGATCCCTTTCCGCCTTCACCAAGCCTGTTCCCACCAGACTCTGCAACTCCTTCCCTTGGACTCAGCCTGGCATAGAACTGCACAGACAGAGTCTGTAGCAAAATTTAGTTTACAGTGTTTCACTATTAGACATTTAGATGGTTTCTAATTTTCGTTAATGTAAATACTGTAAGAGTTTGTTTTGTAATTTTTTTTTTTTTTACTAAACACACACTTTTATTCTTAAATGAAAATACATCTTAGATACTGTTGCCAAATTAATATTTGGGTGTATCTTGCCAATACAGAATGAAAACCAAGAACACTGTGAAAATTAGGCATAGATGTGGTAAAACCAGGTCTCTCTAAACTTTTGATCATATCTGAGTTTTAAAATAATTACATTGATGTTTTTTAACCTGCCACTTATAATTTTTAATGTACTGTGTCATTTAAAAATGCTGAGGCAGCTAACATTTAAATAAATCCCTGCTGTTTGGGAACGATGTTTGAATGACAGATGCTGTGAACATATTTGCTAATTTATATGATATTTAGATTCTAAATGATACAGCTATTTAATATATCTTATGTTGATTACTTGGTATTTGAAAATAAGTATATTTTCTTTTGAGTAGCCTTTGGAAAAAGTACACTAAATATATTTTCCAGTCATGTTACTTTCTTAACCTGTACTTACTTAAAAATCTTCTTATCTGGAAAGTTAAACAGTAGGTAAATTAAAAGTCCAGAAATTTGACTTTTCCTATCCCCCATTTTGGTTTGCCCACTTACAACCATCATTTCTCTGCAAATTTTCCAATTTATCAAAAATCAATGCTCTGAAAGTTTGCTAAGAGGTTCAGCAGTCTTTTGGAGTCTCTGAATGATTACAGCAGTCTGTAAATCTGCTTCTTCCAGTGTGAGTGTTTCATCTAGCAATTTGAGGAAAGGAAGAGCTATTGCCAGGGAAAAGGGAGGACTTCTTTGAGATCCTTGGTATTGTTCAGTGAAGTCTTTGATGTGGCTTACCCTATGAGAAATGTTAAATTTCTGGACAATCCTTTTGCCATTGGCTAACCAGATCTGTATATTAGTTATGGGTTCCAAGTTATTCAGTGGAACAGCAGACAAATTATTTTTATTGTCAACTTCAGTTCTCTTTGCTTTAGAAACAATTTTTGGTGTAGCACTTCCCAGTCTGTGGCCTTGTCCCGAAAAGGGCTGAAACACAGGCTTTGTAGAGACACACACTTCATTTTTCTTATCTTCAACTTTAACATCCACCTCCTCTTTATTAAAAATTCCCTGTAATTCTGAAGGTAATTCCCCCTTTTTGATAGAGTTCAGGAACTGCTGACTTGCGCCATCAGAATAACTTCTGAAATCATCATTGACTGTGAATCCATTTTTCCATAATCTTATACTTACATCTACCTGTTTCTTCTGTTCAGTGGGGGACAAGCACTTGGCACCAACCTTCTGAGCTTCCTCAAAAAGGCTGTCAACAAAACATTCACAGTTTGTTTGTTGATTGTCACTAAGAGGTTGATTGTCAGATCCTGTTTCACAAGCCCATTCTTCTTTTATACTTTCAAGATTATCTACTTCTTTCATTCTCTTTTGCCTTCTTCAAATTACGTACAAAGCAACCAACGCTGGACACCACACTAACGTCCATCACTCCGGGCGCAGCCTCTCGGCTTGGGCCTCACTTCGCTCAGGGACCTCGGGCACAGCCGAAGCCGCTTGGCTAGAGCCCCTCAGACTCCAAGCGGCGCCACCCCTAGAGCCGGCTAGGCTCCGCAGCCGCGCCGCTGGTACCCAGCCCACCTCGTTCTGTCTCTGCTGGGCGCCAGCGTCGGGCGCCCAGCGCGCCGAGGCCAGCTCCACCTGTTTTGTAATTTTATAGAACAAGTTTCTAGAAGTGGAATTTATCAGATCAGAGGATCTAAGCCTTGTAAATACTGTTGATCAGTATTCTGATTGCTTTTCAGAAAGGCCATATTTCTGACTATGGCTGTGTGTAGCCAAAATAGAAGGTGACCAGTGAAATACTGGATTTGCTGAACCTGAAGAGGCACCAGAGACCTGGCACAGTCCATGCACTAAATGCCAGTGCTGTGCCTGAGCTCTCTTCCAGTGGAAAGGTCCAGTGAGGCTGGGAGTCCCAGAGTCTGGTGCAGGAAAGTGGAAGAGGTTCCCAGTGACAATGTAGAAAAAATGTGACTGAGTCCAGGTAGTTAGGCGTTTCAGCTGTCCGCATGTGAGTGAAGAGTTGATCTTGGCCAGGTGCCGTGGCTCACGCCTGTAATCCTAGCACTCTGGGAGGCCGAGGTGGGCGGATTGCTCGAGGTCAGGAGTTCGAAACCAGGCTGAGCAAGAGCAAGACCCCGTCTCTACCATAAATAGAAAGAAATTAATTGGCCAACTAATATATATATATATAAAAAATTAGCTGGGCATGGTGGTGCATGCCTGTAGTCACAGCTCGGGAGGCTGAGGCAGGAGGATCGCTTGAGCCCAGGAGTTTGAGGTTACTGTGAGCTAGGCTGACGCCACGGCACTCACTCTAGCCTGGGCAACAAAGTGAGACTCTGTCTCAAAAAAAAAAAAAAAAAAGAGTTGATCTTTTACCACTCACTAAGGTCTTTATCAACAAGAATTTGAGTTTCTGATTAACAGGACATAATTTCAATAAAGAAAACTCTTTGGTGAGTAAAAAGACAACGTATATTTGAAGAGTAGGGATTGAGGTGGGGTTTCCCCCCTTTTTTGAGAATGGACATGGATATAAATCCCTAAAATCCTTTCTGTGCTTGAGGTTTAGATGGGAAAAAGCACTAAAACATCTGTTGGTGATTTAACTCTACCTCTGTAGAACTGTGGAACGCTTCTTACAGCTTTAGCACTGTCCCCAAATTGTGAGTGGAAAAAGTCACATCTACTTGATTTACATGGACAATAATGTAAATGTTTGTTTCCTTTGGTTCTTTGAGATGAATTTGAGGCAAGGCTTACAGGTATAGCAGCCATATTTTTGTAATTTAAGTCTGACAGGAAATCTTTTGCAAGCTGGGTGGTTCTGACATCACTCAGACATGTTGGGAATTGAGGCTGGCCCAGGAAATCTGAGATAAAGGGTCCCTAGAGGTGAAGGGCTTATAAAAATTTTTTTTCTGTCTTCTGTGTTCTCTGCTTTCAGTAATCTCTATGAAAAACTGCTTATATCACCGTGTGATATTTTTTTTTAACAGAAAATTGTATATTTATTTAATTAAATGTTTGTTTCGGAGACAGAATCTTACTCTGTTGCCCGGGCTAGGGTGCTGTGGCATCAGCCTAACTCACAGCAACCTCAAACTCCTGGGCTCAAGTGATCCTCCTGCCTTAGCCTCCCGAGTAGCTGGAACTACAGGCATGTGCCACCATGCCTGGCTGATTTTTTCTATGTATTTTTAATTGGCAACTAATTTCTTTCTATTTTTAGTAGAGATGGGGGTCTCGCTCTTGCTCAGGCTGGTTTTGAACTCCTGACCTTGAGCAGTCCACCCGCCTTGGCCTCCTAGAGTGCTAGGATTACAGGCTAATTACATTTTTTTTTTTTCTTAAGAGACAGGGTGTCTCACTCTGTCGCTCAGGCTGGAGTGCAGTGTTGTGATCACAGTTGTGATCACTGCAGCCTCAAACTCCTGGACTCAAGTGATCCTCCTCCTTCAGCCTCCTGAGAAGCTGGGACTATAGGGGGTACCACCATGCCCAGCTAATTTTTCTATTTTTTTGTAAGGATGGGGTCTTGCTGTGTTGCCCAGGCTGGTCTTGAACTCCTGGCCTCAAGCAGTTCCCCCACTTTGGCCTCCCAAAGTGTTGGGATTACCAGCATGAGCCACTGCGCCCAACCCTAAACACAGTATTAAAAATGCATGGGACCCCTGATGTGGTCGTGTGGACTAAGATGTCGTCATCCGGCCTATAACTGTACTTAGATTTTCAGGCAGACACTCAGGTGTATTTAATGCCTAGCATAACCAAAATATCAAATGTCCGCTCACTGTGGGTCATAAGCTTTGATGTTTAGTCTTAGGATCTGGCACACGTGAAGGGTCAGTTGAATGTTGGCTGTTAGTATTACGTGGTTTCCATGGAGATGTCAGGCCCCGTGTGGGCAGCAGGAAGGGCGAGTGGAGAACACCAGGAGCGTGTGTTAAACTGAGCAGATTGACAGTCGAGGCAGTGTTATAATACAGTTTTACAGACACGCTTCTGCCTCTGTGTCTCGGCCCTTGTGGCAGGTGAGGGGCAGCCTCTCCCTGATCCTTGACTCAGCCTGGGGCACCCTCTTCTCTCCCACGCCTCAGACCCTCCTGCAATCCTCAGAATATTCCAGAAGGCTCCTCTATGGCTATCTGGTTCCCTCCGGGCCCCAGCTCTCAAGAATATGCCATCTGTGTACTCCGTGTGTGCCCGTCCGGGTGGCACCTGCCCCTCCTGTGCCTGCACTGCAGCGTGATCTAACATTTCACTTGTGTTTCACCTGTGTGGCTCTGTTTGGCCGTGTTACTTGCTGAGAAGGCCCAGAGAGGCTAGTGCTTTATGGACAGTCGGGGCAGCCTCACGGTGCAGCCTCCACTGTGGGAGTTTAGGTCTCCTCCACGAGGTCACAGTCCTCGCTCCAGCTCTGAGTGGGCAGTGCAGGGCCACGAGTGTGTGTGGGCTCTTCCCGTGGAAGATAGGAAACCAGAGGGCAGAGCCAGGGGAGACCTCTAGTGGGTGGGCTTGTCTCCTGGGGCTCCTTGCCAGCAGTGGGTGGAGCGGGTTATCCGTGGGTGTAGACTTAGTTCAGTGCGTGTGGCAGGTGAGAATGAAGGCAGCCCGAGTAGGATTGGATAGGGAAGTGGCACTCTTCAGAATTTTCTTTGCTTTGTGGGCTCTCTGTAACATATCGTTCCTTTTATAATATTAGTCTTCAGTAATGCTGGCCTTTCCTAATGCTTTTATATAAATACTCCAGTCCACTCTCCCCCCAGGCACCTGTAAAGCCTGCCAGAGAGATATTCCTGCCAACTGCAAATCTATTCAGTTTAACAAACGCTCGCTGAGCGCTGCTGTGTGCCAGCCACAGCTGCCTTCCTGGGAAGAGTGCTGGGCAGGTGGGCAGGGTGTGCCCAGGCGGAATTGGGAGGTGCCCAAGGGGAGCAAGTGGATTTAACTTCTGGGCTAGGGGAACATGGGGTCCTGGGGTGGGGTCTCTGAGGAAGGGAAGGTGGGAGTTGCAGGGGGGGTGGTGTTGAATGCTTTAGGAGGGTTACATCAGCTTGAGAAAAAGCCCAGAGCCAAGTGGGCACCAGGAGGAGGCTTATGAGTCCGGAGTGACTAGGGGGAAGGGGGCGTGAAGGATGCGCCTGCAGACCCTGCCGCCCACTGCCTGCGTTCCAGGTGGCAACCTCCGGCTCTGTGAACGGGAGCTCAGAGGAGTTGCTCTGTGAGGTTGATTTGTCTGTGTGTGCTGCCCAGAACCGCAGCAGTCCTGTATGCAGAAGAAAAGATGGTGTTTTATACAAATGGGGAATAAGGAAAGCCCCTGATCTTCCCCCATATTAAAAACATTCTTTAGTCTGTTTTTAGTGAGTATAAAATTGTTTGAAGGCACCAATCTCTCTGATAACAGGTTCTTGGGCAGAACATTCCATCATCGTAGTTGAGACATGGTTCTGAGTTCTCAGGCATATCAGATTTAGCAATGAATCAAAGCAACGTACAGCCTATCTGTTCACAGTTTCAAGGAAAATGGTATAATGCCACTGTAATTTTAGGAGAAATTTTTAAGGTGTGATTTTATCACGTTTTCAGTATGCTGTGACACGGTTACTGAGGGACACACGAGGAGGTATTTGGTGCTCACGCGTGTGTGTAGAATCACTGGAACCGCCGAGTGACCGAGCTGCACACTCGGGTCTTTGCGACACCAGCTCCTCAGGCGCTGGTGGTCTGGGTGGCAGGATCTTCTGAAACGGGGCTTAGTGACGTTCCAGACTGGTGGGACCTTCTGAACTTGGCTAGTGGCTGCGTGTCTGGAAAATTCAGTAAATTAAAGTAAATAAAACCATTTCTTGGTTATGATATTAAGCAAGAGTGAACTTCCAGCCCCAGATAATTATAACTCCTTCAGATATTCGGCAGGACACGAAGGACTCCAGGGCCTGACCAGGAAGCTTTGGTGCTCTGTCATGGCAGCCGGAACATCCAGGGTCCCCTGGAGCCGTGCCTGTGAGTGCCACTGCTCTGGAGCACAGGACGGCCTCTCACTGAGCCCCCAGCTGCAGACCAGAGCTGACAGTCCCCTGCAGCAATGCCTTTCTTCCAGTTTAACGTGTGTGTTTGTTTTCAGGCACGTGGACTCCGTTTAACCCAGTGACTGTTCGGTCTATCATATGTGAGTATCTGCAGACAGACAGGTGCTGCCTGTCCTCTGTCCTGCTTGGGCGCTGGTCATGCCTCCTGACCTGTGGTCATGGCTTCTCCTTCCCTTCTGGAGCTACAGCTCAGTGGGTGCCGGACCCTTCCATGCTACCCTCCCTGTTTCAGCACCTCTTCTTGCTATGAGTGTTTGCTTCCACTGATTCTTTATCTTTAATTTGCTGTTTAACCCATCCTTTCAGTTTCTAATTCTCAAGATTATATATATTTAAAATGTCTAAATCTTTTAGTTCCAAGACTTACCTTTTTTTTTTTTTTAAAGAAATAGAGCCCCCCCCCCCCCCCCCCGCCCCAGACTAGAATACAAGAAATAGAGCCTTGCTCTGTTGCCCAGGCTGGACTAGAGTGCAGTGGTGCGATCACACTGCAGCCTTGTATTCTCGGGCTCGAGTGATCCTCTTGCTTCAGCCTTCCAAGTAGCTAGAACTACAGGCATGCAACTAGCTAATTTTATATTTTATTTTGTAGAGGGGGGGTCTCACTGTGTTGCTCAAGTTGGTCTCAAACTCTTGGGCTCAAGTGACCCTCCTACCTCTGCCTCACAGAGTTCTGAGATTACTGGTGTGAGCCACTGTACCCGGCCTTATCTGGTCATTTTTGATAGTCTCTTATTGCTTATTTTTGTGATTCCATCTTTAATTTTTTGAATATTTTATATGACAGTTTTTTTAAACTTTAAGTAAATTTTTTGTTGAAGAATAGTTACATATTTATAGTATATAGCTACTTTGCATTATCTTTCTGATTACATGAAGTCTTTGGGAGGGTGGTCTGCATCTGATCACTGTTCCTGCCGAAGCTCTCACATTGGCTAATTTCCATGATATTTTCATAATTTTTGTTTGTTTTGTGGATTCGTGTGCAGACCAGGGCCTGAGGATTTGCATCATTTCTGTGTACTCAGGGGATGGGTTTCTCAGGTTCTGTGCTCCCCGCTGGCTCAGGTGGCAGAGATTTGGGCTGCTGACCCAAGAGAGGATAGGCTGGCAGCTGCACAGTGTGTATTCTCAGGAGAGATGTGTTATGTTGCTGCTCCTTGGCCCCCCTTCCATTCCTGGAAGGTTTCCTCTGCTGGGGGTTGGAGTTTTCCTCGCCTACCCTTCCAAAGACATCGCTCCTTCCAGGTTGCCTTCAGTGTGGACACTCAGATTCGGTTCTGCTGCCTCCAGGGCCAAGGCTTCGTGTCCGCCTTTCCCTGGGCAGCCTGGTGCCCCTTCACTGGCTTCCTGTTCCTTGCACTGTTTTCTAGTCCTTTCTGTGAGCTCAGCGGTGTGTTGTAGAGTGTCAGATGTTGAGTTTTCTGAGTTCTAATGGTGGCATAGCAATAGGACTTTTTTCAGACCTTCTCACCCTGTTGGTTGTGCACACATCACTGCGTCACACTGATGGAGACAGTGAGTTGTCGCAATGATTTATAGGCATGGTGGTGGCAGAGTCTTGGCCTATAGTACTAGCACGTAGATTGACAGATGGCGGCAGCTATTACCTCCCTGCTGAAAAGGTGGGGCTGTCCACCTCTCTGCTTATCGCCTGTGTGCACGGCAGCAATAGGTCCTGCACCCTCCAGCACGGACTGTACGCTGTGTGTTCCTCACACAGTCCACATCTGGAACAGCAGTGTGAAAACATCCCATGCTTGCAAACAGGATTGCTTACTGTTTGAAAGAAGTGTTCGTTTCCCATCATTTCTGCCCAAGCCAAGAGTGCTCATATTATAGTCTTACATATATATTTTTTTTTTTAGAGAGAGAGAGAGACAAGGTCTCGCTCTGTCACCCAGGCAGGAGTGCCCTGGCGTCAGCCTCGCTGACTGCAGCCTCCAACTCCTGGACTCAGGCAGTCTTCCTGCCTCAGCCTCCCAAGTAGCTGGGACTACAGGTCCACCCCACCACACCTAGCTTATTTTTCTATTTTTAATAGAAATGGGTGTCTGCGTTGCCCAGGCTAATCTGGAATTCCTGGGCTCAAGTGATCCTCCCATCTCAGCCTCCCAAATGCTGTGAGTTATAGGTGTGAACCATTGGGCCCAGCCTACAGTCTTATGTTAATGTCTGTGCCTAGAAAAGAGACCAAATGATTTATCATTTTTCTCTGCAGCAGAAATCCTGAGTTTTTCTATATTTTTTAGCCATTTTGTTATTACTTATAATGTAGTTGTAGATTCTTTTTTTTGAGACAGTCTTGCTCTTGCTCAGGGTAGAGTGCTGTGGTGTCAGCCTAGCTCACAGCAACCTCAAATTCCTGGGCTCAAGCTATCTTTCTGCCTTAGCCTCCTGAGTAGCTGGGACTACAGGCACATGCCACCACGTCCAGCTAATTTTTTCTATTTAGTAGAGATGGGGTCTTGCTCTTGTGCAGGCTGATCACAAACTCCTGTTCTTAATCCATACTCCCGCCTCAGCCTCCCAGAGTACTGGGATCACAGGTGTGAGCCACTGTACCTGGCCCATTGTAGATTCTTTTGTATCTGGATCTGGAGTTAGACTGAAAGCTAACAGGTGAGAATCTTTTTCCTGTTTAAAGCAGGTTCCAGTGACATGGGGCTGTTCTGAGCCTCCACCAGTGCTGTGGTCCCTGGGGAAGGGGGAGGGTCAGCTCTAGGAATTAGATTTGTGTTCTGGGCCACTCAGCCTCACTGTCCTTGGTTTCTTCGTGGTAAAGCAAGCGTACCTACCAGAGAACTTGCTTTTGGGACCCACTTCAGTGAAAAGTATTGTTTTTATTTCTGTTACAGCTCTTCTTATGTGTTTTGCTCACACCTCCTTTCACACAGTCTGCCAGGGGGATTTGGGGGCCAGGGCTCTGTGCTAGTCTCCCACACCCCCCAGGGCAGAGGTGACAAGACTTTTAGGACTTAGCCCCTGACTTTGACAAACCAGTGTTTATTAGCTACACGCAGTTATCGATTAGCGGGCACCACACGGGGTCCTGAAGGGCTAAGGCTGGCAGGGTCCCTGGAGGAAGTTTACTGTGATTAAAGTGTCCTCTTTTCTCAGCTATGTTTGACCGGGAGAACAAGGCCGGCGTGAACTTCAGCGAGTTCACGGGTGTGTGGAAGTACATCACGGACTGGCAGAACGTCTTCCGCACCTACGACAGAGATAACTCCGGCATGATCGACAAGAACGAGCTCAAGCAAGCCCTCTCAGGTTTTGGTAACGCATTTCTCTCGATTGTGTAGCATATTTCATTTTGGAGCCTCAGAGCCAGTGAAAGTTTTCTCCTTACTGTATTGAACTTACTGGTTTTTAAATACAGTCTATGTAATAGTTTTATTTACATCACACAGGTTCATATTTTGATACTATTTACTTCATGAAGGCCATATTTGACAGGGGCACTTTTACGCAGTTTTCCATCCAAAATGAGATAAGGGCTATGCAAATCGTCCACCTTGTGTGAAATGGAATGATGTCATGGACAAAATTGAGAATGTGGCTTTGGAAACAGTTTGAAGTGGGTAAAGCAAAAGATGGCGTGGGGCCGCCTGTGTGTCATGACACGTCAGAATATGTGGAAAGATGACAAAATAACCCTCAGAAGCGATTCTGTAAGTTATGGGTCTGACTCTCACATGGAGAGTTAGAGCATAGGAGCATGTGCCCATTCTCAAGTACACTCCCCATGTGTGTGCTTGGCGTGTGCACACACACGGACATGTGTGTCAGGTTTGGGCATGTGGCAGTGTGCTGTGCTTCTCAGGCGTGTCCATAGTACCTGTCCAGAGCTCACCCAGTGGCTTCCCGGTGCTAGTCTTGGGACACTGAAATGGTTGGGACTAGCCCAGGGCCGGTTGTGGTGACACCAAGATTCTAGTTTGGGGTGACTGCGCTCAGCACTCTGTTCGCCTGGCCTGCTGTGCTGTGTGCAGAAGGCTGATTATAAACGCCTTCTAGGAAAAGTAAGAGAAGTTATTAATCTAAAGTACGTCATTTCTTGTGACTTCTGCTCTTCTCTCTGGTTTTCCTTCCAGCACATGCTTCGTGCTTTCCTTTTCCTCTTTCCTTTCTTGCCTGCAGACGTGTCTGTAGGGCCAGTGAAAGGCGCTAGGTCTCCACTGGAAGTCCTGTGCTGAGCTGCAGCTGCAGGCCAAGATTCGGATAGGATAGGTCCGACTCCGGACTTGGAGTGCAGCTGACCTTGCTGCGCCTTGGGTGGGGGGAGCTGTAGAGCCTCCTCTTCCCAGGGGCGGTGTGGAAGGCAGGATGGGAAGGACACAGCTTTCCTGGAGTGCAGTGCTGCCAGGTGGGCGAGGGCTGCGTGGACGTAGGGACCAGCTGGTGGCCGCAGACAGGTGGCAAGTTCAGGGCGGTCATCCTGTCCTAAGCTCGTCAGGCCCTGGAGCTCTTCTTTTGCTTAGTGCCAGTGACCATCGGGTCCTCAGAGCTCACAGTGGAAACATTGGTGTAGGCACCTCAGGCCTCTGCCTCTTGGTCAGACAAGGAATGCTCCAGAAAACTCTGTGGCAGGAAGCTTCACCCTTTCTTGTGGTCCAGAACCGACTTTAGCTGGGTGGCAACAAACCCTTCCTGGTTCCTGGGCTTTTCCTGGAGAAAAATGCTCTGTGGGCACATTTCTTGGTTGTCCTAAAGAGTTTCCTCCTGTGTCTGGTCCTTGGTTTCCTGGGGCTCTCCCCGTCTCTTCTGTGGAAAGGAGCGTTGTCGTCCTTCTTGCAGGTTAGCTGTTAGAAAGTTTTTCGGTACTAACCGTTAGGAAGTTGGCCTCAGAAGCAAGAATTCCTGTCCTGTCTTGACTCCTCAGAGCAGGTGTTTTGCTCTTAGGCAGACAGGAGGCTGCATGTCATCTCGGTAGCTGGCATGGGGTGGGGGCTCACCCTTGGGGTGGGGGCATTGGAGCTGCAGGATTTTTCTCCAGGGGTCTCGGGCCAAGCCTGGCACAGTGTGGCTCTGATAGGACCCCTCAGTGGGTGGATCCTCTGCCCATTCGTGTCTTGTCAACGTTGTGCCAGGTTCAGAGGCCCGGATGAGAGATGGGTGAGGTTCATCCTCTCACTGGGGTGCTCGCCACCCCAGGGCTGACCCCTTCAGCAGGCGCAGCATAGGTCGCTGGTTTACCTGAAGTTCGGTTCACAGGCAGGAACCCCTCTGTGGGGCAGGGCACGTTGATGGAGGCAGCTGGGCAGAGGACAGCCACCACCCAGACTCCCCACCACACTCCCCAGGCGTCCCCCCTCCTCCAGCTCAGGAACCATGGCCAGTTTCAGCCTTTTTGCATCTTTTTGCTGCTTCTGTGTGTCGTCCTTTTATGACTGAGGCATTCTGAGCAAGTCCAAGGCCCGTGCTGTGTTTCCCTACCGTGTTCATGGGCATCCGGGGCAGGCCGACGTGTGCCGATGATGCCGGCATGGTGCGCTTTTATGGCAGTTCCGCCTGCGTGAAGGTCCTAGGCCCAGAGCAACTCTGCCCCTCTTCTTCCGTGCCTTGGCTGGTTGGAGATGCCAGGGTCGGCGCCCTGTGCAGTATAAGGGTCCCTGTGGAGTCATTTAACTTGTCCCTGCTGGTTGGGCTGGTGGTTAGTTGCCATCCAGCCTTTCCCAGGGGGTCACACAGGCGGCTGTGCTGCTGGGAGTGACGGTGGATCTGGGCGCACGGCCTGGTGCTGGCCATCCTGCCTGCCTGCCACTTGGCCTGACCTGGACGTGTCTACAGGTGATTTGTTGGTCTGCTGCACCCACAAGGGCTGTCTGGTTCCTGAAGTACAGGCACGGGGGCAGGTGTTCCTGTCCTCATTGGATGATGCCATTGTCAGCTCTGGGGGGCTTGAGAAGACGCGGGGAAGGGCTGGGGGATTGGGGAGCGTCTCCATGCTGCCCACCCTGATCCTGCACAGGCCGAGGCACGGTCTCCACCCCGACTTCCTGGGGTGGGCACTTCAAACCCACCTGGTTTGAAGCTGGGGTCCCACTTGTGCGCCAAGCTGCGGCAGGTCAGAGAGGGCCCCCAGGGGGCTTGTCCTGCTGGGCGGGTGTAGCTTGTTTTCCCTGGGAGGCAGAGTAAGCGATTTACGTGGAGGTCAAGGCTCTGTTAGGCTTATTCATGGAATTTCAAAGTCGGGGCTTTTGTCCAAAAGAGGAGAATGGCCTTAGAAAGGGGCATGTAGGTGTGGCCCTCTGGTGAGCGTGCTGGTCTGGCGGGCAGCCTCTTGATTCCTGTGGTCCTGTCATTCTCAGAGAATGGTTTTCTGCCAAGGTTCTTTTTATAGTTCGTTCATCATTTCATTTTATTAGTCTGATTCTGTTTTTGTTTTTCCTACGATAGTACTGATGGCCAGGGAAATTGGAAGTTAATTCCAGGAGTACTGGACTTGCTCTTGTTGTCTGCAAACTGGAAGTCCTGCGTGTCTGTCACTCTCCTCTGTCCTTCTCCCATCTTGGCAGGAGGCCAGCGATGGCTCCTGTTCCCGTGCACACCACACACCTAGGGGCTGTGTCCTCTGCAGGTCAGGGCTCAGCCTGGCTGCTGCCACACCCAGTGCGCGTGGAGGAGGTGGAAATGACTGACTGGCTGGGCGGAGGGGCGGTGTGCAACACCCTGCCGTCTCCTTCCAGCTCCAGTGGGGTGTGGGGGTCTCGTCTTCTGCTCAGCTTGCAGGGAAGGAGAGCCTGAGGTGACTCCATCATCACATGTTTAGGGCCCCTGAACTTAAGTCACTAAACGCCCTGACCACTCTGGAAGGTACTATGTACATGCCTGCATGTTTGAGTCTTATCAGTAAAATGATTAAGTCTTCATATAGGTAATTAACTGTGACATTCACTCAGACAATAGGTGTACATATCCTTGCAATGATTCCAACAAGACTGCAAACCTGTAAAATTATTTTCGCACCTGGATCTTGTCTCCTGAATCAGTCACACAGGTAGTAGGTTGGGGGCAAGGGCGGGGACGGAAGCAGGCGGTTGTGTCCTCGTCCGGAGTGGCCTCTAGGCTGGTCCGTGGACATCCAATACGTCCACACATCTTCAGAGCCAACCCCTGCTGGAGATGTTTTGGATATTCTGAGTAAATCGGAAGTGGAATCTTAATGCCTGATGACCCTTTGGTGACTTTGGCCTTTGTCAGCCGGACTCCACCCTTGTGCACCGCACTCCTGAGGTCAGGGGCACCGTGTATGTGGGAGTGTCCGCCAGCCCCGGTTCCCTTGTGCCGATGTCTCCTCCAGCTGGAAGCTGTCTGGGGTTCAGCTCTCAGAGCACCCTCAGGTGACGAGTAGCCCAGGGCAGCGAACCGTTCACGACTTTCTCATCTAGATGAACAGGCATAACCACTGGGCTGATGCGGTCAGCGTGGAGTGAGAGGGTGCACCTGAAACGGCCGCAGCTCTCAGGACGGGGATGCTTCCAAGTCACTCCTCCTCCCAGGGAGATGCTGGTCTTTCAGCCGGTTGCTCCGTGGTGGTGCAGATGTAAATTTATTGCAGACTGATGTATTTAGGAAGCACGTCTCCGTTCTCAGAGTGCCTTCAAGTGAATTTGCACTTTTATTCCCACCCAGTCCTGCTCTGTTTGCTGTTGTGAGGCCGTGGGGTCTTGTGAGGGGAGCAGGGGCATCAATGCAGGCGCCCGACCCTGGCCCCTGCTTACACTGGCTTTCCCTCTTCAAGGCTACCGGCTCTCAGACCAATTCCACGACATCCTCATCCGGAAGTTCGACAGACAAGGACGAGGGCAGATTGCCTTTGACGACTTCATCCAGGGCTGCATCGTGCTCCAGGTGACCGGGCAGCGCTGGTGGGCGGGGTGGTGTGCTTGGCCTTCAGTGTAAGGAATCAGCCGGGTGTGGAATTAACTAGTTTTTGGAGCTTATAAAAGTTGATCTCATCCCTGGAGAAGTAACTGGTTAATGGACATGTAAACAGTAGTGTTTTTCTCTCCTTGGAAATATTATTATAGAACATCCCATTCAAGGAGAGGAAGCTTTTATTCAATATCTAACAGGTTAGTTACATGTATACTACAGTATTAAATATATTGTATTTTTACAAAAATCCTTTATTCTGAGCAAAGGGGCAAGTTTCCGTTGTGGTTGTCACTGTGTGGTTGTCACTTCATGCTGAGGTGAGCTACAGGCCTGGCCCTCAGGCCTCCCCCATGGGGTCAGAGCCCTTCCCGGACACGAGCATCTGGGAGAGGTCATGACTCACGCTGACCCCTGGGGAGAGCCCTGTGCCCAGAGGGTCTCGTTTCCTCAGCAGCTCTGTGGTGTCCGGCTGCTGGTCTCTCTGCTTTGCCACTGGGAAGACAGAGTTGCAGAGAGCTCACAGGACGTGCCCAGAGACCCACTAAGATGGAGACAGGGTTAAGGGGCCCACCCGGCTGTTCCCCCATGGACCCCTGCTGCTTCCAGGTGCATAACCAGGCTCCGTAGATTTAAGCTTCAGACATGTTTTGTAAACCTTTATATCTTTGAGAATTTTTATTGTGACAAATTTCAGACAAAAACAATAGCTGAGACAGTAACAATACACTTGGATTCAACATTATTAACCCTTGTCCAGTAAATTGTAATATCTCCGTGTACCTTCATACCCTGCACCACGGTCATTCTGAAGCAGTTCCATTTTATAGAGAGCAAATGTTTGTTCCATAAATACTTAAGTAGAACTTGTTTCATAAGTTCTTCCAGTTTGACTCCAAATTGAAGTCGTATCTTGTCAGCTCTGGGATCCACTGAGATGTGAACAGCATTAGGTTTTTAGATAGAACGTGGAATTTTTGGGAAAATGTTTGTAGTTTTTTTTTTTTTTTCCTATTTAAAATGATAGTAAAAGTGATTTTTCTCTGATGTGGCTTGGATATGCCAGTCCCTGTTCAGTGATTTGGTGGAGAACCAGGTCTGTTCACCTGGTTCAAACCTCTAAAGCTTCAAACCTCTAAAATGGGGTGAGCCGTATCGGATCGCTGCCTCTCAGGGTTCCTGTAAGGTTGGATTACACTTCTGCAGTGCTCTCTGAGCACTTTAGAAAATGTGGTGCAGAGTTGGGTGCTGTGTCTATATGGCTGTGGGGTCGAGATTTCCACGTGAGATTGTCCCATAAGTTAGCGACTGGTCTCATGTGGGCTCTCGGCAGCTGGGGCGATGGTCCTCAGTGCCTGCCAGGGCCGACCCCCCCTTGGGCAGCGCCTCCTCACAGCCCCGCCCCGTCCACGCAGGCGGCCTGACCACTGCCCTGGGTCCACCCCACCCTTGGAGAGTGCCCATGGCCATGAGGAAAAATCTCCTCAGAAATGTTTTCCTCCTTCTGCTTTTTTCCAAAAAGAAAAAGGCTTTTTAAAAATTATATTTTACAAAATAACACGAGAACTTGTAGACATCTTGGAAAAACACAAAATAAAGAAAAATTATCCATTATTTGTAGCCAGAGCTGTCTGCTGCTGCTGTCACTGTAGTTGGTCGTATGCTGGTGCTCACACGTGGGCACATGGGAGGTGGCCACGCCGCCCCGCCAGGCTGAGGAGTCTGGGGGAGGGACCTTTCTCTCAGGTCTGGATGTGAGTGGGCTGTTGTCACAGGGAGTTCCACTGTGCCTGTTTATTCTTGTCATTAAAATTCTTCAGAGCCTTTTACAATTGCTCTGAGTCCATCTGGAGGTGGCACTTGTTTAGCTGTCCCTGTTATGGGGTTTGGATGGCCACCCCGTCTCTGCCTCGGACCTGACCTGGACCCTCAACTGGCAGGAGGGGCAGGCAGCAGGTGGGGCCCCCTCTGCTGTGGGCAGGTTCTGGGAGGAGCCAAGGGGGGCTGCTTTCCCTGTGCCCCACAGGGCCCAGGTGCCCAGTGTAGCAGCCCAGCGTAGCAGTGGAGAGCCGTTGGGGAGGGCCTTCCACGGGATAGCAGAGCAGTGGGAAGGAAGGCCTCGGGCCACCCCCCTCGCTCAGGGAACCAGGGCCTGGGCCAGAGCTTTCCTTTTGGGTTGCGCTGGGCCTTCGTTCTCACCATGCCACGCCTGCAGGCTCTGTCCCCTGGGGGAGAGCCCTGACTGGTGGGGACGGTCAGGGACTCTGTGCTGGTGTCGGAGATGAGGAAGCATGCACGCTTCTGAAACTGGGTCCCTGAATGTCTTTTACCCAATGTCTTGTTCCTTCTGCCTTATGTCAAGATCTGAATGCCTGTTTTCTCCCCTAGAGGTTGACGGATATATTCAGACGTTACGACACGGATCAGGATGGCTGGATTCAGGTGTCTTACGAACAGTATCTGTCCATGGTCTTCAGTATCGTATGACGTTGTCTTTTCGTGAATAACAACAGCACGGCTTACAGAAAAAAGACCCAAAACGCCAAATCTCTTACCTTTAATAGAACGGGACATGGACGCAGTTAGATGCTGTTGCTGTTCTCCCTTTAAATTTCACCACGTGGGGACCTGGCTGTACATACGTGGATAAGCTGATCAACGTTTTTGCAATTGTAATAGTGGCTACATCATTATAATATGAACACTGGGTTTAGTGACTGTTTAATTGTGCCATGAGGTAAATGTAATAATGTTTCTGCTTGCAGAAGAATGCATCATCTACTTTTCTAGATAATTCTGTAGTGAAAATGCTTTATTAACCAATAGAAATTTTAAAATAATATGGAACTTGCACAGAAGTCTTTTCATGTGCCTTACTTTTTTAAAAAGGAGTTTATTGTATCATTAGGTATGCAACCCAAGCAATAAAGTGAACGGCACAAACGCAGGATGTACTTTTGGCTTTTCAAATCATCGTCCCAGGCCTTACGCCAGTGTTCACCACAGCAGGTGCACTGGCTTCTTGGGAGGTCCCAGGGTCCTGGGAACACCTTCTAGAATGTTCTCCAGCTCAGCCTGCGAGGCTTTGCTTATGAAAATTCAGAAAGACTCTCCCGGCCTCTGATATGGGAGTTAAATTTTACAAAGCTCCTTTTGTCTGCATGAACAAACCCGAATCGGTTTAGTAGGTTGTGAATTTCTGTGATTTATAAATGATCTAACCACACTACACTGCCAGTCTCTTCATTATAGATTTCAGACAACACTAGAGCAGCCGGCATAGTCAGCCATTTTCTGTCACTGGCTCACTGTCACCCCACGGCCCTGCCTCCCTGACATCTCCTGGTACAGCCTGAAGTAGACTGACAAGAATAAAGTTGTGCTGTGACTGCGGCTGAGCTGCCTGTCTGCCTCGTCATCCCCAGTGAGGGAGTGAGCTGCTCCAGGGGCCTCGGGCCCAGCACTGCAGCGCCGGGCACCCCGTCTGCCCGTGGGTGTGGGGGGCCAGGGGGAGGGTGTGTGGGGTCCTCATCGAGGGGCTGTAGCAGAACTGGGTCCCAAGGTCACTTGGCAAAGGGTCTGTGGGGCTGAGACTGGCCTTATGACCTCAGTCACTGATCCTAATGCCCAGATCCACACATCCAAGTGTTCCGCCTCCCCCCCATCTCCCGGGCCCCTTTACTGAACATCTTCCATTTGACACCCCAACCTGCCTGAGGCCGTCGGGAGATACCTGATTCCTGTATCCCCAGCCCGCAGCCTCCATGCTCAGGATGAGGACAGCTGCCCCAGCCTCCCCCAGCCCTCATTGCACCCCTCAGGTCCTCATGTCGGCTCCCTGCGTTGGGGCAGGGCGGCCCTGCCCTGTGGTCTGCCTCAGCCCAGCTCACCCGGCAGCGCCCTGGCCCAGGCTCCCTGCGAGCAGTTCTGGAGGGCGGCTCTCAGAGCAGCCACCACAGCGCTGACGTTCTTGGAGAGCAACCTGCCCCCAGGTGCAGAGCCAAGGTTTACCCCTCGTGGATCGAGTGGGGCCTGACAGAGCTGAGGCCAAGAGGCCCATTCTCAAGTGTCAGCTACTGGTGAAGGAAGTCTGTAAACGTGTGATTGGCTCTATGTCCCCTGAAAGAAAGCAGGTGCAGACTAGGTGAGATGGACGCTTTTAGAGAGAAACTCAGATTGTGGCTGGATGGAGGTTTCTCCCTTCCTGTTCGCAGGGAGGGGCTGTTGCTCTGCTGGAGATGGTGTGGCAGCACTCCGCAGGTGTGTGGTACAGAGAGGTGTGACAGAGACAGGTGTGTGGCATGGAGGCGGGTGTGTGGTACAGAGAGGTGTGACAGAGACAGGTGTGTGGCATGGAGGCGGGTGTGTGGTACAGAGAGGTGTGACAGAGACAGGTGTGTGGCATGGAGGCGGGTGTGTGGTACAGAGGTAGGTGTGCTAGAACAGGTGTGTGCCCACAGCTGCACCTGCTGAGGAGGGGCTGTCCCCCCAGGGCATGGGGGAGGGTGACTTTCAGAAGGTTGGGCCCAGGGCATGGGAGCGGCCTGGAGCCCAGGGTGCCGCCAGTGTGGACAGAGTGAGGAGTGAACTTGGAGCTGCAGGTGTGGGGTGAGGACTGCGGCCACTGCTCTCCAGAAGGCCTGGGCGGGCAGGTGGGCTTCCAGGGTGTGAGTATGGGGCATGTTGCTGGGGAGGCGGCACCTCCTACCCACCAGCGCTGCCTGGTGCAGACCGTCACTCTCCTGGGCCACCAGGCACCTGGTGAGGTCTTGAGGAAGGAACCTCAGGGCAGAGCCACCCGCAGGTGCCAGCCACTGAGGTGTGCCCTCGGGCCACAGCGTGCCCTGAGCCTCTGCTTGGGGGAGTCACAGGAGCAGAAGACTGACCCTGGCCTCCATGGCGCCAGGGCAGTGAGGGCGGTGCATAGGTGCTGGAAGCTTCTGCCGTGTGCAGCTCCTGGCCCATCCTGCCGCTCAGCCCTCAAGCCCTGCTAGGCCTGCTCAGAGCCGGTTCTGGGGACAGTTGAGTGCAGAGCGGCTGGCAGGGGATGCAGGCCGGCCTGAGTGAGGCTACGTGGAGGAGGCAGGGTCAGTCTGGCAGCCGAGACCGCCCAGCAGGGACACTTAGCCTGCTGCCCAGCCCCTGGTTGGGGGGCCCTGGACACTCACCCCAGGGCAGCAGAACGTGGCCCTCAGGTCCTCCGTGCCTGGACATATGGGGGCTTTTGTCTGGGGTTGGGACACAGGGGGCTCCATCCTCTGGGAGTCCTTCCCTCGACCCCCTTTTGTACCCACATTGTGCTGTTCTGGGCTCTGGGGCCACAGTAGGGCACAAGGTGACGCCCGTGTCTGCTCTGGGGTGGGGACAATCATCCGAACATCAAGTGGTAGGGCCATGGTGGCTGTGGAAGAAGAGTCCTTTTAGGGAAGGAGGTGAGGGCAGCTGGGGCTGGGGCCAAGCTCTCCAGGCACAGAAAGCAGGGCGGGTGGGGCGAGTGTAGGAGCAAGGCTGTGGCTGGGTGGGGGGAGGTCAGAGCTCACAAGCTCTGCAGCCCCACCCCCTGCAGCTGCTCACCTGGTGCGTGGATTCCTGCTGGCTGAGCCCAGAGGGTCTGCTTCAAGTGGGGTGGCCTGTCTCACCAGGTGCTGTATCCCCAGCCTGGCTTCCAGCTGGCTGGGCAGGGCCCCTGGAGGGGGCTGAGGGGGGAGCAGCCAGCACAGCTGCAGGAGCCGCTGCCTCCTCAGGGTCTTCCGGGGCCTTGCAGCTCTTCAGCACCACAGCAGCTGCACAGGAATCTCAGAGCATGACCTCTGACCTCACCCCCACTGACCCACACAGTCCCTGGGAGGCCAGGGGAGGGCTCTTGTGGGTCCCCGTCACATTCGACCTCCTCTCGCCTGAGCTTTCAGTGGTTCTTCCTGTTGGAACTGGGGTGCCGGCGTTGGAAGAAGCCTGGGTTTCTAGGTCCTAAAGTGGAGGGAACAAGACGCCCACAGGGTGGGGGGGTCACTGACTGAGCCGAGGGTGCCGCCCTGGCCCCTGCAGCATCCATGGGTCCAGGGGCCTGCTCTGCCTACGGCTGAGTGCAGGGCCCCCACACTCAATGTCCCTGTATTTGGTAGTGTCCCCCAGATGCCTTCCACAACTCAAGTGTCCCTGCCCAGGGAGCCACAGCTCACTGTCCGCTTTTTCCCCCGCCTGGCACTGCAAGGCTGTAATGCAGTCGTGGCCCCGCCGGCCACACCCAGGGCCTCCTGGCCAGGCACCTGCTGGGGGCCGGCCCCTTCCTGGGCCCTCCTGGAAGGGAGGGTTTGGGGATGGCACCTGGAGCCCCACGGGGAACCTGGGCCCCTCACTGTCACCTGTGCTGGTGCAGCTGGCAGCCCCGCCTGGCCTGTTCTCCCCAACCTGCAGGTATGGAGCTGAGGCCAGCACAGTGGCCGTGTCCCGGGAGCAGGGAGCCCCACCTGGCATCCACACTGCACACCCCTGGAGCAAGCAGGCACCCGATGCAGCGGAGGCTGGGCTTGTGGAGAGGGACGGGCACCCAGTGCCTGGCAGGGAGCTGCCTGGTGGCTTTGTTCAGACTCCCCCAGATCCTGCTCTGTCCTCCCTGAGAAAATGACATGGGAGAGAAAACACAGCCACAAACAAGGGCTGCCCAAGTGGCAGAAGTGAGGTGTGTCTGTTGAGAGGTATCAACACCTTGTGCCACAGCTGTCACGGGGCGAACAGCCTCCAGAGAGCCGCTGGTGCCTGCACGGGGCCCTCGGCCAGCCCAGGGGGCAGCACCCCGGCCGCCTCTGAGGATGGGGCGCTGCATGGCAGACACCTCACTTCTGCCACTTTGCGTACTTATTTTCTTTAACAGATCAGAAGGTACTACATGCTTCTTGAAAAAATATGCAGGAATTACAGACACTTTAAGAAGTAAAAATGAGAAATTACAAGTTCACTCAATCTCAGAGTTATCCAGCCAAACTTTTTCTGTGTATAATTCACTTCACCAAAATTGGATCAAGGGTGGGCGCAGTGGCTCACGTCTGTAATCCCAGCACTTTGGGAGGCTGAGGCCGGGGATCCCTTGAGCCCAGCCATACAAAAAACTAAAAACTGAAAAAAAAAAAAAAATTAGCCTGGTGTGGTGGTGCACTCCTATAGTCCCAGCTACTGGGGAGGCTGAGGCAGGAGGATCCCTTGAGCCCAGGAGTGCGAGGTTGCTGTGAGCTGTGACCCTGCCTGGGCTGCACTCCAGCCTGAGCAACAAAGTGAGATACTGTCTCAAAAAAAAAAATATCAAGATGAAACTAATGATTTTATAGCAAGTTAGCAGTACAATGCTTCGCGTCAAAAAATAATACCATTTACTCAGCTGACATTTTTGAGCCTCTGCTATTCATCAGGAACCAACTGACCGTTCCTTGGCTGGAGAGATGAACGGAGAGACCTGGTGACTACCGTGGGACAGCAGGCAGCAAGGACACACCGGCGACGTCTGGGAGCACCACGTGGTGGGGAGGGCGGTGCACAGCGCGGGTCCTCTGGAGGGGCGGGCGGGGCCCTGGAGAGGAGGGTTCGGGCTTGTTCATGCAGGGAACATCAGCGAGGGGGCTTGGGGGGCCTGGGGAGATGAGCTTTTACTGAGAGCCAGGTGGGGGCTGGGAGTGACACCCTTGAATAGACAGACGGTGGGGGCTGGAGCAGTACAGGCTCCCAGAGAGGCTTCGGTGGGGACCTTCGCGGATGCTGAGGTGTGGCTGGGCGACACCGGAAGCCCCAGTGAGGATGGTGGCGCGGGTGAGGCAGACCAGGGGCTGTGCCCCCCAGACGTTGGGTGGAGACCGCAGGATGGGAGGCCAGGCTCAGAGTGGAGGATCTGGTAAGGGGAATGATAGTCAGGACCAGCCTGGCGGGACAGAAGAAGGGAGGGCGAGGAGGTGCAGCGAGAGCAGGACTGCAGGGCGCCCAGGCCCGCGAGGAGCGCACACGGCGTCCCAAGTGCGCTCCGCGCGCCGGTCGGCTCCTGCGCCTCTTGCCGCCAGCAGCGGCCGCCCCAGCCGGGCAGAGACCCTTGTGCGGGCAGAGGGCGGGGAGGACCCACAGGAGGGCAGATGGTCTAGTGGCTCAGGGCGCGACCCCACCCCAGCCATCCGGTGCCCACGGCGCGCAGGTCAGCTGAACAGGAACGCCCAGGGCTGCGCGCACCCGCCATCTGGGACCTTGAAATGTCCTGGACGAGGGACGTCGCACGAACCACCCTTCGTGCCTGGCTCACATCCCGTCCCTGGGAAGCTCAGGGCCAAAAAGTATCACATTAATATTTTGTGTAGTTTGTAAAAACCTTTAGTGATTTTGATTCTCGAGCAGCCCCCACGGAGCAGGCGAGGCGCTATCCCCCGTTTGATCTATTTGGATCAAAACAGGCCCCGCGCACGACCCCAGTCCCACCCCCTCCGGCCCAGTGAGCCCTGGCCCCACACCTAGGCACAGCTGCAGGTGCGCATGTGGGCTCCGCAGGTGGGGAGTGACGTGTGACGCTGGGGTGGGGGCAGATGGTCTAGGGCTCAGGGCGAGACCTCACCCCAGCGGACACTGACCCTGGGGCAACCGCCCCTTCCGACCCAGACCCGAGGGGCCACCGGGACGCGGGGGGCCCGGGCACGATCCCACCCCTTGCCACCCAGACCCCGGGGGGGGGGCACCGGGACGCGGGGGTCGCGGGCAGGACTCCACCTCTTCCCAGATCCTGGGGGCGCGGGGGAACGGACACAACCCCACCCCTTCCCACCCGGATCCTGGGGGCGCAGGCACGACCCCACCCCTTGCCACCCGGACCCAGGGGGCGCGGGCACGACCCCACCCCTTCCCACCCGGATCCTGGGGGCGCGGGCACGACCCCACCCCTTGCCACCCGGACCCAGGGGGCGCGGGCACGACCCCACCCCTTGCCACCCGGATCCTGGGGGCGCGGGCACGACCCCACCCCTTGCCACCCGGACCCAGGGGGCGCGGGCACGACCCCACCCCTTGCCACCCGGACCCAGGGGGCGCGGGCACGACCCCACCCCTTCCCACCCGGACCCAGGGGGCGCGGGCACGACCCCACCCCTTCCCACCCGGATCCTGGGGGCGCGGGCACGACCCCACCCCTTGCCACCCGGATCCTGGGGGCGCGGGCACGACCCCACCCCTTGCCACCCGGACCCAGGGGGCACGGGCACGACCCCACCCCTTGCCACCCGGACCCAGGGGGCGCGGGCACGACCCCACCCCTTGCCACCTGGATCCTGGGGGCGCGGGCACGACCCCACCCCTTGCCACCCGGATCCTGGGGGCGCGGGCACGACCCCACCCCTTGCCACCCGGATCCTGGGGGCGCGGGCACGACCCCACCCCTTGCCACCCGGACCCAGGGGGCGCGGGCACGACCCCACCCCTTCCCATCCAGACCCTGGGGGCGCGGGGGTGGGGGCACGAACCCTTCCCACCCAGACCCGGGGGCGCGGGCACGACTCCTTCCCACCCAGACCCGGGGGGGGGCGCGGGCACCACCCCTTCCCACCTAGACTCGGGGGACGCAGGGGCGCGGGCACGACCCCACCGCTTCCCACCCAGACCCTGGGGACGCGGGCACGACCCTACCCCTTCCCACCCGGAACGGGGGCCACCGGTGCGCGGCGGCGCGGAGCGGGCGCGGTTGCCCGCGGGCGCCCCCTGCCGCCTCCCCGCACGGGCAGCTCCGGGGCGCGGCGGGCTCGCGTGCCGGGGCGGGGCCGTCCTTCTGGGCCCGCCCCGCGCCGGTCCCCGAGATGCAGGCGCCGAGAGCGGCGCAGCCACAGCTCCTGGCCCCGGCGGGCGGGTTATCCCGCGGGCGCGCCCGAGCCTCTGCGCCCCGCCGGCCCCGGGTAAGTGCGCTCGGCGGACCCCACCTCGTGCCCCCGCGGTGGGCGCCTGCGTCACCCGAGACCCCCTCCCACCCCATCCTCGTGTCGCCAGGCCCAGGGGCCGCTGGACGGGGCGGGCACTCTGTGGTCCGACTGGCCGCTCCTCACTTAAAAACCGGACCTTTGAGGGGAGTGATTGTAGTTCCGCTGTTCCTGGTCCTCAGTTTCCCCATCGGTGGTGTTCCCACCCCCTCACGCCCCCACGTGTGGATTGACACTCCTGTGCCACGTCGGGGCAGCTGCGCTAATCGTCCTTTGCTGGGTTTGGTTCGGAAGCGTTCTGGGCAGATGCTGACGAGGGGCTTCCAACAGGCCCCCTCGGCCTTGGGGGGGCTCGGTGCGGGTGGAGCTGAGCTCTGCGGGGGCAAAGTGGGCTCATCTGTCAGCAGAGAGCCCCAGGCCGGTGGGTCCTCACCCTTGTGAAGGGCTGTGTCCAGGCTTGGTTTCAGTAGCACCCCAATTTTTTTTTCCATTGAAGTCTTATAGCGAGTGGCTGAAAATCCTAGACTATGGATATTGTGAGAGGGACGGAGAACCCTGGCGTTGCTGGAAGTCTGAGTGGCACAGCCCTGGGGGACGCTGCCCTGGGTGGCTGCTGTGATCCCACTGGGGGAGCCAAGGGGTCGCCCGTGGGCAGGTGACTGGCCTGGGCTGTGCTCCAGGGCTCTGCAGGCAGCAGGCAGAGACCTGGGCAGCTCCACCGTGGGCCCCTCCCAAGGGCCTCTGCTCCCTGGCTGGCTTGAGGGGCTGGCTCTGGTGGAATCTGCACTCGGGAAGCATCCAGTGGGCCTGTCCAGCTGTGGCCACCCCACAGGCCACCCCACAGGAGGGAGGGCTTGCACCCTCAGGACCCCTGTGTGACCAGCCACAGGCTCCAGCCCTCGAGGACTTGCAGAAGGGTGAGCGAGTGCCCAAGGATGCCGGGGGCCCACGCCACCTCCGTCAGTCCTCACAGAGCCTGTGGTTGGCAGTTGTCATTCATTTTACAGATGAGGACAGCAAAGTAGGTACCTCGTCTGCCTCAGAGCAAGTGACCGGTGGCACTTGGACTTGGACAGAGTGAGTCACTTACGCCTTGCACAAAGCAGTGGGTCAGCGTGGCCCCAGAGCTCCTGAGAATGCCCCAGTCGGAAGCAGACCGGAGGGCCCAGACCTGCCAGTGGGTAGATACCACTGCCTGGGCTGGTCTTTATTTTCATTTTTCACTTATCCGTGTTTTCTAAAATGAACAGATATGACTTTCACTGTAGGAGAAACGTGCTTAGAGAAATTCGGATTTCTCAGAGAAATGCGGTCGGCTCACACGTAGCGCAGCGTGGGGGCCCCGTGAGTACCTGTGTGCAGTACGTCGGGCAGGGCTGGGCCCGCGGCCCCCACCTCAGCCCCTGGCAGCAGAGGGACCCTGGCCCAAGCCACAAAGAGCCTCCACCGGTGATGCAGGCAGAGAGGGGAGCTGCTGGCAGCAGGCCGGACGCCCGCGCCTTGCCTGGGGCATTGCTGTGGGGAGTTTGGGCCCACCTGCTGGGGGCCGTCTGCTCAAGGAGACTGCACAGTATGCAGTAAAATGGAGCAACCTGTTGCAAGAACATCCGCCTCCTGGATTTGGGGTGCACAGGCAGGACCCGAGGCACAGAGAGGGAAAACCCGAGACTGATTCTCCCACGATGGGCAGCATCTTGGGAGATTTATCTGCTTTGGTGCTTTTTGCCAGAACGTGTGCTTTTAGGGCCATTCCCCAGCCCTGAGGGAGACACCCAAGAAGACGTGACGTGGCCACGGTGTGGCAGGCAGCGGGTGGTCACCAGCGAGTGTCTGGTGTGTGAGGCTAGAGAGGGCCACGCTGGGAGCCTTTTGCCAGCACCAAGCTCTTGGGCTCCTGCCCTGGTTCCTACTGCTCGGGTGGGAGTTTGGACATAGGTGAGTGGGGAGGGGCGGCGCTGCCCCCACAGTGTTCCCGTCCCTTCCGCTTCCCGGCCATCCCCCAGCCCCGGAATCTTTGCTGCTCTCTCTCGCTCATTTGGGGACAGGGGTTGGTCAGACCGGTGGTGCTGGGACCAGGGTCTGCTGGGCTGGTGTAGGTCGGCCGTTCCCTTCCACCTTCTGTGACCTTAGGGGGTTGGGGGGAGTCTTGGGGTGCTGGGAAATGTCCCTGGCCTGTTCTGCCCCCTCGGCTGGGCCAGGCCTGGGTGTGGCTCGGGAGTTTCCTGTTTGAGTCCAAAGGCCTTGCAGTTGAGACGGGGTGGCCTTGCACGCTGGCCTTCCGCCACCAAGTGCCCAACCTGGTTTCTCAGAGAAGTGCCCCAAGCCAGGCACATGGCCACGGCCAAGGGTGAGGCCAGACGCCCCACCCCACCTCCCTGGGAGGGCCGGGCCCTTCCGAAGTGCTGTCTCTCCTCCACCCCTCCACCCGCCCACCCCATCCATCCTTGCTCCAACCCGCAGCCCCTGCGACACCAGCATGTCCACAACCCCGTCCGCCTGTGCAGGGCCTTCTCCCTGGGGTCACTCCTCGGCTCAGAGACCCTTGTGTGACCCCACAAGCCCCTGTGGCGACCACCATTCCCTGCTGCCTTCTCTGCCAGATGTCCTGTGGGCCTCTCTGTTCTCACCGTGCCAGCTTCTCTCCTGCCACTTGCTTGCTTTCTTAACACTCAAGAAATGTTGGCCGGGTGCTGTGGCTCACGCCTGTAATCCTAGCTCTTGGGAGGCCGAGGCGGGCGGATTGCTCAAGGTCAGGAGTTCGAAACCAGCCTGAGCAAGAGCGAGACCCCGTCTCTACTATAAATACAAAGAAATTAATTGGCCAACTGATATATATATAAAAAAAAAATTAGCCGGGCATGGTGGCGCATGCCTGTAGTCCCAGCTACCCGGGAGGCTGAGGCAGAAGGATCACTCGAGCCCAGGAGATTGAGGTTGCTGTGAGCTAGGCTGACGCCACGGCACTCACTCTAGCCTGGGCAACAAAGCGAGACTCTGTCTCAAAAAAAAAAAAAAAAAAAAAAGAAATGTTATGGTTATATGTAAATTTCTGTCTGTATGTTTTCATTGAGGCAAAATTCACATAACATAAAATTAACCATTGAAAAGTGAACGTTTCACCGACCTTTAGTATACTGAAAAAGCTGTGCAGCCACCACCTCTGTCTAGTTGCAAAACATTTTCATCCCCCCAAATGGTGCTCACCTGCTAAGCAGTGGCTCCCCTCCCCCAGTCCCTGGCAGCCTCCTTTCCCTCTGTGTGACTTGCCTATTCTGGATGCGTTGTGTACCTGGAATCACTGCGTGGCTTCTTTCATGTGGCACAATGTTGTCAAGGTGCATCCCTGTTGTAGCAGGTGTGGGTGCTTCACTCCTTTTTATGGCTGAGTATTATTTCATTGTATGTGTACACCACATTTTGTTTATCCATTTGTCAGTTGATGGTCACTGAGTTATTTACATTTTGGGCTGTTGTGAATAGTAATGAGCAAGATTTTGTTGGAACATATGCTGCTTTCAGTTCTCTTTGGTATATACCTAGGAGTGGAATTACTGGGTCATTTAGTAATTCTATGTTTAACTTTTTGAGGAAATACCAAACCGTTTTCCATAGCAGCTGCACCATGTTACATTTCCACCAGCGATGCAAAAGGGTTCCAGTTTCTCCACTTCCCTACCAACACTTATAGTCCATTTTTTAAAAAAAAATGATAGTCATCTTAGTTATGTAAAGTAGTATCTACTTAGGGATTTTTTTTTTTTTGCATTTCCCTAATGATTTATGATGCTAAGCATCTTTTCATGTGCTGACCATCTGTATATATTGTTTGGAGAAATGACTGTTCAAATCCTTTGCCCATTTTTAAATTGGGTTGTTTATCTTTTTGTTGTTGAGTTGTAAGAGTTCTTTGTATATTCTGGATACTAGACCCTTATCAGATATATGATTTGCAAATGTTTTCTCCCATTCTGTGGGTTGTCATTTCACTTTCTTGATAGTGTCCTTTGAAACACAAATTTTAAAATTCTGATGAAGTCTAATTTATCTCTTTTTTTCTTTTATTGTGCTTTTGGTGACATATCTAAGAATCCATTGCCAAATTTAAGGTTGTTGTTGAATCAAAGGCCATGAAAATAAAACCACTGTTTTCTTCGAGAATATTATAGTTTTAGGTTGTACATTTAGGTCTGTAATCAATTTTAAGTTAATTTTTTCAGATAGTGTGAGGTAGGGGTCCAACTTCATTCTTTGACATGTGGATATCCAGTTGTCTAAGCACCATTTGTTGAAGAGATTATTCTTTCCCCATTGGCCTTGGCGCCCTCATTGAAAATCAATTCACCATAGTTTGTTTGTTCTTATGCCACATTTTCTTTCTGTTTAATTCTTTAAAAAAACCTGAACCTTTTATTATGGAATTTTTCAAATCTTTTACAGAACTGGGCAGATTTGCATAATGAGCCCAATTTATCATCTGCCAGCTATCAATACTGGCTGATCCAGTTTCATTAAAACCTCACTCTGGGCTGGGCACGCTGGCTCACGCCTGTAATCCTAGCACTCTGGGAGGCTGAGGTGGGAGGATTGCTCAAGCTCAGGAGTTCGAGACCAGCCTGAGCAAGAGTAAGACCCCATCTTTACTATAAATAGAAAGAAATTAGCCAAACAACTAAAAATAGGAAAAATTAGCCAGGCACAGTGGCACGTTCCTGTAGTCCCAGCTACTTGGGAGGCTGAGGCAGGAGGATTGCTTGAGCCCAGGAGTTTGAGGTAACTGTGAACTAGGTTGATGCCACAGCATTCTAGCCCAGGCAAGAGAATAAGACTCTGTCTCAAAAAACAAACAAACAAACAAACAAAACAAATAAAAAAACCCACCTTACTCTGCTAACTCCAGACCATTGAGATTCCACCAACCTCCCCAGGTTATGTGGAAGTAAAATTCCTACATGCCATTTCTTTCATATGTATTTTAGCGTATATCTCTAAAACATGCAGACTTTTTAAGAAATTAGCTTTTCATATTTTTAACTTAATTTTTTATTTGAACTGAGAAACGTTACTATTAAGAAGTATTGGCTGCAACAGTGGAATAACTATAGAGGTGAAAAGGGAACTCTGGAGGGTGCTTTAGCGCTGAGGGACAGTGCCCAAGGAGCACACTAGGAAGGGGGCTCCCTCCCCAAAGTTGGAGTTCAGCCTCCTGGAGGGCAGGGAAGTTCCCGAGTTTCCCTGCCTCTGCCAGTGGTGGGCAGGAACAGACAAACACAGAAGCTCTGGATTCACAAGATGCTCCTTCCTCCTGCAAGGTTCCTCCCGTGCCCTCTGCCGGCAGGTGCTATGTGCTCGCTCGAAGAAGAAATGCTTACAGGGCCCAACCCACTAGTGCAGAGCAGGCGAGGAAGGGGGGATTTGGAATCTGGAGGCAATAAATGGATAACTGGCACAACTCCAAGTGCTGTTATACCATTTTGTGAACAGCATTGCTCCCCTAACTCGTCCTGTGCTATAACCGCCATATACTTGGGGTCTATGTAGTTATAAATCCCACACTGCACTGTTACTTTATTGTTTTAACAGTTATCTTTTTTTTTGAGACAGAGTCTCATTCTGTTGCCTGGGCTAGAGTGAGTGCCGTGGCGTCAGCCTAGCTCACAGCAACCTCACACTCCTGGGCTCAAGCGATTCTCTTGCCTCAGCCTCCCTAGTAGCTGGGACTACAGGCATGCGCCACCACGCCTGGCTAAGTTTTTCTATATATTTTTAGTTGTCCAGTTACATTTTTTCTATTTTTAGTAGAGACAGGTCTCTCTCTTGCTCAGGCTGGTCTTGAACTCCTGACCTTAAGCGATCCTCCCGCCTCGGACTCCTAGGATTACAGGCGTGAGCCACCACGCCCGGCCAACAATTATCTTTTAAAGATATTTAAATAATAATTTAAAAAATTATGTATTTACCCATGTAGCTGCCATGTCCTGTGCTTTTTCTCCCATTTTGTAAATCCATGTTACAATCTGGTTTCATATTCTTTTGGCGGGAAGACTTCCTTTCACATTTCTTTAGTGGGGACCAACTGGCAGTGGATTCTATCAGCTTTTGTATTCCTGAAAACTCTTTATTTCACCTTCATTTTTGAAACATATTTTCCTGGCTCATAGAATTATAGGTTTCAGTCTGGTTTTTATTTTTTATTTTTTTCAGAGCTTTAAAGATGTTGTTTCATGGTCTTCTCTCTCTCACCATTTCTGACGAGGTGACTGCTGCCATCCTTACTTTTGTTTCTCTGCACCCTATGCATATGTCCTCTGGCTTTTAAAATTATTCTGCTTATCACTGGTTGTGAGCAATGTGATTATAACGTGTGTTGGTGTCACTTTCCTCATGTCTCTTGTGCTTGGGTCTCATTGAGTTCTTGGATCTGTAAGTTTAAAATTTTCATTACTTTTGGGAAAAGTATCTGCTGTTATTTCTTAAATTTTCTGTCACCACATTTCCCCTCCTATTCTTTAGGGCTTAGTCACACACAAGCATTTGATTTTTATTTGAGTACTATTGTAAACAGTACTAGTTTCTTAAGAATCTGAATTCCAATTATTCATGGCTAGTATATAGAAATACAATTGGCCTTTGTATATTGTCCTTTCACCCTACAACTCACTGAACTCAATAATTAGTTATAGGAGATTTGTTTTTGTAAAACTTTTGGAATTTTCTTTTTTGGTTTTTTTTTTTTTTGAGACAGAATCTCACTCTGTTGCCCAGGCTAGAGTGAGTGCCGTGGTGTCAGCCTAGCTCACAGCAACCTCAAACTCCTGGGCTCAGGCGGTCCTCCTGCCTCAGCCTCCTGAGTAGCTGGGACTACAGGCACGTGCCACCATGCCCGGTTAATTTTTTCTATATATTTTTAGTTGTCCAATTAACTTTTTTCTATTTTTAGTAGAGATGGGGTCTCGCTTTTGCTCAGGCTGGTCCTTGAACTCCTGAGCTCAAACGATCCGCCCGCCTCAGCCTCCCAGAGTGGTAGGATTACAGGCGTGAGCCACCGCGCCCGGCCAACTTTTGGTATTTTCTGCATATACAGTCATGTTGCCTGTGAACAGATAGAGCTTTATTCCTTCCTTTTTCAGTTTTTACGACTCTCGTTCATTTACGACTCTCGCTGTGCCGCCCTGTCTAGTGCGCAAACGCGACTTTTCATGGCCGTGGTGGTGCAGCCCCTCTTTGCCGTGGCCATGATCTTGGGGGAAGCTTCAGGCTTCCACTACTAGATGTGGTGTTGGCTATAGGCTTTTTGTAGACGCCCTTTGTCAAGTCACTTAAGTTCCCTTCTATTCCTAGTTTGATGAGAGTTTTTTAAAAAATTATCATGCATGGATTTGGATTTTGTCAAATGTTTTGTTGCATGTATGGAGATGATCTTGTGTATTTTCTTTTTAGCTTGTTAATACAGTGAATTACGGTGATTGATTTTTGGATGTTGAAGCAGCCCTGAAATCTCTCTTGGATAAACCCTACCTGGTTGTGATGTATTATCCTCTTTATATATTAGCAGATTCCATTTGCTAATACTTGAATTTAATTGAGGATTTTTGTGTCTATGTTCATGAGGGATGTTGGCCTGTAGTTTTCTTTTCTCTCCAGTTTGATATTAGGGTAATGGTGAACTTATAAATAAGTTGCCAATTTAAAACTTTTTATTTGATTTTCTGCCAAAGATTTTGGAGAATTGGTATTATTTCTTCTTTAAATTGGTAGAATATATGTCAGTGAAACCACCTGGGCCTGGAATTTTCTTTGTTGGAATTGATATAAAATTATCTATTTTTTCCTGGGTGAGTTTTGGTAGTTTGTGTCTTTCAAGGAATTGCTCCATTTCGTCTATATTGTTGAATTTATGGGGATAGTATCTGTCTTAATCTGCTTGGGCTGCCATAACAAAACACTGTAGACCGGGTAGCTTAAGCAACAGAAATTTCTTTCTTACAGTTCTGGAGGCTGGGAAGCCCAAGAACTGGCTGATTTGATTTCTGGTGAGGGCTCTCCTTCCGGCTGCCTCCTCACTGTGTGGAGAGTAATGGCGAGCTCTGGTTTCTCTTCCTCTTCTTATTAGAGCACCAGTTCTGTGGGACCAGGGACCCACCCCTTATGACCTCGTTTAACTGTAATCACTTATAGGGGTAAAGGCTCTATCTCCAATTCAGTCACATGCAAAGTTAAGGTTTCTTTTTTTTTTTTTTTTTTTTGAGACAGAGTCTCACTCTGTTGCCCAGGCTAGAGTGAGTGCCATGGCGTCAACCTAGCTCACAGCAACCTCAAACTCCTGGGCTTAAGCGATCCTACTACCTCAGCCTCCCGAGTAGCTGAGACTACAGGCATGTGCCACCATGCTTGGCTCATTTTTTCTATGTATATTAGTTGGCCAATTAATTTATTTCTATTTATAGTAGAGACAGGCTCTCGCTCTTGCTCGGGCTGGTTTTGAACTCCTGACCTTGAGCAATCTGCCTGCCTTGGCCTCCCAGAGTGCTAGGATTACAGGCATGAGCCACCGCGCCCGGCCCAAAGTTAAGGTTTCAACATATGAATTTGGTGCATACACAATTCAGTTCATAACATAATTCTCTTATTTTTCTTTTAATGTCTGTGGGATCTGTAGTGATGTCTTCTCTTTCATTCCTGATATTGGTAGTTTGTGTCTTTTTTATTTGTTGATCAGTATGGCTAGAGATTTATTAATTTTGTCGATCTTTTCAAAGAACCAACTTTTGTTTTCATTGATTTTTCTCCATTTTTATGTTTTACATTTTGTTGATTTTCTTTTATTATTTCCATCCTTTTGGTTGATTTGGGTTTATTTTCTCTTCTTTTAGTTACCTGAGTTGGAGGCTTAGTTATGTTAGACCTTTAATTTGTTCTAACATAAACATTTAATACTATCAGTTTCCTTCAAAGTACTGCTTAGGTGCATCCCACAAAGTTTGATATGTTTGTATTTTCATTTTCATTCAGTTCTGAATATTTAAAATTTTTCGTTGAGACTTCCTCTTTGACCTATGGTTACTTAGAAGTGGGTTTCTTTCCAAATATTTGGGAATTTTCCAGATATCTTTCTAGTTTAATTCCATTATGTCAGTGAACATACTTTGTATGATTTTCATTTTTAAAAAAATTTGTTAAGGATTGTTTTAAGTCCCAGAATATGGTCTATTTTGGTGAATGTTCCATGTGCCAAAAATGCATACTCTGCTGTTGTTGGATGGAATGTTCTTATAAATTTCCATTAATTCAAGTCTGTTGTTTGGAGATTCTGTTTACTTACTGATTTTGCTTACTTGTTCTATTGATTACTGAGATAGGAATGTTGCTGTCTCTGATGAACTATCCTTTCGGCTTTATTAGTTTTTGCTTCATATATTTTGAAGCTCTGTTGCTAAGTGCATACACATTGAGGATTGCCATGTCCTTTTGAAAAACCGACCGCTTTATTATTGTATAATATACCTCGTTTTCCCTGGTGACATTCCTTGTCTTGAAATCTGCTTTTTTGTACCCACATAGCTACTCCAACTTCGTCTGACTAATGCTTGCATGGTGTCTCTTCTGTCTGTTCACTTAACCTACTTAGGTCTTTCTATTCAAAGTGGCTTCTTATATTTAAAGTGGATCTTTCCCAATACTCTTGTGGCACTTTACACATGGGACAGCAGTTGTGCCAGCCTTCTCCCAGAGCCAGGGTGTGTGGTTGCTGCTCACAGGCCTGCAGGATGTCTGTGAGGGCTTGGAGGACCTCACTGCCTGGAAAAATATGGGAATCCTAGACAAGAAGGGCAATGCCCTCCTGGGTGGGGATAGGCAAGAGCTGCTGGGGCCTGCTCCTCGGCCTGTGTCTGGCATGTGGTGGCACCGTGGGCTGGGTGCGCTGCGGGCCAGTGACCAAAGGGGAGTCCGGCACTGCAGAACGCAGTGGAGATTTGCCTGCAGAAGGGAAAGGCCGGGGGCTCCCAGGGGAAGAGGATAAGACCCTGCGGCTCCACAGAGCAGGGCGGGCAGGCAGGGGCTGGTGTGGCCCTGGGCACCGAGGGGGTCCCTCCCCCCAGGCCAGTGATGCCCCCTGAGCGCTGGGTTCCCCAAGGGCAAGGCCTGAGGGGCTGACCCTCCCCCTGTTGTTGTGCCTGGGCAGGTGGGCCTCGTCCTGCCTCTGTGGCTCTGCGGCACCGGGACCCTGTGAGGGGCACTGGGAGTGGGCTTCAAGGATGGGGGGACCCGCTGGGGGTGCGGGGAGTGGGCTGCAGGGACCACAGGGGGTGGGGCACTGGGGGTACGGGGAGTGGGCTGCAGGGATGGGGTGGGGAGGCCGCTGGGGTGTGGGGAGTGAGCTTCAGAGACCTCTGGGGGGTGCCACTGGGGTGTGAGGAGTGGGCTGCAGGAACCACACGGGGTTGGGGCTACTGGGATGCGGGGAGTGGGCTGCAGGGACCACACGGGGGTGGGGCTATTGGGATGCAGGGAGTGGGCTGCAGGGACCAGGCGGACTGCACAGGGGTGGGGCGCTGGGGTGCGGGGAGTGGGCTGCAGGGACCGCACAGGGGTGGGGCGCTGGGGTGCGGGGAGTGGGCTACAGGGACCAGGTGGACTGCACAGGGGTGGGGCGCTGGGGTGCGGGGAGTGGGCTGCAGGGACTGCACAGAGGTGGGGCGCTGGGGTGCGGGGAGTGGGCTGCAGGGACCGCACAGGGGTGGGGCGCTGGGGTGCGGGGAGTGGGCTGCAGGGACCGCACAGGGGTGGGGCGCTGGGGTGCGGGGAGTGGGCTGCAGGGACTGCACAGAGGCGGGGTGCTGGGGTGCGGGGAGTGGGCTGCAGGGACCAGGTGGACTGCACAGGGGTGGGGTGCTGGGGTGCGGGGAGTGGGCTGCAGGGACTGCACAGAGGTGGGGTGCTGGGGTGCGGGGAGTGGGCTGCAGGGACCGCGAGGGAGGTCAGGCTCACTTGGTTTGCGGAGGTCGCCCTGACACCCCCGATTTTCCAGGGCCCAGGACCATGATCCCGCCGGGCGAGTGCACGTACGCGGGGAGGAAGAGGAGGAAGCCGCTCCAGAAACAGTAACGTATCCGTCTCTGTGTTCCCTGTTCCTTGCTCAGGGGGGTCTGTGTTTTCATGGAAAAAAGTGAGCTTCAGACAACGCGCGGGCGGCTTCCTGCAGAGGGTCCTGCTCCCAGGGCCCCAGTGGGGGCGGAGCGGCTGGGGACACCGTAGGGGGACACCCTTGGGGAGGTGCAGTCAGGGGGCAGGGCTTGCAGGACACAGGCACAGCTGGGGCCGGCCAGTGCCAGGAGGACTCTGTGCATGTGTGAGGCTCTGTGTGTGTGTGAGGCTGTGTGTGTGAGGGTGTGTGAGGCTGTGTGTGTGTATGTGTGAGGCTGTGTGTGTGAGGGTGTGTGTGTGAGGGTGTGCGAGGCTGTGTGTGTGTGAGGGTGTGTGTGAGGGTGTGTGTAAGGGTGTGTAAGGGTGTGTGTAAGGGTGTGTGTGTAAGGGTGTGTGAGGGTGTGTGAGGCTGTGTGTGAGGGTGTGTGTGAGGGTGTGTGTAAGGGTGTGTGTAAGGGTGTGTGAGGCTGTGTGTGTGAGGGTGTGTGTGTGAGGGTGTGTGTAAGGGTGTGTGTGAGGGTGTGTGTGTGAGGGTGTGTGTGTGTGAGGCTGTGTGTGTGAAGGTGTGTGAGGCTGTGTGTGTGTGTGTGAGGCTGTGCGTGTGTGTGAGGGTGTGTGTGTGAAGGTGTGTGTGTGTGAGGCTGTGTGTGTGTGAGGCTGTGTGTGTAAGGCTGTGTGTGTGTGAGGCTGTGTTTGTGTGTGAGTGTGTGTGTCTGAGGCTGTTTGTGTCTGTGTGTGAGGCTGTGCGTGTGTATGTGAGGCTGTGCGTGTGTGTGTGAGGCTGTATGTGTGAGGCTGTGCGTGTATGTGAGGCTGTGTGTGTGAGGCTGTGTTTGTGTGTGAGTGTGTGTGTCTGAGGCTATTTGTGTCTGTGTGTGTGAGGCTGTGCGTGTGTGTGAGGCTGTGTGTGTGAGGCTGTGCGTGTATGTGAGGCTGTGCGTGTATGTGAGGCTGTGCGTGTGTGTGTGAGGCTGTGCGTGTATGTGAGGCTGTGCGTGTATGTGAGGCTGTGCGTGTGTGTGTGAGGCTGTGCGTGTGTGTGTGAGGCTGTGTGTGTGAGGCTGTGCGTGTGTGTGATGCTGTGTGTGTGTGTGAGGCTGTGCGTGTGTGTGTGTGTGTGAGGCTGTGTCTATGTGAGGCTGTGTGTGTGAGTGTGAGGCTGTGTGTGTGAGGCTGTGTGTGTGAGGCTGTGTGAGGCTGTGCGTGTGTGTGTGTGAGGCTGTGTGTGTGAGTATGAGGCTGTGTGTGAGTGTGTGAGGCTGTGTGAGGCTGTACGTGTGTGTGTGAGGCTGTGTGTGGAGGGGTGTACACCTGCTGGGCAGTGTCCGTGTGTGGCCTGTGTTGGGGACGCAAGCTGGCCTCCCGGCCTCGGCCGAAGGCTTGTGTGCGAGCTGTGCGGTGGCCCCGCGGTGGGCGTGCGCGGGCTGACCTGCTGTGCTGGGGGCTGGATGGAGCGGGGCTCTGCAGGGCTGGGGTGAGGGGGAGAAGGGGCCACGTCCCGAGGCCCAGGCTTTGGCGCCGGGGCCCTGCAGCGGTGGGCAGTGGGCACGAGCTCCTGAGGGTGCACTCAGCAGAGGTTTGTTTGGGGAACAGATTCGTCACATTAAATAAGAAAGTAGCTTTCCCGTGCGGCTGCAAGCAGTGGTCTCTCTGGTGGGGCGGTCTAGGGAGGGGTCAGAACCAAATTTCCTGCTTTTATTATGCTTTAATTCCAGTGCAGAGGCCGGAGGTGATGAGTGTTTGAGGCACTGGGCATTTATGTCTCATTTACTGACGTTTTGAACAGGTAGTGCGTTCACCTGGTTCAAACCTCAGAGGAAAGTCTCCTCAGCTTGGTCCCTGCCTGGAGGCATCTGGTTTGGCAGTTCCCTGTGAATCCTCAGGAAATATTCTACGAGTAAACAGGGAAATACGCATGCACAGTGTATGCATTGCCTCGATGTACTGATTACAGCCTCTGTGCACACTGTCAACCACCTTGGCGTTCGCTCCGTGTCAGCTACACGGGACACGCACGTGCTGTGTGGGTCTTGCCTGTTCCGGCTGTTTCAGGGTTGTGGCATGTCTCAGCCGAGCGTTGTTTTGCACACGTGCTCAGTGTCGGGAGAGTCAGCCGCCTGTGTGCTGAGCGTGCCGGCCTGGCTGTGCGGGGCACACCCAAGGCCATCACTGGGGCACATCTCAGGGCTGTATTTGCAGCTGGCGGCTTGGAAGACAAGCGGACGCCTCCCGTCAGGACAGAGCAGCTGTGTTTGCTGTTCGCTATAAAAGAGGAGGATTCCCTGAGCTCAGTGTCCTCAGCTGCACATGCAGCAGCAGCCTGACCCTTCCTTGTCACCCCCTGGGACTGCGGGCACAGGGTGAGTGACAACCACGCTGATGCACACACTGTCTGCTGTGTGTGAGTAGTGAGTCCTCCGGCATCCGTGAGACAGTGACAGGTCGCTAGCTTGTGGGAGAGGGAAATCAAGTCCCAGACCCAACACTCAGCACGAGCAGGCTGAACACCTAGGAGTGGGGTCACCCAGTCAGGGGGTGGTGTTCACCGTTGCTACCTGTTGTCAGACTCCTGGCCTCCGGGGCTGTGCAGGGCCTCCCGCCCGTAACAGTGCGGCTGCTGTAGGGTAGGTGTATGTTGAAGTTTTTAAGAAACATACAAACTTTTCCAGAGCAGTTGTGTCATTTGACATTCCTGGCAACATTTTACATTCTGGATGCAAGTCCTTGTGAATATTTGCTTCCAATCTCTGATTTACCTTTTCATTTTCTTAATATTGACTTTTGAAAGATTTTTTAAAAACTTCCGATGAAAACTAATTTATCTAGTTTTTGTTCGCTTGTGTTCTGGGAGTCCTGCAACTACCCCAGGGTCTCAAAGATTTTTGCACATGTTTTCTTGTAAAGTTTTATAGTAGTTTTACATGCAGGTCTAGTAATCCATTTGGAGTTAATTTTTTGGTACTGTGTGAGGTTAGAGTTGATGTTCGTTTGTTTTCACCGATATACAGTTGTTCTAGCACCATTCATTCTTTTTTTTTTTTTTTACTTTTTTTTTGTAACTTGGACATTGACTTGGAATAGCACCATTTATTGAAAACAATTTCTTTTCCCTATTTTATTGCCTTAGTGCCTTTGTGAAATAAATTGTCAAATGAATAGACTCAATGTAAAATATGCAATTTCTAGACTCTCTCTGTTTTGTTCTATTCATCCATATTCTATGTTTTCTCTAATAACCAAACCATCTTTAATATTGTACCTTCAGAGAAGACTTAAAAGCAGTAGGATAAATCCCCCAACTTTGTTCTTCTAATTGGCTATTCTAGGTCCTTTGCGTTTCCATGTAAATTCCTGTTGGAGTTTTAATCGAGATTACACTGAACCTGTAGGCCAGTTTGGGGGGAGAATGGCCGTCTTGACAATTTTGAATCTTCCAATCCAAGAATACGATATATCTATTTGTTTAGGTCTTTTCAAATTTTTCTCAGCAGTATTTTGCAGTTCTGGTTTGGATGTCTTGGGTGTCTTTAGTTGGATTCAGTCACAGGTATTTTATATTTTGGTGCCTCACAGCTTCCTCTTTAATGCTCCTTCCCCCTCAGCTGGCTTGTGGTCCCCACGCCAGTGTCTTGCTCAGGGGGTGTGGGCTGGGCTCCCCTTGTCCCCATTGCGTCTAGCCCTGGCGGAGGCTGTAGCCTCTTTCCTGAGCCTCCTCATGGGCTCCCGACGTCAGCCCACGCCAGCACAGAGGAGTGTTTCTTTTCCTCATGGCTCCTCGACTTCCACCACTCACCCTCTCCACCCACCTGCGTGGGGTCTTCACTCTGCGTCTCGGAGCTGGGGTGGAGGGTGGGGGGTGCAGCACAGCAGCAAGGGGTGGTCAGTGTCCCAAGGGGGCTCGAAGGAATAAAACCACGTTTGCTGAGCGGGGCTCCTGGGACACCCCCTTCTTCACCGGGCAGTGGTCCCTCCCCTGGAGCCCACACAGGACGGCCTGGGGGTGGGAGGGGCTCAGCCCATCTGCAGGCCCCGGCTCATGGGGGAGGCAGGGGTCCTTCTCCCTGAGCTCTAGACAGAGGTGAGCTTTGAGCTGGGGCCAGGCGTGCACTGCACGGACACGAGGAGGTCTGTCTGTGAGGTGGGGTTGGGTACACGGAGCAGTGGGCCAGGCTGGAGGTGAAGAGGACAGCTGTGACCTCTGGGGACAAAGCCTGTCCTAGTCTGTTTTCTGGTGCTAACAGAATACCAGAAATTGGGGCAATTTATAAAGAAAAGGAGTTTATTTCTTATAGCTAAGGAGGCTGAGAAGTCCAAGGTCGGGTCCACACCTTCTGAGGGCCTTCCTGCTGGTGCTCTCTGCAGAGTCCCAGGGTGGCCCAGGGCATCACGTGGTGAGGGGCTAAGCGTGATCCTGCATCAGCTCAGGGTCTCCCTTCTCCCTTCCATTTCTTGTAAACCCACCAGTTCCCCCTGCCGTGCTAACACGTCAACCCATTAACACAAGAGTGGACTACCACATTCATGGGGGCAGAGGACTCAAAGGCTCCACCTCTCAACACTGCCACATTGGGAATAACATTTCAACGTGAATTTTGGAGGGGACCAATATTCAAACCATAGCAAAGCCCCATGTGGACCTGCTGCCCAGAATGCAGGTGCTGCCTGCCTGCCGGTATGTCTCTCCCAGGTGCCTGCACGCCTGCTGTTTCATCTCTGTTGTCTGCCCTCCTCTTTGCTGCCATCAGCCGTCTCATCCATCTTCCTGGTGTGTCTCCTCTCTGGCCTCCCCCTTGTCTTCTGGGGAGGCCTCTCCTTTGTCTTGGGAGTGCCAGTGCACACAAGTTGGTTCAGTTCATCCCCAGCTTCTCCTGCCTATTTAAATTTTGACTAGCAGCTTGAGTAATTTTGGGTGGGTACCACATTAAGAAAAATCCAGAAAGTAGAAAGATAACCCACAGAATGGGAGGAAATATTTGCAAGTCAGATATCCAGTAAGGGTTTAGTATCTAGAATATATAAAGAAGTCTTACAACTCAAAAACAAAAAGACAAACAACCCAACTTAAAAATGGGCAAAGGACTTGAATAGACATATCTCCAAAGAAGATATACGAATGGACAAGTCATGAAAAGATACTCAACATCAAAAGTCATTAGAAAAATGCAAATCAAAACCACAAAGAGGTATCACTTCTTGCCCACTAGATGGATATAATAGAAAGATGGAAAATAGCATCTGTAGGTAATGATGTGGAGAAATCGGAACCCTTGTGCATTGCTGGTGGAAACATAAAATAGCGCAGCAGCCACTGTGGAAAGCAGTTTGTTGGGTGGTTCCTCAAAAAAGTAAATGTAGAATTCCCATATGGCCCAGCAGTTCCACTCCTAGGTATACGGCTAAGAGAATTGAAAGGATATGTTCAAACAAAATCTTCCAGATGAGTGTTTATTACAGCTCTATTCGAAATAGTCAAGCAGAGGAAACAACCCAGATGTCCATCAACTGATGACTGGATAAACAAAGTGTGGTCTATCCACATTCTGGAAAATAATTTAGCCATCAAAAGGAAAAAGAACTAACACATGACACAACCTTGAAAACATGGACTAACCTTGAAAACATTATGCTGTGTGAAAGAGCTAGGCACAAAAAGTCACATATTGTTTGTTTCTCTTCATATGAGCTATCGTTGATATTCAAATCTATACAGACAGAAAGCAGATTGCCAGACTGTACAGGTAGGGGAGTCGGGAGAGACTGCTGATGGGTAAAGATTTCCCTTTGGGCTGACAAAAATGTCTGGAACTAGGTAGAGGTGATGGTTGCACAACTCTGTGAGTGTACTAAATCCCACCATGCTGTTCACTTTTAAATGGTTATTTTTATGTTATATGAATTATATCTCGACCAAAAAAAAAAAAAAAGGGAAGAGCTTCTGGGTTCAATGCTGTTGACTGCTATGTAACTGGTTTATGGTCTGTCATTAGACAGTAAAATATGGAGGGGTTTTTGCTGTGGAGTTACTGAAGGGATAGTTTAGGACTTACATACAACCTACAAGCTGTCAGCTTACTTATGAGTAAACATAATAGAAAAATGAGGAACGTCTGGACAAAAGACACCAAAACATCTGGAAACAGCAGGAGTCTCAACCCTGTGATGTGACAAGATCCCAAAAACAGTTGGCTTGCTAAGTCAGGCAGCCCAATTTCTGCGATTCTGCCTGTAAAAGGCCTTTTCTCTCCCCACCCATTGCCATGGACTGGTATCCACGTTGGCGGCCATTTTCCTTTTAGATGATCACATGTAGGTGGTATCTGGAGTGAGGTATCAGTTGAAGTTGTTTCTGTGCAGTGATGAACAGGGACAGCTGATGGGGAAGGTCACTGTGAGGTGAGAGGGACAGCTGATGGGGACAGTCACTGTGAGGTGAAAGGGTCAGGTGAAGGGGACAGTCACCCTGAGGGGAGAGGGTCATGTGAAGGGGATGATCACCCTGAGGTGAAAGGGACAGCTGATGGGGATGGTCACCCTGAGGTGAGAGAGACAGGTGATCGGGATGGTCACCCTGAGATGAGAGGGACAGGTGATGGGGATGGTCACCCTGAGGGAAGAGGGACAGCTGATCGGGATGGTCACCCTGAGATGAGAGGGACAGGTGATGGGGATGGTCACCCTGAGGTGACAGGGACAGCTGATGGGGGTGGCCACCCTGAAGCGAGAGGGAGAGGTGATGGGGATGGTCACCCTGAGGTGACAGGAAAAGCTGGTGGAGATGGTCACCCTGAGATGAGAGGGATAGCTGATGGGGACAGTCACCCTGAGATGAGAGGGATAGCTGGTGGGGACGGTCACCCTGAGGGGAGAGGGACAGGTGATGGAGACAGTCACCCTGAGGTGAGAGGGTCAGGTGAAGGGGATGGTCACCCTGAGGCAAGAGGACCAGCTGATGGGGACAGTCACCTGAGGTGAGAGGGATAGCTGATGGGAACAGTCACTCTGAGGTGAGAGCATGAGGTGAAGGGGACGGTCACCCTGAGGCAAGATGACCAGCTGATGGGGATGGTCACCCTGAGATGAGAGGGACAGCTGATAGGGACAGTCACCTGAGGTGAGAGCATCAGGTGAAGGGGACGGTCACCCTGAGGTGAGAGGGACAGGTGAAGGGATGGTCACCTGAGGTGAGAGCATCAGGTGAAGGGGACAGTCACCCTGAGGTGAGAGGGACAGGTGAAGGGATGGTCACCTGAGGTGAGAGCATCAGGTGAAGGGGACAGTCACCCTGAGGCAAGAGTACCAGCTGATGGGGACGGTCACCCTGAGGTGAGGGGGACAGGTGAAGGGCCTGTCTTGTGAGGCGGTTTGGGGTCTGAGTCGTCTTCTCTCCTGTCCCGGCCTGAGAGGAGCCCTGGCAGGGCCCCCGTCCATGGGCGTGGCAGGTCTGGGTTAAGAGGAGAACTGAGGACTGCGTGGCTGCTGCTGGCTGCCGGTGGGGCGAGGCCACGCGCCGGGGCCTGAGAGTGGTGGTGTCTGTCTCTGGCGCTGGGTGGTGCCTCAGTGTCCTTGCCTCGGCCCTGCAGCCGCACTGTGCAGGGGACAAACTGAAGCGCCTGCAGGGACAGCCTGGGGGCTGCAGGACGGAGAAGGTGCTTGGAGCGCTCAGGTAGGACCCGGAGCCGTGGTCTTCACCACAGATGGCGTGAGGAGCTTTCCATTTTCCCCAGAATGAGTTGGGTTTCTTTTACACGCTGAGGAGACCCTCGAGGATACTGAGTGACATGGTGTTTTCCACACACTCTATTGCCCAGACACCTGGGGGCCGGTGTCCTCCTCCCACCACAGGGAGCTGTGGCCCAGAGAGGTCAGATAGCGTGCCCGAGTGGCACGGCCAGGGTCATGCCCTTTGCCCTCCTGCTCTCGAGCTGGTGTGTGCTGTGCGTGTCTGTGCATTCCTGCCCCGTGCGGAGTTGCGGTTACTCGCGCACATTCCTGGCAATTTAGCGTGTGCGTCTTCAGGAACAGGTGGTTTGGTCCTTGCCAGCACCGTCTGTCTTGGTGGCAGCTTGAGTCCTAGCGAGGCTGCCACAGGGAGCAGGTGGCCAGCCTGTGTTGCGGGCGGCTTCTGGTGGAGAAGCACATCTGACTGAGCTCGTCCCCCACAGGAGGCCTGCCCTGGGGGCCGACAAGTCCAACCCTTCCAAGCGGCACCGGGACCGCCTGAACGCCGAGCTGGACCACCTGGCCAGCCTGCTGCCGTTCCCGCCCGACATCATCTCTAAGCTGGACAAGCTTTCCGTCCTGCGCCTCAGCGTCAGCTACCTCAGGGTGAAGAGCTTCTTCCAAGGTAGGATTCTCTTCTGTGTCTACCTGCATCCACCTGGCTCTCACCTGGGCCTCACCTGGGCCCAGCTGTGCTTGAGGAGGCGGGTCTGGTTGTGTGATGTGTGTACCTGTCTTTCCCTACCCTGCGTGAGCTGACCTGCGGGCAGATCTGGCCCCTGCTGGGAGCTGGAGGACTGTGGGTTTTCTCTGGTGTTAGGTGGGAAGGTGCTCCTGGCTGCTCCCCGCCACTCTCAGGTCAGGCCATTCTGCCCACTAAACATGGATGGGCCAGTTTACGCCTCTGGTCCTGGGCTGGCTGAGTGCCGCAGCGCTGGTGGGAGGGGCTGGGGCTGGGCTGGCCCTGCAGGGCCTCACTGGACCCCCCAGCCCAGGGACTCCAGGGAACAAAGGGACTGGGAGTGTTCAGGAGGCTGTGCGGCCAAGCAGGTGTGACCCGCAGCCTGGCTGTCCTGGGCTGCCTGGTGTACCAACCCTTGCAGCAACCTCCGGTGTCCCCACTGCCTATGGTCTGGGCTAGGCCCCTCCTCGGTGGCAGCTGCATTGCCTGTTCCTTCCGCCTACCTGGGGGAGGGGCTTCTGGGAGGTCCTGCCTCTGGGTGGGGCCTCCTGGGGCTCTGGTCTCCCCAGAAGCAGAGGTGTTTTCTGTTCCCCTCCCCCAGCACGCAGGCGTTTGTCCTGGGGGGAGAAGGATAGGTGGCGCCAGGTCCACCCCAAGACCTAGAGACCTAGGTCTAGCCTGGCCTTGCCCATTTTTTCTGGGACCCGCCTGCAAGGTCCCTGGAGAGGCAGATCCCCTGTCCTGTGTCCACCGGGGGTTTCGTACTCAGAATTATATCTGAATTCTCCTCACCCCTGTCCACAGTGTCTGGTTCACGTCCTGTCCTCAGAGGTGCTGTGTTTTCTTTGATCTCTGGTTGTTAGGTGCCCTGGGACCTCAGGTCTCTGAGGGGCCCCACAAAACCCGCAGACTCACAGCTGTGAGGCCGTTGTCCCTGGAAGGTGAAGCTGCTCCACCCTCCGTGCTCTGAGGAGGAGCTGACAGTGACGTGCCCTGATGCAGCTCGAATGATACTACTTTTAACATTAAAAATCCAGTCACCCTCTATCCAAAAGACCCAATGACACTCTACAAAAAAGACACCTGCACTCGAATGTTTATAGCAGCACAATTCATAATTGCAAGGCTGTGGAAGCAGCCCAAGTGCCCATCAATCCAAGAATGGATTAATAAAATGTGGTATATGTATACCCTGGAGTACTATTCAGCTCTAAGAAACAACAGTGATATAGCACATCTCATATTTTCCTGGTTAGAGCTGGAACCCATACTACTAAGTGAAGTATCCCAAGAATGGAAAAACAAGCACCACATATACTCACCAGCAAACTGGTATTATTAACTGAGCAGCACCTAAGTGGACACATAGGTACTACAGTAATAGGGTAGTGGGCAGGTGGGAGGTGGTAGGGGGGCGGGTATATACATACATAATGAGTGAGATGTGCACCATCCGGGGGATGGTCATGCTGGAGACTCAGACTTGTGGGGGGTGGGGAGGAATGGGCATTTATTGAAACCTTAAAATCTGTACCCCCATAATATGCCAAAATAAAAAAAAAAATCTAGTCACCTGCTGGGTGGGACCTCCAGCAGTGGGGTCAGATGGCTGTTCCGGGCAAGCCAGGCAGGCAGCGGGCTGGGGCGCTGCCACTCGTGTTCTGACTGAGGTGGGAACGCGGCACAGGTCCCCTCCTTGCATCCCTTTACGGGGAGGCCCTCTGTCCCCCTTTGAGCTGCCGCTGTCCTCAGACGAGGCGTGCCATGAGAGGGTCTCCCTCAGACCTTCTCCCTGGGCCAGCCCCAGACCCCACGGGGACTGGACACAACAAAATGCCAACAGCGCTTATCTCTGACTGGCGAGGTTACGGCAGGTTGTAGTTTTACTCTCCAGGTTTTCTGATTCTGTACTGAAAAGTATCGACTTTATACCTTTATCTCCAACCCCAGGCCTGGGCCGCTCCATGCCCACGGCAGCTCGGCGGCCACTCTTAGCTCCAGCGGTGGGTGCTGAGCTCAGTGTGCCACAGAGGCCTGCCGTATTGGCACCTGTGCAGGGCAGCAGGCTTCCCGGGAGTGTCACCCTGAACTCACTCAGGCGTGGGGAGCCAGGACAGACTGAGCGTGTGGGCTCTGTGGCCCTTGGCTTCCACGGAGACTGACCGTGTGCCGAGGGCAGAGGGGGAGGACACCAGGCCAGGTTTGGGGTGCACAGCAGGGAGGCTTAGATGTGGTTATTTCGCCTTCTTCTCCCTGACGTGCTGTGAAGACCTGACCTCCCAGCTGGGAGCTTGGGAGGGAGGCCGGAGGCACTTCCTTTGTGGACGGGTCCAGCTGACCCCGGCCAGGCCTGGGCTTGGCAGTCTCAGAGAGGCTTGACCTCTGGCATCTCCAGCAAGTCTAGACGGCTGTCCAGGTGTCCACCTGGATGGGTAGTTCTTAACACACGAGCCAAGTGAGCTTCCAGCCTCACCACCAACTCTGAATGCGGGTGAGGGCGTCGCTGGACCCCGGCAGATGCAGGCGGCCGCCCGGTATCCGTCTTGCTCGCTGTGCGTGGGAAGGCTCTTGCTTGGACTGCGGATAAAACGAATCCCAGTGACCCACAGGCTGTATGACAGCGTCGTAATTTCCACAGTTAGGTGAAATGCTCTTGATTTTTCTATCACCTATTTTTGTTTTCTACCAAATACTCTAAAATCTGTGACCCCCTTCAAGCTGCACGTTTTAGAGGAAATTCTAAAAACTCTCCTGAATTCACTTCCACTATGTAGTTAGAAAAAAGTCAAGCTACAAATATTGGATCTTAATCTAAGCCACTTGACTCAGAAACAGATGAGCTATTATAATTTCACCAAACATCCATAGAAAGTCACTTTTAGGAAGGACGTGAACTGGGAAGTTCAACCTCAAAGGCTGATAATGGCCTGAAAATTTGCCTGTACCATGTTTCCCCGAAAATAAGACAGGGTCTTATATTAATTTTTCCTCAAGAAGACACCCTAGGGCTTATTTTCAGGGGATGTGTTATTTTCCCCTCAAAGCCTCAGCTTGCAGCACGCACAGGATGGCCGGGACCTGACAGGGGAGCCGACCTTGTTGGTGGGGGCTGCCCGCACCTTTCTGGTCACCTCTGGGACAGTAGCTGTCATGATGGGGCAGATGAGAAGGGCTGCTCGTCTTCTTTCCCGCTCCACGACGACATGCATGGGTTGTGCAGATACGCTGCGTAGCCACGCCCGTCACAAGGTCTTATTTCCGGGGTAGGGCTCCTATTGAGCAAATGCTTAGAAATCCTGCTAGGGCTTACTTTCTGGGTAGGCTTTATTTTCAGGGAAACACGATAGTGTTCAGTGTTGACGTGCGCGGTGTTTAGAAGGCAGCGCAGCGTATTTTGTCTTTGTTTCCTGGAGACCAGCACTGGCACGTTGCACGACTCTGCACTGCCACCTCCTCTGCGGGTGCCCGAGAAGGCTGGGATTTTCCACTCCTGTTGGCTTTGCTGTTCACAAAGGGGGAAAGTCAGGGTTCAAGAAAGGCTGGGCAATGGCGCAGAGACGGCACCTCCCCCGAGGGCCTTCCGCACAGCCTGGAGGCCGGACCCCAGCTGGGACTCAAGAGGGTCTGAGAAGCCCGGCCAGGAGTCAGGTCAAGTCCAAGGAAAAGCGCCCGGGAGCGGAGACCCCCAGGGTGCTGACCGAGAAGGGCCCTCGGCCCTCCCAGGCCTGGTAGGTGGGCCGTGTCTGCCACTGACCCTTCGGCACGGGCGCCTTGATCCGGCAGACAGATGCGTGTTCCTGTGGTTGGCGAGAGGCGCGCAGAGGGGGAACCGCCTCAAAACCGAAACAGGGGGGAAGAGGAGGCATAGCTTCAATGCTGCGAAAACCGGGGGTGTTTCCCCTGAGGCAGAGCGGTTCTCTGCTTACCCCTTGGCGCAGCTGGGGCTAGGGCTGGTCCTTCTGGTGCATTCTCCTGTTCAGCCTGTGGGGCCTGGACTCTCAGGGGGCAGATGGGCAGGTCCGCCTCATCCCCGGGTGGGTGGGGCAGGGCGTGTCCTGGGCGCGTCACCCGGGAGCACCACACTGGGGGCATGTCCGATGATTTTGTAGACCCAGGACTGAAACGTATGCAGCTACTAAGCCACATGTCACCTGTTTTCAGCGTTCACTATGGTTTGTCCTTTTCCTGATGATCCTTGAGCCGCATGTCTGTGCCCCCCCCCAAGATTCCATGTCGAATGTTGAAACCCTGATCCCCAGCGTGGTGGCATTTGGAGATGGTCCCTAAGGAAGTCATTAAGGGTAAATAAGTTCATCAGGGTGGGGCCGCGACCTGGCAGGACTGGTGTCCTTAGAAGAAGAGACATAGAAGAGCTCCGGCCCCCTCTCCGAGCACTCCCCAAAGACAGGCCTGCGAGGGCTCGCAGAAGGAGACTCCCCCAGAACTCAGTGCCGCCGCCACCTCAGTTACGGACGTCCAGCCTCAGAACGGTGAGAAACTGAGTCCCCGTTTGAGCCCCCCCCGGCTGTGGTGTTTTACTATAAGCAGGGCAAGCAGATTGGGATTTGGGTACTGAGACACGAGGGAAATAAGGGTGCTGAGGGGGCGATCCTGGCGAGGTCTCGGCAGGCAGAGGGGAGGGTCGCAGAGAGAGCTGCTGTCATCTCGGCGTGCGGCGCCATGGCGAGCAGACGGTGGCAGAAACGTGGACATCAAAGCTGGGTGCGAGGCGGACTCAGACACAAACGAGGAATGTGTTACTGGAACCGGAGGAAAGGTGGTCTTTGTCAGCGAGCGGCAAAGAGCGTGGCTGTGTGTGTCGCAGCGTCTTGTGGACAGCAGCACGCGGGCGAGGTGGAACTGGACACCCAGCTGAGGAGGATTCGAGGCCTGGTGTTGGGGGTGCCGCCTGCTGCTTCTCGCTGCTCGCAGAGAACTCGAGAGGAGGAGAGAAGTGGAAGGAACCATTAAGAGAAAAGGAACCAGGCCAGGTGCGGTGGCTCACGCCTGTAATCCTAGCACTCTGGGAGGCCGAGGCGGGCGGATTGCTCCAGGTCAGGAGTTCGAGACCAGCCTGAGCAAGAGTGAGACGCCCGTCTCTACTATAAATAGAAAGAAATTAATTGGACAACTAATATATATAGAAAAAATAAGCTGGGCATGGTGGCGCATGCCTGTAGTCCCAGCTACTTGGGAGGCTGAAGCAGGAGGATTGCTTGAGCCCAGGAGTTTGAGGTTGCTGTGAGCTAGGCTGATGCCAGAGCACTCACTCTAGCCTGGACAACAAAGCGAGACTCTGTCTCAAAAAAAAAAGGAGAAAAGGAACCAGAACTTGAAGATTTGGGAAATCCTCCACCTGTCCGTATTGCAAAATATGACGGCATGTTCTGGAGAGAACTCCGTGGATGCGGCCGAACAGCCAGGTGACAAAGAGACTAACGGGTGTGAACCACGAATCTACTCAGCCACCTCGGCAGAAGCTAGAATCCAGGTGGGATTGTACTGCTGAGATGCTGCTGTTGGGACTACAGGGGGCAGGGCGGTGACGGAGCTACCAGCTGCCAACTGGCCTAGTCTTCCCAGAAAGGGGAAGACCAGCCCTGGGGGTGCTGAGTGAGGAAGGTCTCGCCTGCAGCCCCAGGACAGGCTGCTTCCTCCTCATTCCAGGGTGTGGGCTCCCCAATAGCTGGGCCTGAGGGCGGAGCAGGACTCAGCGAGGGACTCATGGAGGTGCCTTGCAAGGTGTTAGACCTGCTTGGGACTCACCACCCCTTTCTTCCTTCTGATTTCTCCCTCTGGAGCGGCAATTACGCATGTGCACCATGTATTTTAGAAGCACGTGACTTGTCCGGGTTCCCAGACTTGCGGCGGTGTTCTGCCTCAGGATAAATGGCACCCCGGGTCTCGTGTGTTTCCGACTTAGATGATATTTACATGAGACTTTGGCTTTAGACTTCACCGTTGATGCTGGGAGGAGTTAAGACTTTGGGGGCTGTTGGGACGGAATAAATGTATGTAAAGAGTTTGCAGGGACCTCATCAAAGGAGGTTACTGAAAGATGCACCTCATGCCCAGGAGGGGGCTTCCCCGCGGAAGACTCAGAGACAACAAGGTCGTGACTGTCTGGGGGCAGCAAACAGGCACTGACTGTGTGAGACCATGATGCTAATATTCGTAGAAGCAGAAAACTAAGATGGTGCACGGCCACTTGGCACATACAGTTGAAGAAGGGACTCGAGTTAAAAAGTTCTAAAGTTCCTGCATTAATTTTGCAGGGTGATCATCTAATTTGCAATAAAGTTTCTGTGATATTATCGAGACAGTCTACTCGGAAAACGCAGAACGAGAAAGTGTTGGAGAAAGGCACGGGGCGGGACAGACGGCGGCATGGAGTCCGCACGGGTCAGTGACAACCACGGCAGACGCCGCGCGACAGAGGAAAGGGGAGGAGGGTCAGAGTGGACCACTGCACGCTGTTCTCAGGGAGCACGTCTGCACCCCAGGCACAGAGAGCACGAAAGCAGAAGGGCAGGAGAAGACACACTGGGGAACAGTAAGTGAACCAAATCCGCCACACCGGTGTTAACGCAAAACCTTGGTCTGCGTGTGAAAAGCACGACTGGAGACAGAGAAAGTCACTGTGTGATGATTCAACAATCCGTTTCGGCGGGCAGATGAAATGATTTTTAAATTTGTGTGCGTCTGACAACTACGAAACCTACAAAATAAATATCGACGGAATTGTAAGGAAGAATGTAGACACTCATCATCAGAGATAAAGATTTTTAAATATTATAACTCAGGGATTGATGGAGTAAGAAAATAACATCCAGTAAAGATGATAGAAGATTTGACAAAAAAGGTTAATCTACTAGATATACAGGGAAGCACTGGACCCCCAAACCAGGGGATTCACATCATTTTGGGCCCACATGGAACTCAGGACGTATCGAAACCATCTTGGTCCATAAAGTGTCTCAGTAAACCGCGAAAGACAAAATCGTGAGGAGTGCGCCGGCGACCTCCATGAAGATGAGCCGGGGAAGGAAGAGTGCAAGACGGGCTTCAAGCCCCCACGCAGCAGTGAGGCCGGGCCCAGGGGGGAGGAGACGCGTCACAGGACCCAGGAGCCGTGGTGACGAGGCTTCCGCCGGCCACGTCTGGGACTTCAGCATTAACACGAAGAACGACAGTGACCGGTGTAGCCCGGTGAACACGCACATCAGGAGTTCGTAAGTCCACAAGTGAGTGACAAGTGAATGAGAGGATGGGTGAATAGGAGAAAGCTCTTCCGCACGGCAGACTGCTAATAAAGATAACAAGAGACACGACTACGGACAGGAGAGGTGAATCATAAAATCACCATTCGGTAACCACTGCAGCGATAATTCAGGCAAGAAACATCGATGGATGCTAAAATGCATGGTGAGAAGTGGGATTTTTGCAGTCCTGCACAAAACGTCTATTATTGGTAAACACAAAGGGGGAAACCTTAGGGTAGAGACACGCGGCGCTCACTGTCCTACGTGATCAAATTTAACCCTGCCAGTAACGGCGCGAGCCGGCACTGCGGCCCTGCAGCAGGATGCGGGGGACAGAGCGCCGCGTTGGCGAGGTCATGGCGGAAGGCGGACAACCTTGGTCTGATCGCCAGGACACAGCAGACAAACCCCAAGTGAAGCGCAGTCTGCAAAAGACCTTGCCTGTGACCCTCAAGAGGTCCGGAAGGCCATGAGGACCCGGGAGAGACGGGACGGGCGGGGAGGCGGCGGGGTAGGGCGGCGTGGCGAGGGGCACGGCGCAGCCCTGGCTGCAGGGACGGTGCTGGGACAGCTGGTAAGACCTTTAGGTGGCGTCCGTGGGCAAAGGGTGTCGGGGTGCTCTGTGCCATTCTCATAACGTTTCTGTACATTTGACATTGTCTCAGAATAAAACATAAACAGAGGGAACAAAGAAAACTGAAACTGAGAAGCTGCAAGGAGGCAGCCCATGAGCTCTGGGTGGGTCCTGGGGTCCCAGCTGGTGGCCGGAGAGCACGTCCCCAGGGAGCAGGAGGGCGGGGGGCCCGAGGAGCGGCCGTGTCCCGGGAGAGTGCACGCGTGCATGTCTGTGAGACATGCTTTTAGGTGCACTTGGCGTTTTCGGGCACCTGGTCCCTTTGAGAAGAGAAATGTCAACACGAGAACGGCCAGCGTGTTCCTCGATGCTACGATCACGGCCACCCTGTCTCACGGAGGCCGGTCTGAGCCTCGGGACGTGGTGGGCGAGCAGAGGGGTGGGCAGCGGCAGCCGCGGGGCCGCGGTGAGCCAGCCTGGGAGGCTCTAGACGGGGCATGACGGCAGCGGCGCTCCTGGCGGGGAGGTGGGCCTTGCGCAGAGAGGCCGTCCTGTAACACAGCACGCCTGTAGTTCTGAGGGCCAGGACCCCCCACTGGGCCCCTCAGGCGGCCTTCCCTGGCCACGTATTTTTGGGTTTTGCTCCGTCAGGCAGGCTGGAGTGCCGTGGCGTCATCACAGCTCACCGCAGCCTCCAACTCCTGGGCTCAAGTCATCCTCCTGCCTCAGCCTCCCAAAGCTCTGGGAATCCCAGGCGTGGCCCCCGCACCTGGCCCCCGGCCAGGATCTCAACATCACAGCCTCTGCCCCAGGCTCTGACAGAACTTCTCCGTCCCCTGCTCTGTTTCCCTCCTTCACGCTTAGCTCGTGCCGGTGTCTCCCGTCTCCTTCTCCGCTGCGCCCCCGGCTCGGGGACGGGCAGTCCGAGACGCTGCGGAAGGGAGTGGCGGCGTGGGTCTCTGTGCGCTGGCCTTCCCGGGGCCCCGTGCACGGCACGCGCGGCTAAGGCCGTGTCTCCCAACTGTGAACGCTGCAAGGCCCTGAAAGGAGTGATGCTTACCGTGCCGTGTGACTGAGGGGTCTGAGGAATTGAAGATGATGACGGCAGGCAGGCAGGCCAACCCCACGCCGGTGCTGTCTGCAGACTCACGGTGACTCGGCTTCATAACTTCATTATTTACAAACACGCACCAGATACTCTTGACAGCCGAGCTAGGCACTCTTTGGCAGGACAGTGCAGGAGCCGGGCAGGTGGGCGGCACAGGACTCACGGGGCCCCGCGGCGTCACCAGCAAACAGGAGCGTCGGCTGGAACTGCTGCCACCGCCACTCCACGCGTGTCACCCGCGTCACACCTGTCTGAACAGGCGGGCCAGGGCGGCACGCCTGGGGTGAGGCTAGCAGGTCCTGCGTGGTGTCTTGTCCCTTTTCTTTACACCGTGTGTCTGCGTCGACTTACTGGATAAATACTTGGGTTTTTAAAAACCACCAGCCCTTTTTTGAGTTTTGTTTTACAGAACGTTTCTTGAACCCTTGGCTGTACGGGTGTACTTTCCTCTGATATGTGGAAACTTCACAAGAATGCCCAAATGGTTTGCTTATGCCAGATGTTTCACATCACGAAGAGAATATGGGCCTACACTGTGCACAAACATTTTTCCCCCAAAGAGCTATTTTGGTTGCATCTCCCATGATAACACAGGGTTTGAAGGCAGGGGTGCGTTTCCTCTGCAGGACGGCCTGTGACTGGCGGTCCGGCAGACCCCGGGCTCCCAGGCGTGTGACCTCAGGCAGTGGTGTGTCCTCTCAACCAGAGAATCGCGTGGGCACTGCCAGCTGCAGCCTCCCTGGTCTTCTCTGGCTCCGAGGAAATGCATTTTTTATGGTTTTTTTTTTTTTTTTTTTTTTTTTTGAGCTGCATGGAAGTATGAAATCTCTATAGCTTGGTGCATTTTTAAAAATATGGAGGTTTTTCTATGGAAAATGCAACATACATCGTGGACTGTGCCCTGATTTCTACATGTCATGTGTGTGTGGAATAAGCATGTTTATCTGGGATAAGGGATTTGGGGCTTTGAACGGCATTTCTGACCCCTCTTGCCCATGGTGCCAACACCAGTGCCCACTGGCGGGGCCCTTTCTACCACTCACTCCTGCCCCCTGCCCACCGTGAGCACCGTCTCACGCGTGCAGCGCGGCGCTGCGTCCTCAGCTCCCAGGTCCTCTCTTCACGCTCTTGCTGCCGCAAGCCCCCCACACGGCATCCACACGCAGCCCTCACGCACCCCCATATGCCCATATGTGCGCACACACACACACTCACTCATGGGTGCCTGTCTTCAAATTTTCAAACTCCAGAGTGGCACTGTGGGGACAGGCAGTCACAGGCGGTCCCAGCCCCCCGCCTAGCATAGGGGAAGCACCCCCTCCCACCGCACCCTGGGGTCTGGTCGCTGCCGCTGCCTCTGCTCCTCCTCACCTGTTTTCTCACCTGTTGGTGCTCACCTGGCTCATAGGGGGTGACAAGAAGTGAAGTGCCTGGCTGCGGGGCACCTGCCCATCCCTGCCACACACGTCCCTGCATCCCCGCGGCTGAGGCTCCTCTGGAAACCCCTCCCTTTGCTGGCCGGCTTGGACCAGGTGGTCCCAGGCACAGGTCCACTGTGGGCAGACGCTCTCTTTTGGGGAAGTGGATGAGCCCACCCTTGTGCATCGAGGGAAGGGAGGACCCCCAACCTTTTCAGTGTGGGTGAGGCACGCTCATCCCCCCTTCCCGGGATGGAGGCCACAGTGCTCTGTGGATGGGGCAGGGGCCTCCACCCCCCCCAGCCCCACACGCGCAGGGTGGGCTCTGAACTGCGCTCTGCTCCCTCACCAGGTGCCTGGCGTCTTCTAGGAGGCCCGGGGCTCTCCAGGGCCCTGCGTCCTGGCCCCTGCCCCGACAGCCTGACCGGTGGCCTTGTCCTGGCGGTGCCCAGCCACCGGCTTCTCCAGGCTGCAGCAGGGCTCCCTGTGGAGGAACGGGCCTGCAGACCTGCCCCCGGGAGTGTGGCTCCTCTTCACTCTCGGTCTTTGTCACCCCGGGGCGCTCAGACTGCTCCTCCAGAACTGGCTGGAGAGGAGCTGGTTTGTCTGCACAGATGGCCTTTGGGACGGTCTCAGGCGTCTCCTCCGTCCCTGTCCTGAGTGGAAGCCAGGACGGACAATGCCCGTTCAGGAGATACCTGCCCTGTGAGGCATTTCAACCCGTAGCCACCAAGAATCACTCAGTGGCATTTTCTTCCAGGACGTATGTTTTGTGGTTCATCTTCAAAAGCAAAACCATTTATCTCTTAGTTCTTGAGAAGCAAAGGAAGGGAGAGTTTGAATGTTTGGAAACTAGGAGGCTCTGGTCCTTTAATTTGACGTGGAAATTGCACAGGGGTTTGGAGAAGCAGCTGGGACTTGGGGGCAGGGGGCAGAGGTGGGCCTGTGTCCTCCCAGCACCTCACCCGCCAAGGAGCACCCCACCTCCCCGCCTTCCCTGGGAGCCCCTGTCTGGAACTCTGCTTGGTGCGGTTTGCAGGGGAGTTCTGGGAAGAGCAGGAGTTGGGGGACGTGAGCCGAGGCTCCTTGGGGCATCCGTGCAGCTTCTGGGCAGAGGTGTCCTGAGGGGCTCTCAGAAGGGGGCTGTGGTGGGGCAGGGGGTGACCCCCAGTGAGAACAGAGAGTTTCCAGCACCCCAGGCCCAGGCAGATGGCGTGACAGGGTGGGTGGGGGCCGCTCAAGGGACTGCACGGGTGCCTTCCCGCCAGACGTGCCCTGTTCCCGGCGCTTGCTGGCAGAGTGGGGAGTGGGAGCTGGCAGGAGACAGCGGGCGCCCAGGCGGCCTGTTCCCCCCTGAGTGGGCAGCCCTGGCCTGTGGCCCGGCTCTGCCCAGGGCTGCGCACAGCTGGGTGACCCTGGCCGCAGCCCGCCGGGGCCTGGGGGGCTCTCCTCCTTGGAAGGTGCCTGGTGGGGCCGCGGGGACTTCCCACCTCCCTCGGCCCCCAGGAAGGACACCTGCTCCCCACGGCCTTCCCACTGTGGCGGGCCGGGCCTCCGTGGCGCCCCTCCCCCAGGACCCTTGAGCGAGGGGCGCCCCTCCCAGGCGACCCTCAGAGGAGCCCGACGGGAGCCGAGCGGGAGCGCAGGTGGCGGCCGCGCTCTGCCATGGGGCCCCGGCTCTGCCCGCCGCCGCCGGTCGCGGTCCGCGGTCGCCCTGGCGTCTCGCCCAGGCGGCGGGCGGGGGCGGGGGCTCGGCTCGCACGCGAGGCCCGGCGCCCCATCGCGTGACAGCGCCGCCGCGGGGAAGTGGGCGGCGCCCGGCGGGCACGCGAGGCGGGAGGGGCGGGGCGGGAGCGGGGGAGGGGGAGGTCAGGGTTAGGGATGGAAGGAGGGGGGTGGTGGTGGTCAGGGTTAGGGATGGAGGGAGGGGCAAGGGGGATGGTCAGGGTTAGAGTTGGAGGGAGGAGGGGGATGGTGGTGGTCAGGGTTAGGGTTGGATGGAGGAGCAGGAGGGGCAGGGTTAGGCTTGGAGGGAGGGGTGGGGGGCAGTTAGGGTTCTAGGGTGGGGTGGGGGGTGGTTGGGGTTAGGCTTGGAGGGAGGGGGCAGTTAGGGTTCTAGGGTGGGGTGGGGGGGTGGTCAGGGTTAGGTTTGGAGGAAGGGGCAGGGGGTCATGGTTTGGGTTGGAGGGAGGGTCAGGGGGATCAGGGTTAGGGTTGGAGGGATGGGTGTGGGGGTTGTCAGGGTTAGGGTTGGAGGCGAGTGGGGGCTCAGGGTTAGGGTTGGATGGAGGGGCAGGGGAGGGTTACTGTTGGAGGGAGGGGTGTGGAAGGGTTAGGGTTAGGGTTGGAGAGAGAGGTGGGGGGTGGTCATGGTTAGGGTTGAAGGGAGGGGCAGGGAAGGGTTAGGGTTAGGGTTGGAGGGAGGGGTGGGGGGTGGTCAGGGTTAGGGTTGGATTGATGGGCGGGGAAGGGTTAGGGTTAGGGTTTGAGGGAGACTTCGGGGAGGGTTTGGTTTATGGTTGCAGGACGGGCCAAGTCCCACTCGCCCATTGGGCCCGCACCCACCTGAGCAGATCTCGATTCCCAAACCCCCACCCTTCTCATCGTGTGGTGGTCTGGGTCTGGGGACAGGTGACCAGATGCTGTATGCGGTTCCCTGCCCCCCAGTTTGGCCCACTTGCCTAGTCTGCACTGAACCCAAATCTACCCTGGGGCCTCTGGATGCAGCCACCATCCCCTCTCCTGGGCTTTGGTGGCTCCCTTGCAGGACCTGGGGGTGGGATGCCACCGAGGTCTGACTGTCACCTTGGGGCTCCCGCCAGCCCCGTCAGGGTCTCAGGTCCATCAGGGCATCAGAGGCTGGAAGGCCGGCTGGGCCGCCCTCCTGCTCTGTGCGTGGCTGCTCAGAGATTCACTTTCTGATCGTGCGTGTTGAGTGTACAGAGTGTACTAGAACAGGGATTAACAATGAGAGCAGAGGCCTCTGATGTCTTCGGACCCCTCCTGGCCGTCTAACTGCAAGAGCCAGGGGAAGGGTGGGGAAACACGAGAACACAGAACTGAAGGAAAGCGTGGCCAGGCCTGGGGTCTGGGGAAGGGCCTAACGTGTCTCCTCTTGTCCGCAGTTGTGCAGGAGAAGTGCTCGGCGGCCGGGGGCCCCGCGCTGGGAGGCCGTCCTCGCGGAGGGTCCGCTGTGCTGGAGGGACGGCTGCTGCTGGAGGTGAGTGTCCACCCCGGCACCCTGACCACACGCAGCGTCACACGTGTTCAAGCTCGGTCACACGCAACGTCATGCTTGCTCAGGTCCTCGCCGAGGCCCTTAGATTGTGGTGGTTTGCAGTTAGCAAGAAGCCACAAGCCTCCAAAGCGTGCTCTTGGACCGTGTCCCTGGGATGGGGTCGGCCGCACTCTGGGTTCCCGTGGGTCGGGATGGAGAGAGCAGCCCACAGCCCGGTGGCCCTGTGTGCCCCAGTGTGAAAACCATTCTTCCTGCAGTCTCTGGTCTTTCTTGTCAATGAAGAGGGAACCTGAAAACAATCGAGCGGCTTCTCTGGTAAATCCGCTGCTGACTCATCGGCGGGGTGGGCCGTGCTCTTCCCAGCACCGCTTGACCTCGGGGCGCTGTCCCCATGCTCTGGACGCGGCCTGAGGTGACCCCTCACCAGGAAGAGGAGGAGACGGCTCCTCTGACTGTGCCGCTGCCGGAGGGCCGGGTGAGGACGGGGGTCTTGCCTTCTGCACTTGCGGCTTTTTATGAGAACGCTTCCGACACACGCAGAGGAGGAGGGGACGCTGGTTCTCCGGGCACGGCGCTCGCCCGGCCTCGGCAGGGGTTGGCTCTGGCCGGCTGGTCTCTCCTTGTCCCCTCCAGGCCCCTGCATTTTGGTTTATCGCCTCCACCCCCCACCAGCTGACTCTCTAAGGCCTCGCTGTTCCCTGTGTTCACGTTGCTCCTTCTCGCGGCTCCCCGAGCCGTGGGTGGAACCTGGGCTTCTCAGGGCTTCTGCTTCCTCAGTTTCCCTGCAGAGCCCGGTGGGTGCCCGGCCAGCGGGGCTGAGGATGGGGACGGGGGTAGGGAGCAGGTTCTCCGTGGTCTTTGCCTTTGCTGAGGGGGTGGGTTTCGGTGAGGATCGATGAACTTGGAAATCACGTCTTTCATAAGCAATGAAAATCCGTGAGAAGCCGAGTTCCTGGAGCCCGCTGGGCTCCTGTTTACTTTCCAGGGAGACTCTCAGATCGGGGGCGCTTGGAGACCCCCCCCTTGGAAGTGCAGCCGTGTGTCCCAGATGGGCCCCTTCTTGGAGCAGGCTCAGGTGCATCCCGGCTCTGCCCGGGTCGGTGGGGGCGGCTCAGCTTCCTCTTGGAGACGTGCTTGCAGTGGAGGAAGTGTTTTCAAACTTCATTACCTATCACAGTGTTTTAGCATGCAGATTCTCAAGTGTAATTATTTTTCCTTTAAAGTTGTTCTATTAATATCTCTCACTGCTAGTAAAATAAGAGCTGGAAATGTGTGCCGGGCTCTTAGCCAAAGTTGGCTGCGTTGCTCTTTTCCTTATACCTGTTCAAAACTGAGAATCGCAAAGTCCTTCTTAGACTTTTGCACTGGGCTGTAGAACGCAGGGGCCTGCACAATCTCCGTGAAGTGTGCACCGTGTCCTCACCCCTGGACCAGCCCCGAGGCCCCCTCTGCCCCTCCTGTCCCCCCTGCCTGGAGGTGGGGGCTTCTCTCGCCCTGGGCCAGTGTTGTGGGGAGTCGCAGCGCCCGGCAGGCTGTCCTGCCCTCTCAGCCAGCTCTGGGGACATCTGTGCACACCAGGCCTGTGCCTGACGCCCCACTGGGCCGTCCTGGCTGCGGCTGAGCCCAGGCCCTGACCGTCGGGCCAGCGTCTGGAGCCTGAGGCAGGGAGGGTGGCGCAGGCCTTGCTCACCCCCTGCCCTGTGGCACGGGGGTGTGCGGAGCTGCCCGAGGGTGGGGGCCTTGGAGGGGACGTCTGTCCCGGGGAGTGTGGCCCTCCCGGTGCCTGTGCTGGCTCCCCGCCAGGCCGGAGCAGCGGCACCTCCTACTCTGTCTTGGAAAAGGAGTTCAAGCCCCTCCCAGAGTCTTGCTCCATGTCCCCTGAGCCACAGAAGCTTCTGGAAGTTTGTTTTGACTGCCTCAGGCAGGTGACGTGCTGAGGGCTCTCCTGGATATCTCCAGGAGAGGGGTTCTCAAACTCGGGAGTTACAGACTCTTTTTGAAGTTTAAAGATATCCCCAAGCTGAGCAAAATAAGCAAATCAAGCAAGAGCAACAGCAGATCCAGCTTTCGTTCCCAGTCCTCACTCTCTGCAGGGTAACCAGAGAGAGGTCACCGCAGGGGACTGTGAATTCGTAAGACACCCAGGGCTGGTGCGGATGTCGTGCCTGTGGTCGGTGCTATTTGCAGACGGGGAAACTGAGAGCTGGAGCGGTTGGGGTGTGTGCAGGAGCGCTCGGGGCTGGCCGGGCGTCTCCGTGCCTAGCTCCTCAGGCTCCTGGGCTGTGAGCCCTGGGCCGGCCGTGCTGGTAAAGGCGGGAGAGATGGCCCCGCCGGCCGTGGCTGCAGAGCCCGGCGCAGGTGCGGGTGGTGGGGAGCGAGAGAAGTGGGAGATTGGGGAGGGAAATGGGGGTCGGGGTGGAGAAGGTTGTGGAAGTACATCGGGGCACGCCCAGAGCGGGTGGCGTCTCCCTGCACACGTCAGAGCCGCCAGGTTTCCTTTCGAGGTTCAGCCGGGCTGCGGGCCGTGGTGTCCAGCGCAGGCGTGGGGGCACGCTCACGGAGCCTCGAGTGCCTGTGTCAGGCCGGGTGCTGGCACTGACTGCTCGACTCCAGCCGGAGTTCACGCGTGTGGTGACCGCAGGGGGCGTGTTCTGGTGCTCGCTTGGAGTCTGCGCACGCTAAAATTCTTCCTGGCGTTCCGTGGGCTGTGACCACCACCACCACGATGAAGATGAAGAGGAGTTCTATGCCCAGTGCTTCCCTCTGTTGCGGGCTGTGGTCAGACACGCCCGGCCTGTGTCCTCGTCCCTGTGCAGCCCCTTCCGGCACCTTCCTCAGGCCGCCCAGTGAGTGGAGCCTCAAGGCTGAGACGCACCGTGCTGCTGGTTCCCTGTCACTGCTGAGGGTGTCCACATGTGGACATGCCACCGCGTGTGCCCGTTCAACTGCTGGTTTCCAGGCTTCCGTGTTCGTGGGTAGGACAGTGGTTGACGCTCACATACAAGGTTTTCTGTGAACACGGGTCTTCATTTCATTTGGGTAAATTCCTGAGTGTGACGACTGTGCCTTGTGGTATATTACTAACTTCATGAGAAACCGCCAGACTGGTTTCCAAGTGGCTGTCCCGTGGCGCGTTCCCACCGGCACGAGTGAGAGTCCCGGCTGCCTGGCGTCCTCGGTTTTGCTCGTGGGATTATTTTTTTCAGAGTCATTTTAATAGGAGTATCCTGGCATCTTCCTGTGGTTTTAACGTGCATTTCCCTGTGACTGAGGACGCTGAGCGTCTTGCCATGTGTTTATTCGCCGTCTGTACGTCGTCTTTGGCGAACAGCCCTTCAGATCTTTTGCCCGTTTAGGGGCATCAGGCTGTTGGCTTCTCACTGCCCACTTGACAGCGTCCTTCGCACCCTTTGCACACGTGTCCTCTTCATCTGTGTGATTCGTAAATATTTCCTCCTGGACTGTGGCTTGTCTTTTCATTCACTTGACAGGCCGTTACAGAGAACGAAAACATTTAATTTTGACAGCGTCCAATGTATCGATTTCTTTTCTTCTGGAGCACGACTTCGGTGCAGCATCTAGGAACTCGTTGCCCAACCTGAGGTTACAGAGACTTTTCTTTTACGTTTTCTTTCAAATTTTTATGTTCTACATTGAGCTCCGTGATCCATTTTTCAGCTAACTGGGGTATGAGGTATGAGAGTCGAGACATGGTTTTGCAGTCGATGCCCAGTCGTTTCCGCACTGCGTACGAACCTGCCCTTTCTCCACTGAGTGACCTTCAAACCTCTGAAAAGTTCTGAAAATGAAAAATTAACAGACGATATTTTCGTGGGTCTATTTCTGGACTCTCTGTCCTGTTCTATTCATCTGTACGTCGGACCTTTCAAAAACGCCATGCCCTCTTGACTGACGTGGCTATAAAATAAGTCAGTGTCAGATAGTCTCAATCTTTCAATTTTGTTCTTTTTCAAAATTGTTTTGGTTGATCCAGTTCCTTTGTTTTTCCATATGATTTTTAGAATCAGCTTATTGATTAATGTCTATAAAAATTCCTGCTTGGCTTTTGATTGGGATTGTGATAAGCGAGTACATCAATTTGGGGAGAATTGATATTCTAACAATACTCTACTAACCCCTGAACATGGTATGTCCTATGTTTTATCTAGGCTTTCTTTAATTATTTTCATCAGCGTTCTGTAGTTTTCAGCAGATTCTGCATGTTTATATTAGAGTTAGGCATACGTTAGATTTTATATTTTTGTTGTTATTGTAAATGGGACTGTGTGTGTGTGTGTGTGTGTGTGTGTTTTAGAGATAGGTTCTTGCTCTGTTGCCCAGGCTGGAGTGCACTGATCATATTATAGCTCACTGTAACCTTGAACTCCTGGGCTCAACCGATCCTCCTGCCTTAGCCTCCCACATAGCTGGGACTACAGTCATACACCACCATGCCTAGGTAATTTTTTTTTTAAGAGATGGAGTTTTGCTATGTTGTGCAGGCTGGTCTTGAACTCCTGGACTAATAGATCCTCCCACCTTGGCATCCCAAAGTGCTAGGATTATAGGCATGAGACACCATGCCTGGCCAGAATTGATTCTTTCTTCCGCTTTATGAACTTTATGGATACAGAGTTGTTCAAGATATTACCATGTTGGCCGGGTGCAGTGGCTCACGCCTGTAATCCTAGTACTCTGGGAGGCTGTGGTGGGTGGATCGTTTGAGCTCAGGAGTTCGAGACCAGCCTGAGCAAGAGTGAGACCCTGTCTCTACTAATAATAGAAAGAAATTAATTGGACAACTAAAAATATATAGAAAAAATTAGCCAGGCATGGTGGCACATGCCCGTAGTCCTAGTTACTCGGGAGGCTGAGGCAGGAGGATCGCTTGAGCACAGGAGTTTGAGGTTGCTGTGAGCTAGGCTGACACCACGGCACTCACTGTAGCCTGGTGCGACAGAGCAAGACTCGGTCTCAAGAAAAAAAAAATTACCATGTTGATCTTTTAATGTCTATATGTTCTGTAATGATGTCTCTTCTTTCATTCCATTGGAAATTGTGTCTTTTCTCACTTTTTCTTGGTCAGTTCGGTTAGAAGTTTATCAGTTTTATTCATTTTTCTTCCCAAAGAAGTTACTATTACTTTCATTGAGTATCTTTATTTTTCTGTGTTCAATTTTATTGATATCTGTTCTTATCTTTATTATTTTCTTCCTCTTGCTTGATTTAGACTTAATTTCCTCTCTTTCTAGTTTTTTAAAGTGGAAGCTTTGAATTTGTGTATTTGTCCATTTTCTATTTAATTAATTAACACTTTTACATTTTTAATTTTTTCCTTCTATTTACTATGGATTTAAGTCTTGGATTTTTTCCTTACAGTCTTAGGATAGAAGCTTAAATCATTGATTTTAAACCATTCTTACCTTATAAGCATTTAATGCTGTAAGTTGCTCTCTAAGCATGCCTTTAACTATATCACACAAAGTTTGATATGCTGGGTTTTCACTTTCGTTTAGTTCAAAATACTTTCTAATTTTCCTTGGGATTTTCTCTTTAACTCATGGGTTATTTAGAAGGTTGTTTAATTTACACATATTTGGGGATTTTCCAGGTATCTTTATTTTATTGAATTCTGGTTTAATTTTATTATGGTCAAAGAACATCATTTGTTATGAGTTCTATTCTTTTAAATTCTTTAAAAGATGATTTTATGGCCCAGAATATAAAACCTAACCTATCTTGGTGAATGTTTCATAAGCACTGGAAAAAAAGAATATTCTGCTGTCTGCAGCCTCAAACTCCTGGGTTTCAGGGATCCTCCTGCCTCAGCCTCCAGAGTAGCTGGGACTACGGGCCCGTGCTACCATGCCTGGCTAATTTTATTATTTTTTATAGAGACGAGGTCTTGCTCGGGACCTGGGAACCGTCCCTCCATCAGCCCAGACGGGGACTGAGCCGTGACCCCTCTGGGCCCTGCAGAGCATTTGCGGGCTTCGGATTCAAACCTCAGAGCCATGGAGGGAAGGCTGGGCTGGCGGCTCGTGTGGCTTTGGGAGCCACAGTTCTGGCGGCTGGGCTGAAACGGGGAGTGGCCCGGGCTGGAGTTCTCACAGCAAAACCAACTATGGAGGGTCCCCTCCATGGACCTCAAACGGTGGATTGCACGAGCCTGGTTGGAAACCCAAGGGTGGAGGACCCAGAGTGACTGTCCTGAGCAGGGAAGGGTGGCGGCTGCCTGTGGGGGGTATCTGAGGCACAGCGGGGGCATGATGTGCCCCCACGTCATGTGGCCACAGGGGCAGTGGCAGGACATGCCCCATGTTACTTAGCCATGGGGGCAGTGGCAGGACATGCCCACCACATCACGTGGCCACGGGGGCAGTGGCAGGACATGCCCCTGTCACTTGGCCACGGAGGCAGTGGCAGGACATGCCCCCCATGTCACGTGGCCACGGGGGGCAGTGGCAGAATATGCCCCCATGTCATGTGGCCACAGGAGCAGTGGCAGGACATGCCCCATGTTACTTAGCCATGGGGGCAGTGGCAGGACATGCCCCTGTCACTTGGCCACGGAGGCAGTGGTAGGACATGCCCCCCCACGTCACGTGGCCATGGGGGGGCAGTGGCAGAATATGCCCCCATGTCATGTGGCCACAGGGGCAGTGACAGGACATGACCTACATCATGTGGTCATGGGGGCAGTGGCAGGACATGCCCCCCCATGTCATGTGGCCACAGGGGCAGTGGCAGGACATGCCCCCCCACATCACATGGCCACAGGGGCAGTGACAGGACATGCCCCCCCATGTCATGTGGCCACAGGGGCAGTGGCAGGACATGCCCCCCCACATCACATGGCCACAGGGGCAGTGGCAGGACATGCCCCCCCACATCACGTGGCCACAGGGGCAGTGGCAGGACATGCCCCCCCACATCACGTGGCCATGGGGGCAGTGGCAGGACATGCCCCCCTACATCACATGGCCACGGGGGCAGTGGCAGGACATGCCCCCCCACATAACATGGCCATGGGGGCAGTGGCAGGACATGCCCCCCCACATCACATGGCCACAGGGGCAGTGGCAGGACATGCCCCCCCACATCACATGGCCACAGGGGCAGTGGCAGGACATGCCCCCCCACATCACATGGCCACGGGGGCAGTGGCAGGACATGCCCCCCCACATCACATGGCCACGGGGGCAGTGGCAGGACACCCCCCCCCCACATCACATGGCCACAGGGGCAGTGGCAGGACATGCCCCCCACATCACATGGCCACAGGGGCAGTGGCAGGACACCCCCCCCACATCACATGGCCACAGGGGCAGTGGCAGGACATGCCCCCCCACATCACGTGGCCATGGGGGCAGTGGCAGGACATGCCCCCCCACATCACATGGCCACGGGGGCAGTGGCAGGACATGCCCCCCCACATCACATGGCCACAGGGGCAGTGGCAGGACATGCCCCCCCACATCACATGGCCACAGGGGCAGTGGCAGGACATGCCCCCCACATCACATGGCCACAGGGGCAGTGGCAGGACATGCCCCCCCACATCACATGGCCACGGGGGCAGTGGCAGGACATGCCCCCCACATCACATGGCCACGGGGGCAGTGGCAGGACATGCCCCCCCACATCACGTGGCCACAGGGGCAGTGGCAGGACACCCCCCCATCACGTGGCCATGGGGGCAGTGGCAGGACATGCCCCCCACATCACGTGGCCATGGGGGCAGTGGCAGGACATGCCCCCCACATCACATGGCCACAGGGGCAGTGGCAGGACACCCCCCCCACATCACATGGCCACAGGGGCAGTGGCAGGACATGCCCCCCCCACATCACGTGGCCATGGGGGCAGTGGCAGGACATGCCCCCCCACATCACATGGCCACGGGGGCAGTGGCAGGACATGCCCCCCCACATCACATGGCCACAGGGGCAGTGGCAGGACATGCCCCCCACATCACATGGCCACAGGGGCAGTGGCAGGACATGCCCCCCCACATCACATGGCCACGGGGGCAGTGGCAGGACATGCCCCCCCACATCACGTGGCCACAGGGGCAGTGGCAGGACATGCCCCCCACATCACATGGCCACGGGGGCAGTGGCAGGACATGCCCCCCCACATCACGTGGCCACAGGGGCAGTGGCAGGACACCCCCCCATCACGTGGCCATGGGGGCAGTGGCAGGACATGCCCCCCACATCACGTGGCCATGGGGGCAGTGGCAGGACATGCCCCCCCCCATCACGTGGCCATGGGGGCAGTGGCAGGACATGCCCCACGTCACGTGCCCACGGGGGGCAGTGGTGTGCAGTCGCTGCTCTGGCTGCTTGGGGCGGCCTCTGGGGCAGGGCTGTCCACCAGTGACCTAGTGAGGTTGCTGACAGTGCTCCGTGGATGGGAGCCCAGGAGTTGGGGACACCTGGGGACCAGCTGTGGGCCGGGCTTGGGCCACGGCGGGGTCTCCGAGTCTCCAGAAGATCTGGCTGAAGGCAGACTTCCACGGGAAGAAGTCGTGAATACAGCAGTGCCGATGGCGTCATGATTTCACGTAAGTGCTTGGAAACCAAAGAGGAGAAATAGCTGGAAGTCCTTAGCGTGGCGGCCGCCAGGTGCCAGCCCTGGTCTCAGAGCCCGCTCTCCAAGTGGGCTGAGAGATTGACGTCGATTCGCCGTCAGCACGTGGAGCCCACGGGCTGAGCACACGTGGAGCCCGTCTCAGCACACGGGCGTTGCTGGGTCTGGCTTGAAGACTGGCAAGAACATGACTAGGCAGTGAGGGGCGGCCGAGCCGGAGGGAGCACCCCGGGCCGGGCGGAGCCTTGCCCACCAGCACCTGCGCCGGCGGCACAGGGTCCAGCCGCGCCAGGCACCGCCGGGATCTCCGGGAAGCAGGCGGACGTGCAGGACGGGCGGGACACAGCCGGGAGAAAAGGCACCCGGAGGAGCACAGATGTGCAGAGCGAGAAGGAAGCGGGAAAACCAGCCGCTGTGGGTCCTTGGAGTCAGGCGAGAGCGCAGCAGGGACACGGTGAAAGTCGGTGGCTGTGAACAAAAACTCCGAGATAAAAAAGAGCTCAAAAGTCAAACGCCTGAGAGCCAGCCCTAGAGACCCCGCAGAAGGCCCTGACGTCAAGGTCCCTCCATGAGCAGAGGAAGGAGAGGCGGGACTCACACGGGGGAGTGGCGGGAAGGAGGCCATGTTGTGGGCGGAGAGGAAATGGTCAAGGCCGTGGCGAGGAGGTTCCCAGAGCCCAGGGCGGGATCTCTGGGCAAGTGCACACCCTCGGGGACAAGGAGGGACCCCGGGCGTTCCCATGGAGACAGGGCAGGTGTCAGAGGGTCCAGAATCAGATGACCCGTCGTCACAGGCCCGGGGAGGCCCGACCCAGCTGCACTCCCGCCGAGGGGCGGCCCGTCTACAGCCGTGACAGTGCGATTGGTCCCCAAAACTGAGGTCCACGCAGACGTGTCCGCTCCAGGCACACAGGAAGCTGCCTGGGGAGAGCGGAGGTCGGGGCGTGTTCTCCCTGGCTCTGTGCGCACTCGAGGATGCAGGCCCTGCACGTGGCCCTCGGCACGGCCGTGGCACTGGCCCAGGCAGCGAGCGTGTACACCGCTGTAGGGCAAGACAGACAGGGCGTGGCGTCCGTGGCGAGTCCCGTGGACGGGGTCTGAGCCTGGGGAAGCCCAGTGGTGACCTGTCACGTGAGCACGCGTGGTTCAGGCCTGGGGTGAGTGTGAAGAGGGGCAGGAGCCAGGTGTGAAAACGGTTCCTTTCCCTGTTCTCTGGCTGCTCCCCGAAGCCCCGCCTGGGCGGTGGCCCCCAGTCTCCTCCGCAGCCGGACGCCTGACGGCCCAAGTTCTGCACCCACGGCCAGGCGAGTGCAGCTGACGTGGCAGGAAGATGAAGCCACCGGGGTTGGGGTTGGATGTGGTTCCCTGAGCACCAGGTGGCAGCAGGGCTCTGGTTAGGGTGACACGAGCCCTGGGTGTGGCCAGCAGGGAGCTTTGCCGACCTCCCAGCCCAGATGAGGGAATTTCTCCCGTTCTCTGACCCCACACAGGCCCCCGTCCTGGGGTTGTCCTGAGTCCCATGGCCACTCGGGGCCTCAGGAAACAGCAGTGAGAACAGCCCTCCGTGCCGGGATACCCCAAGCCACATATGGTCTCTGGAAAGGCCACTACAGATTCCCATGGAGCCCCCAGGAACTTGAACTCTAACAAGTGGGGAGACTCTTCAGCCTCGGGCTGTTCCTCCAAAGAGAGACCTGAACCCGCCTTCTGGGCTGGGCTGTCACACGGCGAGAAGTTGCTGGAAGCCCCTCGGCCCCTTGGCCGTGCTGGCCGGGCTCATGAGAGGCCTGTTGGGACAGGGACCGTGTGTCGGGCGTGGGGTGGAGCTGAGGGCACCGGAGCCCGTCCTCCGGGACTTTGGGGACGCTGGTGGCTCCAGGTGGTACGTGGGTTAGGGCCCGGGAGCCCCAGGAAACCAGGCCAGGAAGAGCAGGTGTAAACCCAGGTGACGTGTCCCTGGGTACAGACAAGGGACACAGGAAATCTGTGTGCAGGAGGCCGGGCAGAGCCAGCGGGCAGGGCCCAGCTGCCGTGGCGAGGCCAGGACCGGGGCAGACTGGCTCTGGGACGCCCCTGTCCCCCACACGCAGCCCGGCAGTCGTGGACTCAGTGGCATGGGGTCAGTGTCCCACAGCCACCGCTGTTCCCACCTTTGTGTGACGGGGTGGGGGACACAGCCCCTCGGACCCTGCGTGGCTGGCGTGGCTGGCGTGGCTCTCACCACCAGCTCACCTGGGACGCTCCGAGGAGCAGGCTGAGACACCCGGCTGTGCCTCCCAGGCTGCCGCTTCTCTTCCCACCTGGGCCTTTCTGCACGGAGAGATCCACGTTTTACTGCCTTTGGTCGGAACCGCTGGGTCTGCCCCACCAAACTCCTTTGAAGTGTCTTTTATTTCTGGGGTTCAACAGATAAAAATACACATGTACCTGGAGGTTCACCAGGAAGGGGTGATGCTGCCCTGGCCTGAGAGTGGACACGATGGAGAAGCCCAGTTCCCAGCCCCAGGCCACCATGTCCTCTCGACTGACCATCACCCTGGATCCCTGTGAACCTCCGCCCACGGCCTGCACCCTCCTCCTCCCACCTACACCCTCCTCCCCCCACCTGCACCCTGATCCCCCACCTGCACCCTGATCCCCCACCTGCACCCTCATTCCCCACCTGCACCCTCCTCCCCCCACCTGCACCCTGATCCCCCACCTGCACCCTCATTCCCCACCTGCACCCTCATCCCCGCACCTGCACCCTCATCCCCCACCTGCACCCTCATCCCCCCACCTGTACCCTCATCTCCCCACCTGCACCCTCATCCCCCACCTGCACCCTCATCCCCCACCTGCACCCTCATCCCCCCACCTGTACCCTCATCCCCCACCTGCACCCTCATCCCCCACCTGCACCCTCATCCCCCCACCTGTACCCTCATTCCCCACCTGCACCCTCATCCCCGACCTGCACCCTCATCCCCCACCTACACCCTCATTCCCCACCTGCACCCTCATCCCCCACCTGTACCCTCATCTCCCCACCTGTACCCTCATTCCCCACCTGCACCCTCATCCCCCACCTGTACCCTCATCTCCCCACCTGTACCCTCATTCCCCACCTGCACCCTCATCCCCGACCTGCACCCTCATCGCCCACCTGCACCCTCATTCCCCACCTGCACCCTCATCCCCCACCTGCACCCTCATCTCCCCACCTGTACCCTCATTCCCCACCTGCACCCTCATCCCCCACCTGTATCCTCATTCCCCACCTGCACCCTCATCCCCGACCTGCACCCTCATCCCCCACCTGCACCCTCATCCCCCACCTGCACCCTCATCCCCCACCTATACCCTCATCTCCCCACCTGTACCCTCATTCCCCACATGTACCCTCATCCCCCACCTGCACCCTCATCCCCCACCTGTACCCTCATCCCCGCACCTGCACCCTCATCCCCCAGCTGCACCCTCATCCCCCACCTGTACCCTCATTCCCCACATGTACCCTCATTCCCCACCTGTACCCTCATCCCCCACCTGCACCCTCATCCCCCACCTACACTCTCATCCCCCACCTGCACCCTCATCCCCCACCTGTACCCTCATCTCCCCACCTGCACCCTCATTCACCACATGTACCCTCATCTCCCCACCTGCACCCTCATCCCCCACCTGCACCCTCATCCCCCACCTGCACCCTCATCCCCCACCTGCACCCTCATCCCCCACCTGCATCCTCATCCCCCACCTGCACCCTCATCCCCCCACCTGTACCCTCATTCCCCACCTGCACCCTCATCCCCCACCTGACCCTCATTCCCCACCTGCACCCTCATCCCCCACCTGTACCCTCATCTCCCCACCTGCACCCTCATCCCCAACCTGCACCCTCATCCCCAACCTGCACCCTCATTCCCCACCTGCACCCTCATCCCCCACCTGTACCCTCATCTCCCCACCTGCACCCTCATCCCCCACCTGCACCCTCATCCCCCACCTGCACCCTCATCCCCGACCTGCACCCTCATTCTCCCACCTGCACCCTCATCCCCCACCTGCACCCTCATCCCCGACCTGCACCCTCATCCCCCACCTGCACCCTCATCCCCCACCTGCACCCTCATCCCCGACCTGCACCCTCATCCCCACCTGCACCCTCATCCCCGACCTGCACCCTCATCCCCACCTGCACCCTCATCCCCGACCTGCACCCTCATCCCCGACCTGCACCCTCATCCCCACCTGCACCCTCATCCCCAACCTGCACCCTCATCCCCAACCTGCACCCTCATTCCCCACCTGCACCCTCATCCCCCACCTGTACCCTCATCTCCCCACCTGCACCCTCATCCCCCACCTGCACCCTCATCCCCCACCTGCACCCTCATCCCCGACCTGCACCCTCATCCTCCCACCTGCACCCTCATCCCCCACCTGCACCCTCATCCCCCACCTGCACCCTCATCCCCGACCTGCACCCTCATCCCCACCTGCACCCTCATCCCCGACCTGCACCCTCATCCTCCCACCTGCACCCTCATTCCCCACCTGCACCCTCATCCCCCACCTGTACCCTCATCCCCCACCTGCACCCTCATCCCCGACCTGCATCCTCATCCCCCCACCTCCACCCTCATCACCCACCTGCATCCTCATCCCCCACCTGCACCCTCATCCCCCACCTGCACCCTCATTCCCCACCTGCACCCTCATCCCCCACCTGCACCCTCATCTCCCCACCTGCACCCTCATCCCCCACCTGCACCCTCATCCCCGACCTGCACCCTCATCCCCACCTGCACCCTCATCCCCCACCTGTACCCTCATCCCGGACCTGCACCCTCATCCCCGACCTGCACCCTCCTCCCTGACCTGCACTCTCAGCCCCCGACCTGCACCCTCCTCCCCGACCTGCACCCTCCCCCCCGACCTGCACCCTCCTCCCGGACCTACACCCTCCTCCCGGACCTGCACCCTCCTCCCCGACCTGCACCCTTGGGCGTTCACCACCCCTGGTCGCCTGCAATTGGCACACCGGGTCCTCTCAGCCATGTTGCTGAGCCTCTCCTCTGCCCTGGGCTCGGCTGGGATCGGACACCTGCATCCAGGCCCTGCCCTTGGGAAACCTGGGTCACAGCAGGGCCAGCAGGTGACCTCAGCCGGAAGAGGACCTGGCGGGAGGACCGTCCATGCGGCACTGTGCTCCAGGCGCCACATGCTGTGAGTGCGAATCCCACGCACTCACTCCTTGTGCTCAGTCTGCCAAGCATCAGGAAGTGGGGCGCTGGGTTGCCACTCAGCAATCCGTGAGCCCCGGCAGAGCTGGTGCCTGTGAGGAATGTGAGGCCGGTGCTGGGCTGGGCCGGTTCTGGGGGGCCGTGAGCCTTCGTCGGAAAGCAGAGCGCCGGGTGGCCCCTGCCCGCTGCGCTATGAGGACCCACCCAGGGAGGGCCGCCTGGGGCTCACGCCTCCCCCGCAGCCGCGATGCAGCTCCCGCTTCACGCATCTCTTTCTCATGGGCGGCCCCTGCTGCCATTGCATTTTTCTTTTTTATAATTTTTTTTTGAGACAGAGTCTCACTCTGTTGCCCGGGCTAGAGTGCCGTGGCATCAGCCTGACTCACAGCACCTCAAACTCCTGGGCTTGAGTGATCCTCCTGCCTCAGCCTCCCAAGTAGCTGGGAGTACAGGCATGCGCCACCATGCCCGGCTAATTTTTTTCTATATATGTATATTTTTTTAGTTGTCCAGCTAATTTCTTTCTATTCTTTTAGTAGAGACAGGGTCTCACTCTTGCTCAGGCTGGTCTCGAACTCCTGAGCTCAAACGATCCTCCGACCTTGGCCTCCCAGAGTGCTTAGGGTTACAGGCGTGAGCCACCACACTCAGCCCATTCCATTTTTCATATGAGGAAACCGAGGCCCAGAGAGGTTAATTGACTTGCCAAGGTCACACAGCTGTAAAGGGAGCACTGGGTGAAACCTTCCGACTGAACGTTATGTGCTCTGCGGTGAGGCGTGTTGAATGCCTCCAGTGGTTTGGAGTAGCAGCTTCCTCGAGGGAAGGACGGTGGACACTGGGCGGCGGGTTTGGACTCGTGTTCTGTGTCCAGTCCCGGGCTCACCCCTGCAGGGCTGGGCTGGGCATGAGGGACGCCCCCCGCCCTGGCCTGCTGTCCCGGCCCGGGGCGCACCTGCCTCACGTCTGGCAAACCAGCCGCGTCCTTGGACGGCGGCTTCCAAGAGCCGCGGCTGCTCCGTGGGGGAAGTCCGGCCCAGCTGACTGTTTGTGGGATCTATAAACAGCCCCCCGGCGAGCGTGCTGGCTGCCTCGCACGCAACCCACGGGCAGCGCGAGTGATCCGGCTCCAGAGGGCCGGGCCGCTGCCCGCGCCTGCCCCGTGGTGCTCGCTCGCGTGACTGGGCTTTGTGGTGTTGCTCCGTCGCCGCGGCAACGGCTCTCAGGGGAGCCCAATGCTTCCCTTTATTCCAAGGAGGAGCAATGAGAGGCACTGTTTAGACTTGTTCCTTTTTCCCTCTTTTTTTTTTTCCCCCCTCTGCCATGACCCTGACGAAAATAACCTTTGAAGTACTTGCTGGGCATTTTTCCTGCGGGGGAGCTGGGAGAGATCAGGATATTTAAAGGGTCTGCCAAAGGAAGCCCCAGCTTTCTCGGGACGTTTCCCCTGGGCCTTGCCGAGGGCCGCGGGGAGGGACCCTGGTTTGGCTGGCGGGGCGTGGGTGGGTTCGGCTGTTCCTGCCCGTGCAGCCCCCGGGTTCCCGCTGAGCTGCAGGTACGGCCGTGCGTGACTGTCAGTAATAGGACGATAGGATAATATGCGATTTTCCCCCCTCAAAAAAGTGCAGCCTGAACCTTAGAGCCAAATCCCTTTTTTCCACTCGAAAAAGTGATCTCATTTTCCATGTACCCTGTTTTTAAAAAACAAAAAAATTTTTGTAGGATTAAAAAGAGAGAGGGAGAGAAAACAAACAAACGTCCAAGACGTGCACTTGGAAGCCGGTCCCACATGTGCGAGCGTGTTTGGCGTGACGGCCCTGGACCCCAGAGCGGGTCCGATATTGAATCCATATGACTCTGCAAACGGCAGTTTATGGTTTTCTTAAAAAAAATTTTTTTTTTTTTGCCTTGTGAGTTAAAATTAAGGTTGTTTTCGGTTGTGACTAATCTCATAAAATCTTTTTTAAGAAGGCATTTTATATGCTCAAGCCCCGAAAATTTCTTTGGTCTTTGAGCTATTATTAGCAGGACACGCTCGGTATGTGGCAGCTGCTGAATTGGGAAAAGCTGTGGCGGGCGCTGGCGGCTCAACCCGCTCGCAGCGGATTGACACACGGCAGAGGACACACGGCAGCCAGAGGCACACACGCCTCACTCGGGCCACCTTCCCTTCTGGTGTCACCTGTGCCCCATGGCACCTGCCACCGCGAGTCTCACTCCGCAACTCAGGTCCTCGAGAGAGCGCGTTGACCTTCACACCGATGCCTCCTTTTCCGGCACCCCCTCTGTGCCCCGGCACCATCCCACCCACCTCTGCCTGCGTCCCGTCCCGGGACAGGGGCAGCCACGGGCCCCTGAAGGGACAGCTGGCCTGGGCCAGCCTGTAGGCGCGGCGGACACGGCTGCGGGGTGCCGGCGGTGGAGCGAGCACCGCAGAGATGGCCTCGTCCGCCAAGCCCTGTGGGTGCCCGGTGCTGGGCTGGAGGTCCTGTCGCCCCGGCTGTGCCCCGTCACTCGTGGGGAGGGTGGTTCGGCCCATTGTCCCTCCGTCAGCAGCGCCAGGGCCTTGCCCACCCGCCATGCCCCTGCCCTGCGGGTGCAGGCGGGAAGGGGTGCAGACACGCGTCTTCCGTGGGAGACGGCGGCTCCCAGACTTCGTCCGGGGCCTCGGATCTGCTTTTGTCCCAGGCGAGGGTCGAAGGGAAGGGCACAGGGTGTCGGAATGAATCTCCGTCCTCAGCTCAGGTGCTTTCTTCCCTGAAAACTCACGTCTTCCTCGTACAGCCGCGCCGTGGGGGTGTCACTCACCAGACGCAGGCGGGGAGCAGCCCGAGAGGCCCTCCACGGCGGCGTGTGCAGGCGTGTGCACAGCGGAATGTTGCTCACCTTACAGATGAAGGAACAGAGGCCGGGCGTGGTGGTTCACGCCTGGAGGCCGAGGCAGGGGGAATCGCTCCAGGTCAGGAGTTCAAAACCAGCCTGAGCAAGAGCGAGACCCCGTCTCTACTATAAATAGAAACAAATTAATTGGCCAACTAATATATAGAGAAAAAATTAGCCAGGCATGATGGCGCATGTAGTCCAGCTACTCGGGAGGCTGAGGCAGGAGGATCACTTGAGCCCAGGAGTTTGAGGTTGCTGTGAGCGAGGCTGACGCCACGGCACTCTATCCTGGGTGACAGAGCGAGACTCTGTCTCCAAAAAAAAGGAAGGAACAGCAAAAGCAAAGTGGACGGATGCGTCGCACCAAACTGAGAAGCTTCTTCACGGCAGAGGAGGAGAGGACATCTGGGAGGGACATTTGCTAACCACACACCTGGTGAAGGGTCCGTATTTAAGGTACGCGAGGAGGCCACACCTCGGAGCAGCAGGAGAGCGACCGCACTGAAACACGGCAAAGTGCTAGACAGACAACTCTGCAAAGCAGACGCGTGGACAGCAGCCGTGCCCGGTACTGTTGGACCAGACCGACCCTCTCCCCGTCTTTTTTTTTTTTTTTTTTTTGGCGTTTTTGTAGCTATCATTGCATGTTTGTTTTCCACATTTAATATCAACTTCCCAGCTCCATGAAAAGTCTGGATGCTGCGCGTTTATTAGTGTGGCAATTGGCTGATAAATTCACTCAGGAAGACTGGGCGTCTTCAGGTCGATTCATCTTGTCCAAGATCAGGGCATGTCTTTCCATTTGTCAAAACATGGTTTTTTGTCTCCTTACCTGTTTTAAAGATTTTTTTTCACGTAGGTTTTGCATACTTCTCGTTAAGTTTATTTATGACTACTTTAGTTTTTGTAAATAGGGTTTTATTTACCATTATGTACTCTGACTCGGTCATTTTCTAGTATATAAAGATTATTTAAGGCCGGGTATAGTGGTTCATGCCTGTAATTCCAGCACTTTGGGAGGCTGAGGTGGGAGGATCACTTGAGGCCAGGAGTGCAAGACCAGCCTGGGCAACATGGCAAGACCCCTTCTCTACAAAAAATTCTTTAAAAAATTAGCTGGACGTGGTGGTGCCTGTATAGTCCCAGCTACTCAGGAGGCTGAGGCAGGAGGATCACCTGAGCCCAGGAGTTCGAGGCTGCAGTGAGCTGTGATGATGGCACTGCACTCCAGCCTGGGTAACAGGGTGAGACCCTGTCTTACAAAAGAAAAAAAAAGTTATTTATAGCTATATGTTAATTTCTTACTGAGTTCTCTTGATGTCATTGATTCTCTAGGATTTTCTAGATATACTGTTGTACCATCTGAAAATAGTTTTACTTTCCCCCCAGTTGTTATGCCTCCTGTTGATTTTTCGGGTCTAATTGCATCGGTTGATACTTCTAGTACCCTATTAAATACTACAGGGCAGGGGGCAGCAAACTGTGTCTTTAAAGGGCCAGATGATGAATATTTCAGGCTTTTTGGGCCACACTGTCTCTGTCCCGACTACTCAGCATTGCTGTTACAGCACAGAAGTGGCCGTAGACAATAGCTAAGTGAGTGGGTACGGCTGCGTTCTAGTAAAACTTCGATTATAAAACCACGTGGCAGGCCACGCTTGGGGCACATTCCCTGGCGTGGCAACAGTGGGCATCGTGCCTTGTTTCTCGATCTTACTAGAGAACTTTGAATGTTTCCCCATTGACCTGCTTCCTTAGGTATAAGACATGCCCCCCCCACACACACACCCACACTCACGGACAGACACACAAACATGTTATCATGTTAAGAAAGTATCCAACAATTCCTATTTTTGTGAGCGTTCATATCAGGGATAAGTGTTGAATTTTGTTGTCACTATCTGTGAAGATGACATAAGATTTTTCACCGTTTGTGGAGATAACTGTAAGATTTTTCTCCTTGGATCTATATTAATAAATATGGCACATTACATTAATGGATTTCCTCATGTCGAACCAACCCTGCATTCCTGGATTAAATCCACTTGGTCATTGGTGTATTATTTTCTTAATGCGAAATTAGAATCTATTGGTTAATACTTTATTTGCTGCATTTGCAACAATATTCACAGGTGACACCGGTCTGTGATTTTCCTCTTTATGGTACTCTCCGTGTCAGAGTCAAGCGTCAGTGTTGTGCTTCTGTAGAGAATCAGAAATCCTCCTTCGCTGTCTGTGTTCTGGAGCGATTCACGGGCGTGATGTTGCCTGACTTTCATGGGATCTGGTGGAACCCGTGTCAGACCATCTGGGCCTGGTGCGTTTCTGTGGGGTCGTTCCTTGATAACTTTCTCTGTTTCTTCTACAGAAACTGATCTTTTATGCTTTCTACCTGTAATGGGGTCAGTTTTGATAAATTTTCCTAGGAAAATATATAGACTCGAGGTTTTCAGCTTTGTTTGTACCGAGGTCTCTCTCCCTGTTTTATTCCATCACTTCTTTGTTGCTGGAGATGAATTTGGCCTGTCCTTAGATTTCATATAAATAGACTCTTAAATCTGTACATTTATGTCTGGGTTCTTTTATTTAACAAGCTGTCTTTGAGATTCATCCATGTTTCTGGATGATATTAGCTGGGTTTTTACAACTGAGTAGTAGCGTTTCGTTGTGTGGCTTCTCTGCAGGTCACTCACTTGTTCTCCACTTGATGGACGTGTTAGTTGTTTCCAGTTTCTGATTATTATTAACGAGGCCACGTGTACATCCTTGTCCAGGTCTTTCCTGGGCACCCACTTCACTCGGGTCACCACTGAGAGTGGAGCTCCAGGCTGTGGCTTTCTGACGAACCGCAGAACAGTTTTCCAAAGTGATTGTAGCAGTTTACATTCCTTCCGGCTGTGCTCTGGTCCTTACCAATCTTTAGTGTTGTCAGTGTTTTTGAGTGTGACCATCCTAGTATGTGTGAAATGGTATCTTACTGTGGTTTTAGTTTTCCTTTTGGGGGGGGGACAGAGACTCCCCTGTTGCCTGGGCTAGAGTGCTGTGGCATCATCATAGCTCACAGCAACCTCAAACTCCTGGGCTCAGGCGATCCTCCTGCCTCAGCCTCTTGAGTAGCTGGAACTACAGGTGCATGCTACCGCGCACGACTAATTTTTCTATTTTTGGTAGAGATGGGGGTCTTGCTTTTGCTCAGGCTGGTCTCAAACTCCTGACCTGAAGCGATCCTCCCGCCTCAGCCTCTCAGAGTGCTAGGATCATAGGTGTGAGCCACTGTGCCCAGCCTGTACTGGTATTTTTTTTTTTTTTTTTTTTTGAGACAGAGTCTTGCTTGTTGACCAGGCTAGAGTGAGTGCCGTGGTGTCAGCCTAGCTCACAGCAACCTCAAACTCCTGGCCTCAAGCAATCCTTCTGCCTCAGCCTCCCGAGTAACTGGGACTACAGGCATGCGCCACCATGCCTGGCTAATTTTCTATATATATTAGTTGGCCAATTAATTTCTTTCTATTTATAGTAGAGACGGGGTCTTGCTCTTGCTCAGGCTGGTTTCGAACTCCTGACCTCGAGCAATCCGCCCACCTCAGCCTCCCAGAGTGCTAGGATTACAGGCGTGAGCTACCGCGCCCGGCTTGTACTGGTATTTTTAAATGAAGCTCTATTTATCAAGTTTTTTCTTTAAGGGTTAGTGTTTTTCTATCATCCAAATCTACGAACCCCAAGCTCATGAAGATATTTTCCTGGGTTTTCTTCTAATTAATAGAAGTGTGGTGGTTCTGGGTTTTATGTTTAGGTCTATTATATATCTAAAATTAATTTTTTTTTTACTTTTTTTTTATTTCGGCATAAAATTAATTTTTGAGTGTAGAATGAGATAGGAGTCAGGGTTCATATTTTCCAGTCAGATGAGCAGCTATGTTGCTTAAGACTTTCCTTTGCCCACTGAGCTGACCTGGTAGTGCCTTGAAGGGTGATCAGTTTGTTCACTCTGACACCGCCTTGCCTGGTTACCATGCCTTGTAGTAAATCATGACGTCGGTTGGTATAAGTTCTATCATTTTGTTCTTTAGCAAGACTATGTCTTCTGCATTTCGAGACAAATTGTAGAATCAGATTATCAATTTCTGCAAAAAAAAATCCCACTATGATTATGATTGGGATTGCATTATATCTATGGATTAGAGTGATTGGACATTTTAACTGTACTGAGTGTTTCAATCCAGGAACATCATATATCTCTTCATTTATTTTTGTTTTCTTTCTTTTTTTATTTTTCTTTTTAAAATTTTCTTCTATGACAGAAGAGTGTATATCTCTTCATTTATTTTAAGTTTTGTCTCAGTGATGTCTCATAGTTCTCGATATTCAGGTCTTGCACATCTTTTATTAGATTTATTGCTAGGTATTTTATGTTTTTTGATCTGGGCCTGAAGTTTTCTTTGTAAAGACAGTTTTTTTTGGGTGGGGCGTCAAATAGAAATTTAATTTAATACACATTTAAGTGGGAAGAATAAGAACAAGCACATTCATTCATTCTGTATACCCCAAGCCAGCCAAGCTGGTGGTGTTTTGAGATCTCTGCAACTGAATTTTTATTATTTATTTATTTTTATTTCAGCATATTATGGGGGTACAAATGTTTAGGTTATATATATTGCCTTTGCCCTACCTGAATCAGAGCTTCAAGCATGTCCATCCCCAGACAGTGCACACCGCACCCATTAGGTTTGAATATACCTATCCCTCCTCCCCCCTCTCATCTGCCCGGCACCTGATGAATGTTATTACTATGTGTGCACATAAGTGTTGGTCAGTTAGTACCAATTTGATGGTGAGTACATGTGGTGCTTGTTTTTCCATTCTTGTGCTACTTCACTTAGTAGAAAGGGCTCCAGCTCTATCCAGGATAATACAAGAGGCACTAGATCACATTTTTTGTGGCTGAGTAGTACTCCATGTCATACATATACCACATTTTATTAATCCACTCATGTGTTGATGGACACTTGGGTTGTTTCCACATCTTTGCAATTGTGAATTGTGCTGCTATGGACGTTTGAGTGCAGATGTCTTTATTATAGAATGTCTTTTTTTCCTTTGTAGATTCCCAGTAATGGGATTGCTGGATTGAATGTTAGTTCTACTTGTAGCTCTTTGGGCCCCGTGTGGTGACTCAGGCCTGTAATCTCAGTACTCTGGGAGGCTGAGGCAGGAGGAGTCTGAGACCAGCTTGAACAACGTAGCGAGACCTGTCTCTATAAAAAAGCCAAAACTTGGCGAGGTGTGGTGGCTCATGCCTGTAGTCCCAGCTGCTTGGGGGGCTGAGGGAGGAGGATCCCTTGAGACCAGGAGTTGGAGGCTACTGTGAGCTGTGATCACTCCGCCGCACTCCAGCCTGGGGGACAGAGCAAGACTCTGTTTCTAAAAAAAAAAAAAAAAAAAAAAAAGAATAAAGTAAAACAGAAATTCAATTTGTTTAATAGATATTAGGCTACTTAGATCTTCTAGTTTTTACATCACTTTTATTAATTTGTGTCTTTTAAGGAATTTCCCATTTTATTTAAATTGTTTATTAAATATCATTCTTAATATTTCTTTATCATCATTTTAATATTCGTGGGATCTGTAAGGATGTACCCTTTTAAACTCCTGGTGTCAATAATGTGTTTTTTACCTGATGAGTCTTGCTAGCAGATTATCACATTTATTGATCTTTTCTAAGAATCAAATTTTGCCTTTGTTGATCTTTTATTTGTTCTAAACCATTTTCATCGATTTTTCACTCATTTTTAATTTTTCTTCTTCTTATGTTAGATTTAATTGGCTCTTCTTTCTCTAGTTTCTGGAGGAGGCATTCTCCCCTTTGTTTCTCTTATAACAATCATTTTAAACTCATTGGGATTTGATGTTGATTTTTCTGCTTATGCGTAATTTGAAGCTGGTCGTACTTTCTGTTTTCTCGTGATGAGGAAGGCTGGGTTGTGCAGTTTCAGTTGTCCTCACTGTTTTCCATCACGTGTTGGACCGTGTATGGGATTCGAGGTGAGGTGACTGCCATCTTCCTCGGCTGCCTAGACGTCGTCAATTCCAGTATTTTAGAAGTTCTTAGAAACTGATATTTACAAACCCTAGTAAAAAAATCAGCTCATAACACACATGGGTAGTTTACGAAAGAAGCAATACAAGTTCCAGTGAGCAAATCAAAGAAATGAAAATTACGATGGTAAAATAATTTATCTCTTTTCAAATTGGTAAAGATTTAAAAAAAAAAAAAAGGAAAATAAAAGTATCCTGCCTTATTGCGATTTCGGGGAGGGGAGTGTCATGGCCTACTGCCGGTCACCACAGACTTCACGGGAGTCACTTGAAAGCCTGAATGTCTGTTTCCAAGACTCGCGTTGACGCGTCTATGACGCCCCTGTCCGGGTGACCCCGCCCCGCACCTCTGGCTCCTGCACTGGCTGGTGGGGTCATCACCGTCCCTGCCTCTCAGGGTGATGTGAGGGCGAGTGAGATATCCCGGCTTGAGGGTCTGCTCCGTGTCCCAGCCACTGTCCTCGTGGTGGTGGTGGGGAGGACACTCGCTGCCCGGTGACCAGGTGGCTCTGGGCGTCTTCACTGTGATGTCTGGGCGTCACCGTGGGCTGTCGAGTTCCCTTCTCAAGTCCAGGAAGACTCTGAGTCAAGACAGCGCAGCCCCATCCCTTGCTTTCCACACCTGCCATCCCACAGTAACTAGGGATATAACTGAGATTTAATAATCGTAAAGATATTACGAATAACATACACTAGTAAATTTAAAATAAAGATGAAATGGATACATTTCTAGAAAATATTTTAGGATGCCACAGTTGATATAAGAAAAAATTAAAAACTTGAATACACCAACAACAGTTTAAAAAATTGACAGGGCATCAAAATCTACCCCATTTTTGGGCCAGGTGAAGTGGCTCGTGCCTGTAATCCTAGCACTCTGAGAGGCCAAGGCAGGAGGATCACTCAAGGTCAGGAGTTCTAGACCAGCCTGAGCAACAGGGAGACCCCCATCTCTACTAAAAATAGAAGGAACTTAGCTGGACAATTAAAACTATATAGGAAAAATTAGCTGGGCATGGTGGTGCATACCTGTAGTCCCAGCTATTCGGGAGGCTGAGGCAGGAGGATCACTTGAGCCCAGGAGTTTGAGGTTGCTGTGAGCTAGGCTGACACCATGGCACTCCTGCCTGGGCAACAGAGTGAGACTCTGTCAAAAAAAAGAAAGAAAGAGAGAGAGAGAAATAAAGAAGAAAGAAAGACAAAAAGAAAGAAGAAAAGAAAGAAAGAAAGAAAGAAAGAAAGAAAGAAAGAAAGAAAGAAAGAAAGAAAGAAAGAAAGAATCTACCCCATTTTCACCCACCATCTCCTCAAAACATGCTCAAATTATATGGCCTTCAAGGTGAGGCGAACCAAACTTCCACGGAGCTCGTCATCTTTGTCTGAAACGAGCACATTCGGAAACGAAAGAGGGCAGGGCACCCAGTGCTTTGAAGGCTCCGTGTACTGAGCTCCAAAATAGAGAAACCGGAGGCAGCTTCACTCCGAAGGTGCTGAATCACTCCTGAGTGAAACGGGTCCGTTCCAAGGCCGTATAAAGCCCGCGGTCACGTAGGGTTCGCCCCATGAGTGCAAGAACGAGTCATCACCAGGAAACCCATTCATTAGTAGACTAATAAAAGTATGTGCTCATTTCCGTAGACGTGCAAAGAGCACGTCACGGAATTCAGTATGTTTCATGCCTAACAACTTTTAGAAAAGCCAAAAAACATTCCAAAATAGTGTACAGAAGAAGGTGTGTGAGTTCAAACTTCTTCACAGAGGAAAATAAGAGGCTCCTGTTGTCTGTTCATGTACTGATCGTGTCTCACTGTCCTGTCAAGGTGAGGCTGTATTTTATGAAACATAATTCTATATTTATTAGGAAAAAGAGAACCCAAGTCTTTAGTGTTATAAACCATGACCCACTCCCCACGTCACCTGTCAACTTGGAATCTGTCATGAAATAATGGGAAATAAATAAAAACGAGCATTTCGGACAATGAAATGGGCGGAACGGTCGAAAGTTTGAGCAAAAGCAGTGCTCGCGCTTTTCACTCTGGGTGAGCCGACGCATGTTTTTGTCTTTTCCAGTCTCTCAACGGCTTTGCCCTGGTCGTGAGCGCGGAAGGCATGATATTCTACGCGTCAGCAACGATCGTGGACTATCTGGGCTTCCACCAGGTAAACGAAGCGAAACAGCTTTTCAGTCTGTTAAACGTTAGGCTCTGTCACCTTTGTAAACGCTGACGGTCCTCAGGGTTGAAAAAATATCTAGGATCCAGCTTTTCGTATTCCTGAGCTTTTATCAGATGGAGATGTCCGTGCTCAGGCTGTGTCGAGGGTGGCGTTTCTTCCAGGCGGGTTCGGGCCTCGGCGAGAGGCCGGTGGTGCTGAGGTGCCGTGTCTGACCCAACCGTGGTGAGCGCGGACTGCGCCGGCGTCCTGCTCGGCCTCCCATCCTCCGCCGAGCAGCCGGTCGGCACCTGACCCTGACCTCTGCTCCCCAGCACCGTCCCCGTTGGCGGTTCCCTGGTCAGCGTCTTAAACTTCAGATCCTTGGCACGTTCAGGGCACAGATTGTTCCGGAAGGGCCTTATCGACCGTGCACACAGTTCATGTGGGACGCTGCCCCAGGTCGGTTGGTTCCAGAGTGGGGTCGAGACCTCATCAGACACCAGGCCCAGCAGAGGAAAGGCTCAGTGAAAATCCCGCCTAGGCCTGGGAAAGGGACAAGGACAACTTTTTTCTGCCTGGGCCCTGGGCAGGAGAAGGAGCCCGAGTTGCAGAGCCTGGACTCACACTGCTGCATAGCGAGGGCTCCCAGGCTGGGAATGAAACCGGCCGCAGGTTGGGGAAATTGCCGGGCACCCAAAGAAGCAGACATGGGGCCCTTTAATCACACTCCCGCAAGCCACTCCTGCAAAAACTTCCCCTCCGAAGAGGAGTTCACAACACAAAACCATAAACTCACGAGGAAAGGCACAGACGGAACAGTGTTGGCGGCAGGGTAGACGGAATTGGCTCTCCCCTGGGAGAGCTGCAGAGGACAAAAGGAACTAGAAATGTGGATACACTGAAAACAATAAAAGATTAAAGAAGATAGGCCGAGCACTGTGGCTCATGCCTGTAATCCCAGCACTCTGGGAGGCCGAGGTGGGAGGATCGTTTGAGCTCAGGAGTTCGAGACCAGCCTGAGCAACAGCGAGACCCCATCTCTACTAAAACCAGAAAGAAATTAGCTGGCTAACTAAAATATATATATATATATAAAATTAGCCAAGCATGGTGGCACATGCCCATAATCCCAGCTACTTGGGAGGCTCAGGAAGGAGGATTGCTTGGGCCCAGGAGTTTGAGGTTGCTGTGAGCTAGGGTGACCTCACGGCACTCTAGCCAGGGCAACAGAATGAGACTTTGTCCCAAAAAAAAAAAAAAAGGAAGATAAAGAAAGAACAGTATATGATTAAAAAATAAAAACAGGTATATTTGAGAAAGAGTAAAATAGAAGTCTGAAAAATTAACATGGTCCATCAATCAGAGTCCAGTCTGGAGACAGAAACCATGCAGTCAGCTGAACAGTTTAGTACAAAGAACTAAGTCTAGCGTAAAGAAGTATTAACTAGTAAGACGGAATTGGCTGTGAAGGGTCCCGGGCCAAGGGCCGGGGGGCAGCAGTGGCCCAGGCGGGGCTGGGCCCAGGACCGGGACCTCGCTGTCTGGGCCTCCCTGGCAGAGGTGAGGCCCTGGGCAGAGGCGTCCACCAGGCGACCCGGCCAGGCTGGGCAGAGGACGCCGCCTCGGGGCGCTGGTGAGACTCACAGGGAAGTGGCGCTTGGAGGGCCCGTGGGGTGGGGGAGGGCTGCCGGGCGTGGCCGTGGCCGCCAGGGGGACACAGGCCCCTGGAGGAGGAGGCAGCCCCCGCACAGGAGCCCCTGCTGGGCAGAGGGGCGGCGTCCCAGGCAGGCTCCGCCCACAGCGAGGAAGGGGTGTTTGGAGCCCAGTGGGAGGCCGGGAGCAGCTACACTAAGCTAAGGCGCTCAGACAGGCAGGAAGCCGGCGCCCCGTGGAGCAAAGGCAGTGGAAACTCAGACCTGAATCCCAAGGCCCTGAGGCTGCCTAGCGTCTTATTTCATTTCCATGAAAACCTTGATTTTGAATAGTTTCCCCAAACTGAAGTAGCTGCTGCCTTCCTGGCAATTCTGGGAGGCAGTTCCTCGCCCCTTGGTTTAACTTCCTGCCCCCAAGCCCAAGGCCTGGGAACTCGAGGACACAGAATGACCGCCAGGCCTGTCCCACGGCGCCTCTGCCCGGGGAGCCGGGTGGTGGCTGTGGTGCATGGGCTGGTTGCTTCCCCCAGTGTCACTGCGGGTGTGGCTCCCACCAGGCCTGGCTCAGCCCGTGGACGGCCCGGCCAGGGGGACGTGGCCACGTGTAGGGGGGGTGAACACGTCCGGGGACGTGACCTCCAAGGAGGTGGCCGTGCCAACCCAGAGCAGTGGCCGCCCCGGACCACCCTCGGGGGCGGCTGTCGTGTGTGCCCACCGGGCTGCCTGGGGCTGTGGGGTCGCAGGGCGTGGGGAGCACTGGCAAGAGCCCCCGGCTCTCGGGGAGAGGCGCCCCTGCCCGCCTTGAGGGCAGGTACCCAGGCATCACTCCGGTCGGTGGCCACAGGGTGCTGCTGAGTGCGTGTCCTCTGTCCTGGCTGGGGTCCCTGCCGTCTCTGGACGGTGGACTCTGTCTCCCAGAGACCTGAAGTGATCGGTGACACGTCCCTTGTTCCTAGGATGACCCACGCAGCTGGGTGGCCGCCCCACCCCGGCACACGAGTCCCACTGACACGGTGCTCGGGATGCTGCCTTGGTACAGTGGGGAGTCGTGAAGAGCAGACCGGGGGCGTCTGCCAGGGCTTGTGCCTCCCCCCTGTGGGGTGCTGGCGTCCCCAGACAGGGCAGAGCTTGCAGGGCGTGGACGGAAGGAGTGTGTGGCACGGTGGCTTACCCTGGCACCACAGAGGCCCAGCCTTCCGCTCAGCCTCCTGAGGTTGCAGGTGCTGGGTCTGATTCCAGGAAAGCTGTCCGGTCTGCCTTCCATGGGCTCAGGGTGACTTGGGTTCCATCGGAGGGAACCTGAGTCCCAGTCGGGCCGGACCCCATGTTGCCCCCACCAGAGCCGGCTCCTTCCCCTTCCCTGCGACTCGATGGTCCTGCTCACAGGGCCTGGCCATGGGGACGGGGGCAGGTACCCTGCAAAGCAGCTGCGGTTTCAGGTCCCAGCTTGCTAATTGGATCTTTTATTTTCACCCAAGCATTAGAAGTAAAAAAAAGTTTTCCCTTTATTATAAGGAAATTGTTTCCAAATGCCACTAAATCAGGCCTTGCCCCTAGTCTATGCAAAATAGTCATTAAAATATTAGAATGGCTTTGTGCTCTTGTAAGCTTCCTGTGCAAAATGCTTTACAAAAAGTCAGGAACCAGTTCTTTCCTATCGCAGTCTGAGTGCGTCATCCCAGTGTCATGCTTGGTGATGGACCAATGGGTGTTACATGTATGTTTTTGTTGGCATTGGCATTTATTGATTCAAGAAGTTGTCATTCCCTCAGAGGCCCCCAGCCTGGGGGAGATGCTCCATGTGAGCCAGAGTGGGCTGAAGCCTGCAGGCGTGGCTGGCACATGTACACACACAGACACATATGGACACACGCGCACATATGTACACGGACACATGTACACACGTGCACACATACACAGACACATGTACACACATACATACACACATGTACAGACATAAGTACACACACTTATGCACAAAAAGGTGAAAACAGCAGCTGCTGGAAAGAGCAGTTTGTTAAGTTGGAAATGCGTCTCTTCTGGACTCCGAGAATGAGGTGTGGAGCTCAGGTGTAGGGCCTGCGCGTACCTGGTAAAAGCAGGGTTTGTTTCCACACTGCGTGAGTGTTCCTCTCCCTCCTTCCCCATCCCCCCACCACAGCTGCCTCCTGACATCGCTGTGTAGGAATCAGACCTTAAAAGACTAAGAAAATTCAGGGAGGTCCAAGGAGCCACACTAATTATTAGATACAGAACGTTTCTTTCTCAAGCTGAAAACATTTACATTTCATCCTGTCCTCAAATCTGTCCCAGTCAGAAATAACTTTTCTAGTTTCAGTGTGCCCTTGTCCATGTTAATCTGTCTCCCATCTGGGTTCGACCACAGACCCGGCCGCTGCACGTCAGTCCCCTCAGTTGACCGGCGGGGGTGTTGGGACTCGGACGTGTGGGGGGACGTGTAGGGGGACCACGGGCTGCAGAGACGGCCTGCAGGAGCCGCCACCGTCAGGGGTCCACAGAGCTCAGGGTCACCTAAAAGACACATGAGAGAGCAGGTATGAGTCACAGCGCCTGTTTATTACTATGCCTTGAGAATTGTGACTGTGCAGTGCTAGGAGGTCAGCACAGTCTTCTCCTTCACTCAAAACCGTAGAGGGAAAAACGCTGTCTACCGCAGGACTGAAAACAGCAAAATGTGGGAATGAATCGGCTACCGTATGGCATGCAGCACCTCCACACGGGGAACGTGAACACATGCAAGGAACGTGAAGATGGTCCAGACCAATTGAGGGGTGTACCATATTCATGGATTGCAGGACTCAGTAGGATAAAGATGTTAGCTTTCTTCCAGTCAAGGCAGAGAGTTGATGAAACAACAGTGAGGTGGTGGTTGCCAGGAGACTCATGGTTCCTCGTCCTTTGCAGAGGGCCCCGCGGGGACAGCCCGTGTGCGCCAGCGCTAGGTGGCTGGTTGGCTGTGCTGTGTTCACACGGGCACACGGTGGGCAGCGGGTGAGAGACACAAAACGCGGCCTCTCCCAAGTGTGGCGCCGGGCAGAGGCGCAGACACCCGTGTACATGTCCCATTCTCGCACGTTCCAGGACGGGCAAACCGGCCTGCAGCAGCGGCGCAGACCGGGGTCTGGGGCAGGAGGGCCCCGAGGTGGGGTTGACGCCCAGTATGTGCGGGGCCACCCGGAGCATTTTCTTTACGATGACGCGTCTCACCTGTGTGTTCATGGTTTGGGCACGTTCTGGCCTGTGTGTCACACTGCAATCCCAAAGGTGATGGGAAAACAGCCTGTGAGAGGCGCACTTGTGCCCACAGGGCCCCCAGGCGGGTGGGAGCCACCCGGCGTGGGCTGAGGAAGGCCTGGCGCCTCCCTTCCCACCAGGAGGTGGGCCTGTCCACTGGCCCCACCTTTACCTGCAGGGTCCCTGATTCTGGACAGCACTGACAAGGGACAGCAGCCACCTCTGACCTTCTCTCTGCTTCAAGATGGACCCCATCTGACCTCTGACCTTCCCTCTGCCTCAACCTGGACTCCATATGACCCATGACCTCCCTCTGCCCCTCCCTGGACTCCATCTGCCCACCTCCGTCTGTGGAAACGTGTTCTCTTTGACTATGTGGTGTCCGTGTGCTTAGAACCTGGCTCCTGCGGCTCCTGTCTTTTCCCGCCTTCCTGAGGTTGCACCTGGTCTGACGCCGGGTGGCCCAGCGAGTGTCACCAGGGGCAGCAGAGAGGATTCCCTGGCAAGGCGGCCGGTCTGTCCCGCCCTGTGAGCTTATGGTTACATCTCATCATAAATGGCACCTCACCGATTTTTAGGAGCTTTCCCTCCATTTACGGGGAATCATCTAGTCATTATGGTCACGCTTGGAAACAGCCGCCCTGAGGGAGCCGAGTCCCGCAAAGATCATGGCAGTCTCCGTGAGGTCTGGCGTCCGGCTGCGGGGACCCAGCAACTCCTTCAGCTACAAGGAGGGAGAGGGCGGTGGACACGCGGCCCGGCCTGTGGGTGCATCCACACTCTCAGACGTTCTTACTGACGAGGGCAACAGTTGAGTCCCACCAGGGTGGGTCCTTGTAGCCGAGGCCGCAGTGTCTCCCTGCCAGACGTGGGCGCGCTGCGCTCTGGGTGAGGGCAGGCTGTGATTCCTGGCCGGTGGGAGCAGAGCTGCGCTCTGGGTGGGGGCAGGCTGTGCTTCTTGGCCGGTGGGAGCAGAGCAGACGGGGAGAGGCTGTGACCGGTGGGCCTGGTGGAGCTCTGGGCACCACGATCTGAGCAGTGACGCAGGAGAGGGGTGTCTCAGCGCCGGCCCAGAGGATGTTCTGTCTCAGACTCCCGCTCTCTCCTCTTGCGTGGTGCCGCCATGCCGGGTGGGCCGGCGGCCTGGGGTGCTCCTTCCGGGGGGAGCCGGTGTCAGGCTCCTGCCTTCTCTGTGGGGCTCTGTCTTCCTGGGTGTGACGGATGGACGTGGGCCTGTCTTCAGTCATTACTCGTTGGAATAAAGCAAGCACATCCATTTGGGATGAGGCTGCAATAACCTGGCTGCGATGTTTCAGACGGACGTGATGCACCAGAACATCTATGACTACATCCACGTGGACGACCGCCAGGACTTCAGCCGGCAGCTCCACTGGGCCATGGACCCGCCCCGGGCGGTGTGTGGGCAGCCCCCGCATGCAGACACAGGTGGGCAGCCAGTACCCGGAGTCCCTCCCGTGAGCACGCTGCTGCCCCGGGGAACTGTGCCGCTGTGCCTGCCCGTTTCCCTCCCTTCCCTGCGGGCTTGGCGCTGAGCCATGCATGTCTTTGGAGACCTCTCCCCACATTCCCGCACCTCTGCACCCCGGCTCCTGGGGTGGCTCCTGAGTGCATTTGCACCCCGGGCTGCTTTTGAGAGTTGGTTGCCCCTTTGTGCACAAGACCCCTCTGCAAACTGGTTCACAGCACCGCCCTCGCCAAATCTGTGTGTGGCCGCTGGCCAGCAAGGCAAGCCTGGCCGGGGTGCAGTTCCCAATGTGCCCCAGGGCGAGGGGGTAGGAGGCACAGTCGCACTGAGCCCTGGAGAGATGGTGTCCGCCAGGGGTCCCATGCAGAGGCACCTCCCTGGCCCTCCCACACGTCCCCGCAGGTGTCCCAAACAACCTCCTGCAGCAGCACAATGGCAGAAAGTAAGCCCAGGTACCCACTTGCCGTCCCGTTTTGTAAATGGAGAAAGAAGCAAAATTGAACAATACAGTCACGCCTGCATGTGTGTTGAAAATCGTTTCTAAAGGCAGGGATGAAGGCAGGATTTGGCGGAGCCAGGTCTGCAGGGTGGGGTCAGGGAGGGGCTGGCGTGACCACGGCCTGCTCTGTCCTCTGTGTGTGGTGACCATCGCGTGCCTCTCTGTCCGGCAGGTGAGGACGCCATCCTGCGCAGGCTGCTCGGGGCACAGGAGGGGGCTGTGGACGCGCCGGCCGAGTACGCAGCCTTCCTGACCCGATGCTTCGTCTGCCGCATGCGCTGCCTGCTGGACAGCACCTCGGGCTTCCTGGTGAGTGCGCAGGTCTCCTGGGCGGGGGCTTCTGGACGGCGGGGGACATCCATGGAATGGAGGAACACAGGCTGGGCAGGTGGCAGGGAGGAGAAGTGTGGGACCCGCCACGACAGGCCAGATGGCATTTTTGAAATTACAGTAGGTTTTCATGCAGGGTTAGTTGCACCTTTGTTTAAAACTCAGTAAGAAACTTTCTAAACGGCTGCACTTCCTGCTGAGGGCCAAGGACTCTGCAGAGCCCCAGTCATGGGGCGTACCGAGCACTGGTTTGGGCCACTTCCCTGGCAAGTGGGTGCCTGGGGCTCCCACTTCTCCATCTGACCACAGCCATTCCCAGCCCCTCGATAGAAGGGACAATCTTCCCTCGTGTGTGTCACAGCAGAGGCCTGTCCCCACCCACTATCCACCTCGCAGACCCCGAGGCACTTGTGTCTGTCCAACCTCTGCCCTGGGTCTCAGCGGGGCCCTTGTGTCACAGCCACAGTCAGCACCACAAGGCCCTCGGACCCCAGTACTCTGGCTGTGTCAGAGACTGGGACTCCGCTTCCCCAGCCAAAGACCCAGGACTGCCAGTTCCCAGGGCTGCCACAGACCCACCTGGTCCCTATCTCATGGTGGTCTTGGGCAGAGCCTCAGCAGTGACCTCCTGCCCTGGGCTGCATGAGCCGGGCCATCTGTGGCCAGTGCTCAGTGCTCCTGTGGGGCAGGACAGAGGACAGTCCCCAACTCTGTCCTCTGCAAAGGACTCTGGCCAGAGGGCGTCCTGCGGGAGCCTCCGTGGACACCCCAGCCGAGCCTGGCCTAGGCCAAGCCCTCGGGTCTCGTCCTTTCTTGAGCTGCTGAGATTTCTGTCAGAAAAGAGAAGATTTCTGTCAAGAAACAGGGAGATTTCTTTCAGGAAAGAGGGAGATTTCTGTCAGAAAAAAGGAGAATTCTGTCAGAAAAGAGATTCCTGTCAAGAAACGGAGATTTCTGTCAGAGAAGAGGAGATTTCTGTCAAGAAACGGAGATTTCTGTCAGAAAAGAGGAAATTTATGTCAGAAAAGAGGATATTTCTGTCAGAAAAGGGAAATTTCTCTCAGAAAAGAGTTTTCTGTCAGAAAAGAGATTTTTGTCAGAAAAATGAAGATTTCTGTCAGAAAAGAGACATATTTCTGTCAAAAAAGAGATTTCTGTCAAGAAACAGGGAGATTACTGTCAGAAAAGAGGGATATTTCAGTCAGTAAGAGACAGATTTTTGTCAGGAAAGAGACAGATTTTTGTAAGGAGGAGGGAGATTTCTGTCACAAAAGAGGAGATTTCTGTCAGAAAAGAGACTTATTGGCAGGGCGTGGTGGCTAACGCCTGTAATCCTAGCACTCTGGGAGGCCGAGGTGGGCAGATTGCTCGAGGTCAGGAGTTCGAAACCAGCCTGAGTGAGACCCCGTCTCTACTAAAAAGAGAAAGAAATTAATGGACCAACTAAAAAATATATATATATACACACACACAAAAATTAGCTGGGCATGGTGGCGCATGCCTGTAGTCCCAGCTACTCGGGAGGCTGAGGCAGAAGGATCGCTTGAGCCCAGGAGATTGAGGTTGCTGTGAGCTAGGCTGATGCCACGGCACTCACTCTAGCCTGGGCAACAGAGTGAGACTCTGTGTCAAAAATAATAAATAAATAAATAAATAAATAAATAAATAAATAAATAAATAAAAGAGACTTATTTATGTCAGAAAAGAGGAGATTTCTGTAACAAAAGAGGAGATTTCTGTCAGAAAAGAAGGAGATTTCTGTCAATAAGAGACAGATTTATGTCAGGAAAGAGAGGATTTCTGTCAGGAAACAGATTTCTGTCAGAAAAGAGGGAGATTTCTATCAGAAAAGAGACATATTTCTTTCAAAAAAGAGATTTCTCTCAGAAAATAAGAGATTTCCCTCAGAAAACAGGAGATTTCTGTCAGAAAAGAGACAGATTTCTGTCAGGAGGGAGATTTCTGTCAGAAAAGATGAGATTTGTGTCAAGAAAGAGAGATTTCAGTCAGAAAAGGAGATATCTGTTAGAAAAGAGATTTATTTCAGGAAACAGGGAGATTTCTGTCAAAAAAGAGATTTCTATAAGACAAGAGAGATTTCTGTCAAGAAAAGAGATTTCTGCCAAGAAACAGAGAGCTTTCTGTCAGAAAAGAGCCATATTTCTGTCAGAAAAGAGAATATTTCTGTCAGAAAACAGGAGATTTCTGTCAGAAAAAAGATTTCTGTCAAGAGGAGATTTCTGTCAGGAAAGAGGGAGAGATTTCTCTCAGAAAAGAGATTTCTGTCAAACAACAGGAGATTTCTATCAGAAAAGAGGAACCTTCTGTCAAGAAAGTGAGATTTCTGTCAGACAAGAGGGATATTGGTGTCAGAAAAGAGGAGATTTCTGTCAGACAAGAAGGAGATTTCTGTCAAGAAAGAGGGAGATTACTGTCAGAAAAGAGCAGATTTCTGTCAAGAAAGAGATTTCTGTCAAGAAGACAGATTTCTGTCGGAAAAGAGGAGATTTCTGTCAGGAAAGAGAGATTTCTGTCAGACAAGAGAGAGATTTCTATGAAGAAAGTAAGAGATTTCTGTCAGAAAAGAGACATATTTCTGTCAGAAAAAAAGGAGATTTCTCTCAGAAAAGAGGAGATTTCTGTCAGACAAGGGGGAGATTTCTATCAAGAAAGTAAGAGATTTATATCAAAAAAGAGATTTCTGCCAAAAAACAGAGAGATTTCTGTCAGAAAAGAGGAGATTTTTGTCAGAAAAGAGATATTTCTGTCAGAAAAGAGGACATTTCTCTCAGAAAACAGGAGATTTCTGTCAGAAAGGAGGAGATTTCTTTCAAGACACAGGGAAATTTCTGTCAGGAAAGAGATTTCTATCAAGACACAGAGAGATTTCTGCCAGGAAAGAGACAGATTTCTTTCAGGAAAGAGGAGATTTCTGTTAGGAAAGAGACAGATTTCTGTCAGAAAAGAGATTTCTGTCAAGAAAGTGAGAGATTTCTGTCAGACAACAGGATATTTCTGTCAGAAAAGAGGAGACCTCTATCAAGAAAGTGTGAGATTTCGGTCAGACGAGAGGGATTTCTGTCAAGACATTAAGAGATTTCTGTCAGAAAAGAGGAGATTTCTATCAAGAAAGAGGGAGATTTGGGTCAGAAAAGAGGAGATTTCTGTCAAGAAACAGATTTCTGTCAGAAAAGAGGGAGATTTCTGTCCAAAAAGAGGAGATTTCTGTCAGAAAGTGGAGATTTCTGTGAAGAAAGTAAGAGATTTCTGTCAGAAAAGAGGAGATTTCTGTCAGAATGACAGGGAAAAACCCCCACCCCGCGGCCCCATGCTTGAACTCACCGCTGATTGGATATGTAAAGCTTGTTGCTGATTGGATGCTTTTTGAATCCCACTACTGATTGGATATGTAAAGTTTGTTGCTCATTGGATGCTTTTTGAATCCAACTGCTGGTTGTGTATATATAAAACTTGTTGCTGATTATATATGTAAAGTTTGTTGCTGATTGATGCTTTTTGAATCTCACCGCTGATTGGATAACTCCTCATGCTCATAGTTGATTGGTGTGTGTAACCCGAAGAAGTGCATACAACTGGAGGAGAACAAGGAAGCGGTGCTCAGAATTTGGTGGCATGCCCCTCTGAGCCCGAGGGTGGAATAAAGGCTGATTCTCCGACCCTCTGTGTGCCGCTCGGCTCTTTCCCTGGTCAGTTGCTGTTAGCACTTGCTGTAATACTTGCTGGAACAAGAAAAGAGACAGATATGTGTCAGAAAGGAAGAGATTTCTGTCAGAAAAGAGAGAGATTTCTGTCATAAAAGGGACAGATTTCGGTCAAGAAGGAAATTTCTCTCAAGAAAGAGGGAGATTTCTGTCAGAAAAATAGGAGATTTCTGTCAAGAAACAGGGATATTTCTGTCAAGAAAGAGACAGATTTCTGTAAGGAGGGAGATTTCTGTCAGAAAAGAGGAGATTTCCATCAGAAAAGAGACATTTCTGTCAAGAAAGAAGAGATTTCTGTCAAGAAAGAGGGAGATTTCTATCAGAAAAGAGATTTCTGTCAAGAAACACATTTCTGTCAAGAAACAGATTTCTGTCAGAAAAGAGGGCGATTTCTGTCAGAAAAGAGATTTCTGTCAGAAAAGGGAGATTTCTGTCAAGAAAGAGGGGAGATTCCTGTCAAGAAAGAGGAGATTTCTGTCAAGAAAGTGAGATTTCTGTCAGAAAAGAGAGAGATTTCTGTCAAGAAAGTAAGAGATTTCTGTCAGAAAAGAGAAAAAAGGTAGAGAATGAAAAACACCTTGTCCTTCCTGTGCACTGGCCAGTTCCAGGCTCACCCACCGGTGTTCTGCCTGACCCTGCTGTGCTTTGCACAGGCCTCCCTCCCTGTTCCCTGTGCGTCCCGCCTGGCCCTCTCTGGCTGGGGCCCAGGGCCAATGCCCATGTCCAGTGCTCAGGCCGCCACCCTAGGCAGGCCAATCTGCAGGCTCCTTTGCGTGTGTGCAGGGTGACAGTGGCTTGGTGAGTTGCTCTGGTTGTGTCCTGGCAATGTTTTGGCTCTGGCTACATAGCAGTGAAATGGAGGTTCCGTGCCCCTGGATTCTACTCTCATCACCACTTCCCTTGTGGATGTGTTTGGTCTGTGTCTCTGACGAGCAAGAACAGGGACATGCACTCTTCATGCATGGAGGGGGACTTCTCTGAGGAACCTTGGGCCCGTATACCCCATGGAGGAAGTGTCTCGTGCATCTGTGTGTTTCTGCGGCGCCCCCCATCTTCCTCTGCCTCCCCACACCCTCAGACCTGCGGTCGCCCCTGCACCCCTGCGCACAGAGCACCTGCCATCCAGGTCTGCGGCCCCACCCCTTGCTAGGGACCTGGCACAGAGCTCCTCTGTCCACCCCCATCCCTGGGAAAATTGTCTCCCAGAAAACCTAGCGGGTGGGGGGCAGCCGCACAGCAGGCGCAAGTGAAGCTTCCTCTGTGTTGACAGCCGTGTTCATCACTGGCGTCACCGCCTGGGCCCCGACTGCCCTCCACCGCCATCTGTGGAAAATGTCTTCCATGAGACCGGTCCTCGGTGCCAAAAAGATTGGGGACCACTGACTTAGGCAACAATTAAGTCAACAATTAAGGTCAACAATTAAGTCTTTTATTTTGATATTATTTTGTTTTAAATTTTGCAGAAATCAAGATACTATTTATTGGTTGATAAGGAATGTTGTTCAGGCTGGGCGGGGTGGCTCACACCTGCAACCCTAGCACTCTGGGAGGCCAAGGCAGGAGGATCGCTTGAGCCCAGGAGTTTAAGGTTGCTGTGAGCTATGATGACACCATTGCACTCTGGGGGACAAAGCGCCAGACCCTATTTCAAAAAAAAAAAAAAGAAAAAATGTTGATGATTTTTTAAAAATTATAGAACCAATGCCTGGATAATTAAAAACTCTTATTTCCAGAGTTTTTAATTGGAAGGACTTTATTATGCAATAAAGCAGAGATTGGAATATAGTTTAAAATGAAACTGCAGAACAAAAAACTGAATAGAGGAAACAAGCCAGAGAAGTTAGTTTGAAGCTAAAATGTTACAACAAGGTATATAAACATAAGTGTCTACTTACATTTTGCATTAAAATCCCTTAATCCACACCATGGCAAAGGAGCCCAGCGTGTGGACACACAGTGACCCTGCCTGACCTCCCAAGCTTGTGTCCAAGTTGGCAGGAGTGTGTGTGGCGGCTGCCCGGCACAGTCTGGGCAAGGCAGTGTGATGCGGAGCTGCCTTGTGCTGCTTACACAACATTATTAACATTCCAGGAATTTTGAGATTTGGTTGATTGAAATCAGCCACAGTGGGAATATTTACACCCAGGAAATTGGTAAATACTACAAATCAGGGATTTTCTTCCCCTGGGGAGCTGGATGTTCACCGTGTCCCAGCACACCACTACTCGGACTCCTCCTTGACACGTGTGTGGCTGGTGTACCATGGGTGCTCACAGGGTCTGTGCATTTCTCTAAACCCACGGGCACTGGATTGAGTGGTGTGGGGACAGTTGAGAGGATGGTGGGTAGGGATGGAGGTTGGATGAAGGGACAGATGGACAGGCAATAGGATGGAGGTGGGAGGAGGTGGAGGGAAGGATGGGAGGATGGTGGGTCAGGATAGAAGTTGGATGAAGGTACAGATGGACAGGCAGGAAGATGGAGGTGGGAGGAGGTGGGGGGAAGGATGGGAGGATGGTGGGTGGGGGTGGAGGTTGGATGAAGGGACAGATGGACAGGCAGGAAGATGGAGGTGGGAGGAGGTGGGGGGAAGGATGGGAGGATGGTGGGTGGGATGGAGGTTGGATGAAGGGACAGATGGACAGACAGGAGGATGGAGGTGGGAGGAGGTGGGGGGAAGGATGGGAGGATGGTGGGTCAGGATGGAGGTTGGATGAAGGGACAGATGGACAGGCAGGAGGATGGAGGTGGGAGGAGGTGGAGGGACGGATGGGAGGATGGTGGGTCGGGATGGAGGTTGGATGAAGGTACAGATGGACAGGCAGGAGGATGGAGGTGGGAGGAGGTGGGGGAAGGATGGGAGGATGGTGGGTCGGGATGGAAGTTGGATGACGGGATGGATGGACAGACAGGAGGATGGAGGTGGGAGGAGGTGGGGGAGAGGATGGGAGGATGGTGGGTGGGATGGAGGTTGGATGAAGGGACAGATGGACAGACAGGAGGATGGAGGTGGGAGGAGGTGGGGGAAGGATGGGAGGATGGTGGGTCGGGATGGAAGTTGGATGATGGACGGGATGGATGGACAGGCAGGAGGAGGGAGGTGGGAGGGTAGGGGAGGGATGGAAGAAGGAAGCACAGGGTGGATGTCCTGATGTCTCTTGGTAACTAACTCAGTTATACGCCAGTCTTTCGTTTATAGAGAGATCTTTTATTTTCTCTTATCACAAACTCCTAAGTTACTTGCTGGCTTTTTAATGCACACTGTACATTCTAGGTAAATAGGATAAAGTTGTCCCTACGTTCTGTCATCATGAACGTGGGAAGGGTAAGTTGGAAGTAGAGTGTTAAAGGTGAAATCATCCTCAGAGAATCTCCTCCAGCAAATTCCTCCCAGGGGTGGATGTTGGCTTAGCCTCAGGCCAGAGATGGGCCAGGCAGATGCGTCCACGCCCCCCCTGTGGGTCAGCACACTCGTGTGCACCACCAGTGCACCAGGATTAAATGCTTGTTGATTAAAGGCTCTCATGGGGGAGAGCGGGACGTCTGGCTTCTGACTGGGAATCTTCCTGTCGTCAGCAACCAAAGAGAGAATTAAATATGGGTGATGTTGAGAAAGGCAAGAAGATTTTTGTTCAGAAGTGTGCCCAGTGCCACACTGTGGAAAAGGGAGGCAAGCACAAGACTGGGCCAAATCTCCATGGTCTCTTTGGGAGAAAGACAGGTCAGGCTGCTGGATTCTCTTACACAGACGCCAATAAGAACAAAGGCATCACCTGGGGAGAGGACACACTGATGGAGTATTTAGAGAATCCCAAGAAGTACATCCCTGGAACAAAAATGATCTTCGCCGGCATTAAGAAGAAGGGAGAAAGGGCAGACTTGATAGCTTATCTCAAAAAAGCCACTAATGAGTAATAATTGGCCACTGCCTTATTTATTACAAACCAGAAATATCTCATAACTTTTTTTATGTGTACCATAATTTAATTGGTCTCATACACCAGAATTCAGATCATGAAAGAGTGACAAGAATATTTTTGTTGGACAGTCCTGATTTAACTAAGACTGGCTTGTGGTTAATTCGGTTTTTTGAATTCTGATAGTAATTCCAATACAGTAAATGCTATCACTGTTTTCCCCCCTTCTGAAGATGTGATTGGATTAATTAGTAGTGTTCAACTTTTCACAAGGATGGTAAATTGCCATTTCAAAACCTGTTGAAGATTGGTTTTATATTTAGATTTATATAACTGGTTATGTGAATATATTTAAATACTAGGGAAATCGCTTCACTGTCTTGGAACCAAGCAAGACTCACTGGTGTTTTACTTTATAATTTTTTTTTTTATAATTTTTTTTCTTTTTTTTTAATCCAGTCCCCGTGGGGACCGTCAAAAATTGCCAATGCCGACTATATTGCAAGTCGTCATGGCGGGGTATTGGGAAAAGTTTTCAATTAGCAATAATCGCGCCTCGGATAAACCTCATTGGCTACGATACTGCCACTGCGCAAAGCTCACTGGTGTTTTAATTTGTGTTTATTAGCCTGTTAAAGGCGAGGGCTGGAGATAAGGTAGCTGTGTTTACTTTATATATTTTTGGTCTTCACTATGCCAATCCAATTTCCCTATGTCTACTAAAATGCTGCCTTTTATTTATTGAAAGGCATTTTAGTGTGGTTTATGTGTAATACCAAATAAAGAATATTTAACACTTCAAAAAAAAAAAAAAAAGGCTCTCATGGGGCCGCCAGACAAACCCGTGAGCCGCCCTGCAGCCCTGGCGCGGTGCCAGGGGGTCCCCTCCCTCTGGGTGGTCCCACAGGCCAGGGCAGCTGGCGTCTTCGTGTTTGCCAACACGCTTCCGCCCTGCGACCGTGATCCGCTCTCACGCACTCAGTTCTGCATCTCTGGCCACGGCGCTGTGCACTCTGTGAACCGCCCTCCTCTCTGTCTTTGAATGGCCAGACCATGCAGTTCCAGGGAAAGCTGAAGTTCCTGTTCGGACAGAAGAAGAAGGCGCCGTCGGGGACAGCCCTGCCCCCGAGACTCTCCCTGTTCTGCGTGGCGGCGCCCGTGCTCCTGCCCCCCGCGGCAGAGGTGAAGGTGAAAAGCTCCTGTCTGAGGGTGAAGCACAGGGCAGACGCCGGGGACGCAAAGTGAGTAACGGGCCCTCCACAGACGCGCCCACCCTGGCCTGGGGGCACAGCCGCCCTCCTACGGGTCCTGGTCCCTGTGCCACCAATCGATCGGAGGGACTGAGTGTCCTGGGAGCTTCTCAGGGTGGGTGAAGGCTGAGCTGTGTCCGTCAGTGTCTTGGGAGCGATTTACAATGTTGTGCGTCTAGAAACCGCGTTTTCCAACAGCTGAAAGACTCCTGTGAGAGAGACCGGAGTGGGGTGGGTGGAGGGCTCTGAGATCCGACTTCCATCTGTGCCCTGGGCTGAGCAAGACCCTCCCGGTACCCTCACGGGGCAGCTTGTTTAAAGCCCCTGAGTCCCCAGCCCACATCTTTGTTTCTTGACTGTGCGTCTCTCTCAGCCGAGCCACAGCCGAGGGGGCTCCTTCCCTGGACCCCGGCGGGGGTCACAGGCCAGGGTCACAGGCCAGGGGGGTGCACGGGCCGAGACAGACACAGCTCGGAACAGAGAACCCAGGTGCAGGGCAGGTTCTCCAGGGGATTTTGCACCGAGCTGGAGTGGCTTTCGGGCTGGGCCGGCAGAGGAGCCGTGGGGGGGCGCCCCAGGCTGCAGGGCCGGCCTCTTCTCCGTGCTAGGCTTCCCCCACCCTGAGCCAAGGTGTCGCACACCTGAGGCCGCCTCCTGCCCAGCGAGGTGCGGAGGGGACTGGACTGTGGTCTGAGTGCCCAGCGGCAGGGCCCCGCCGGGGGTGGGGGGCCTCGCTCTGTGGCTCCGTCCCCCGCCCCTCTGTGCCTCGCCCAGACCCAGGGCCCGCAGGTGGCTCCATCAGCCTGTGGTCTCTCCCGAGGAGCCCTGTCGTCTGGCCCGAGTCTCTGTTGGTGGTTTCCCCACTTGGCAGGACGACGGCTGCAGGTGGCTCAGCGGGCACTCCCCATCCAGACGACTGTCCTTGGCACCTGCACAGCGCCGGGGACTCGCTCCCAGCAGAGCAGTGAGCCTGACGAGGCCCTCCCTGTCCCCTGTCCCCTGTCCCCTGTGCCGCGGCTCTGCCTGCACTCACGTGCCATCTCTGCGTCACAGGCGCTACCAGACACGTCTGGTCCGGGCTGTGCCTGTGGGCCGGGTTTTCATCCACTCCCCAACTTCCACCAGTGCCGAGTCCCGTCCTTTCAGACTCACCCTGGGGACGTGGCTGGAGTCCAGCTGCGCCGGTCCCTCGCCGCCGTCTGCAGTGTGCCCACCGCGCCCCTGCGGGTCCAGCCCGAGTCCTCGCAGCGGTGGGGGCAGCGCCGGCAGCAGGACCCGCCACGCAGCCCACTTGCCTGTCGGGCCCCAGAGGTGCTGGGGGGCCCCTGTCCTGCCTCTGCAGCCTCCAGATGGGCAGCGTGCGGCGGGCGCCCGGCCTCTCTCGGGGGCTGGCGAGGGCCAGCCCAGGGCAAGGCGTGCCCAGGAGGCGTCTCTACAGGCCCTGGCTGGAGTCTCCCTCCTTCTTGGGCACCCGTGAAGCTCCGTCTAGACCATTAGGAAGTCTGGGCTTTTGTTCTGCGTGTCGGTTCCCTGCGTGGCTGTGCTCGTCTCTGCACCTCGTTCCGGGCCTTCCGTCTGGGAGCGGTGCGAGCTGCCGCACTACTGGGCTCCCGTCTCTCCTGCCTGAGGGCCGGTGGAGGTTCGGCCCCGGAGCCTGGGCGGGTGCTCTGGGACCCACACGGGCCCGCGTGCTACCAACAGCAGCACACGTTTAAAATTAAATTTATGCACCTTTTATTTTAAAGGATGAACATATAAAATACAGGGGAGGAAAAACAGAATACCAAAGGGAAAGCTGTGAAAGTAAGAGACGTGGCCAGCCCAGCGGTCCCTGCCAGGCTTGGGGCAGGGCAACCTGCCCGGCCACCACACACGCAGAAATACGCCACCGTCACTCACTGTCTCAGTGTCGTCCGGCTTTTTAAAGCTGTTTTGGCTTGAATTTTTTATAACCCAAATGCACACAGTGAGCTTTCTCTTTTCTGCGTGTTTTTCTGGCCCCAAAAGCACAGTAAAGGGACAGTCCCTACCGGGCCACAGCCATCCTCCCAGCTGGGCTTGCGAGTGGCCACGCCGCCCCCTGGTGCCGGCTTGGGGAAGTGCGGGCCTGGCCGCTGCCTCCTGCCACTGCCCAGTGGGGACCAGGTGTGGGGTTGCCGGGTGACCTGCCATTCCTCCTGCAGCCAGGACGCCAGACCTGGAGGCTCTGTGAGGACTAGAGGAGGAAGGTGTGTAAGGTGGAGCAATAAATAGACGCCACAGCATACAGAATATTATTAAAACCAGACGGGGGAAGAAAACTGGTTAGGCCGAGGATCCCCACCCCATGGGGTTTTGGAATTCTCACCACGCTGCTCTGAGCTGAGTTCAGAGTTCAGAGGCCAGCTCTCGGAACACGCGCGCCCAGCGTGGTGCAGCCGGGCGCTGGCGGGTCCTCCCTGCGCCGCCAGCGACAGCCCTTCATGATCTGCCCCGGCCCTCTGTGCAGGCTCCCGCTTCAGGGAACTCACTCGTAAGCCCCAGGTCGGTGCATTCTGGGCCCTGCGCCCACTCGAGGACACGTCCAGGTGGTGATGGTGGACATTCTCCACCGCGGGGCTCTCCGCGGATGCCCGGGACCAGGCAGCCCAGCCGGCCGGGGGGCTTGAACCCCAGCTCTGGCTCCTGCTGTCGGGAAGCACCAGGCAAGTTTCTTTTTCTTTTTTGAGACAGAGTCTCACTCTGTTGCCCAGGGTAGAGTGCCGTGTCAGCCTAGCTCCCAGCAACCTCCAACTCCGGGGCTCAAGCAATCCTCCTGCCTCAGCCTCCCAGAATGCTAGAATTACAGGCGTGAGCCACCGCTTCCGGCCCAAGCAAGTTTCTTAACATTTGTCTTTTGAAAAAATAAAGGTGATAGAGCCCAGCGGGACAAGTCGTTAGGGTTCGAGGCTGTGCACACTTCCCCAGGAGCAGTGGCTCTGGGCTCACCAATCCAGTATTTGTGGCGGCTTCCCGGAACACGAGGACAAAAACCACAACCACCGGCTGCGTTTTCATTCGGGCCTCCCAGGAGGAAAACACGGCTCTAGAACCTTCTCTGCAGACACTCACTTTCCGAAGCCAGTTCATTAGCCCCACTGCCCTGAGCACTGACATGATCCAGTATTTTCAGCAAATCTGTCACTGACAAAAGACTTCACAAGCTATAAAGAATTAGGCAAATGGAGTCACTGTTTCTGTCTTCGCCTCTCAGGCCAGACAGTGATTCCTATCACTGGCAACTCCTACCGTCGACACGCATGTCACCTGCGTGTTCTCTGCTGTTACCTGTTTTCACAGAGTAAAAGTCACTGCGAGTCTGTGTGAACCAGAACTGCACGGAAAACCCGACTACTTCGCAGGTACTTTTTACGATTCTCTATCTCCGCTTTCCCTGAGAGGGGAGATGTGTTTTTGCCCCTCGGAGAGCTCTGCCTGCCCCGGGGAAACCCTGCGTGTTCCACGGAAACCCACCTTGGAGCCTTAGCGACCGCCCTGCGGGGACAGACGCCCGCGCCTGGACTCCGGCGCGGCTCTGCGGAACTTGAGCCACCTCTCACCCAGCGCGGCTCGGCTGCGTCCAGCAGCCACTCGGCCACAGCTGCCCAAACCCCACAGGGAGAAGCCACGGGGAAAACAGCGTGCTGGTGTTCAGGACGCAGACAGAGGCCGGCCGCTGGGCCCGTGTCCCCGCCAGCACCCCCTGCCTGTGCCTCGGGGGAGCCCCCAGCCTCGTCCTGCACCCCAGGGCGCCCGCAGGGTAAGTGGTGCCGGCTACCTCCCTGCCCGGCCCCTGCTGAGTCCCTGCACGGCCAAAGTGGGGGCCTCTAGAGCAGAGAGGGGACCGACGGTGGCCCCTGTACGGCCCGGCCACAGGCCTGACCACTCACTCACTGTCCTCGGAGACGTCCCAGCAGCCCCCAGGCTGGAGGTCACACGTGTCCCCGAGAGCTCACACCAGGGAGGGACTAGGGCGGAGGATGCCCCCTGGGCCCCACCAAATCCCAGGACCCTGGGACTCACCTGTCACCTGGACCCTGGGTCACTTGTCCCCATCCAGCCCTCACCCCTGCTGCAACCCTCCCCACCGCCTCCTGCCCGCCCCAGCTGAGCCCGCAGGCTCCTGTGCCTCCCAGTCCCTTCCTCGTCACCATGCAGGTGCCAGTCCTGACGTGGCATGCCGCTGTGCTGGTCAGCGACACAGGCCGGCCGCAGGAGCTGCTGGGGACGGCGTTCTCTGCTTTACGGCTCCGTGGCTGTTCCCACTCTGCCAGCGGTGGTGGAGAACGGTGTGGGGACGCCGTGCCGGTGGCACAGGCCTGGCAGGGGCGCCTCCCCCCTGCAAGGAGGGTGGCAGCACGCCACTGCCTCCCCAGCCAGGCCTCCCCCGCCCTGCCTGGCCCCCGGGGGTCCCAGGAGGGAAGGGCTCACACGGAGATGCTGGCACCGGCCTCCCAGGGCCACTGCCTGGGTTGCGAGGGCCAGGGCGGCGGGGACCCGGCCGGTGTCCTGCCGGCCTCCCCCAGGAGGCGGGACCCAGCGCCCTGGCTGCTGTCTAAGGGGCCCCTTTTCTCTGCAGGGACAGGGAAGAGGGGCAGGAGGCAAGGCCCTGTGGCTCCTCTGCAGCGAGGGGGCCGAGGGAGATACGCACCCACCATGGCCGCTGTGAGCCGATGGGACCCACGAGGCGCCTGGACTGGGCGGCGGGGAGGCACGGCGAGGGCGGGGGTCTGAGGTCTCGGCTGCCCGCCAGCAAGAGCGACCTGTTCTCCCTGCGCCCTGCACCCCGCGGCTCCTGCCCGCCGTACCCTGGTGCGCGGGGCATGGTCGGCGCTGGCGGCATGGCCACGTTCAGAAGTGCGCCCGTCCCCCCGTCGCCGGGCCAGCCCCTTGGTGCCTGCTCCAGCCGGGTGAGCAGGCCCTGGCGGGATGTCCAAGGGGGGCAGGAGCAGCCTCTCCCCGGCCTCTACCCCCCGGGGAGCCTGGAGAACCGGCCCCCTCAGCCTGGGGCGCAGCGCTTCCCCGAGGGGGGCTACCCCACCGAGGCCCCCAGGCTGCAGATGCCCCCGGGCGGCCCGTGCGACCTGGCGTTGCCGCTGGGCATGCCCATCAAGACGGAGAAGGACTCGGGGTCAGAGGACGCAGCAGACGGCTACACGCCCAGCCAGGCCTGGCTGGGGGCCGGAGACATGGCCAAACGTCATCTGGCCACTTTCCCCACCAGGATGCACCTGAAAACAGAGCCGGAGTCCAGGTACCAGGTGTACACGCCACACCTGGGGCACTGCCGGGCCCCTGCCAGGCCCAGCGGGGAGCTGGTCCCCTTCTGCCCGGCACACTGCGGCTGCCGGGGGCACACACATGCCCTGCCCCTGCAGGGCCCTCCCCGCCCCCTCTGTGTGCACCAGCCCCCCGTGCCGCCGGGCTGCTCCTGCAGAGCTGCTGGGGCCGCCCCCGTGGTCAAGTGCGAGCCCCTGGACTCGCCCCCATGGGCCGCCCACAGCCAGGGGGCAGTGCCCGGGATGTTCCCCAAAAGTGCCTTGGTGCCCCCAGTCCCCCCCAGAGCCCCCGAGTGCACTTTCCTGCCGTAGCACTGAGCTTTGCTGAAAACAGCCACCGTCCTCTCTCAGAGCTGCTCTCTGCCTGGGCTGCACCTGGGTGGGAGTGCCTGGCCTTGGGCACCTGAGTGCCTTTTTATTTTATTTTATGTTTTTTCAGTGAGACAAGGTCTCACTTTGTTGCCCAGGCATGAGGGCAGTGGCGTGATCACAGCTCACTGAAACCTCAAACTCCTGGGCTCCAGTGATTCTCCTGCCTCAGCCTCCCAAATAGCTGGAACTGCAGGCATGCGCCACCGCGCCCAGCTAGTTGGAGCCTTTTCAAAGGAACACTCTCAGCAGAGATGCACATGCGCAGTCCTCGTTCTATGTGTGCAGCACATGTGATAGTTTATTCTGAATTTGTAAACCATGTGGAAGTTCTTACGTGCAAACTATTTCTCTCTCTGAGGAACCAAAGTCTTTAAGAAAGTGGCTGACACTGGACTGCATCGGCCTGGCTGGGGCCGTGAGCACCTGGCCGTTGCCATGTGTCCACAGTCAGAAGTTTCCGGTGAGGTTCCTGCTCCGCCCTCTGGAGCCCACCCCAGCCCGGCCTGCGCTGTGCGAGGTCCCCAGCTGGGGGGAGAGCAACTCGGAGGGTGGTGGCAGGAACTTGGACTGTGACCCTCCGAGCAGAGGTGACCATGGGCCCCTCCGTGGAAGGAGCCCAGAAGTCCCAGGCAGAAGAGACTGTCGGGGTTGGGTCCCACACTTCACCACACACGAGGCAGGGGCTCCACAGTGCGTGGCGGAGTCTGTAGCCAGACCTGGAATGGAAATTGGCTAATGGCCCGCTCCTTCTGGAACTCTCTCTGGTGTCCTTGGTGGGCCCTGAAGAAGTCTCCAGCTAAACCATCTCCTGCACGTCACGTGACTCGAAGTCCACCTAGTCTCAGTTCAGAAGCGTAGAGGAAGTAGGAGATTGAGTTGTCTGTGGAGGCTGTCTCACTTGCTGTCTCTGCAGTTTATTCAAATGAGGATTCCAGCCACCATTCTGGGAAGGATTATTAGAGACAAAACAGGTAGCATTTAAAAATAAATACTGTGAACGTAATACATTCTAATTATAGGAAATTTGGTTACAAAGGCATACGTCAGAAAATGAAGGTCACCACAGTTCATCCAAAGATAACGTAGAGCTGACTGTGTGGGTCATGCTGCTTCCTGGGTGTGGTTCAGGCCAGAGGGCGCCCCTGGTCAGTGCATGGTAGTAACAGCAGGGTATAAAAGCCACCGCTGAGCAGGAGGAGGCCACAGCAGCAATGCACTCCAGGATCCTGCTGCAGCTGGCCTCCCTGTGCTGGGGTGCACAGACCCTCCTCCTCAGGGACAAGGGCATCTTCCCCTAAAGTCATCTCCACTTGGGAGTCCCAGGAGTGGTAGGAGCCCACTGGGCAAGAGAGTCAATGCTCTACCACCCAGTACATCCTGGCTTCAGCGTGGACTTTTTCTCTATTGCCTATGGCTTTTGGGTGCCAGTGTTCAGCCCCTGGTTCAGTGTTGAAGCCATTTGCTGAATGCACATTTGCTATGTCGAAATTCAGGTTCAGCTGGCCGGACTGGGTCACCTGTGCACTTAGACACACCCAGGGTGCCCGTGCCCCTCAGCTCCCTTGTTCTTGGGACGAGTCACCCACTGGGCAAGGATGGGGCAGAGGATCTCCCACAACTGAAGAGAAGGGACGATCACCTGAGCCCAGGGGCCAGAGTGGTCATTTGTGGCCTCCTGTGACCCCCAAGGTGCACCCAGTGGTTGTTCCATCCCTGCTGAGCCCACAGAGACCTTTCAAAGGTGACCTTGGTGCTGTGCTCTCTCGGGCATGAGAGCTGCCGAGGCTTCTGCTTCCACTGCCATTCTCTCCTCTGCCTGATGCCTGAAGTCATGATGGCAGCAGAGTCACCTGAGGGCCAGCCTCCTGGGCACCAGCCACCTGGGATCAACCACCTGTAGACCAGCCCTCTGAGGACCAGCCACCCTCAGGGACCAGCCACCTGCAGACCAGCCACCTGGGACCAACCACCTGCAGACCAGCCTCCTGAGGACCAGCCACCCTCAGGGACCAGCCTCCTGGGGACCAGCCACCTGCAGATCACCTGGGGACTAGCCACCTGTGGGGAGGTGGCTTCCCACTCTTGCCCAAGCTGGTGCAGAGTCCCGTCTTTACCGGTTCCTGCACTGGCCACAGTGTACCTTTGCTCTCTGGGCATTTATGGATTTTGTCCTTAAGACACAGGGTCTAATTTCAGAACCTTCCCCCTTCCATCCTGCTCTAACCAGTGCACAGCTCCTGACCACGGAAGGTCTTCGTTAATAATCAGACCCGCAGTGTCCTGCAAGAACAGAACAGGGCAGGCGCGGTGGCTCACACCTGTAGTCCTAGCACTCTGGGAGGCCGAGGCGGGTGGATTGCTCAAGGTCAGGAGTTCAAAACCAGCCTGAGCAAGAGCGAGACCCCATCTCTACTATAAAGAAATTAATTGGCCAAGGAAATACACACACACACACACACACACACACACACACACACACACACACACATAAAAATTAGCCAGGCATGATGGCACATGCCTGTAGTCCCAGCTATTCAGGAGGCTGAGGCAGGAGGAGCTTGAGCCCAGGAGGTTGAGGTTGCTGTGAGCTAAGCTGACCCATGGCATTCTAGCCCGGGCAACAAAAGTGAGACTCTGTCTCAAAAAAAAAAAAAAAAAAAAAAGAGAACCACCGAGCGACATGTGCCGCTCTGGGCATTCCTGCATCCTAGAGCTTGGCCCTCCACATCTCCCTCAGCTGAAGTGTCACCTGCGTCCCTGAGAGTGGCCCCTGCTCTTCCTGTCTCAGCCATATGCAGGCACGTGTGTAACATGCCTCGCGTGTCCTGGAACCAGTGGGTGTAACAGGGAAAAACTCCAGACCCAGGAGTTGGCATCCAGAGAGGTCCTCGCGTGCCTGCCAGCTGCACCCGGACCCTGAGTGCCGTCAAGGGAGAGCTGTGCCCTGGGAAGCAGGGACAGCGGCCTCTGCCCCAAGGCCACTCTGCAGCGTCCTGCCTTCACCCCCAGACCCTCAGACGTGCCCCGTCCACGCCCCCCTGGGGTGACAGGCACCACTGAGTGTCCGCCTGCTCTCCGACGGGCTGTGCTTTGTGGAGCTGAGCTCAGTGTCTGGCATCAACTCTGCGGGTCTGGCATGTTGGGCAACCCGGCTGCGGCCCTTGAGCCGGTGGGCCAGCACGGTGTCCCAGGTCCCCTCCTTGGCAACACAAATCCCTAAATCAGCACTTTTGTTGTTTTATGACCGTGACCCTCCTGAAAAATTGTGTGGGGTAGATGATGATGGAATGTAGGAGGTGCAGATGTGGTAATTTGTGCTCTAAAATGTCACTGTTAGTACTAATGACAGATTTATGTTTTTCTTTTGCATGTAGCTTTTGCCTGTATAGCTGAAAATGTGTTAAAATACAATGTGGGAATGGGACCGAAGGGAGAAGATGAACACAAATTATATTTTTGCAGTTTCTACTAGAAAAAAGTTTTCAATGTCTAGACCAACTTATTGAATTTTTAAAACTGATGCACTATAAATGTAACTCCACTGGTTTCTCAGTGCCTTTCCAAAGAGCTCTCAAATATATTTCTTATACTGTCATTTGTATGAAATTTACAATATCGATGTAAAATACATGATATGTTAATGTGTTCAGTGTGAATGGAAATGTCTACTTGATTTTCCAAATGAAGTCACTTTATTTTCCTTTAAATGCATATCTTAATTTGCATTCTAAGCTAGTCCTCCACCACTAAACAGAAGGCAGTAATAAAAGTTTAAAAAGCTCTCTAGAGCCAAAAGTTTCATGGAGGAGTTACCACCTGGCCACGTCCTTGCGGTGGCCCCCCTCACGGAGGGCTGGGGACCTGCCTGGGTGCTCTCAGGACACCCCAGACCCAGTCTGTCCTGGAAGTGGCTAGGAAGGCAGAGCTGAGTGCACCTCGAGTGGACGACGGGTGTATGGAGATGGGGCAGGGGTCATCGCCTGGGCAGAGTCCCCTCCTGTGACCCAAGGAGCCCGAATCTGCCCCTGGCTGTAAGGGCAGCCCTGTCCAGGCCTCCTCCACAACCTGCAGGACACTGTCCCCAAACCTGTCCCAGTGACATCCTGGTTGCTGCCCTGAGACTCCCATGTCCTCCCAGGGGAGACCAGGCCAGCCCTCGTCTGCTTGGCTAACCCAGCTGCTCATGCCCCTGTGGCCCCACCTTGGCCCATCCCATCCCCTCTCCCCTACCACCCCACCCCCACCTCATTTCCACGCCATCACGTGACTCTTCCACCCTGGTCCCTGCTGAGGCATGTGTGGGGCTAGATGCTCACGTGGAGCTGGGACACACACAGCTTCATCTCACCAAGCGTTGCTTCATCTTCCTCCATCATGTCTCTGTGGATCCACCTGTTGCCTCTCTTCCTTTGGAAGCTACAATTCTGTTTCTGTTTCTTTAGTGGCTATCCTTAATGCGCACATTAGCAACGCCTGAGCTGGAGCTAATCAGGATTTCTATCCTCCCAGAACAAGGCTGGGATTTCGGACGCTTCGGTGCTTTTCCCTTCCCTCCCTCTCAAGTTTGCTCCTGTCAAAGATGAGGACGAAGGGCTACACCCAGGTGAAGAGCACACCTGAGCTGTGTGTTCTCTGGTTGCCTTCCCCAGCCCGAGGGCCCTGACAGAGCCAGGCAAGCCTCCTGGTCATCCTCAGCACTCCAGAGAAGTTTTCCTTTTTTCCAGATCCACCCTTTCACTGGGGATGCACCCCTTTGAGCATCCAGACTTGCGCCGGAGTCTCAGTCTATACCCCACCTGCCGGGAGCCTTAGCTTCATCCTCCATCCTGCCTAGGTGTAAAAACCCAACCCCTGAGACGCCTCCCCCAGCCCCCGTCCCCTGCCTGCTCCAGGACAGCGAGGCCCTCTGCTGTGGGGGTCCTCTCTCCGCTCTGCTTCTGCCCCTGCTCATTTCCTTGCTTGCTTTGAACACACCTGTGCTGTACATTCATCCAGTATTCCCAGGTGTTTCATAGGAGGCTTCTCAATTATTTGAAAACAGAAGTCAGGAAATATTTTTAACCAATGTTTTGTTTTCTTCAGTGGTAAAGAAAAACAACTAAATTCCTCTAATACAGCATCCTACCTAACCAGCCTGGTTGATCCAGGAGGTTACCGGGCGTCTTAACATCCAAATTGAGCACCAGACATAGACAGTGTAGGTCTCTTTCATAATATTAAATGTTGCTACATTTTGAAGTAATAGTTCTAAAAGCTTTGGTAATTTTGGCAAATTTTTCTTCATCAGTTTCAAAATGTCCCTACAGTTTTAATTTCAAACGTAATTTTTAAGTTTTTACTTTTTCTTTACATTTTTTTCATTGCTCGACTTTTTGCTAATTTTCAGATATTAGAAGGTAAAGCTAAAATGATAAAGTCAGGGTCAGCCAGCTGATCCCCAGGCTGTGGTTTCCGCTGGTTTGCGGGGCAGCAGTTGGCAGCGCGGCTCCCGCACCTGCGCCGGCCTCGCCCGTGTGTGCCAGGTCTGTGTGGCCGCCCGGCTGTGCTTCTGTCTGTGGAAAGCAGCCCTGAGGCAGGGACCCTCGCCCAGGGGTCACTGGGCCCCAGCGTGCAGGGACCCCCTCCCCGCCACCACCAGGGGGTGGGTCACTGGGCCCCAGTGTGCAGGGACCCCCCTCCCCGCCACTGCCAGGGAGTGGGTCACTGGGCCCCAGTGTGCAGGGACCCCCCCTCCCTGCCACCACCAGGGAGTGGGTCACTGGGCCCCAGTGTGCAGGGACCCCCCCCCTGCCACCGCCAGGGGGGGTCACTGGGCCCCAGTATGCAGGGACCCCCCTCCCCGCCACCGCCAGGGGGGGGTCACTGGGCCCCAGTGTGCAGGGACCCCCCTCCCCACCACCGCCAGGGGGGGTCACTGGGCCCCAGTGTGCAGGGACCCCCCTCTCCGCCACCGCCAGGGAGTGGGTCACTGGGCCCCAGTGTGCAGGGACCCCCCCTCCCCGCCACCGCCAGGGAGTGGGTCACTGGGCCCCAGTGTGCAGGGACCCCCCTCCCCGCCACCGCCAGGGAGTGGGTCACTGGGCCACAGTGTGCAGGGACTCCCCTCCCCGCCACCGCCAGGGAGTGGGTCACTGGGCCCCAGTGTGCAGGGACCCCCCCTCCCTGCCACCGCCAGGGAGTGGGTCACTGGGCCACAGTGTGCAGGGACCCCCCCTCCCTGCCACCGCCAGGGAGTGGGTCACTGGGCCACAGTGTGCAGGGACTCCCCTCCCCGCCACCGCCAGGGAGTGGGTCACTGGGCCCCAGTGTGCAGGGACCCCCCCTCCCAGCCACCGCCAGGGAGTGGGTCACTGGGCCCCAGTGTGCAGGGACCCCCCCCTCCCCGGCTCCGCGGGGGGGGTCACTGGGCAGGGACTCATTCCCCGTCCCCGCCCGAGGGTCACTGGGCCCCAGTGTGCGGGGACCCCCCCTCCCCGGCCCCGCGGGGGGGGGTCACTGGGCAGGGACTCATTCCCCGTCCCCGCCCGAGGGTCACTGGGCCCCAGTGGGCAAGGACTCCCAGCCCGCCCCCTCCAGGGCGTCACAGGGTCCGGTGGGCAGGGACCCCCAGCCCACACCCGCCCGAGGGTCACTAGGCCCCAGTGGGCAAGGACTTCCAGCCCGCCCCCGCCAGGGCGTCACAGGGTCCGGTGGGCAGGGACCCCCAGCCCACACCCGCCCTGCGGTCACTGGGCCCCAGTGGACCCCGCCCCACCCGAGGTGGGTCACAGGGCCCGAGTGGGCCGGGAACCCCCCAACCTGAGGGGGTCACAGAGCCACTGTAGGGAGGGAATCCTTCTACGCCAAACCGAGGGGGTCACAGGGCTCCAGTGGGCAGGAACCTCCCGCTCGGTATGCCCAGGCCCCGCCCTTCCGGTCTGGTCTCCGGAAGAGGAAGTGTCCGCGCGACGCCCACTTCCGGCCGGGCCCCCAGAGGCAGCAGCAGGGCAGACGGTGAGGAGGCGACGGCGCTCCCCGGGCGGTGGTCGCCGCCCTCGGTCTCTCTCTCTGTCTCTCTGTCTCTTTCTTTCTCTCTGTCTCCCTCCGGTGTCCCGTGGCCCAGGGCGGCGCCGGGGCAGGGCAGGGCCTGCGGGCGTGGGGGCCGCCAGGCCGTTCGGAACCCTGTGCGGTGCCGCCTCCCGCGCCCGAGTCCCCTCCCCCTCGTGCCACACAGTGTCCCCGTGCCCCGTCTTCTCTGTGCCCGTGTCCATTCCCCGGTACCCATGTCCTTTCCCCTGTGCCCCCTTTTCTCCGTGCCCGTTCCCCCCCGTGCCCCTCCCACCTATGCCGGTTGTCCCTCGGTGGAGAGGCGCACACTGCTGAGCCAGCGCCGGGCGAAAAGTCAGAAAAGGCCCGGAAGGGGTTAGACCTGGGTCTGTTGATGGCCTCAGAGTTCCCCTTTTGCTCCTGTGGCCGGAGATCTGACAGTCATCAGGCTGTGATGGAAACCTCGCTTCCCTGTGTTTTCCATTCCTTCAGATTTTTCCTTTTCCCCTCATTGGAGTAGATTCCTCTGTTCTGGTTCCAAGGAGAGTTGTCGGCCATAGAAGATTCTATTAGCATCTGGCTTTGTTCCATTTCCACCCAGAAAGGCTGGTCTGAGAGCCTGACACTTAACTCCAGCCTTGGGGAGGGTCAGATGATCTTGCTGGGTGCACTAGCAGAATGCTTAGATGTCCACTTCTTGGTTATGGTCCAGCCTTTTAATCAAAGTACAGGTTTCAGTGTCAGTGGAAATGCTGAGGATTACATGTCAGAGCAAAACAAGAAATGAACGCATGCAAGTACCACACATGCAGCAGTGGGGTCTCAACTTGAAAAGATATGCAAAGAAAAAAACTGGGAGGAAACGGCCCTGTCAGAAGTGGTTGCCCTTGGAGGGTGGGATTAAAGGTGGTTGCCTCTGGCATCTTTGTATTTTTCTGTCCTGTCCAGATAGTCTACATCGGTATACATACTTTTGTACTCATAGAAAAAAGGAGAAAGGTAGTGGTTGCAAAACAGTTCTATTTGAAAGAGAAGTGGAAGGAGAGATCTTGCATAGACAGAAATTATTTTGCAGAAATCCACCACAGGTTTTCAGTGTTTTTCAGAAAGCCTGTGGGAATGGGGATAAATGAAAAATTCTGGGAGAAGAGGGGTCTTTCTTGTATCCTTGAAAACAGAAATTGCATAAAGTCAAAGGGAATGCATGTTTTTCCACTGCCCTCGTTTGCCAGGTGTTCACCAGGTAGCCGCTTCAGCCCACGCTGGGGTGATGGTGGTGCTAGGAGTGAAGGCACGCTGCCTGGTGTCCGAGCATACATGAGAAAAGGAGGACATACACTCTGTTTTCTAGGGCTGTTAAAAAAGTATGAAATGGAATTTTGTATACACAAGGCAGTAGTGATTTTTGCTGGGAATCATAGGACTGGTGCTGGGAGAGGTGAGACAGGTGCTGTGCTGTGTCCTGTCCTCACTGAGGGTGCTAGTGGCTGCGCACAGGCATGGCCAGGGATTGAGGGAAGGCTCCAGGGTGAGAAGGTGGCACTGTCTAGGGGAAGGAAGTGCCCTAGAGAGTGACTCTGAGGTGGGTCTGGGGTGTCCTCCATGTGTTCATATCTCTCAGGCCTGGGAAATGCCCCTTCTTGTCCTCTTAAAGCTACAGCCTCTCCATATTTGAGTTCCGAAGGTTTGCATATTCTCTTGAGTTCTTAATCCTAGTTCAGCTTTCTTTCAGGTGGACTGGATTAACGATGTTCTCAAACACTCTCATAGCTCCGTTATGATCAACTGACTCTTAGGGGGGTTGTTTGTACCTAACATTTCCACCTCCGTAAAGCCCTCTCCCTCCTGTGCACACAGACTATCTCTAGCATGACAGGCACGGAGATTCCACCTGCGTTTTGACCATGAAGGAGACAGACCGTGAGGCTGTTGCGACAGCCGTCCAGAGGGTTGCTGGGATGCTTCAGCGCCCGGACCAGCTGGACAAAGTGGAGCAGTATCGTAGAAGAGAGGCACGGAAGAAGGCCTCTGTGGAGGCCAGATTGAAGGTAGGAGACCGGAGAGGTCACTTCTTCACTTCCTGGGCAGGACAGAGCCATTTATCTTGCATTTTGGGTTCCTGCCTGATGTTGTCATGATGATTTTGCTAAGTTAGATTTTGTGATGATGTGGGAGGAAGCTGAGCTGAACTTTACTTAGCAGCCCTTTCAACAATATATCACCAGTCAACAGATTTACAAAGACGACTGTGGAATTACTGAAAACAGCAAGGGAATAATCTTTTTAAGCAACCTGGAAACGTCCATTTAACTTATGTTATGTTATATTATGTTATTTTTAGAGGCAGGGTCTCGTTCTTTCACCCAGGATGGAGTACAGTGGCATAATAGCTCATTGAAGCCTCGAACTCCTGAGTTTGAAGTGATCCTCCTGCCTCACATTTCCAAGTAGCTGTGACTACAGGCAGTACACCACGTTTCTACAAAAGAAAAATACTTTTGTAGAGATAGGGTCTCACTGGGTTGCCGAGGCTGAGCTTGAACTCCTGGTCTCAAGCAATCCACCCACCTCAGCCTCCCAGAGTGCTGGGATTATAGGCATGAGCCGCCATGCCAGCCTCATTTTACTCTTTTGACAATACTAGAAGAATAATAAGTACTCTTACTTTACTTAAAGCTGTTGAACAGAACACCACTAGAGAACATTTTGTTTAGCTCAGTTTAACATATGCTGTCCTGGGCTGACCATGTGCTGGGCATTATGGTCTCCTGGAACAGGAAGGAGGGGAAAGGTAGACATGTTTATTGAGCGTGTGTGTGAGGGAGACAGGGAAGAAAATCACTCTTTCTCGGGGTATTTTATAATTTGGATTGGCTTTCAACTTACTGACATAAAGTGGTGAGTTTTTACTGAAATATACATACTCAGTGTAACTCTAAAATGTTAAAGGCACGACTTGCTAAAGTTGACATGTAGCAGAATGGCTTTGGGAATTAAGAGAATGCCTCTGGGGAAAGTTCATGATCACTGATAGGGTGACAAGGTCACCTCTCCACTTAAAAGCAGTGGCAGCAGGCAGGTGACAGCAGGCTTGATGGGGTGGAAGGTGGGGGGGTCATTCAATTGTACTGACGAGGCATCCAAAGGTGCATTTGTACTACTTTGAGACAGTAGGTTCATGTTAATCAAACAGTTTGGACCTGCTACACTTTTAGCCTGAATTTTTGGTTTTATCTTTCTAAAAACTTGTGAGATTAAGAGTGATCAGTCGTGAGTTAGAACCTTGAGTGGTCTGTTATGATGATAGTTAACTATTTTTAAATGCACTTGGACCCTGGTGGACAGTGCTGCTGGCATCCACTGTGCTGCCGGTCTTTGACTCGCTGTCCCATCCATCTGCTGCCGTCCTTCATGCCTCTTGCCTCTGACCATGCAGCTCGCTGGGTGGCATCTGGCTGGCCCAGAGTGAGTCTGTGTCTCAGAGGTCCCAGCTCTGTGCGGCGGGGCCAGCTGCCCCTGAGCTGGGTCCGGTTCTGGCTAAGCAGATGCAAACCAACCCCTCAAGTTGAGGAAAAAGTCCTGAGGGTTTTCTCTGCCTAGATAAGGCCCCCTTGGAAACTGAGTGCTACCCAAGGAGGACGTGGGTGGTATCCTAAAGGCACCATCTCAGAGTGGCCGTGGACCCCAGGCACGCCTGCAGTGACGTCCACTACCTCTAGGTATGGGACTAGACGAGGAGTGTTATGAAGTTTCCTCAGCAAAGCAATGAAATGCATAATTATTCTGTTCCCAGGCAGCAGTGAAGAAAACAAGGAAAAGTTCTCTTATGAATCAGTCAAATCCTTGTTAATTTTATTTTGTTTTTTCTGAGTATTTACTCTTTCCTGCTACTCTGTGGCTGTTTTCTGACTCGGCCTCCTGGGGAAGATCTGTTCTTCAGGAAGCAGAGCGCCTCTGCTCACCTCTGCATGTCCCCTCAGGCCGCGATCCAGTCGCAGCTGGACGGCGTGCGCACGGGCCTCAGCCAGCTCCACAACGCCCTGAAGGACGTCGGGGACATCCAGCGCTCGCTGGCCGATGTCAGCAAGGACTGGAGGCGCAGCATCAACACCATTGAGAGCCTGCGGGACGTGAAGGACGCTGTGGTGCAGCACAGCCAGCTGGCCGCTGCCGTGGAGAACCTCAAGAACATCTTCTCAGGTACGGCAGTTATTAGCGTGGCAGCCGCGAAACCTGCGCTGACGGCCTCACGGCGCTCATGCTCGTGGCTCACACTGGTTTTCCTTGATCCACTAGAGCCTGTGAGCAGGAGACAGGCAGTTTCCACATCTGTGGTCCTCTCCCCCCCTGGACAGTGGGTCTGATTTCTGCCTGCTCAGTGTCTTTTGACCTGGGTGGCAGTGATGAGTTAGCAGGTAAGGCACACTTGCAGAGTCTTGCAGTTCTAAGCGCGGGGGAGCCCCGTCCTGCGTGGCGTGAGGCTGTGTGTACAGGAGCCTGAAGGAGCTGGGGTCTTTGGGAGCAGTGGCCCTGTGAACGGGGCAGCTGGCGTGGTGCTCACATGCCTCACACTCCTCTTCTGCCTCCCCCAGCCCATCTCTCCCCTTGGGCCCTCTCTCTGGCAGGGTCACCACCACCCTTCAAGCTCCCAAAAAGCACCTTGGCATAGTCTGACGCCTTCTTTGTCTGTGTCCTGGTCTCTGGTCTCTTGGCAGGTTCTTTCCATCTCGTTGTAACATCTCCGTTGCATGTCTCCCTCCCCAGCATGCCATGTCAGCAGTCACCACGTGCCCCTGAGCCCTGGGACTCACCTACACTGGCCATGGCCGAATTGTCTGTAACCCTGAAGCCAAACCCTGCTTGGCTCATGAGGCCACGTGTAATTTGGGGTGGGTGGTCTTGCTTCCACGCAGTGCACCTTGGTGACCTGTGTCCTGTGCACCCCACACTCTCCTGGACCCCTTTTATGCTTCAGCCGCTGCGTTGTCGAGCATCTCAAGCTGCTGTTGCTTTGTGCGTGCCTGTCTTCCACGGGCGTGGCACGCAGGACCACGTGCAGGGCCACCACAGCTGGCACAGTACTGCCGTCTCCATGGCTGCTCAGGAAGTAGCTCTTTCTGGTGACTGTTGGCTGCCTAGAGTCAGAACAAAGTTGCCACACCCTGGTCTCCTCCGACACTCAGCTGGCGTCTCTCTGGTTGATTTCTCTCCTGTGGACTCATTACATTTCCTTTCAGTCTTGTAAAACTGATGACTGATGACCAAAATGTCACATAACTGGAATTAACATATTTTCCATAGTGGTTGAAAATGATTTTCTTCCCTTGATGGACAGAGGATTCTGAGTTACATCTATGGTTTTTGCTAGGAGTAGATTTTCTTTTTTTTCCTTTTTTTTTTTTTTTTTTTTTTTTTCTTGTTGTTGAGACAGAGTTTCACTCTGTTGCCCAGGCTAGAGTGGCGTGGTGTCAGCCTAGCTCACAACAACCTGAAACTTCCGGGCTCAAGCGATCCTTCTGCCTCAGCCTCCCCGAGTAGCTGGAACTACAGGCATGCGCCACCATACCCGGCTAATTTTTTCTATGTATTTTTAGTTGGCCAATTATTTCTTTCTATTTTTTAGTAGAGACAGGGTCTCACTCTTGCTCAGGCTGGTTTCGAACTCCTGACCTTGAGCGATCCATGCCCCTCAACCTCCCAGAGTGCTAGGATTACAGGCGTGAGCCACAGTGCCCAACCCTGCCTATTATTTTGAGGTAGTTTTTCTATTCCTAGTTTGTTGAGTGTTTTTATCTGTCAGGAAAGGGTGTTAGATTTTGTCAAAGTCTTTTTCTCTACCACTTGAGATTTTGATATGATTTTTGTCCTTCCTTCGGTTGATGTGCTGCAGTACATTGATTGATTTTCATTTGTTGACCAAACCTCACTTGGTGATGACGTGTCAAACTTTTACTATGCTGCTGAATTCCGTTTGCTGGTGTTTTGTTGGCGACTGTCACATCCATGTTCATCAGGGACACGGGTCTGTAGCTTTCCTTTCTGTGGCGTCTTCGGCTTTGGCAGTGGGAGAACGCTGACCTCGCAGCATGAGTGAGGATATGTTCCTTCCTCTTCATGGTTTGGAAAAGCGTTAGAAGAGTTGGTATTCGTTCTTTCCTGAATGTTTGGGAATTCACTAGTGAAGCTGTTGAGTCCTGGGTTTTTCATATTGGGAGAGTTTGGATGCTGACTCAGTCTCCACACCATAGGTCTGTTCAGATTTTCTGTTTCTTTGTGGATAGGTTTTGTTTTTCTAGGAATTTGTTCCATTTCATATAGGTTATCTAATTTGTTAATACATAATTTTTATAGTGCTCTCCTGTAATCCTTTTTATTTCTGTAGGATAGTATTGTCCCCACTTGCATTTGTGATTTTATTTGAATCTTCTTTTTCTTAGTCCATCTAAGATAAAGGTTTGTCAGTTTTGTTGATCTTTTCAAAGAACCAACTTTTCTGTTTGTTTTGATTTTCTCTAGGGTTTTTGTATTCTCTGTTTATCTCTGCTCTAATCTTTATTATTTTCTTCCTTCTAGCTTTGGGTATTTGTTCTTTTTTAAAATCTCCTTGTTAGGGCCGGGCGCTGTGGCTCACGCCTGTAATCCTAGCTCTTGGGAGGCCGAGGCGGGCGGATTGCTCAAGGTCAGGAGTTCAAAACTAGCCTGAGCAAGAGCGAGACCCCGTCTCTACTATAAATAGAAAGAAATTAATTGGCCAACTGATATATATATAAAAAATTAGCCGGGCATGGTGGCGCATGCCTGTAGTCCCAGCTACCCGGGAGGCTGAGGCAGAAGGATCACTCGAGCCCAGGAGTTTGAGGTTGCTGTGAGCTAGGCTGACGCCACGGCACTCACTCTAGCCTGGGCAACAAAGTGAGACTCTGTCTCAAAAAAAAAAAAAAAAAATCTCCTTGTTAGGTCGTTGATTTGAGGTCTTTCTCTTTTTTTTTGGAGACAGAGTCTCTGTTGCCTGGGCAAGAGTGCTGTGGTGTCAACCTAGCTCACAGCAACCTCAAACTCCTGGGCTCAAGCAATCCTACTGCCTCAGCCTCCTGAGTAGCTGGGACTACAGGCATGCGCCACTATGCCTGGCTAATTTTTTTCTATATGTATTAGTTGGCCAATTAATTTCTTTCTATTCATAGTAGAGATGGGGTCTCGCTCTTGCTCAGGCTGGTTTTGAACTCCTGACCTTGAGCAATCCGCTCGCCTCGGCCTCCCAGAGTGCTAGGATTACAGGCGTGAGTTACCATGCCCGGGCTGAGGTCTTTCTCTTTTTTAATGGAAGCATTTTTAGCTACATGTTTACCCTATAGCTTGCTTTTGCTGCATCCCATGCATTTTAGTGTGTTGTGTTTTCATTTTCATTTTTCTCTAAGTTTTTAAAAATTTCCCTTATGAGTTCTTCCTTGCCCAATTGATTGTTAAGAGTGTGTTGTTTATTTTCCACATTTGTGAATTTTCCAGTTTTCCTTCTGATATTGATTTCTGACTTCATCTGTTGTATTTGGAGAAGATACTTTGTATGATATCTAGCTTTCAAAAATCTGAGATTTAATTTGTGGCATGATCTATTGTTTGTCTTGGAGAATGTGGTGTGCACTTGAGGATAATGTATATTCCATTGTTGCTAGGTATTGTTCTTTATATGTCTGTTAGACCTAGTTGGTTAATTGTTAAGTCCTGTATTTCCTTACTTATCTTCTGTGTGCTTGTTCTATCCCTTATTGAGAGGAAGATATTGAAGTCTCCAACAATTATTATAGAACTTTATGTTTTTTTCTATAAATTTTTATTCATATATTTTGATGGTCTGTTTGTGGGTAAGTGCAGAAATGTTTATACTTTTACATCTGCTTGCTGGATTGAACTGTCTGTTAATGTTAGGTTATTAAGTATGGAGTGTCCGATTTCCTTAATTGCTAAGCTTGATAGTTGATATCGCTGACATTTCACTTTGACATTTCTTGTTTTTTTTTTAATTGTGAAGGTATATCCTTCATTCTTTCAAATGCATGTTTTGACTTGTTATCTTTCAGAAAATTATTTATTTTTCTTTTTTTTAAAATCTTTTTTTAAATTTCAGCATATTACGGGCGTACAAATATTTAGGTTATATATACTGCCTTTGCCCCACCCGAGTCAGAGCTTCAAGCTTGTCCATCCCCCAGATGATTTGCACCACACCCATTAGGTGTGCATATACCCATCCCCTCCTTGATCAAAAAAAATTTTAGAGCAGTTTTTGTGAAACCATAGATAAGTAAAAAATTCATGTTATTTTCAAATGTGAGTTTCTTCTTGGAACCAATGCAGTGCAGACAGCTCAAAATATCAACAAAATGTTTCGGAAGGATGTGGCTAATGACCTCATAGTACATTGATGGTTTGAGATCTATTCTGGTGATTTTAATCTTGAAAATGAGCCGTGTGGGTGACCTGAGACCAATGATGAGCTGAAAGCTGTAGTGGAAGCGAGTCCATCTCAACCTACTTGTGAATTAGCAGCAAGATTTAATGTTACTATTCCAACACAGTGGTCCAATTAAAACAAATGGGCAAGGTAAAGAAACTGGATAGATGGGTACCGCATGAATTAAACAAGTGTCAGAAGAGAAATCATCTTGAAGCTTGGCCTTCTTTGCTGTCACAATGTAAAGGTGAACCATTTCTACACCCTATGTGATGAAAAATGGATTCTTTTTGGCAATTGCAAGCGTTCAGCACAAGGGTTGGATAAAGATGAAGTGCCAAGTAGGAGGGGGGGGAAAGAAGTGCCAAAACACAGTCCAAAACCAAATATTCATCAAAAAAGCTAATGGTGTCTGGTGGTCCAGGGCTGGTATTTTCCATTACACCTTCATGAAACCTGGTCAGTTGATTACAGCGGGTGTCTATGCAACCGATTGGATGAAATGAGGAGGATGCTTGTGATTAAACAGCCAAGATTGGTCCACAGAGACAGGCCAGTCCTCTTGCAAGACCACGTGTCACACAAACAATGCTACTCAAACTGTAGAGGCTGGACTTGGAAACTCTCTTTCATCCACTGTGTTCACTAGACCTTGCACCAACTGACTGCCACTTCTTCCAGGCTTTGGACCACTTCTTGCAAGGAAGAATATTCAATTCTCAACAAGCTGTGGAAAACGCCTTTCATGATTTCATCTCTATTCGCTCTCCAGCCTTCTTAGCTGCTGGCGTAAACAAGCTACTATTACGATGGCAAAACCGCGTGGGTAGTTTAGGCACATACTTTGATTAATTGCACTGCTTCTGGTTTGAGATACAACAAACTAAACTTTTGATTCAAAATCAAATGTTTCATCTTTAATGATATAATATATTATAGCCTTCTTTGTCTCTTGTTAGTTTTTTTTGATTTAAAGTCCACTTTGTATATATTCGTATAGACACCCCTGGTCTCTTTTGATTACTATTTATGTGGAATACCTTTTTCCATCCTTTCACTTTCAATCTGTGTCTTTGGTTCTAAGGTCAGTCTCTTGTATCACATATAGTTGAATCATGTTTTTTAAATTAATCCATTCTAATCTGCTTTTGATTTGAGAGTTTAATCTGCTTACATTAAAGTAGTTACTGATAAGGAGAGACTTTTGTCATTTTGCTGTTTGTTTTCTGTGTGCCACGTAATGCTTTTGCCCCTCATTTCCGTGTTATATTCTTTTATGGTTTTCATTTCTTTTGTAGTGAAATATTTTAATTCCCTTCTTGTTTCTTTTATGTATATACTATAGCTATTTTCTTTGTGATTACCATAGAGATTACATTTAACATCCTGTTATATTAGTTCATTTTGAATGTATATCAGTTTAATTTCAATAACATACAAAAACTCTGTCCCTGTGTGGCTCCATTCTTACTCCCTTTTGGTGGTTGATTTCACGAAATTACATCTTTATACATTGTATGTCCAAAAACATAGACTAATAATTTTTTAATGCATTAGTTTCTTAAATTACGTGGAGGACAAAATATGGAGTTAGAATCCAAAGTTGCAGTGTTATTTGTTTTAAGATTAATTTTAAAAATGTGTTAGTGTCTTAAATCACATAGAAAACAAAGAGATGAGTTAAAAACTAAAGTTACAGTAACAGCATGTTTCATAATTGCCTGTGTATTTACTTTTATTGAGAACTTTATTTCTTCTGTGACTGAGTCACTCTCTGGCGTCCTTCCAGGCCAACCGGCAGGGCTCCTGTGAGCATTTCTTGTAGGGCGGGTCTAGTGGGAATGAGTTCTCTCACCTTTTGTCTAGGAACATCTTAATATTCCTCATGACAATTTTGCTAAATACAAGATTCTTAGGTGGCAGTTTTTTTCTTTTAGCATTATGACTATATCAGCTCACTGCCTCTGTCCTCCAAAGTTTCTTCTGAGAAATCCGCTGATAATCTTATTTAGGATCCCTTGTTTGTTACAAGTGGCTTCTCTGCTACTGCTTTTAAAATTCCTTCAAAAGTTTGATTATTTTGTGTCTTGGTGTGGGTCTCTTTGAGTTTGTCCTGCTTGTAGGTCATCGAGCTTTTTGGATGTTTGTATTTATGTCTTTCATCAATTGGGGAAGTTTTCAGCCATTATTAATTCAAATAATCCCTCTGACTATTTCTCTTCTCCTTCAAGAAATCCCATGATACAGATGTTGGTCTCTGTTCACTTTTCTTCATTCTTTCCTCTTTCTGTTCCTTGTACTTGATCATTTTGGTTGTCTTATCTTCACAGGTGCTAATTCTTCTTCTGCTGGCTCAGATCTGCCTTTGAATCCCTTGGAGAATGTTTCATTTCAGTTATTGTGCTGATCTGCTCCAGATTTTCATTATGATTTATTTTTAGGTTTTCTGTCTATTGATATTTCTACTTTTTTCCATGAATTGTTTACTTTCTTCACATCTTCTTTTAGTTCTTTGAGCATCTTTAAACAGTTGTTTTAAAGTCTTTGTCTAGTAGATCTGCTGTCAGATATTTTTCAGGGTTTGTTTCCTTTGAATGGACCATCCTTCTCTCTGTGTGTGGACATTTGAATCTAATAGTGTGGTAACTCTGGAAATCAAATTCTCTCCCTACCTGGTTGAGCTGATTTTTGTTTTTGGGTTGTAGACTCTGTGCTGGGATCAGACTAAGGTGGGAATGTAAGGTCGTCTCAGGTCTCTGAGCCTGTGCCTTGCTTGGTTGTGCATGTTCAATTTCCTCTGTATGTGCAGTTGCCATTGAATGTCTCCATTCTTAAACACCTGGCTTTCAAAGGGGACAAAGAATATGTTGAGGTGGTGAGGAAGTCATTCCAGGCAGGGACGGCCTGTGGCAGTGTGGGCAGATGCAGCAGTGGTCATCCACCTATCGGTGCCTCTGTGAGCAGAGCACAGATCCCGTGTGTGTGGGGGGACAGGGTGCTTTTACCAGCCAGCTCCTCCGAGCTGTGCCAGCTGCTGTGGAGCACCCGCAGAGCTGCCTGGCTGGGCAGGGTGGGGGTGGGTTGCTGCTGTTGTGTTGCGAGCTGAAATTGGCCAGAATTGACCACAATTTATCAGTCATAGCTGTCCATAGACTCCACAGTTCCAAAATAGTCACACCAGACAGATGGGCTGTCGTCCAGGTGGGGAGACGGTGCCCTGGTGCTCCCTGCTCTGCTACCCCCCCCATCCTACACCTGACCTTTCACGTGTTGTTTTCTAATGGTACCCTCTTGTACCTCCCTCCTAGTGCCCGAGATCGTGAGGGAGACGCAGGACCTGATCGAGCAGGGGGCGCTCCTGCAAGCCCACCGGAAGCTCATGGACCTGGAGTGCTCCCGGGACGGGCTGATGTACGAGCAGTACCGCATGGACAGCGGGAACACGCGTGACATGACCCTCATCCACAGCTACTTCGGCAGCACGCAGGGGCTCTCCGACGAGCTGGCCAAGCAGCTGTGGATGGTGCTGCAGAGGTCGCTGGTCACCGTCCGCCGCGACCCCACCCTGCTGGTCTCAGTTGTCAGGATCATTGAAAGGGAAGAAAAGATTGACAGGCGTATACTTGACAGAAAAAAGCAAACCAGTTTTGTTCCTCCCGGGAGGCCCAAAAATTGGAAAGAGAAAATGTTTGCCATCCTTGAGAGAACCGTGACCACGAGAATTGAGGGCACACAGGCAGACACCCGGGAGTCGGACAAGATGTGGCTCGTCCGCCACCTGGAAATCATACGGAAGTACGTCCTGGATGACCTCATCGTTGCCAAAAACCTGATGGTTCAGTGTTTTCCGCCCCATTATGAGATTTTCAAAAACCTCCTGAACATGTACCACCAAGCCCTGAGCACGCGGATGCAGGAGCTTGCGTCAGAGGACCTGGAAGCCAACGAGATCGTGAGCCTCCTGACCTGGGTGCTGAACACTTACACGAGGTACAGCTGGGTTTACGTCTTCCATTCCCTTTTACGTAGAAACCTGTGTGTAAAACCTGCCACAGACAGTTGCCAAATAGTCCAGCATGGTGTTTAGCTCTGGGCAGGTGCCCTGCACCCGGGCACTGAGTCAGGGCCCAGCCCACGGGGTGGGGCGCCGTCGTGTCTGGGCGCTGTCAAGGTGAGCAGCTCGGTGCCGGGCCTGTTTTCTGTTCGTGCTGTGGCTGGCTCGTGTCTCCCCACGGACACCAGGAGGCCGGTGTGTTCTCGCCCCATCTTACAGGTGAGGACAGGTGGTCCCCGGAGGGGCCGTGACCTGCACAGTCACCTGCTGGGGACAAACCACCAACATCATCTTACCAACTTCTAGCAGCACCAAGTTTTGTTTCTTTTCACCAATAAACTGTAGCAGTTAATCTTTCAAAAATAAAGTTATAGCATAGAGGGTCCTAGAAAAATCAATTATCCTTTTTGCATTTTAGCGTGAGACTTTGTCACTTCATGTGAAGGAGCTCAAGCCACTTCATGCATGAATTGATTGAGTTAGCATTTAAAAAATGAGCCAGTGGTGGAGTTATTCTGAAATTCTTTAAGGTTAGGTGGCTGAAGTGGTAATTTATTTTAATTTTGCATGGTTTTGTGGATAGAAAACAGTATTAAGTAATGTATTGGGATTTTTCTCCTTTTTCACCATTAAGTCACTACTGTGGAGAAATTAAGGAAACCTCCTTTTTTTAGCAGTGAGGTTTGGTTGTTTACCGGTGGTTGCTTACAGTCGAGAGTTTGTGCACTTGAGGACAGGAGGATGTGAAGAGAAAGGAAGTGTCACCCAGAGGTGACGATCTTGTGGCTTTACTGTGCCCCCAGACAGCTGCGGGGCAGCGATGTCGTGATCATCTGTGCTCGGCATTTGCTGTGCCTGACACGCAGTGACCGTCCTAGGAGGTGGGAGGTCTTGTGATCATCTTCTCCGATCTTCCTTAAGGGTGGGAAAACCGAGGCACACAGGAGTAGCCAGGTGCTGTGGCCTGCAAGTGTGGGCAGGGTTCAAATCCAGGTCCCAGGCTGGCCTGGGCTCCAGCCGCCAGATGGGCCACGGGTTTGTGCGGCGTGCGGTGTCTGTGCCTTGACTCCGAGCTTCTTCCCGTCAGCCCAGGACGCGCTGCTGTGCCAGACGCTCAGGCGGGCACCCCCCCCCCCCACGGAAACGTCTGCTCCCCGAGTCGGCTTCTTGGGACAGGAAGAATCTGGGTTGGGTAGGCAGTCCTTGTGCACCTGCAGAGTCTCACAGAGCACATCTGCACTCAGGAAGGTGTTGGATTTCTTACAGGTGGTGGACTGGCTGTTAGTGACACTATTGGGTGGTGGTCTAGATATTAGTACGTCTTTAGGGAAAGCAGCAGAAGACATGAATTTTCTTAAGTGATCAAACCTTTGATGTTTAAGAACCGAACCACAAATATTAACTGTTTCTTACGAAAGCTTTTTTCTGACCTGCGGTGTGTGCTCCCTGCTGTCTGCACGGAAGGCTGAACACGGCTTTGCTGGTTCCGCGGACGTTTCCATCAGGAACGTCACGTGTTCTGTGTGTTGGTCGTCATCATCCAGAGATCAGAGTCGTGACTGCGGTGGCTCTGTTTTCCAAGTCACAGTGCAGTCGTCCCTCAGTATTGAAAGGATTTGGGTCCAGGCCCCCCTTGGGTACCAGAGTCCTCTGAGGCTCAAGTCCCTGACACTAGATGGCGCAGTATTTTCACATAACCCCATGCACATCTCCCGTGTGCTTTAAATTCTCTCGGGGACACTCGTAATGCCCACTGCAGTGTTAGCCAGGTGGACGTAGTTAGACTATATTGTTTTTAAATTTGTATTCCATTTTATTGTATTTTTATTGATTTTTCCCAAAAGTTTTCCATCTGTGCTTGGTTGATTTGGATGAGGACCCCCAGAGGCAGTGGGCTGGCTGCACTGGCTCATGACTATTAATTAAACATGTCCATGCAGCACTTCCTGTTTGCCAGACCCTGGGAGTTCTCTCCTGCATTTGGGCCCTGGGGCCCTGTGAAGCCGGCACAGTGGGATGAGGCCGGGCTTGAGGCGAGTGGCTGCATGGCCAGCAAGGGGCCATCACGGGCCCAACACCCTGGGCTCCTTGCTGGCATGCTGCCTTTTCCAAGTGTCCGAGTGGTGGGAAGGCTGGATACCGAGGCCTCCGGGATGGTAGGTGTTTGCACGTGGGAAGAAACAGCAGCACTTAGACTCACTGGAGGACATTCTTCCTGGCTCCCTCAGGGCCTGTTGTTCTTATTCTCGGTTTCCTCATAGTGTGGAGATGATGGGGAACGTGGAACTGGCCCCAGAAGTGGATGTTGGCACCCTGGAGCCTCTGCTCTCCCCACACGTGGTCTCTGAGCTGCTCGACACGTACATGTCCACGCTCACTGTGAGTAGTGCCTGGCCTGCGCACCTAGAAACCACTGTGCTGGCACCTGTCGGCTGGGCTTTGAGCAGCGGGCAGAAGGAGGCAGGGTGAGGGACGTGCATTTGCAATGAGAGGCGGGGAGCAGCCCTTTGCTCTGGACTTGGCTCTGGAGGAGGGATCCATCTTCGGGCCCAGGCCACGTGGGGTGGCGCCTGCTAGGCTCTGCGTCCAGGTGAGGGTGGCAGTCAGGACTGAGGGGCAGGCTGGTGACACGGGTGATCACAGAGTGAGGGGAGCCTGCGTGCCAGATGGCAAAGACAGGGCAGTGACTGCTGTCCCTGGAAGGGGAGCCGTCTTCTCCTGGGGCCTGAGCTGGTCAAGCTGCTGCTTCTGAGCAGGGGCTGCCTGGTGGGGCCAGAACTTGTTCACTGCTTGTCCGTGTGCTTCTGACCGGCAGCCTCAGCCGCCAGTGGGACCTGCATCCAGGAGCTCTGGTCCGTTCTCCCTCTGTCTGGATGAGGCTTTTGGTGAAAGTCCACAGAGATAGGTTGGGTGCTGCCCTCCATGGAGGTGGCTCAGGAGGTCCCCACTCCGCCCCCTCTTTGTTGGGGAGCAAGGATGCTGGCGCTGTGTGGAGTCTGGTCTGTGCGGCGCAGAGAGGGCACTTGGCACGACTCAGAGGCGCCTGTTCTGTTCTTCTTTTCTGCACGATGCTGAACCTGCTCTAGTCCAACATCATCGCCTGGCTGCGGAAAGCACTAGAAACAGATAAGAAAGACTGGGCCAAGGAGACGGAGCCTGAGGCCGACCAGGACGGGTACTACCAGACGACGCTCCCCGCCATCGTCTTCCAGGTACCTCACGGGCTTCTCAGCCGTGTCCTGGGAGGCTCATGGGGCCCTTGGTCTTTGTTTGTAGAGCTGAGTAGAGACATTGAGAGCCCCGCCTGGTCCATCCGAGTCCTGTTCTCCCCTCTGCTCTGCACCCCCCACCCCGCCAGCTGGGGAAACCCAGGGCCGTACTTGTCAGATAGTTCTGCCTGGGTCACTTTAGTCTTGCTAGTCTTTTCGGGTTCACACTAGAGCCTAATCATGTTATTGACGTGTGACTCTCAAATTTGAGTTTGCTTGCTTGATGTTTCTTACTGTTGTGAATGGCCAAGATTTTGGTATCAGAAACCCCACATGACTGAGTCTAGTCTGGTGGATTTGGGGAAAGACCTTTAGCGTTTTCAAGGTGCTTTCCTGCACTGGTGGTAGTACCAGGTGCCGACCGCCCGGACGTCCTAAGGGCTTCCTGAGCCCCAGTGCCCTGCCGCCTGTTCCCCACACTCCTGGCTCTGGGGCGAGTGACGTTTTCTTCCCTTGAGGGAAGCGGCCAGGGTGGGAGCTGAGCAGTGTTAGAGCATCCACAGGGGACTCCGTCTCCTGGGACAGGGTTTAGACTGTGGCCAGGCTGGCGTGTGATGGTTCTCCCTGGATGACACTGTCGGTCAGCAACACCTCAGGCCCCCTTCTCCTTCATGCTGGAGACTAACGCACGAGACAGCTCCACCCCACGCCCTCCTCCTCCGCCCTGTCCTGCTCACTGGCCTGGTGCTGTCCCCTGGCTCTTAAGAAACCTGCGTCAGAAAGTAGGTAGACATGAGTGAGGGTGAAACGCCCTCAGGAGAGGCCGGGGCGCCTCCCGTCAGCACGTCCCAGCTCCTGTCTCTCGGCATGCGGGCAGACACGCGCCCCTTGGTAGACATCAGTCTGCAGGTAATTAAGAAATGATTCACATGTTGCCTGGTGAGAAAGTTCTTTGTTTTTTAGCTGACTTTGTTAATTTTCAAGTACTGTGTTTCCCTGAAAATAGGACAAGGTCTTATATTTATTTTTCCTCAAGAAGACCCCCTGGGCTTATTTTTAGGGGATATGTTATTTTTTTAAGTATGGTACAACAATCTACATTTATTCAAATATAATTAAGTCTTCTGGAACCTCATCATAACTCTCCAAACCCCGAATTCCATCCTGAATTTTTTGTGACTCTATTTCCTTTAGGACCATTGGCCCCAATCTCTCATATCGAGCAATAGAGCTCTCATGGGGCAGAAGAGAAGGCCTGCCCATCTTCTTTACCACTCCACGACGAAATGCATGGGTTGTGCAGATATGCTGTGTAGCCACACCTGTCACTAGGTCTTATTTTTGGGGTTGGGCTTATATTGCGCAAATGCTTAGAGATCCTGCTAGGGCTTATTTTATGGGTAGGTCTTATTTTTAGGGAAACACAGTAGTTTCATTTTTTTTTTTCTGAATTTAGACACTCTAACTACCAGTTAGCAGGCGGGGGTTTATATTACTAGACACCTGTGCTCTAAGTGTATTCGTGTGAGATTATATCAGAATTCATAAGTTCTTCAATTTTTAGATGTTCGAACAGAATCTTCAAGTTGCTGCTCAGATAAGTGAAGATTTGAAAACAAAGGTACTAGTTTTGTGTCTTCAGCAAATGAATTCTTTCCTAAGTAGGTATGTATTTTTGCCAATCTGCTAATTTAGAAATTACATGTTTTTAAAAGTTGAGAGCAAAAATTAGTTGACCCTAATATGCCTGTTATGAACAACAGTTAAGACTGGAGATTCCCCGAACGTCACCACCTTTTGTTGCTTAGCAACGCAGAAGGAGCAGCAGGGCACCGTTGTGATCGCCCTTTCTTGTGGATCACAGGGTCCACCCGGGCTCCCCTCCCTGCTGCGCAGTGGGCTCCGATGTGCTGGCACCGCAGTTGGAGCCTTCAAACTCCTGGGCTGGGACACGGCTGCTCTGGGGCAGGGGGCACTGGCACTGGTGGGGGCTGGCAGTGGGGGGCGCTGGCAGTGGGGGGGGCCTGGCTTCGAGTTGGGCACTGCCCGGCATGCTGCCCTCCCTCTGGGCTGCTTGTGAAGAAGATTTTCAAACCTACGCAGAAGTAGAAAGATGGCTCCAAAGACTGTTCATCCCTTGCCCAGGTTCAAAAGTGCCCCTTCCAGAGCCCCCGAGCCTAATCTTCTCCCCGCCATCCTTCCCTCCACTGGAGTTGTCTGAGGCAAACCCCAGAGGCTGGCCTTGCTTCCCTGTATTCCCCACTGCAGCTGTAGTGCCACCCAGTGTGCACGGGGGTTTCCGCGGGGTCTGCCTCGCACACGGTCGTTGGGGAGCCAGTCTCTGGTCAGGAGAGCAGCCCCACCCAGCCCTGGCTGTGGGAGAGCCAAGCAGGTCTCTTGTGTCCAGCACCCTCATGGCATCCCTCAGCCTGGTCCTCAAACTGCCACCTGCCCACCACCCCAAAGTCAGCTGTGAGTCTTGCTCAGCTCTCTCTTCATTTACTCCCTGGCCAGCGTGCCCTTGCGCTGCATCTGGCAGTAGATGTGGCTTCCGTCTGTCCTGTCCTGGTGGCTCAGGTACCAACGTTCGAGCCCTTTGCTCAGAGTCCCCCGCCATCCATCCATCCACAGGGTTCATGGCCTGAGTCCCTCGTCCCTGTGGTCCCCAACTCCCAGTCCATGGCCTGTTGGGAACTGGGCCACATATTACCACCTGCTGCACCCATCCCACCCCCACCCATCCGTGGAAAATTGTCTTCCATGGAACTTAGGAATGGGCCTCACAGCAGGAGGCAAGTGGCAGGTGCATGAGCGAAGCTTCCTCTGTGTTACAGCCGCTTCCATGGCTCGCATCACCACCTGAGCTCGGCCCCCAACCCCACCCCGTCCGTGGAGATATTGTCTTTCATGGAACTGGGCCCTGGTGCCAAAAAGACTGGGGGCTGCTGCTCTATCCCATCCCCGGAGGGGTCTCGGCCCGAGTTGGTCATTGATGGGGTGGGGTCTACTGTGGAGGGAGCTGCCCTGACCTCCCTCAGCCATCTGCCGCCCTGAGCCACACTTTGGACAGAAAGGCAAAATAATAATGCCTAACGCATTCCCTTGATGCCGAACCTTGTTCGCTCCTTTCTTAACATCTCTTAAAAATATTTATAGACCATTCATGGTAGTATTCTACTCCCATGTATGTTTGAGAATCTCTGTAATACATTTAAAAACAAAGTATGTAGCCATACTAATTGTTTGTTTTCTTGATATTTCAACTGTCTTCTTGATAATTTTTAATTGGGTTTCTTCTGGGAAATTTTCTGAAAAGGACATTTTGCTGATATTCTTAATACTATTATATGAGTTTCTTGGTAAGTTGTGTATCAGATAAAATAAGATAATCATTTTCCAATACTTACAATTAAATGTTTCACAATATTGTTACAGTTACTAAATGGAACACTAAACCATATTGTGAAGGCTGATCTGGAATTATTTTTTAATGATCCATGTAGATGATCAATTATTCTGTCCTTCTGTTAGTGTGGATCACCTGAAGATTCATTTTTTTTTTTTTTTTTTTTTTTTTGAGACAGAGTCTCGCTTTTGTTGCCCAGGCTAGAGTGAGTGCCATGGCGTCAGCCTAGCTCACAGCAACCTCAAACTCCTGGGCTCGAGTGATCCTTCTGCCTCAGCCTCCCGGGTAGCTGGGACTACAGGCATGCGCCACCATGCCCGGCTAATTTTTTTTTTTTTTTTATATATATCAGTTGGCCAATTAATTTCTTTCTATTTATAGTAGAGACAGGGTCTCGCTCTTGCTCAGGCTGGTTTTGAACTCCTGACCTTGAGCAATCCGCCCGCCTCGGCCTCCCAAGAGCTAGGATTACAGGCGTGAGCCACAGCGCCCGGCCCTGAAGATTCATTTTTAAAAGCGTATCTGGTCAAAAGTTCAGTTTCTGTCTCGGGCGTAATGGCGCTTGAGTCGCTCTGGCTGCCCTCGGACGCCGTTCTGACGTGCACCTGTGCCCGCAGGTACAAGGAGGAGGCGCAGCTGTACCGGGAGGAGCACCTGCGGGACCGGCAGCGCCCGCACTGCTACGTGCAGTACATGATCGCCATCGTCAACAACTGCCAGACCTTCAAGTGAGCCAGACCAGGCTGCTGCAGCGGGGCGGGGAGAGTGGGGTTCTCCGGCTCCTCACTGAACCTGACATGTTTCCTTGCAGGGAATCTATAGTCAGTCTGAAAAGGAAGTATTTGAAGAATGAAGAGGAGGGCGTGTCTCTGAGCCAGCCGCACATGGACGGGGTCCTGGACGCCATCGCCAAGGAGGGCTGCGGCGGGCTGCTCGAGGAGGTCTTCCTGGACCTGGAGGTGGGCTGGCCCTCGCCTGCATTTCTGGGCTGTGAAACACGGCTCTACACTGCCCCTGGGGACACATGGAAACTGCCCCGTGCGGACACTGTGTTGTGCGCTGAGCCGTGCACTGCGCTCGTGGCAAAGCAGGGCAGAGGACCTCTGTGTCCCGTGACGTGGCACAGGGTCCTTCTCATGCACACTCAGCAGAGACTCTGAGTAAACGCTGAGGACAGCAGACTACCTAGCATATTACAAAATAGAAGAAAGTATGGAGACGCCTGTCACGAAGCCAGACTGAGCACACACAGCCACAGTCACGTCACATAGACCAGTTTCACCTTTGAATAAAGATGCAAAACACACACACGAAAGTCATTCACAGAATGATTTCAGCACCTTATCAAAGGCATAACACACCTTCAACAAGTAGGGTTATTTCAGAAGTACACAGGTGGTTTAGCATTATTTAGCTGTTTGGCAGAATTGGGACGTGTTTAAGAAATAAACCGTGAGCATGTCGTGGTCCCACTGAAGACCCAGCGTGGTTGGTAGACGTAGCTGCCGACCGTGGGCAGCGCCTGCTGGGTGAGAGGAGACGCAGTGAGAGCTTCCCTAGGGGAAGAGACACTTTAACTCTCAGCTGGTTTGTAGAAAAGAGGCAAATGCTTGCATTTGAAATTATCTCACAATGTAAAAAAAGACAGTATAATAGAAAAATAGACAAAGGACATGAATGACCATGGAAAAAGAAATACCAGTGTCCAAAACAAAATACCCAATATTACTGATCATCAAAGAAATGCAGATGAAGACTGAATACTGGCCAGGCATGGTGGCTCCCAGCAATCTGGGAGGCTAAGGCAGGAGGATCACTTGAGCTCAGGAGTTCGAGACCAGCCTGAGCAAGAGTGAGACCCCATCTCTACTAAAAATTAGCTGGGTATGGTAGGTGGCACTGTAGTCCAGCCACTCGGGAGGCTGAGGCAGGAGGATCACTTGAGCCCATGAGTTGGAGGCTGCAGTTAGCTATGATGACGCCACTACACTCCAGCCTGGGTGACAAGTGAGACCGTGTGTCAAAAACAAAAGACTGAATATTATTATATTTATTACCTAGCAGGATGGCAACGATTAAAAACAGATACACACTCAGTTGAGGGCATGAGAAAAAGGATGTGTTTTTGTATTTTGTGCATAACTGAATCAGCACGGTTTGGGGAGGGCAGTTTGGAAACGGTTATCGTAGTTTTAATTTGCATATTTTTTGACTTAAGGAATTTTATTTTAAGGAATTTCACCTGCTGAAATATACAAATTCATTGTTGCATTACTTATAATTGCAAAATGTGAAAAAATTTGTGTCTATCAATGGAGAATTGGGTAAACATCCATGTAATACATACATGCAGACACCAAAGGCAGAAGATGTACACACATGGACATGTTTGTGTCTCAGCTGTCGGTGTGTGCAGCTGTGGCACATATGTGCCGACTGCGTAACAGAGGTTTTACCTGAGGCATCTTGCTGTCATAATCAGAAGGTCGGGGGACATAGCAGAGACCCGTCCTCCCGTGGGTGTGACTATGGCTCGAGGTGGTGGTTTCTATGATCCATTTGTGCTTTTTAGCAACATCTGAACGAGCTGATGACAAAGAAGTGGCTGTTGGGGTCAAACGCCGTGGACATCATCTGTGTCACCGTGGAAGACTATTTCAACGATTTTGCCAAAATTAAGAAGCCGTATAAGAAGGTAAGGATGTGGGGCGCTGTCCACGGTTCACCTTCTAGCCAGGGCCCCTCGTGTCTTGTTGGAACCCAGTGTCCGGCGAGTTCTGTGAGTGAGGCTCTGCTGGTGGCGCAGCCCGAGGGGGGCTGTATCCGTTAAGGATACACGAGATAAAAAGGCGCCGTCCACAGGGAGTGACAGGCCCGACACCGTGTCCCCAGCACCAGAGAGGGAGGCGCATGGCGGCCCCGTTCTGGGCACGCGCCGTCCTCCTCCCGGGTCCTGGCCTCTCAGACACCCGCCTGTGTGCGCCTTGCAGTGGAGCCAGGTGTGGGGTGCTCCCAGATTTGGCGTATGCGCCATCACGCTGTCGTCTTCGTCTCACTTTTCTGCTTTACCCCCCAAGCAGCGGTGGCGAGCGTCTGCTTTCTCTGCTGTGCAGGATCCCACGGCCACGGGTCACTCTGTCCTGAGCGGGGCTGGGGTGGGTGGCAGTGGGTGTACCAGCACAGCTGCCCTTCTGAGTCTGCCGTCTGGATCTCTCTGTGGTTAACTGGCATCCCCGTGTTGATGAGTGGACACCTTTTACCTGGCTGGTCACTCGGATTCCTCTTTCTGAGGTGCCATCCAGGTCTTTTGCACGTTTTTGTACCAAGTTGTCTGTTACTTTTTCCATCTGTAGGAGTTTTTGTATGTTCTAGAAATGGGTTCTTAGTTACATGCTCTTCCCATCTGTGTGTTTCTGTCACGGTCCAAATCATGTCCCCCAGGTTCACATGTCAAAGTCTGACCCCCAGGACCTCAGAATGGGCTGCATCTGGAGACAGGTCTTCAATGAAGCGGTTGAGTTAACACAAGGTGTCAGGGTGGCCCCGACCAGTGTGGCTGGTGTCCTCCTAAGAAGAGGAGTTGAGGACACAGACAAGCACAGAGGGATAACTCTGAGGACTCAGGGAGGGGACGTGTCAACTGGCCCAGGAGGGGCCCCAGGAGCAGCCCTGCGACGTCTGGCCCGGCCTCAGTACTGTGGAGCTGCTGGCATGTGGTCACTGTGAGCCAGCCGGGCAGCCCGGTGCAGATTCTAACTCCTCACAGTTTCCTTTGAGGAACAATGTCCTTAATTTTAATGGCAAATTTATCATTGTTTAATGGTTAGGTTTCTTTTTTTTTCTTAAAAGTGGTTTTATAACCTAACTTTCAATGAAGTTCTTTTAACTATTAAGTTTACGTTTCAAGAATTCTAATTCCCACAAATTATAGGTGTTTATTTTTTTAAACTTATCTGGTCAATTCTGAATCTTTTTTTGCATGTTTTAGCACCTTTTGTTTCTTTAAATGTTTTGTAGGTAGCTGTCAGTTGGTGTGAGATAAGCCTGGGTCCTGAGCTGGGCCGGGTGCTGGTCCCAGGTGGGGCCTGTTGGGTTTTGGCTGTGCTGGTGGCTGCTCTCTTGTGCTTCTGCGACCTTCGGCTGTGGATTGTATGGGCAGTGGAATCTCTGAGACCCTTATGGCCCAGGAGAGGGCACTTCCGTTCTGCAGAACGTTGGCTCTCTGGGTCGGAGGCTCCTGGGCGCAGCTGCCGCTTGCTTGGGGCCGGTGCATCTTGTGCATCTTGCTGGGCGTGGCAGCCGAGCCCTGAGGCCCAGTGGCAGTTTTGTACCCGGTGAGTCTTCACGGTCGCTCACACTCACAAGCCTCCCACGGGGTGCAGACCCCGCACAGATGCCCGGTGGAGTGGACGCAGCCCCCAGGGGCCTGCTGCCACCAGCCAGTGTCGGCTGTCGTTGTCTTCCGTCGTCCTGGGGAGCCTCTCCAGCAAGCCCACGTGCCCACCTTGGCTTCTGTCCTTCCCTCACCCTGGTGCCCCAGGGCCTCCCTTCCCTGCCACGTCCTCCCTCCCGTCTGAAACTCACCCGCTGTCTGACCCTGGGCTCCTCTTTCCTGTGAAGCTGCCATCACGGTTGTCAGGTGCGTGGTCGTTAGCTAAGCTGCGCTCAGCAGCAGGTACTGCTGCCGGCTGCGGATGCAGCGCTGACGCGTGTGCCTCACGTGGGTCGATTCCGTCGCGTCGCGTCAGGCCAGGGAGGCCGGAGCTGGTCTGGCCCGGGGTTCCCTGTCGAGCCCACGCTCTGCCCTCAGGTGAGACGCTCAGAGACAGGCTGAGGGAGTGGTGTGAGCCCAGCCTGGGTTTCAGTGGGACACGCGTGTCTGCCGGCGTGGCAGTGCCCCGCAGCAGATTGCTGTCTCTCCCGCAGAGGATGACGGCTGAGGCACACCGGCGCGTGGTGGTGGAGTACCTGCGGGCCGTCATGCAGAAGCGCATTTCCTTCCGGAGCCCCGAGGAACGCAAGGAGGGTGCCGAGAAGATGGTCAGGGAGGCAGAGCAGCTCCGCTTCCTATTCCGGAAGCTGGCTTCGGTGAGCGTCTCCGGCGTGGTGTGAAAGCCGTGAGTGATTGGCAGCTGCGTCGTGGAATTCTCCCATCATGGTTCCTCTGTGCAGCTGCCGGAGCGCAGAGAGTGTGGTCCTGCGGCTGCCTTTTCAGTCTCCACCCCAGAACGGTTCAGGCCAGTTGATCAGGGCTGCTCACGTCAGGAGCCACGTAACGCAGGAACCCCTGCTGTCATCAGGTGGAGCGCTGGCGTCCAGAGCCTGCCGACTCGGTGGCTGGGACAGTGACCAGGGCGGGCGCACTTCTGTGGTGGCTCCCAGATGCCGTGGCAGCCCGTGGCCTCGTGGCGCACTTTGTTCTGAGGTGCTGGGCGCACTCTCTGGCATGCTCCACAGCCGCCCCTGGCATGGCCCACCTCACCTTCTGCACAAACCTGAAGTGTCTGCATGAAAGAGGAGGGTGCCTGGCCAGGGAAGGGTCTGAAGGTGCCGGAACCCTCCTGTGGGGCCGAGGGCTGCTCCTCACACGCCTGCTGTTTTCCAGGGGTTTGGAGAAGACGCGGACGGTCACTGCGACACCATCGTGGCCGTCGCAGAAGTGATCAAGCTGACGGACCCTTCCCTGCTCTACCTGGAAGTCTCGACTCTGGTCAGCAAGTACCCAGACATCAGGTAACAATGGACGAGCCTCTCCCGTCAGATTTCCCAGGTGCGGCGGCCCTCCGCACTGTCGTTGGGAAGGCAGAGAGGTCATAGGTCTGGAGGTCAGCTGTGCGCACGGAGGGTTTGGGCAGGAACACGGCACAGACGGGCCTGCGTGGAGGGCCCGGGGAGCAGGATGCCTTCTATGCCCACATACATGGCCGACACTGTGGTGTGTGTGGGCGCAGGTGACCGGTGTGTCCTGGCCGTGGGGTGTGGGTGTGAGCCATGGGTGTGGGTGTGAGCCATGGGTGCCCACAGCCTGGCCGTGGGCGTGGTGGGTGTGAGCCGTGGGTGCCCACAGTCTGGGCGTGGGTGTGAGCCATGGGTGCCCACAGCCTGGTCCTGGGCGTGGGTGTGAGCCCTGGGTGCCCACGGCGTGGGCGTGGGTGTGAGCCGTGGGTGCCCACAGCCTGGGCATGGGTGTGAGCCGTGGGTGCCCACAGCGTGGGCGTGGGCGTGGGTGTGAGCCGTGGGTGCCCACAGCCTGGGCGTGGGCGTGGGTGTGAGCCGAGGGTGCAGGCTCACTCTCCCCTCCCCCCAGAGAGGACCACATCGGCGCGCTGCTGGCCATGCGCGGGGACGCCAGCCGGGACATGAAGCAGACCATCATCGAGACCCTGGAGCAGGGCGCGACCCAGACGAGTCCCAGCTATGTGCCGCTCTTCAGGGACATTGCCGTGCCCAGTCTGAACGTGGCCAAGCTGCTCAAGTAGGCGTCTGCCCAGCCCCAGGGGGTGGGGTCCCGGTTCCTCGCGCCCGTCTCTCTGGCACCGAAACCTGTTGTCTGAGGTGCGTGGAGTGATATCCTGGTGGCCGCAGTGCCAGAGGCTCCCGCGTGTTTGTGTGAGGCCCTGCGTGGGCCGGATTCTGCTGCAAACCCCGTGGCGGTCGTGGAGGGAGGGACGCATCCCGCCTGTGCGGACACCCTGACCTCTGCTGAAATTAAAGTCTCATCCTCCCCAGAGAGACGAGTGCGAGGTGGTTTCTCTTCTGCAGTCCAGGTTTTCTGACTGGCGATGATCTAGCAGTGCCAGAAGCTGCTTGTAGGTCGTCAGCTATGGAACTAAAACTGTCCCTCAGCCTTCGGAGAAGGCCCTGTCCTTGCTGTCCTGGCTTCACTCGTCCTGCCCGGCTGGCCCTGGGCTCCCTCCTCGCCCCTGACAGGCGGGAAACTCACCGGCAGCACACATGTCCCTGCGCCTCAGGCCTCCGGCACTGAGCAGTGCCGGCCGGGCCGTCTGCCTGGTGGACCAGCCCCAGCATGAGTGTAAATCCTGGTAAAAGCATGTATGAAAGTGAATGTTTATTTGGAACACGTTTCAAGATCTGTGAGTCATGCTCATGCTTGACACAGAATTCGTTAAATACTTTCCTGCAACTCGGCCATCTCTCTGCAGAATCTCCCTTCCATCGTAGCATCGTTTTGCACTTTAATCTTCCGTTTCATAGAAAGCTACTCGTGAGAATCATGCCCAGAATGGGCAGCACCCACGTGTCCTGTGGCCCCTGCTCATGCTTGTCTCCTGGCAGCCCCAGGGCACCAGCGCTGACCTCTCCTCTTGCCCCGGCTCTCCCATGTGCACGGGTGGGTCGTCCCCCCTCTCGGGGCCCCGGGCCTCACTAGATCAGAGGGAAGGGCAGGAGGGCTGTCGGTGGGCCCGCCTGCACCCTTCAGGGCCACCTGTGTAGACCTGTGCTTCGTTTTCTCTCGAGACATTTTCAAAATTGCAAGGTTGACATTTAGCTTTTATTTTATCCTCACAGGATGTGAAAAATATAGAGATAGAACTTTTTCTTGGAAGAATCAAAACCTAGAATGTTTTCCTGGTTGGGGACATGGTAGTTTAAGCCTGAATCCAATTACAGCCAAGAGCTGGAGGAAGAAAAAAGCCCTACGTTGCCGTTCTGCGGTGCAGGGGCGCAGCCACCACCAACACAGGGCGCTGTGGGGACCCATGTGGGGGCCTTCTCCGCCTGGGCGTGCTTGGGTGGCTCAGTTCCGCTGACGTTCAGCGTCCGTCTCACGCCAGACAGGACATGGGAGCTCCATGGCCTCTCCCAGCAGACTGGATTGCAAGAAGGGGCCAGATTACTAAGAGTTTGGGGGAATCATCTGCGGGGACTTGTAGACAACCACGCTGTCCCTCTCCTGCCAAAAAATCCAAACTAACAAAACCACCTACCCAGGAACAAGCCCCACAGCCACACTGGCCCTGGGGTCTGTCTCTGTAGAAAGACCAGTGTGTGCTCCTTTTTATCATTGTCGTTCGAGAGCTGGCTGACCCTCAAATCAGGACTGCCTGGGCAGGAGAGGGGTGCAGGGCCACAGAATCTGGGGAAAAGCAAATCAAGTTTGGTGAAACTGTTGGAAAAGAAGGCATCGGGCTTGGTTCCGCCTCTCCACTGGAGGTGGGGGCAGTTCCTTGCAGTGAGATCTGCCGTTCAGGGGCCGCCCTGGCTCCCAGAACTAGAGGTGGGGAGCGCTGAGGGCGCAGGCTGAGGCTGACGTGAGCAGGGAGACAGGGACGAGGTGGAGAACTAGATCTGGAGAAGTGTGGGAGACAGAAGACTCCACCATCAGCGGACTCAGGTCCAGGGATTGCACCTGCTGGGCGAGAGAGAGGGGCAGCAGGGAGCAGTAAGGGACAGAAGTCAGGTCAGGTCTGAAGCTTCAGAAATCGAGGGATCCAGAGCGCTGTGCGTTTGTGGCAGAAGAGTGGAAGCCCAGTGCTGTGTCAGAGCAGGAACAGGCTTTTGCCCCAGAATCCGTGGAGGAGCCTGGACCAGGTCCCGTGGGAGGCGTGTGGTGGGTGTAGATGCCCGCTCTGCAGTGACTGGGGCCCGTTCCTTGTAGGGCCCCTCTGAGCAAACAGGTGGGAAGGTGCAGCCCCCCTCAGAAATGCCTGAATAGAGTTAAGTAAATAAAAATTAGGTAACAGTTCTTATAAGTGTTATTGGCTAAGAAGAGATGTGGTCTTCCTAAAGATATCTAATGTGCTGTCTCTCAATGTACATATTAATCTGGTTCCCCACTTAACGATATTGCCTTGAATATGTCTGGCATATAGTAAGTGCTCAATAAATACATATTGAATTAATAAAACCCACAGTGTTAACAATCACTAATTATTGCATCTCATAATAATGAAAACACATTATTCTCCCACTAAGTCTCCCTCCAAGTTCCTTCTGGGTGAATGTCCAGAGTGACGATTCAAATAGTGACAGTTCACCCAGGTGGCACGTGTTGTCCTCACAGGGGTTTTTGCTGGTTGTCTCAGGGACCACAGGCCCCGTGTCACTGGCCGCACCCCCTTAGGGACGTCCGTGGGTCAGTGGGTGGCAGGATGTGGTCGGGACGTGCTGGAAGTGTGGGGTTCATCTCCAAGCCACTCAGTAGAGGACGCCTGCGTCAGGTCCTGGGCAGGCCACGTCCAGGGAGGGCAGCGGGCGCCCAGACCACAGGCAGGACTGCGGTGGGGCACACACCGGCCTCGGGCTCCACCTCCGGGAGGTGGTCAGCCAGGAGCACGTCTTTCAAGTGAGGACAGCTCCTGCACTCTGCATTTGATTCAGTGGGGTCCCAGAAAGTGAGGAAAGGGCCCAGGGTTCTGTTTGTGTGACAGACAGGACTGAGGAGCACTTGCCCGTCTGTTGCTGTTCATGGCCCACCCGGCCACCCTGACCTGGTCCTGCTGTGCCACCATGCCTGTCGACTGCAGTCTAAGCTGCTGTCATGAGTGCACCCCAAAACATGGAGCCCCAATGCTTGGGGGTTTCTGTCCAGGGAAAGCTCTGTGCAATGCCCCATCCATGCTGGTGTTCCGCCCACTCCCTCCTATCCAGGCCACCCCTTTGGGCCCCTCAGCTTCTGTGCAGGCCTGGCTGGGCCTCTACCCTCCCTGGGGCCTCCCTGCCCCGTTGTCTGCCTCTGTCCGGGAGGGCTCGCTCCTAGTGCCCTGGCTGTGCCGGTTCCCAGGCGCTGCCCCACTGTGTGTCCAGCAGGGTCCTCACCCGGCTGGGAAAGATGGTGTGTCGCACACACACACTTGTGCGCACGTTGACGCCTGAGCAGGGCAGTGTCTGCCGCCCGGAGACCCCTGGGCACGACCTCTCGTGTGCAGACAAACTTTGTACCCAGAATGCCTCAAAACGTTTTAATAGAATCGATCAAGCAGTCGTTGCGGGTTCTGGTGACGAGGCTCCCTGTTTGGGCACTGCCAGCGGCACGGCAGGAGGGGCATCTTAAGGCACATGATTTTGTGATCAGAATCACACAGCACATGATTAGGATTACAGTCACAAAATTAACACACAGTTTCACACTCATAACTTAAAGTACATTACTAGTTTTGATGGAATCCTTTAAATTTCCTTTCACAACAGAAGATCAATAATACACGGTATATTGAACACTGTAACAAAATTATTTTCAAGAAAACACAGAAGTGAGAAATGGTGATTTCCTAAATTTGTGCACTTTATAGTCTGCCACAAAATGGGCCAGAGTTCAATATTAAATATTCTTTCCTAATAAAAATGTTTACAAGTTTTCTTAAGGAAGTACATTCACAAGACTTTGTTTACATTCAGTTTATAATAGTGATGAGAACGGCGAGAATTCTCAGGTATGAAATGTGTCCGCAGTGCTTAGGTTCGGACGCTGTCCCCTGCAGCGTGAAACGTGGGCTCTGGGGCTCGGGCCCCCTTCTCTGGATCTCCGGTTCTGTCGCGCCTGTGCCTGGCTGTGCAGGTCTCATGCACTCGGGGACCCTGCCCGCCAGCACCGGCGACCAGCCGGGCGAGGCGCCCACAGTGCCACGGCGCTCACTGCCTCGCTCCCTGCTGACTTCGGTGCCTCTGGGCGTCAGGTGCAGAGGGACTGGAACTGCCCGAGAGGTTTTCTGGACTCAGGTTCTGGCTCTGCAGCCGGAAATCGGATCCAGGGCCCAGTGGTCCAAGTGAGGGGTCAGCCAGCTGGAGACACCAGCCACTGTGCTGTGGCTGCTGGACAGAGCTGTCTGTGCTGCAGCCAGTCACGGGCAGGAAGCCGGAAGGCCGTGGCCTCGGTCCCTGCAGCAGTGCCGATGGGCCTGCCTGGGCCTCTTGCAGCACCCACCGGTGCCTGGCAGGACCCGGCCTGCTGGGAGAGGCCTGATCGTGGGGCCGCAGCTCAGCACGGAGCTGGCCCAGGGGGTGGGGTGGGGTTGCCGACTGGGCAGGGCTGTGTCTCGCAGACAGTGTTCCATCTTGTGCTCACAGTGGTTAAAGTGGTTGCAAAGCGTGGAGAATGACTACTGAAAACCAAGAGCCACTGCCTGGCTGTGGAACGGGAGGGGCAGAGGGATCCCAGGCGGGGACAACTCCGAGGCAGGCGCCAGAGAGGTGGTTGTGTTGGTGAGTAAACCCAGAGTGCCTGTTTTCACTTGTTCTTCTCGACAGTACAGCTACGAACAGGAAACAGTACGCCTTTCCCTTCCATGTGCAATATCAAAGCAACACAAACTGCGAATAACTTCTCTTTACCTGTGACTGCTTTGAGAACATAAACTGCCAAAACTGGATCCTAAGACAAGAATAGTTTCGTTTTCCTGAGCAAGAGCTGTGAGTCTGGCCTGTGTTAGGAAAGACTCTAGGAGTGTCATCAGCCCGCTGTCCTCAAACAGAACTCTAAGCACAGGCAGGTTGGAAGTGACCCATAGGTTGACCCTTCAGGACTGTGTCTGAGGAGCGGACGGTGGCAGAGGAGCTAGACTCAGCCCTGCACCCCAGAACAGCCTCACAGTGGTCTCACTCCAGAGGACGGACGCCCTGTCCAAGGCTTGTCCCTGAGACCTGGCATGGGTAGGAGGGGTCCAGGGCCCACAACAGGCCCAAAGTCTCAGCCAAGTCCTCCCTGGGGGGCGGTGAGCCCCTCCTGCCCGCTGGGCTCTCTCCTGCTGTGGTTAAGGGGCCTGAAGGATTGGCTGACTTGTAAGGACCCGCCACCCACCGAGTTCCCCACCCCTCCAGGCCACCTCTGGCCCAGCCTGGGCCATCTGGGGCGACGTCAGTGGCAGGTGGCGTAGCTCAGGACAGAGACCTTGTCTTTGGGGATGGGGTAGTGACCGGTGCCCAGGGGCCAGCACCCCAGACTTGGGCACATGCAGGGCCTGACTTGGGGTGAAAAACAAGTGCTGGACTCTAGAGTTTAAACACAAAAATGACAGGCAAACAAAAGCTTCCTGCGGCTTTACCTACAGTCCCTGCAGTGACAGGTAGTTCACGGAACTGGCAAGTGGACATGAAGACACCACGCAGGCCTGGACGCTGGGCCTGCCGATTGTGCAGAGGGATCAGGACCCTGAGTTCTAGTGGCCCAGGATGTGCAAGAACCAGGCTAGCCCTTGACATTCCTGGAGGGAGCTTTGGAGAAAGTGGAACCGTTGGCTGGTGTCCCGTTAGGCAAGTCTCACTCCGTGTGGGTCTCGGTTTCCCCGGCAGTGATGAAGAACGGACGCAAGGGGCACCGAGCAGGCGCCGGGGCCCTGGGACCCTCGCTGCTGTCCTGAGTCCGGGCGCTAACGCGGCAACACCCAGTGCGGCTCGGTTCCAAATGGGGACAGGCGGACCCGAGGGGGAGCACCTGCCCAACCTCCGAAGCCCGGGAGGCTGGGCCGCAGCCCCTGCAGGCCTCACGCCAGAGCAGACGGGCCCCGGGACGGCGCCGAGGTGCGGAGGAGCGGGAGGAGTAGGGGGCGCGGGAGGATCCCCGGGGGCGGGGGCGAGGCGGGAGGCCCCGGGGCGGGACCGGGTCACAGCGGCGTCTCCTCCTGCTCCAGCGCGTGCGGCGGCGCGTGGCACGAGGCCGGCAGCGACGCGAGCTTGAGCAGCGCAGGGCGGCGGCGCGCGCGGGGCCGCTGGAACGAGCGCCGGCTGTGCACGCGGCGCGCCGCCGCCGACCGCGCGTGCGCACTCGGCAGCCCCCGGCGCTCAGGCCCCTCCCCGGGCTCGCCGGGGGTCTGCGCGGGCGGGGCTGGGCTCGGGGCGCGCGGCCGCGGGAGGCGCGCGGGCAGCGGGGGCTTCTCGGCGGCGTTGGGCGGCCCGTGGCGCGGGGACGCGCGTCCGGTCAGCGGCGTGTCGGAGCCGGTGTCACCTGCAGACGATGGGGTGTCAGCCACGCGGCCAGCGCTGGCCGTCCCCGGCCTTGTGCAAACCGCGGGGACGCGCCTTTCTCCCCCAGCCGGCGGCTCCCGGGGTCCCCTGCCCTTCCCGCCACCGCGGGCCCGTCCACTGGGGTGCGCGAGTCGTGGGGTGACGGCAGCCCGAGGCACTGCATGTCCCCAGTGGTCACGTCGGTGGCCGCTCGAGCCCCGGGACAGATTCGACCCAGGCGCACGGCACCCTGCTCTGGGGACCCCAGGACTCAGGTGGTGCCCAGGCGAGAAGGGAAAGACCAGAGTCCAGAGCAGAAGCGGGGACAGGCAGAGCAGAAGTGGGGACAGGCAGAGCAGCAGCAGAAGCAGCCAGCAAAGGCCAGCCGGCTGTCGCTGCCCACAGCCAGGCGGCAGTGGGACCACCGAAGCACCTCTGCTTCCACCACACCATCCCTGCCAGACTTGCATAAAGGCCCTACCAGCAGTAAAGGGTGGGGTACAGGTGTCCCCCAGAGAGAAAAACCTGTTCCTGCTGGGCCCCACTCACGCCTCACCCTCAGCCCTACTCCCACAGGCCCCCCAGGTCTCCAAAGGAAACCTGAAATGACCCACACCTGCTCCAGGTGGGCAGAGCCCTCCTCCCTGCAGAATGAGGGACAGCACAGGCCCTCCCGCCTCTGTCCCCTCCCTCCCTCTTCTGGGCCTCAGCAGGTAGAGAGGCGGCAGACTAGGTCAGCTGGCCAGGGCCCTGCTGTGTGGCCAACCCTGGCTGCCCTGTCCCTGCAGAACCCTCAGCTTCTTCCCTGGACTGATTTTTGCCACCTGAACTCTTCCAGGGTCCCGAGGCCTTTGGGGGAAAAAAGACACCACCACTCCCCCACCCCCCCACACCCCCGGGGCCCGGCCAGCCAGCCTTGTTCTCAGTTCCCTGTGAGCTCAGGAGTCAGCTTCATGTGTGACCACACAGGTCCAGCGTAGTTTGAGACCAGACTGACACTCTAAGTGCAAATCCTCAGAAGACAACCTGCTAAAGTAAGTCAAATGCCCGACAGCCCCGTGTCCCTGTGTCTGGGCTGCGAAGCGTGTCCTGCAGCCGACAGGCTCTAGAAGGAGGAAGAGCAGCTGCTGGAGAGAGAGTGAAAGTTCAGTCCAGGCAGAGGAGGCCTGCAGGAAAGGAGCTGAGAGAGAGCAGGGTTAGGCCATTACATGAGCGTGGAGTCGGGGGGCGCCGAGGGGGGCTGCTCCTCTGCACTGTCGGGCAGCAGGAAGGAATCCACCGACTTGTTGCTCAGGCGGAAGGGCGACAGGCGGCGGAAGTTGTCGGGGGAGTGGGGAATCTGCAGGCGGGCCCTCTGGGAGGGCACCACCGTCTCCCCGGGAGACAGCCACGGGGGCACCCTGGCCAGGACACTCGGGTCCAGGTCCTCGTCCGGAGAAAACACAGGGTTGTCAATTCCTAGGAGAAAGGGCAGCGGCTGGTCAGCCCCCCGGGAGCAGCCTGCGCGGTGGCAGAAGGGGACGCCACTGCGGGCTCGGATACCGGCTGGTCCTGCGGCCGTCACCTGCAAGTTCACCTGCGAGGTTACCTGGAAGGTTAGGGTCACAAGCCGTTCGGGTTGCAGGCCCTTCATCCCAGCCTTCCCTCTGCTCGTGGCCCCACACCCCGCAGGCGGCACAGGAAACACCCCTCCTCAGGGCAGAGTCCCTGCCACCGCCAGGACGCCCGGACGGCCTCTCCCTGGGATGGGTCCTCCAATGGGCCGCAGGCACCGCGGTGGGCAGGGCACAGCCTCTCCAGGACCCCATGTCCCCGCCCGTGACCGAGCTGCCCCCACAACCTCCACCCATGATATTGCGCTCCCACCTGCGGGGGAGTCCGAGGCCGTGTCCTTGGTGACGTTCGCCAGGAACTCGATGCCCCCACTGGTCTCCTCAGCATCCTCGGGGGCTTCCTCGGGGTCCGAAAGTTCAAATTCTAATGGGGGGGGCGACACGAGGGAGCCGGGCTAGGGTGAGGGTGAGCTGGTCCGACACCCTGAGCTGGCTCAGTGTGCCCTAGGGCCTGTCACATGGCCACCGTGCCAGCAGCACCCAGAGGCTCCGTGGAGGCAGTGCCCGGGGCGGCAGGGACCACGGGGCCGGCAGGGAGGCCTGAGGAGGGGCCCTCCCTGGGGTCCCTCCCCCAGTGGCTTAGTCACAGGTGGTGACGGGGACATGTGTGCAGCCAGCCCCAGGAGGGCCGGGTAGGACCTGCAGGGCGGGGTCCTGCGCACTGGGGGAGGGGCTCCCGTGTCCCGCAGGGCCGGCCTGTACCTTTCTCCTTAATGGTGAAGCTGTGCACAGAGCTCTCGGTGGGCAGCTTCCCGTTGGGAATGCTGCTGTTCCTCTGCGGAGCAAACACGGAGCTCACAGATGCGCCCGGACCATGGACCTCGCACCCCTCCCCGAGAGCTGGGCAGGGCCCGCGTCTCCCGCTCCAGACCCGCAGCCCCCCAGTGACTCCCCCGTGGGGTGGGCGGAGGGCCCGGGGTGGGGGTGGTGGCCGCGGCCCGCACCCGTTTCTGGGCGCGCTCCCTCTTGTACAGCTTGGCCGCCTTCTTGTTCTGGTTTATGCCCAGCTTGGCCGACTTGAAGGACTCCAGGCGCTTCCGCATGGTCCTGTGGAAGATCTCCTTGTCCTGCTTCTCGTCCTCGGTGGGAGTCAGCTCGTGCCGGCTGTAGAGATGTTTGTACTGGGGGACAGGGACAGGGATTGCCACAGCTGGGGATGCGGCAGGGCACCCCCGGGGGCGTGGGGCACCCCAACCTCACACCCTCCTGCTGCCAGAGCTGAGCACCGAGAAGAGGGGGAAGCACCGCCAGGGCTCTGTGCAGACCTCCAGCCCGGACCCACCTCCTGCCGCGGCTTGTACAGGTACTGCTGCAGCGTGTGGTGGGTGACCATGTCCTCTGTGTCCCGGATGCTGCGCCGCCGCTGCTCCAGGGACTGCATGTCCAGACACACCGCGCTGACGTTCTCCCTCCTGCGGGGAGCAGCGCTGAGCCCCAGGTAACTCGAGACACGGCCTCCTGCCCCAGCCTTCCTGCGGGTCTGCACCTGCCCAGGGCCGTGGCCCCAGGACACCTGGACACTAGGCACCAGGGCACTAAGAAAAATGGGCAGCTGGACACCTGGGCACTAGGGCACCTGGACACCAAGACAAATGGACACCTGGGCACTAGGGCACCCAGACACCAGGCCACCTGGGCACTGGGACACCTGGACACTAGGACAGATGGCACCTAGACACCAGAACACAGGACAAATGGACACCTGGGCACCAGGGCACCTGGACACAGGACAAATGGACACCTGGACACTAGGACAAATGGACACCTGGGCACTAGGGCACCTAGACACAGGACAAATGGACACCTGGACACTAGGACAAATGGACACCTGGGCACTAGGGCACCTAGACACAGGACAAATGGACACCTGGGCACTAGGACAAATGGATACCTGGGCACTAGGACAAATGGACACCTGGGCACTAGGGCACCTAGACACAGGACAAATGGACACCTGGACACTAGGACAAATGGACACCTGGGCACTAGGGCACCTAGACACAGGACAAATGGACACCTGGGCACTAGGGCACCTGGGCACTGGGACACCTGGACACTAGGACAGATAGGCACCTAGACACCAGGATACCTGAACACAGGACAAATGGACACCTGGGCACTAGGGCACCAGGATACCTGGACACAGGACAAATGGACACCTGGGCACTAGGATAAATGGACACCTGGACACCTAGACATCGGGACACCTGGACACTAGGACAGATGGGCACCTAGACACCAGGATACCTGAACACAGGACAAATGGACACCTGGGCACTAGGACAAATGGACACCTGGACACCTAGACATCAGGACACCTGGCACCAGGACAAATAGACACCTGGACACCTAGACATCAGGACACCTGGGCACTAAGACACTTGGACACCTGGACACCAGACAAATGGGCACCTAGACATCAGGACACCTGGATACTAGGACACCTGGACACCTAAAGACCTGGACACATGGGCACCAGGGCACTAGGACACCTGGCTGACTCCTCCTCTCCTCTGGGATTATTCCGACCCCAGAGTCCTTGAAGTTGTCCTGTTTAAGTTTGACCCCCCCATCCCTCCTCACCTGTTCGCTCCAGAGCCCTGGCTGTGAATTCCCGAGTGGCGCCCACCACCTCCCCCAGCATTTGCACACCTGTGCCGAGGGTGGATGTTCAACAATAACTGGCTGTGGCTGTGAGCCTGAGGCCAGCAGGGCAGCAGATGTGAAATGGCGGCCAGCCCAGGCCCCTCCCAGCCGGCAGACAGCTCAGGCCCCGGCCCCAGCCTGCTGCCGTCCTGCCCTCCCTATGTCTTGCGTCACTGCGACATGGACGTGATCGCTGCTGCGATCAGTGCACGCCTGGCCCCCTCCTGCACCCCCGAGGCACTCAGGCTAGGGCCCATCGCCCCCGTTATGACTCTCGGGTCCCCAGGGGCCTGGGGAGGTGACCGCCAGGTGCCCGAGGAAGGCCGCGCACCGCGGACACGTACAGCAGGTAGGAGACGGAGGCCTCCACGGTGGACGGGCGCGGCGTGCTGAAGTCCACATTGACCATGTTGTCGGTGCTCGGGGAGCGGATGAAGGCCAGGGACCCGCGGCGCTCGCCCTGCCGTAAGAGACAGCCCGGTCAGCGCCCGGGGCGGGGCCGCAGCTGCCTGCACAGGGTGGAGGGAGCTCTGGGGACAGCCCGGCCAGCCTCTCGGGATCCCGAACGGGCTGCGTGGGGAGCAGCAAAACCTCCTGCTGGGCGCTGGGGGTGTCTGGGGAGCTGCTGACGCCACGGAAGTAGGAAGGCAGCTCCTGGCTGCAGACCCCAGACCCCTGTCCTCGTTCCCCAGCCTCACCCGGGACCGAGGGACAGCAGAGTCCCCGTGGTGGGGGTTGTCCTCTGACCCTGCCTGTAGGACAGCAGGGCGTGAGGCTGGGGAGGAGCACAGGCCAGGGAGCCAGGGTGCCCGGGACAGACAGGGCAGGGAGGGGCCTCACTCTGGCCTCAAACTCCTGGGCTCAAACAATCCTCCTGCCTCGGCCTCCCAGGGTGCTGGGGTGACAGGCACGAGCCACCGTGCCCAGCCTGTGACCCCATCATCCTCTTCTCACTGATGCATGAGGGAAAACGCAAGGGCAGGGGGAGCTGCGGGTAGTAACCCACGGGGCTGTGCCCCCCCACCAGGCAGACACTAAGAGAAAGCAGGTAACCGATGGGACGGGCATCCAGGTGGTCTGATGCTGGGACACACCACCTCAGGCGTGACCTGAGCAGGCTGCGTGGACTCAGGCGCCTGCACACGAGGTGAGCCCAGGGTCATGGGCCGTGGGCAAAGCATGTTCAGCGTGGCTGGTGGTGCAGAGGGCAGGCTTCAGCCCTGCCCGGCACCCACATCACCCACGGGGGGGCCAAGGAGCGTCTCAGGAGGAAGCAGCAGGCAGAAGGGGACCACCCTGGGCCCCAGGTCTGGCCAGAGACTCCCAGCCCACCCCACTCCCACCCTCCACGCAGGCCCCGAGTCCACAAGGGGGGCCACAGCCACGGAAGGCTGAGATTTTTGCATCAGGCTTTCTTAACCCAGGTCAGGTCAGCGGTGAGGACAGCAATCCTTCTAGTAGCTTCCGTCCCGTGTGTGTCTCAGAGTGTGGCTGGGGGGTTTGTGGGTGGAGCGTGGGAAGTTGATGGTGTAGGACACCCCAAGACCCCGGCTCTGCCAGGAGGCCCCTTGTCACACACATGACCATACCGTGGGCTGCACGTCTGGGGAGAACCAGCCCCGGTGGGGCCGAGATCGTCCCTTCCCCCAGGGGAGCACAGACCCCGCTGGGCCTGGGGTTTGCAGCCGGGCAGGCCCTGCCCCTTGGGCAGGCGTTGCAGCCGCCTCCCAGGCCGTTGGGGCCAGGGCTCCCGGGGGGGGGGGAGCTGAGAACCACCCTGCACTGGGCAGCCTGGCCAGGGCAGCCTCTGGCGTTTGGGGGGAACCATGTGCCTGGAGAAGGCGGGCACCTTGGGGCAGCCTCGGGCCACAGCCTGTCCATGGGTGAGCACACCCCTGCTGCTTCCTGTCTGTGTGCACGCGTGTAGTATGTGTGCATTCACATGCATGCCTGTGTGCATGTTGGGGGCCTGGCGTCTGCTCTCAGCCTGCCAGCACAGCAGTGTCTGGAGAGGGTCCGAGGGACTCCGTGCCTCAGTCTCCCCGAGTGAGGGAGCCATGACGTGGCCTATTCCCAGGGCATTCCCGAGCCTCACGTGACCTGGGCAGGTCCCCAAGGACGGCAAGGTGCTCCCCGCCTGCCCTCCACCGCCCACAGCCCGGGCCACCGCGGGCCACGCGTGGCCAGCAGAGCCGGCGGCGGTCCCGGTACCTCGGCCACGTAGCTGATGGCGTCCTTCAGGTTCAGCTCGTGGAAGACGTTCAGGATCCGGTCCCGCGACTTCTGAGCCGACTGTCTCATGAGAACTTTGCTGAGGAACCTCCTGTCGAAGTTGGACCACCTGGGGACAGAGGGCACAGCGGGGCTCGCGGGCAGGCGGGGCCGGTGGTGGGCGCGGTCTCATACCCCGTGCGTCTTTCTGTTTGACGGCTGCTGCTGCTAGAACGCCCCTTTCTCATCTGCTGCCACGTTGTGAGCAGCTTCCAAGCGGTCACACGTCCTTGGAAGGCGGCATCAGGACAGGGAGGCGCCGGGGCGGGCCAGGGAGGGCAGGGCTGTGGCTGCACACGAGGAAAGGCCAGCCGGGGGCGGGCCAGGGAGGGCAGGGGCTGTGGCTGCACACGAGGAAAGGCCGGCGGGGGCAGGCAGCTCCCGCAGAGCTCTCAGCCATCGGGACAGCGGGCGGCCGAGTGTGGCCGTGTGGCTCTAACAGAGCTGGAACCTTCCCTGGCCGCTGCGGTCAAGGTGGCCTGGCCGGACTTAACGGGGAACTTGGAGGACCCGGGGCAGGGAGGTCCTGACTTCCCAGGGACGCATGGACCCACAGAGCCGAAGGTGGGCAAGGCCCCGTGGGCTCGTGGAATCCCACGGAGACACCACGTGTCCCTCCCGCCAACCTCGCCCAGCCCCTGACCACGGGCGCTCTGCGCAGTCAGCCAGGACACGAGGCTAGTCTAGGCCGGGCCTCCCGAGACCCAGCGGCCCCTCAGAGGCTCGGGGTTGGGGACCCCCGGGCACCTCGGAACAAGTCGCAGAACCCAGCAGGGCTCTGCTTCTCTGAGACCACGGCCGCCTCTTGGGCGCTTGGAGGAATTAGTTCACGGATGGGAACCAAGCATGAATTTTAGGTGCTTTAGTTACTACATTTCTTATAATTCTAAGCGTCCGATGTATTTTATAATAAAATATGAGTAGACAATTTCAGTTTCATAGACAAAATAATTTCACATTTTGACTAACACACCCTTCCTCTGTTATGATAAAATACGGGTAGACAATTTCAGTTTCATAGACAAAATAATTTCACATTTTGACTGATACTACACACCCTTCCTCTGCTCACCACACGGGGACCCTCTATCTCCCTATTTCCAACTCCCACATCTTAACAAATTGGAATTAACCCGCCCCCAGCACAGGGCGCACTCTGAGCTGGGAAGCCAGGCTGGCACGTACTTATCTCTGAGGTAGTTGTGCCCAATCTGCCCTGAAATGTCCTCGATGGCCGAGAGGATGTGGTCAAAGGCCTGGACAGAGAGGAGTCATTGTCACAGGGGGACCCCCAGTCCCTGGCCTCCCCCACTCCCCTGCCCCTCCCCTCCCCTCCCCTCTCCTCCCCATCCCCTGCCCCTCCCCCAATCCCTGCCCTCCTCCTCCCCTCCCCCAGCCCCTTCCCCCATCCCTCCCCTCCCCCCACCCCACCCCACCCCAGTCCCCACTATACCCGGCCATGCAGCTTCTCGTTGAGCTTGGGCTGCCGCTCCTCGCTCTTCTTCACCTTCAGCCACTGCACCAGGGGCTTGATGGTCAGGCCCTGGAAGACGGTCCTGCTGACGCCAGGCAGCCCCAGGCCCGCCCGAGCCCCAGCGTGAGTCGCCCCCAGGGACCACGACGCTGACACCCTCTCTGGGTCCCCGGCAACGTGCGGCCTGGCCGAGAGCAAAGGCAGTGTGGCCCCCGCCCTCCCCAAGAGCCGCCCCCGCCCCAGACGTGAGCCAGGCCGCAGGCGTCGGCCACGCCGGGGAGAGCGGTTCTAGGTCAGGCCGTGCTGCGTCCCCCCGGAGGGCACGTGCAAACCTACAAAGCGGCTCCCAGTTACTAAAATTACAAAACCCAATTAGGGTCTGGAGCCCAGAGACCTGCGCGGCCGCAGCGCACCTGCAGGATGACGGTGAAGAAGATGACGATGATGGTGGTGCTCACGAACAGGTTCTTCTCCTTGACCTTGTTCTGGTCCAGCAGCACGACGAGCGCGTAGGCCACGGCCCCGCGCAGGCCGCCGTAGGACAGGACCACCTGGTCTATGAGCTCCAGCTGCACCATGCGGTAGCGGTTCAGCACCCAGGTCTGGAGGACCACACCTGCGGGGCGGGGCGGAGCGCTCAGCCTGCCCTCCGCCATGCCCCTGGGCCACCCGCCCCGGGGCCCCTCCAGGCCGGAGTCTGGGTGGCCCAGCACATGGGGACGAATGGACAGCGGCACCCTGGCCACGGCGTCCGAGCCGCGTCCCTGGGAGCCACGCTCACCCCTGCAGCAGCCGCGAGCCCCTCACAGGCCCGGAGCTGCCCCCACTCGCGGGCGTTTCTGCCTGCCCCACGCGCCGTGCATGCAGGTCCCCGGGGGGACAGCTGGCTGGGACCTGGGGTCCTGCCGCATGCCCCCTCCTGCCCAGCTGACCCTGTTCTTGGGGGTCACATCCAGAGTGGGTCAGCGGAAGTAGGGGTGGATTCCCTCTGGCTTCCAGAACCTTCCGCCCCAGCCCACAGGTCGACACCATCTTGCCCCCTCCGCCCGTGGGCAGGGCCACTAGAAAGCCTGGACCCTCGCGGGGCCGCACGGGCTGGGCCGCGGGGTGGGGACCTGCTGACGGGCATGCCCGGCGCCACCCGCCTCACCGATGGCCCGGTACACGGAGATGAAGACCAGCGTCAGCAGGACGAAGGCCGTGTTCCACGTCCAGATGAGGGGGTCCACGGCCGAGATGCCCAGGAACATGAAGATGATGGTCTCGGCGCTGCTGGCCAGCAGCTTCATGGTGTAGCGCACGGTGGTGGCCGACTGCTCCGAGATGTTGGCCTTCACGTACTTCTGGCAGCAGATGCCGCAGAAGGTGATGCTGCGGGCGGCGCGGGGCCTCAGCGCGCGGCCCAGCCCTGCCGGCCCCAGGACCCCCCCCCACGGCCCCCGCTCCGCCCAGGCCGGTCCCCTCTGCGGCGCGGCCCGGCTGGTGCCCGGAGGAAGACGCCCCAGGCTGTGCTGCGCCAACATCCCGGAACTCCGGGCAGGCACGGGGGCGCCGCCGCCTCCTGGCCTCAGGGTGGGCTGTCGCCCGGCAGCGACGGCACAATGGGGGGTCTGGACCCCCCCCCACCGCCCCCATGTCACAGCCGCACGGCGGCTACGGCCAGCGCTGGGGAAGGCCGGGCCCCCATCCCTGGCCCACGGGACACCCCGCCAACCCAGCAGTGGGCGGAGGGCGGGAAGGCCCCGCTCGCCCCTCCTGGGGGCTCCCAGGACCCCGGCCCGGGAGGGGGACTCACGCCAGGATGGCGGACAGGGACAGCATCTCCGACGTCATGTAGGACAGGTAGGAGATGACGAAGACGAAGCCGGGCTCGATGATGCGCACGTGCTTGGTGAAGCGGGTCACCAGCGACAGCAGGAAGGCGAAGGCCACGCCCATCAGCGTGCCCCCCAGGCTGACCACGAAGAAGGACACTGGGGGACAGGGACGCCCGGTGAGGCGCCTGGAAGGCTCTTTGTGGCTGTGTGCGTGGGTGGGCCCGGCCGTCCTTCCGAGCCATTCTGCACTGGGGGTGGCCTGGGGCCCCCGTCCCCCCGCCCCCCACCCCCCATCCCCCCAACCCAGGGAGGTAGCGAGAGCTCGGGAAACAAAGAGCCGGTTCTTTCTCTTCCGGGGGAGGCCCGGGAAGGGGGCAGTCCCACGGCCCATCGTGAGCCTCTGGTGGCCTCAGACCCCGCCCGGCTGGCCCGTCTGGGAGGACCGTGTGTACCGGGGGCGGCGCGGCCCTGAGTGAAAACGCTCTTCCCTGCAGGGGTGCCGCAGAGGCCCCGGAGAGGCGTGGCCCCGTGGCTACACACCTATGCCCTTCACACAGTCCACGCCGGTCACCTGGTCACCTCCCAGCGCCACGAAAGATGTGAACACGTCGTACAGGACCTGAGGGGGCAGACAGACAGGCTGGACCTCGGTCAGCCCTGGCCGGGGCCTGCGCCTGCCCACGGCCACCGGAGGCCGCCAGGAGGAGGCCGTCACGGGGTGGTGACCCTCAACAGGAAGGCGGACACGGGGGCGTGAGAACATTCCGGAGGAAGCAGAAACTTGAGGGCAATGCTGGGCTCTGCCCAGCCCAGGACATCGGGTCACCGGGAAGCCAGCCCGCTGCGTCCATTTCTCAGCCCCACTCACTGAGCCGCGCCCAGAGCTCCCTGTGGGCCGCCCGTGGGCCGCAGCCCTGCAGGCTCGGCGTGCTGCCGCTGCAGCCTATGCCGGGGACGGCGCGTGGGGACGGCGCGGGGACGGCGCTGCTTTCTGAGCTGCTCTCTCCTCCATGGGCGCTGGGGCTCCAGGGGCGGGCGCAGGGTGGGGTGCCCTGGGGTGGCCGTGGCGTCTGCGCCTCTGGGCCAGGCACTGTGCTCTCAGGCCTGCCCAGGGCTGGCGCCCGCCGGCTCCCCACTAACGCGGCAGGTCTGTGCCCCAGACATTGCACGGTGCCCACCCTAGGCCACCGTGACAGGGCAGCAACGTCCCTCACGACACTCCTACTCACTTTATGTCGTGTTGACGGGCTTGGGCCTCGGGGGCACCAGGGGAGCCCCCACGACAACCGGGGTCCACTGTCAGCACCCGCACAACCTTCCTTCCCCAACCTTCCTTCCCCCATTCGGCCCCGTCACGGCTGAATCGTGTGCCCGCAGTTCCCACGCATCCGCCCAGCGCCCGGCGGCGCCAACGTCTCCATGCCCAGCGCCCGCGGTCCCAGGCCGCCTGCCCACTCACCACGGTGACAGCATCGTTCAGCAGCGACTCCCCGAAGACGATGATGAAGAGCACCTCGTTGACGTGGACCTCCTCGAACACCGCCAGGACGGCCACCGGGTCCACCGCCGCGATGAGGCTGCCGAACAGGAGGAAGTCCAGCACTCCGGCCTGCAGCTCGCCTGGGAGACAGCGAGGAAGTGGGGCCATGGCGGCCACAGCCCTGCCGTCCGAGGAGGGGAGCCGGGCGGTGGGAGTAGGAGGCCAAGGCCTCTGCCCTGGGCCAGGCTGTCCTTCCCCGGGCAGCCTTGGGCCGCTGGCCGGTGACCTGGGCTGGAGCTCTCCGGGAATTGGCCTGCCTGCCCCCCCGGGCCTCCCTCTAGCCCACAACATGCCCCCTGTGCTCCCCACAAGCCCCGCACCAGCCACCCACGTCTCCCACTCCAAGGAAGGCCGTGCGGCTGGCGGGAGGCAGGCAGGGCACAGGCCGGAGAGTCAGAGCCCCTCGGGGTCCAGCCAGCGTCAAAGGGGCAGCGGCAGGTGCGGATGCTCAGGTGCTGGGCAGAGGACAGGCTCTCCCTGGGGGTCCGGGAAGGGATGTCCCACCCACACGTGCACAAGGCGCAGGTGGGAGTGGATCTGGGACCCCCTGGGGGCAGGGATCCTGCCACATGGCCTTCCCAGGAGGTGACCAGAGAGGCGGGGCGGGGCGGAGAAGCGCCTCCTCCTCTGGCCTCCTGGGCCCTGGTGTGGAAGGGTTTTGCCAAAACGCACTTTCATCACTCTCAGCTTTTGGGGACAGGACATACCTAGAGCCACTGTTGCCTGGCAACAGCCCTGCTGGACCCTCGGGGACCTGCGTGTGCCACACGGCTCCGCGTGCAGCCTGTGCTGCCTGCTCTGGCTCATGTCTGGGGGAGCCCAGTGGACACGGGGGCTCCTTCGGCCTTCTCCGCTATGAGGGGCGTGCGGACCCTGGACCCCAGATGGTGGCCTCGGGGGTGGGGAGGCCTGTGTGCATCCCCAGCTGGCTCCCCCCCAACCCCCGGGCTGGGTTGGGACCCCTAGGCCCTCGGCACAGGACTCGGGCTGTGGAGCTTTGTGCCCGGAGGCCCCGGTGAGAGGGGACAGTGCTGGAGGGGACGGGGTCCCTGTGGTGACATGAGCCCCAGGCCCCGGGGCCTTGCCAATGTCTGGCATCCTGCCATGGTGGGTGCTAAAGAACCGGCTTCCAGCGTGCCCCAGTCCCAACCGCGCAGGGCCACACTTGGCATCCCCGTCCCCAGAGCAGTCTCCGACTGAGGCCACACGCCACACTGTGAATCTGGGGTCTGCCGTGGGGGCAATGTTTAAAGGCCGCTGGCCTCAGACTGCGCCAGGCATCGGGCCTGTGCCTCTACTACCCTGACGACAGGAGCAGAAGGGCTGTCTGCAACCATCCTGGGGGTGGCAGGGTTCAGACTGGCCTCCGCTCTGGCCAGCTGACCACAGGCTGGCTGAGGCAGGGCTCCAGGCCGCTCAGGCAAGACCAGCAGGGGCCCTGCTGCCTGGAGCATTTGCAGGGCCTGTCCCCTTGCTATCGGACACTGCCTGGCCAACCCATGCCAGCTGGCCTGGCCGACCCGGTCTCCCTGGCCTGGGGCCACACCTCAGATTGGTCCGCCATTGCAGAGATCACTCCCTGCCTCCCAGCCCGCCTGGCTGGCCGTGGGAGCTCTGACCGTGGCCTCAATCAGCTGGGTCCCCAGGGCTGAGCACAACCCCCCCAGGTCACTGTCACCGAGGGAGAGTGGCTGGCCGAGTGCAGGATGTATGTTTCCAGCAGCAAGCGCAGCTAACGGTCAGCAGAGCAGTCAGAGGGTGGCCCAAGATGGCCCTGGCAACTGGAATGTTCCAGAACTTAATGGTGGTGCAGGGCATGGGCTGAGCACATTTGCGAAAATGCGGCCAGTTGTACCTTAAGATCTGTGCTGTCCACCATGGACAGAGCCGCCTGCTGGCCAGGCTGGTTAAAGGCTTCTCCGTGGGCCTCAGAGCAGCCCCTGGGGACCTCTCGTGGGCTGGACTCTCCGTGACAGGGCCCTGAGTCAGGCAAGTCCTTGTCCCAAACCCTGAACTGTCCCTGAGGCCAGTGGCTGTGCCGTCTGCAGTGTCCCTGACCACCTGTGGCATCACTGGGGAACTGGTGCACCCACGTGTGAGCCTGTGTCAGCTGGCAGGACAGCTGGAAGCGGTGACGAGTGTGCAGACAGGCGGGGAGGCTGGCGGGGGTGAGATGGGGGGACACCCGCCCCTCCCTCCTGCCACCTGGGGTGGGGCAGGGCGGGGCAGGGCGGGGACCAGCCCCACTCCCAGTCCCACCGTGGCCACTCCCAGGCCGGGGGTCGGGTGCAAACCGCTGAGCTCAGGGACCGCAGCAGTGCGGGGAGCTCCGGTGCGGGTGAGCCACGGGAGACGCCGCACGCCGCAGGTGTGGCCGAGTGGCACCCAAACGCACAAGGCCAGCGCCCGCCCCTCTAGCTCGCGCTGCCATCCGAGGGCTCCGTGCCAGCCCCGCCTCCTTCTCCCTGGGGACGGTGGCCCGAGGGGGGACAGACCCAAGCCCGCCGGGCAGGGGGAGGAGCGGAGGGTGCCCCCTGCGCGGGCCAAGCCCTGCACGTGCGCCCGGGCTGCGCGGGGCGGGGACTCACCCATCAGCCCGCTGAGGAAGACGCCGTAGAGCGACAGGCCGGTGGTGGCCGCGTTCCACACCGTGCCGACCACGGCGTAGAGCAGGATGGTGCCCAGGTTGCCGAAGAAGAGGCGGTTGGGCATGAAGTAGCCGGCGTCCAGCACGATGGGCGGCAGCAGGTAGAAGAAGAACACGGTGGGCGTGAGCGTGAAGGACGCGATGTGGTCGGCCGCCCAGACGATGCCGCCCAGCACCAGGCCCAGCACGATGAGCAGGGCGCTCTCGGGGACCACGCTGGTGATCTTGTGGGACAGGTGGAACACTGCGGGCGGGGGAGGAGAGTCAGGGGGCTGCGGGGGAGGGGCGAGGGGGCCACCCGGGGGAGGGGCGAGGGAGGGGCTGGGGCTTCCCAGATTGCCCCCACGTTCCCGGGCACCCAGGAGGGCTGAGGAGGGGGTGGGAGCACGGGCGGGCCCAGCCCACGTGACTGTGGGCGTGGCCTGTCCACGCCATGCCCCAGGTGGGTGGGTCTCTGGTGTAGCCCCGCCTGGCGGCTGGTACCGCCCCTTGTGGCCGAGGCCTGACCTGACCCCAGGTGCTCCTGAGCTGTCCAGGGGGACCCCGTGGACGCTGCCACCACACGGACCACAGCCCTGCAGGAGCCCCGAGAGGCCCGGAGGCTTTGACACTGACCCACTTGGGCTTGCGTTCCACTGGACTCAGAAAGGTGAGAAAATTCCCTCCCTAGGATTGATTTCAAAACAGCCGGAATGTGGACAATGAGGTCGACGCCTGTGGCTTAAGCAACATGATTATCCTTTCATCCACTGAGTTTTTGTTTATTAGGAGTCGTCTCTGAAATTCAAAGGACAGCTGTCTTCTGAGACAGCCAAGACCCCACAAGCTCAGCACAGGAAGGGCCCCTCAAACCAGGTCCTGGGGGTGCTGCTCACCCAGTCCCATCCCAGGGGAATTTGCAGGTGAGGCCGGGGGGCGGGGCTCAGAGCCTGTGTCCGGAAGGTTCCAACCAGCCCCACCCTCCTAAGTAGGTGGGCTGAGCTCCTGGCCTCTCCCGGCCAGTGTCCTCACGTGTAATTACGGGGTTAGCGCAGGCATCGGGTGTGAGCCCGTGGGAAACTCCCTGCACCCGGAGGAAGGTGGTGCCGTGGTCCTGGCTGTCCTGCCCAGGGACAGTCTCACACAGACTCAAGCTGCATTTGCCCCTGAGTCCGGCATTGGAGCAGGTGGCCAGTCCAGGTGTGCACCTGCTCCACGTCTGCTTCTCCCTGCAGCCCCAGCACCACACCTCAGCCTCCTGAGCCACCAGGGCTGGGCAGGGCAGAGGCAGAACGCATTGATGCTTTTGGGGTCTGAGGCCATGCTGGGGACCCCACATCCCAGGCCCCAGGCTCTCTGCCCCTCTGAAGGTCCCCATGTGTTGCAGGTGTGCCAGGGATCAGCCTCCTGCAGTCGCCCAGCCCACGAGTGACTAAAGGCCTCCCGGAGGGGCCACCCCAACTCGGAGGCTGTTTCTGGGGAACAGGGCGGCAGGTGGATTCGCTGGACCCTGTGGGGACTGCCTGTCACTGCCGGTCAGCTGGCCCCAGTGAGAGAGGCCGGGGTGTGAGTGACAACCGCTGCCTGGCCTTGGCTCCACTGTCACACGGGCACCAGGGGGCCCCAGCAGGGCATGGTGACGCCCCTCTTCCTCTAGGCTGCATGTCCCCGTCCCTGTGGCCTCCCAGAGCTTTGGGACGAGACCTGGGTGGCGTCTTCCAGCCCTGCAGGGCGAGGCTGTGTCCCTGCCTGGGGCAGGCAGGGAAGCACTGAAGGTCCCGGGGCCCCACCCAGAACCACACTCAGCGGCCGGGCCATCCCAAGTGTCTGCGTTCCACGTGCTCAGCGCCCTAGCGAGTCGCGCTGCGGGTTCTCTGTGCTGGACTCTGGACGCCCCTCTGTGTTGCCCCAGGCCTGGGCCCGTGGCCCCACATCCAGAGCCTCCCAACCCGCTTACTGACGTCCAGAACAAGCCCCGTTTGTCACCTGCCCCTTCCTCAGGGCTGTGAAAACCGGCTTGGTGTCCGGGAGCTGAGACCCAGCTGGTCCGGCCCATCCCCTCGGCCCACCCCAGTCTCCCGCCTCTGCCCCTGGCTGCACCGTCACTGCTGCCCGGCGAACCCGCGGTGACCCCAGCCCCTCAGAGGCTGGGTAGGTCCCTGCACGGCACACGCTGGCTGCCGTCTCTCTCTACAACATGCACCTCCTGCCTCTCGCCACGTCCAGGTGGCTGCCGTCGGGGCTGAGTTTGCAGCAACCTGCTCACCTGTCCTTACCTGCTTGTCTTGGGGGCGTGTGGGCCTGCGGTGCCTGCGAGGGGGCTCACTGAGGACGAACCTGGGGACCACAGACACAGCGCGTCCCGGGTCAGACCCCCTCGCCTGCGCCAGCTGCAAACATCTGGCCTTGGGTCTTTGAGCCACAATCTCAATCCAGCAGATTGTGACCACCGTACAGCCTGTTCCGGCCAACTCGAGGCTGGCGGTCAGGACAGCCTGGGGCAGGGTTATCTCTGAAAACAACAGCCGGCAACAAACTTTGCACTTTAGTTCCCCTCGACTCTGCCAGCTAATCCTCTGCCACATTCCCGCTCAGCAGCTGGTTACTGTAAAATCTCATTAATGCGGACACGGTGGGGAGACACCGAGTGCTCCTGCTCAGAAGCAAGCCCTGGAAACGCACAGGGAAAACCCATCTTCTCACTCGCCGAGAAAACAACGCACACATGTACACAAACGCAGCGGAGATGGAGACAAGGCCGTGCCCAGCCTTTTGTTCTTCCCATTAGGAAGAACGTCCCTGGACACCTTTTCACGTGTGCGGGGACGTCCAGAGTGGCTCCCAGGAGGGACTGCAGGGCGGGTGTGTTCCCGCCGCCTGGGCCGCGCCGTCCCCTCCCGCACAGGCAGGTTCAACCTGCGGTCCTCTCTCTGTGGGTGCGGTCGGAGCGTCTCATGGACCAGCCATGGCTCTCCCTGTCCTCCTGTAACTGTTCATTCACGGAACCATGGCTCCCTGGCCGGGACGCATCCTTCCCTTGTTGACACAGGCTGAATACCGGACGCATCGAGCCGCTGAGTTCTCTGGTGCAGGCACAGTTTCGCTGATCTCAGAGGCATCCCTGGCACCCTTCCGCCTGTGCGTGTTGTTCTGCAGATGCAGATGCCTACGTTCGCAGTCACGCTCCCCCGCGCCTTGTTGCGTGGCGTCTGCGTTTTGTGTTAGGCTTAAAACATCCGTTCCTACTCTTAATATCTTCTACTAAACTTTTATTATGCATCTTTTAAAAATAAAAGGCATTCAATTTAATTTTAGTTGAATTGAACAAAGAAAAAATTTAAAGACAGAAAGAGCCATTAGGCCCTGCTCAACCTCAGAGAGACGGTTTCCTGCCCAGGTGTCCGTCCCCAGACCCGAGAGTCTGAGAGTGGATCTCGGTTGCTCTGCGGGTGCTCGCAGCACCACAGCGGCACCCAGCGGTGTCTGCTCAGCTGCGTGTGGACGAGGCCGCCAATCAGCGGGGCCCCGCCAGGGGCACAAACCCACCCTCGCCCTGGGCTCCCGCCGCGTCTTCCTTGAACCGACACCCCCCTTGGCGTGTTCGCACGTGACAGCTGGCGCCTCCATGGCTGCATGGAGCTTGGCTGGGTCTTGTTCTGGGGTCAAGCGCCCACCGGGACCTGGTGGGCAGAGGGGGCGCCGCAGGGGCTCAGGCCGGCCTGGCGCTGCGTGTCACCCTGCGGTCGCCGCTTGTGCACGGCGGCTGTGTCTTCGGGCCGCCTGCTCTGCTCTTCTCCATACGGGGTGTCTGCCGTTGTGCCCTCCCCCCATTTCAGGGAAACTTCCGGAGCTCCCCAGATCCCCACAGCAGCCGCCCCTGCCCGTGCCGTCTCCGCCGGTGCCCGCCGCCGCCTCCTGGGCAGCCTCTCTGTGCCGCTGTGTGCCGGAGCAGCCGTGTCCCGTGGCCTCGCCGCGCAGCGTCTGCTTCAGGGACGCCGCCCACCTCACCGCGAGGATGCCCTCACCTGCGCTCTCTGCCCCACGCGTCCCGGCGTCTGTGCTGGGTCCTGCCACGTTCTCTGTGAGAAACCCCCGCGGCCGCCGCGCTGCTCCTGCTGCCGGGACCCACATGTTCAGATCCTGCTGCCAGGTCCCGCGTGTTCAGATCCTGCTGCCGGGACCGCGTGTTCAGATCCTGCTGCCAGGTCCCACGTGTTCAGATCCTGCTGCCGGGACCGCGTGTTCAGATCCTGCTGCCAGGTCCCACGTGTTCAGATCCTGCTGCCGGGTCCCGCGTGTTCAGATCCTGCTGCCGGGACCGCGTGTTCAGATCCTGCTGCCAGGTCCCGCGTGTTCAGATCCTGCTGCCAGGTCCCGCGTGTTCAGATCCTGCTGCCCGGGTCAGGCACGTCTCAGGGACTCACTTCCTGCGGGGGAGCAGGGCCGGAGGGACAGGTGGCTTCTCGCGGCTGCTGCTGTCTGAGCCAGACCCGCCGCTCTGGGAACGAGCGCCGCTGGCTCCTGGGCTGGCCTGCCGAGACACGGGACCGCTGTGCCGTGCAGCCTCCCTGACGTGAAGTCTGCCGAGCCTGCGGGCGACCCTGACCCTGTGGGTGGACAGGGCCGAGGGAGCCGGAGACGTCGGCAGAGCGAGGACGGCGGACGGTCAGCCACTGCGCACACGCCCCACGCAGGCGCAGGACGACCGGAGTCTGCACCACGCCCTGAGCGGCGTGGCTACCACGGGAGCAGCTCTGCAGAAGGGACCGGCCCCGCCCTCCTCGCGCAGTGGCAACCCCCAGGGAACAAAGTAAAAGTGCACCGAGCGTGAGCAGCCGGCGCGGCCGGAGTGGACGAGCGGTCCACACGGGAGACCCGGCCGAGGGACGCCCCAGCCCGGAGTAACTGATTGCCGAGGCCGGGACAGTCACAGCTAATTAGGCACAAACTCGCAGTGCAGGGCGGGAACCGCGGGCAGCGAGCGCGTTTAGCCCTCATTACAAACTCTCTTACTGGAGGGAAAGGTCGGCAGGTGCCGCCCGACCGCCCGGCCGCTTCCAGACAAAGCCCCAGAAAGAGCCTCGCTCTGGGCTGCCCGGGGCCCTGGAGGCCGCGGTGGCCGCATGGCAGGCCTGCAGAGCAAGCCCGGCCGGGGGCTTGGCTGGCCAGCGCCACTGCTGCCGCCAAGGACCTTTCAAGGTGACTCGAGATTTAGCTGAGTCCACTCAAATGCAGTGGTACAGCAAATCCCTTGGTTTTACTTTAACACGTCCGAGCTTGGTCAATTAAGCTCGGCCTAACAAAACAACTAGACCACAGGGACCCGCCGGGAGGCCTGAGGCAGCAGGATGAGCGGATCTCAGACATGCAGTTGTGCAGGCACACACACGCAAACACGTGCCACAAAGAGACACATGCAGACACGCACAGAGACACAGACACACAGACACATGGACATGCACAGAGACATAGACACACAGAGACACAGAGAGATGCATGGACATGCACAGAGACACAGACACACAGAGACACAGACACACAGAGACACAGACACACAGACACATGGACATGCATAGAGACACAGACACACAGAGACACAGAGAGACACACGGACATGCACAGAGACACAGACACACAGAGAGACACATGGACATGCACAGAGACACAGACACACAGAGACACAGACACATGGACATGCACAGAGACACAGAGACACAGACACATGGACATGCACAGAGACACACAGACACAGAGACACAGACACATGGACATGCACAGAGACACACAGACACAGAGACACACAGACACACAGACACGCACAGAGACACAGACACACAAGAGAAACAGAGTGACACACAGACACGCACAGAGACACACACAGAGACACAGAGAGACACACAGACCCGCACAGAGACACACAGACACAGAGACACAGAGAGACACACAGACACGCACAGAGACACACAGACACAGAGACACAGAGAGACACACAGACACGCACAGAGACACAGACACAGAGACACAGAGAGACACACAGACACAGAGACACAGAGAGATACACAGACACGCACAGAGACACACACAGACACGCACAGAGACACACAGACCTGCACAGAGACACACAGACACAGAGACACACACAGACACACAGACACGCAGAGACACACAGACACAGAGACACAGAGAGACACACAGACACGCAGAGACACACAGACAGACACAGACACAGAGAGACACACAGACACGCACAGAGACACACACAGACACGCACAGAGACACACAGACCCACACAGAGACACAGACAGACACAGACACACACAGAGACACAGACACACAGACACGCACAGAGACACAGACACACAGACACGCACAGAGACAGACACAGACACGCACAGAGACACACAGACAGACAGACACAGAGGGACACACAGACATGTATAGACACACAGGCACACACACAAACACACAGACACAGAGAGACACATAGACCTGCACAGAGACACACACGTGGCCCCCCACTCTTCCAAGACGGCTTGGGTGTGCCCTTCCCTCCCCTACAAGCCCAGCAGGCCCCGTCCCCCCTGGCGGGTCCCGCCCTCTGACCTCAGCACATGGTGCTCACCGGCCGAGAGGCTGCGCTAACCTGGTCGGCCCCAGCCCCGGGCAGGAGGCAGGTGCTTGCAGCACCCGCTGCAGCCTCAGCAGACGTCCCCGAGTGCCACCCCTGCCCCTCCCCCCAGGGGTTGTTCCCGGGAGCTCTGAGGCTGTGAGGAGCCGGCGGCTTCCCCTGGGGGGCTGCAGCCCCGCCCTGGAGCTGCCAAGCCTGCTTGGGCCGGGGCGGCTGCTTCCTGCAGGACATGGACAACGGCCTCTCAGGACAGGCCCTTCTGCTCACAGACCACAGAGTGTTTGCAACATTGTTTTCAAATGAGAAATGAAAATTGCTAATGGCTTTCTAGGGAAGCGGCAGTTCTGAGCCGTCACGGGCCACAGGAGGGAGGATGGACGGAAGGTGCCCTGGGGAGGCCAGGCCCTCAGAGTCCAGGACCAGCCTGCCCCACACGCCCTCAGGCTGTCCCCAAAGACAGGCGTCCCGGGCTGCGTCCCTCCGAGTCACCTCCCGCCCCTATCGCCACTGGTCTCGCCCGCCGCCCTGTGCAGAGCCCTGCGCCACCACGCCTCCCAGGACCCCGGTCGCCAACCGTGGGGTCAGGTGGGGAAGCCAAGGCGGGAGCACGTGGCCAGGCTGGGGTCCGAGGACAGGCAGAAAAGGGCACAGCGGGCCTTCACGCTCTGCCCCAGGCCCCTGGGAGACCCGGGCTGCACCTGCATCCACGATGAAACCTCCAGCGTTCTGAGCCGGGCAGGCAGCATCACCAGGACCTATGTCACCAGGCAGCATCGCCAGGACCGGTGTCACCAGGCAGCATCGCCAGGACTAGTGTCTCCAGGTGGGCAGGCAGCATCGCCAGGACCAGTGTCACCAGGCAGCATCGCCAGGACCGGTGTCCCCAGGCAGCATCGCCAGGACCGGTGTCGCCAGGCAGCATCGCCAGGACCGGTGTCCCCAGGCAGCATCGCCAGGACCAGTGTCGCCAGGCAGCATCGCCAGGACCGGTGTCGCCAGGCAGCATCGCCAGGACCGGTGTCCCCAGGCAGCATCGCCAGGACCGGTGTCGCCAGGCAGCATCGCCAGGACCGGTGTCGCCAGGCAGCCTCGCCAGGACCGGTGTCGCCAGGCAGCCTCGCCAGGACCGGTGTCGCCAGGCAGCATCGCCAGGACCTGTGTCGCCAGGCAGCATCGCCAGGACCTGTGTCGCCAGGCAGCATCGCCAGGACCGGTGTCGCCAGGCAGCATCGCCAGGACCGGTGTCGCCAGGCAGCATCGCCAGGACCGGTGTTGCAGCCACCGGTGCGTCGTCACGTTCAGCAGTGACAAGAGGCGCAGGAGCCCACGACGTGAACAGGCATGACCGAGGGCTGCGTCCACGCCACGGTGTCCCTGCCCGGCCCTCGCTCCGACGCCCACCACGCCACGTGTGGGGCCACGCGTTTCAGGTTTGCTTCCTTAGATCTCACGACTGGCTCCGACTCAAGAACGAATGCGAGGTTTGCACACTGGCGTCCCCACGGCCGGTGACTCCTGTTGCGCGCGCTCTCCTGAGAGGAACAGCCGTCAGCTCTGGGGCATCCGTGCAGCCTCGTGAGATTGTGAGGAAAGACCAAAGCGGCGGAACCGGGGCGGGCGGCTCAGCACCGGGCATTCTCGTTTTCTCTAAACGTCTCTTTCCCTGAAGACAGACCCCGGCTGGGCTGACGCAGGGCAGCACAAACTCGCAAGGAGGCTTCCGTCTCACCGGCCTGCGGGTGGACGCGAGGGGCGGGGCGCGGCGGCCATAGAACCTACAAAGTGAGGGGTGAGCTCCGGAAGGGAGAGAGGTGGAGGGGGAGTCCCAGACCCCGATCCGTGATTGCACAGGAGCGCAGGCCCCAAACTGCCAGCAAAAGCCCAGAGGACTGTGATTTCAGCCGCCCGGCCACGGGGGAGACGCACTGGAGGTTCCGTCTCGTGGCGTTTGGTGCCCGGGAGGAGCAGCGTGGCGGCGGCCACAGGCCCAGAGTGAGGGCTCCCCGGGACCCGGCAGAACCCAGATCTCCGCAGCTGCCATGTCTGGAAACAGCCTCGGACCTCTCCGTGCACGAGGAAGCAGGAAAAGAGGCCCGTCCACAGATCAAACTGGCACGCCAAGACTATCCGGACGATGGAGTGAGCAGATAAAGGTCTTAAAGCAGCTGTTACAACTGGGCTTGAGGACTTAAAGGAAAATGTGCTATAATCAATTAAAGAGGGCAAGTCTCAGCAGAGGCCTGGAACGGGTTCCAGGTGAGGGGGGCAGGGCTGCCCCAACACGCAGGGTGGGGTCCGGGCTCGCTCGGGCCTCCTCTGACCACAGGATCGGGGCATCAGCTCTGTCACCTGCACCTAGGGAAACAGCAAAGGCGAGGGGGCAGGGCTGCCCCGCCTGCTCCTCCCTCCTCTCCCCGCAGGACAGCAGGTGTGTGGTGGCCCTTCCGTGACGTGGGGAGAGTGGCCAGAGAGGCTGGGCAGGTCAGAAAGTGCCTTCCTCTCTAAGGCTCTAAGTTTCGAGAACACAAAACATCGGTCACACCATCGGAAGCTTTGGCTGCACGTTGGCTGCAGCCTGGGAGACTGACCTCGCCTCTCGGACCCACCGAGGGACAGACACGGACCCGCTGCCTGTGTGGGGCCAGGGCACGCGGTCGGGTCCCTAAACAGCTCTGAGGATCTGCAAATGGGCCCCGCAGGCAGCAAGCTCAGGTGTCGGTGACCTTCATTCGGTCACGGTCACGTGAAAAGTCCAGCAGGACCATTTCCTCTGAGGAAATCTCTGTGCAGATAAAACGTGTGGGCAACGTCCCAAGGCCACTGTAAGCCCAGCCTGTGCCCGTCCACGTGGCCACGGCAGCCACCACCATCAGGAGTTCCTGGTGTTGTCCCCAAGGCCGGGACTTTGTCACGAGCTGCTGCCTGGACACAGCAGCAGGAAGCGACTAGGGTATTGATTCTCGGCATTTACGCCGTGACACAAGAGGACAAAGGGCTGTGAAGGCGGGAAGTGCCACGGAGCCGCCAGACCCCACGGCCCCACCGAGGACGGCAGGCGGCCCCCCAGCACCCCAGGTGCCCGCCGTCCGCCCAGGGCAGGAGGCCAGGCCCATGGGGACAGCCCCTCTCGGGGAGCCACAAGTCCACGGTCTGCACACCGAGGGCTGTGTGTTCTGAGGGCCCTGTCTGGCCGCCTCCCAGCAGCCTGTTTTATCTCTTTTAGACGCGGTTTCCTCGTTGTAAGATGATAACCTCCAGGTTTCTGGGCTGCTGTAAAGATGAAAATGAGATTTCTCCCAGGCGGGCGGTCTGACTTCATTCTCAAATCCAAGAAAAACAAAAGGGAGGAGGGTGTTGTTTGCTGTCCTGACCGTGGGTTCTTGGCCCAGCCAGCAGGAAGGAGGACCTGGGACGCTGGCAGGCCGGCCCCCCACACCTGTGCGGCCCACAACCGCTCAGCCCCGAGCACAGGTGCAGCCGGCCGGGGGTGCCGGGCGTGGACAGCGGCGACCGATCGCAGGCGCACACCCAGAGCTAGCGTCATGGGGAAGGGAAGCACAGTCAGAGACTTAGAGGCCTCCCGGGAGTGAAAAATGTGAGAGCAGAAATTAAAAACGGAGCAGAGGCAGGGAAAGAGGTTAAGAAAGTCTCAGAAGATAGAGGAAAAAGGCAAAGAAGGAAAGCTTAGGAGAGAAAAGTTAAGAACCGAACAACGTCTCCGAGGAGTGGCAAAGTCCGGGCTCCACGGCCGGGACATCTGCCGTGAGCCGCTCCCAGGCCACCTGTGTTTCCAGTGGCTGGGGTGGAGCGGCCCCAGAGCTCGCCGCTGCGCAGAGACCGCGGCCAGCACACGCTCAAACACCCAAAGCCACGCGCCGTGGCGGGCGCTGGGATCCACCAGCCTTGCTGGACCAGCAGGAGCCTGTCCAGGGGCGACAGGACCTCGTTCGACTGGACCAAAGGCTTAAAAGCAGAACACGGAGCTACAAAACTCCTGGAGGGTAACGCGGAAGAAACTTAGATGACCTCAGGTTCAGTGACGGGTTTGTACACACACCAGGAGCGTGACCCGTAAATAAAAAGTTGGGAAGTTTGCATTAACACCAAAACCCTTTTCTCTGTAAAAGATAATGTTTGCAAAACAAGTAACTGGTAAAGGGCTCACATCCAAAGCAAACAGAGAACTCCTAAAACTCAGCAAGAAAACCAACAATCCAGTGAAAAATGGGCCACACGTCTGCACAGACACCTCCCCAGGGAAGACGCGCAGATGCGGGTGAGCGTGAACAGACGCTCCGCCTCTCGCCCCGGGGAGACGCAAGTTAACGCAACTCGGGAGGGGGCAGCCCGGCTCAGGACCAGGATGGCGGGACCGACACGGCTGGCGCGGATCGTGGGGAGGACGTGCGGCCACCAGAATCTCGCCGCCGCAGGGACGGCAAAGTGTCACCGGCCGCAGGGACAGATGGAGGTTTCTCGGGAAACCAAGCACACTCTTGCCGCACGACACGACCCAGCAGTCACGCTCCTTGGTATCCGCCCAAAGGGGTTGCAAACCCGCGTCCGCACAGAAACCTGCGCAAGGATGTGTATGGCGGCTTCCCTCGGTCACCAAAACTCGGAAGCAACCAGGGTGTCGTTCGGGACGCATGGACGAACGCCACGCGGGAATAGGCAGTCGGCGGCAGAGCCAGACGGTGGGCGTCGTTCAGCACGACAGAGAACGCGCGTGAGGCCACGGCCGGCCGAGAAGCAGACGCAGTTTGCGGGGAGAGGCCAGTCTGGAACGCGCCTCTGCGAGTCCCACGACGAACGCCGGGAGAGGTGGAAGTGCAGGGACGGGAGGACGGCCGTGGCTGCCGGGAGGGCGCATGCGCAGGGACGCCGCGCCGTGTGACCCTGGTGGACACGGGCATCACACAGCTGTCCAGACGCAGCAGAAACGAGCGTGGTGGGCGTGACGTGCCAGCCCGGTACCCCGCACGCCGCACCAGCGCAGCCCGCGGACGCAGGCCGGGAGGGGTGCGGGCCGGCACCCTGCCGTCTGCTCGGTTGTTCCGCGAGTCCAAACTTCGCGGCGCACATCACGCCTGCTAATTCTTTAGGCAGCAGCGCCACGGAGGCTGTGGCAGGTGCCACTCTGGGGGTGGCCGTGGAGGCCAGGTGGGGACGGCGGGGACCGTGGGGAGCACGCACGGAGGGCGGGCAGAGGGCAGCCGGGCCTGCGGCTCGCTGGAGAGGGAGCCGGGCGCGACCGCCGGGGCAGCTGCGGCCTCGCGCGGGCGCCAACATCCACCGGGATTCTCTGTCGCAGCCCGCCGAGATCGGAGCCAAGGAAAGTCCCACCTGCACCGGGAGAAAAGCAGGAAAAGGCGCTGCTGCCTCGGAGGGTCCCGCAGTCAAAGCAGAGACCGCGGGAACTCGCGCAGGAAAACCACGTGCAGGGCGCCCGGGTTTGGGAACCGGATGCGGGGAAGAGCCAGCGTCAGGGCCCCACGCCGCTCCAGGGGTCCTGACCGCTGCGCCTGGCCTCACAGCGCGCTTGCGCCTTCTCCACGGCATAGACACGCCTCCTCTGCGGTATAGACACGCCTCCTCCATGGCATAGACACGCCTCCTCTGCGGTATAGACACACTTCCTCCATGGCATAGACACGCCTCCTCCACGGCATAGACACGCTTCCTCCATGGCATAGACACGCCTCCTCTGCGGTATAGACACACTTCCTCCATGGCATAGACACGCCTCCTCCACGGCATAGACACGCTTCCTCCATGGCATAGACACGCCTCCTCTGCGGTATAGACACACTTCCTCCATGGCATAGACACGCCTCCTCCACGGCATAGACACGCTTCCTCCATGGCATAGACACGCCTCCTCCGCGGTATAGACACGCCTCCTCCACGGCATAGACACGCCTCCTCCGCGGCGCAGCCTGTGTCCATCTTGGCCCCACGGGACACGGCAGTGCCAGCGGCTGCGGGGCAGCGGTGTTGACAGTCTCTGGCCAGCAGCGCACACGGACAGCTGAGGACCTCGTCCCTGGGGGCGATATCGTCTCGCTTGACTGTAACTCCCACGGTTGGCCACGCGGTGCATGCCACGGACGCCGGCTGGAAATGGCCCCACAGTCCACCAAGGCCGGGGCTCTGCTGTGTTGGGCGTGGGCGTGGGCTGCGAGGGAAATTCAGGACGGCGGATGGTGACGCTCAGCCAGAGCCCGCGGCTGCTGCGGAGGCAGCCGCTTCCCGTGGCCCAGGCAGAGTCAGCTCTCACTGGCTGCGATGGACCTTCTGATCTGGAGGGATCCCAGACGGAAGACAGAGCCCTGGAAGTGGCACCTGCACAGCGCCCACCTCCCCCACTGCCCGCTGCCGCCTGGGGCGGGGCCAGGGAGCCCCTCCTGCCCGGCCTGCATCCAAGGTCTGAGGGGCTGCCGTGCTGCCAGCACACCCAGCCACCAGGCCACGTGGGGACCCCAGGAAGTGGCAGAGACTGGAGCCCAGCCCATGGCCACGGAAGGCGAGGTGCAGACCCTCCACCCCGTGCACCAAACACCTGCGGCTAAACCTGAGCGCAGAGCCCTCAGGAGCTGGTGGTTTCCCACATTGTGTGTCAGCCCAACCGCTCCTGAAAATAGGTGTTTTCAACTTTCCGATTCTGCCTTTGCAAGAAGCCCTTTCCCAGCTGAGAACGCAGACGGGTTGGACTTTGGCAGGACTGCTCTGCAGGTGGCGAACGCAGGAGGCTTCCCAAGTCCCCAGGAGGGAGGCACAGACCCCGCCCGCCCCACCGGCCCTGCCCCCCGCTTGGTCCTGAAGGGGACCCTGGTGTGTGCCTGCTGGGGCTCCCAGGGCCAGGAGGGTGGTCCAGGCTGGGGCAGCCCAGCACCGAGCCCTCAGAGGAGCCCCCGGGGAGCCGGGGGAAGGCACCGGTGGCCCGTGTTTCCTGAGGCACAGCGTCCCATGGGGCACTGGGGCCGACACGGCTTAACCCCCACCCTACGAAGCCCACACCTGCCAGCCTGCCCTGGGGTCTCCTTCATCCGGCTGCAGCCACCCCAGCCCATGACCCCTCCCTGAACTCAGCCCACTGTGTCCCCATGCCACCCCGACTGCCCCTAAGCTGGGAAGCCCGTCCTGCACCCCTGGCTGCTCTCTGACCCTCAGCCTGGACTCTGCCCCCCTGCGCCCAGCAAGCCATGGGCCCTTCCCACTCTTCCGGGATGAATGACACTTGGCTGTGGCCGTGGACTTGAGACGCCGCCAGCCAAGGAAAGGCCAGCGTGGGGCGTGCTCAGGGCCAGCCTCAGGCCGGGGCCGGGCACATTGCAGGACAGAACTCAGCCACAGCCCTGGCCACGGCCGGCTCGTGTGGACGCTGCCAGTCACCACAGGCAGGGGCCTGCCCTCCCCTCCCCGTCCCCACTGGCCCTGCTGCCCTCCTTGCAGCTCTCCTCCCCCTGCCCAGGGCTGTGCCCTCCCGGCAGCTGCCGGCACAGAAGCGCCCCCTACACAGAGCAGGCTGGGGGGCCCTTCCTCAACCGCAGATCAGATCCCAGAGCACAGCAAGCTGGTTTTCCGATGTGCTTACCCCGAACATGTTTATGGGAACAATCTTGTAAAATCGGAGGGACGGTGCGAACATTGCTAGCCACCTGGGGCAGGTCCACCCATCGGGTGACAGGCCTGAGCTGTCCCTGTCTTCCCGAGTGCTCTCACGGAGCAGGCACCGCGGCTTGAGGACCTCCAGCGTTTCTCAGCGCAGAAGCACGGGCTGTTCTGGCCCTGGAAATGCTTCCTGTTCACCACAGGGCTGACTGTGGCACCACACCAACCTCCTGCCTCCTTCACTTCTCACCTGGGCACTCGATGCCACGGACCCCGTGGTGCGAGCACCTGTCTGTCTCCCCACAGGAAGGCTGCTCCCAGAGAGGGGGTTGGGGCCGTTTTGTGTGAAGCTGGACTCCCCGTGTTGATAGCACTCGGCAAGCACTGGATGTGTGTACAGTGACTATTAAACCTTTGAGAGCTCGTCTAGTGCCCAGAGCAGTGGCTGCTAAAAAGCAGGGCATTTTGGGCTGCACTGACAAAATAACCCAGCCAGGCCGAGCCCCACGGCCGTCTCTGTGCTGCGGGTGCCACCTGGGCCCTGTCGGGCTGGTCCCAGCACCCGAGTCAGACCTGCTGGGGCGTGTCTGCATCTCCAGGGCCCGGCCGCCCGGATGGCTGCACTCCTTCCCCTCGCTCCTGCAGGCGTGACCCAGGTGGCCGGCGCCCAGAGTGCAGGGTGTACTGTGGGGGCTCCTCCCCAGGGCTGGGGCTGCACCGGGTGGGCTCTGTGTGGGGCGGAGGGCGCCCCCCCCTTGTCAGTGATCCCGCTTTGCAGATCTCGTTGCTGCCCCTTGGCAGGCGGCGCCCTGAGGGCGTTGCCACTCGAGCGGGTGTGCCCGCACGGGAGGCCGTGTGGCAACCTGGGGAAAGAATCCGGCTCAGGAGCTCGGGGCCCTTCCCGGCCCAGCGTCCAGATGGCTCGGGTGAGGCCACAGACAGACGAGACCCACGTTCATGCACGCATCCATTCACCCACCATCATTTCTTCACTCCTTCATTTATTCACCCAGGCACATGTCTGTGCACCACACACCCACCGCCCCCTTCACCCATCTGTGTGTGCTTCCGTGTGCTCACAGACCCGCAGGGTCCACAGGGAACAGCGGGACACGGCAGACAGTCCCTGCCCTTGTGGCGCTGGCCGCGCTGAGCCGAAAGAACTGGTGTTGCAGGAGGTGTCCTCGGGGGCCAGAGAGGGCTGGAGGGTGCAGAGCTCAGAGCAGGTGGGGCAGAGAGGTGCTGGGTGTGGAGGGATGAAGCTGGGATGGGTGCAGCTCAGTGCACGAATAGGGGGTGGAGTCTGGTACCCCAAGACCTGGCACCCCAAGACCTGGCACCCTGAGACCTAACACTCGGGACCTGGCACCCTGAGACCTGACATACCAAGACCTGGTACCCCGAGACCTGACATATCAAGACCTGGTACCCCGAGACCTGACACTCCGGGACCTGGTACCACAAGACCTGACATACCAAGGCCTGGTACCCCGAGACCTGGCACCCTGAGACCTGACACCCCGAGATCTGGCACCTGAGACCTGGCACCCTGAGACCTGACACCCCGAGATCTGGCACCTGAGACCTGGCACCCTAAGACCTGACACCCCAAGATCTGGCACCTGAGACCTGGCACCCTGAGACCTGACATCCCGAGATTTGGCACCTGACACCTGACACCCCGAGATCTGGCACCTGAGACCTGGTACCCCAAGACCTGACACCCCAAGATCTGGGACCCGAGACCCAACGGGCAGCTCTGGCGTGTGCAGGACAGGCAGCAGAGAGCCTTGGCAGCCTCACTCCCCACACACTGAGGCTTCTGGGTGGGGCTCAGCCTGGACAGGGGGGTCATGCAGGTGTGGGCACCTCAGCTCTAAATAAGGGGTCCTGCAAGCTCCTTCCCAGAGCGCCAGCACCCTGGGGAGCTCCCAGGCCCACCCAGAATAAAATGGGGACTGACCACGCGCTGGAACCACAGAGCCCAGAGGTGCTCGTCAGCAAGCCTGTGCTGTCAGGGGCAGCATGACTCGTGCCAGCCTGCCACGTCCAGAGCGCCACCGAGGGGCTTGGAGCCTTGACGGTACTCGGGTTTCTCCTGGGTCCCTCACGGAGGCCGGCCCAGGCGCTGGCTGCCCGTGTCACCTGCAGGGAGCCCTGTCTATCCCTGACCCTGGGTGCTATCAGCGCTGCCCAACCTTTGGCCCTCTTTCCTTGGGATGTTCCGGGCCATATCTTAGCTCAGATGCCACGATTGTTTTATGGGCAGTGGCTTTCTGCTGCAGGCAGGTCCTGGAAGGAAACCAGACTTTACACCTTCAACACCAAGCCCTCCCTCCACAGAGACTCCTGGGAGAGTCCTTGGTTCCAGGCCTCCGGTGACAGGTCCCCACTCCAAGCCCACTGAGTCCATCTCTCCCGTCACGACTGGGTCCACTAGGGTCCACTGACTGGTCCTTCCTGGGAGGACAGGGTGGAGCACCAACCACCCTGGCCCTGCTGGGTCTTCTCCACCCCTGCTCCTCTGCTAAGTTCCTTCCGGGAAAGTCAGAGGGAAGCTCAGCAAGGGGGGGAGGTTGCAGACACAGGGGAGGGTGCCCAGGGGCCCCTGGGAAAGATGGCAGGTCTAGGCTGGGCATGTCACGAGCTCCTGTCCTCAGAGCCAAGCCAGACCACAAGGAACAAAAATCTCCAGCTTCCAAGGTCCACCCCAGGAGGTCAGTATGACCCCCGAGGCATCCCCCGCAGCCTGGGAACAATGACTCAGGGAAGACACCCCGTGCTCCACAGTCGGCTGTGTCCGGGAGAAATCCCTGGCCCAGGCAGCAGTGCAGACAGAGGTGCCCCTGCCCGATGCTGGAGGCCCCGAGTGCCCTGGGTGAGACGCCGGCTGCTTCAGTGCAGGCGAGGGCAGCCGTCCTGCACCCCAACCAAATGACCAGAAGAGCTGTCAGCACCTTGCAGGGACAGGGACCTGGGGGCAAGGAACAGGGGCCCTCACGGTCAGGGACCCGGGTCTCAGTAAGGCAGCCGTCCGCACAAGGAAGAGCGGCACCTCCCCACAGCAACACGCCAGCCCAGCGGCCGTCGGGACAGTGACGCGGTGACAGGCGGGTGGAGAGATGGGTGCTGGGACTCCCGGGCAGGAGGCCCCACGCTGTGCTTCCCGACCTGAGGCCACCCAGACCCCTCAGGCGCAGCAATGCCAGCTCTGGCGAGCTTCTCCCAGGGTGCATCCCAGACCGCTGGCGTCTCTCCCGCCCCCACCCTGCCCCACCTGCCCCACCAGCCACCCCAGCAGGCTGGGTCCATGAGAGCCTCCCGCAGCCGGGCCAGGCTGGGACCACAGACACCCAACCGTGTCTGTCCCCAGGTGTCCCCACGGCCTAGCGCTGGGAACGGAGGGCCCACCTGGGCCTGGAACCTGCTCTCTGCCCCGCCCGCCTCAGCCTCTGAGCCCCAAAGCCGCACCCCACATTCCCATCGCATCAGGTTCTGTCGCTGTGGGTGGCTCAGCTGGGGTGGGGTGGGTGCAGCCGGCACGGCTTTGCCAGGTGGCCTGAGGCCCGCGGGTGGCGGGACAGGACGGGGCGGGGTCTGGCCTCTGCCATGTCATGGACAACCCTGTGACCTTCCCCGGGCCCCCGCCCAGTTGCCACTCCCCGTCACCCCCCTGAAGTCCGGGAAAGCTCGGGACTGTCCTCTTGGCACCCCCCCATGCCCTTCCCTGCCCCACAGTCAGGGCGTGGTCTGAGGACCCAGCTGTGGCCACGTGCCCCCACCCCCACCCCCACCCTGGGTTGAGACCAAAGTCCTCCAAGGCCTGCAGTTGAATTGGTGGGGCCTCTCTGCTGCCCCCGGCCCTCCTGCCTCTCCCCTGCCCCCCATCCTCTCTTCCACCCTCTGCGCCCCGGCCTCTCTCCTGCCCCTAGCTGGGCAGCTGCATGGCCCAGGGGAACCCACTGAGCTGGGCAGCACCCACCTTCAGCCCCCAGGGGAGGCCCAGGAAGGAGAACTTGATGAGTGAGCCTGGCCCAGGGTCCCCAGAGCTCGATGGTACAGGGTGAGGCAGGAGCTTCCAGGTGACTGTCCAAGGCCCAAAGTGACCTAATGTGGAGACTGCAGGCTGCCGACACCCAAGGGCACATGTCCCAGGTACCCAGGCTGGTCTAGAGGAGGGGTTGGATACCAGCCCCACAGCTCCACTGCGGGAGGGTCCTCACCCTCTTGCCCACCTGCCCCGTGCTGTGGACAGCACCCCAGCCCCAGTAGCCCTTTCCTCCCTTCCTGAACTTTCAGAGCTTCGGGAACAGGCATGGGGGCCCCAAATGCACATGGATGGGGGGCTTGCTGAGCCCAGGCACAGGTCTTGGGGTCAGTGGGCTCGGGGCACCTGTTCCTCACCCAGGCTCCTGACCACTCGCCAGCCAGCTCCTATCCTTGCCTCTCTGAAGCTGCCAGAAGTGAAAACCTCCTGGTGTCCTGGGACCGTGGAGCGTGGAGGGTTCGGTGAAGCTCAGGCATCTCCCTAATTTGTGCAGATACTGGAGCCCCCACCGTGTCTGCCTGTGAGCTGAGGGTGGAGGCTGCTCTGGGGGGCTCCTGGGGCAGGGGCCTCTGGGGTGGCTGCACGGGGGGCGGGGCTGGGAGGCTTCCAAGGAGGCCAGGTCCACGCCTGGCCGTGCTCCGCAAGTCCAGAGTTCACGCGGGAGGAGGCCAGAGGGAGGGAGCTGTAGACAGAGTGCTGGGCCTGGGGGTCGGCCAGGAGGTCCCTGCTGTGACCGCCCTGGGCGCTGCAGAGTGGACAAGGGTCGTAGGGAAGGGGAACTGGAGTCTGTGCCCGGGGCCTCAGTGGTGACCTGGCCTGAGCCGCTGTGACTGGGCTGGATGAGCCTCGATTTTGGGGAGTAGAAGGTGGGCGGCCGGAGGTGTGGGGCTCATCTGGGCCTGTGCACTAGGGTGTGGGGGTGTCTGTGCAGGGGTGCCCCGTAGGCAGCTGACCGGGGATGTCCGCTGCATGTGGGAGCTGGGCACCTGAAGGTGTGAGATGGCCCAGTGCAGGGAGAGGGGGTGGGGACCCAGGGTGGGAGGAGAAGACGAGCAGCCCGGGGGTGGGGAAGGTGGGAGCAGGCAGAATCAGGTGGGGGCTCCGGGGCAGGGATAGGAGTTGGGGCCATGTGGGGACCACACTAAGCCCCCAGGAGGGCCTCAGGGAACCGGGGGCTGGGGCTGAGAGATGGGGGACTGGGGGCTAAGGGGAGGGTTTTAAGATAGAGAGACTCAGCCCCTACACAGGGTGACCTGTTCGGCTGGTGGTTAGGGTTAGGGCCTGTCCAGGGTGAGGGCATTTAGAAGGGGGTGCCAAGGCCCCTCATGTTGTCCTCAGAGCCCCCAAACTGCACCAAGGCTTGGCTCTGGCCCTCCCAAGGGGGACAGCCGCCCCAGGACTGCAGTGACCGCCTGGGAAGGGCTGGTTATGGCGGGTCCAGACCCTGCAGGAAACGCGTTCTGCCCCCCACCCCCCGCCCTCGTGGACGTCCTCTCAGGATGGTGGGAGCACTGTGAGGCCCGAAGGCTTTTCCTGGCTAATAACCGACTCTGGGGGCAGCGCGCCCTCCCACAGCTGCCCCGAGCAGGGCTGACCGCCTGGCCAGCGCCTCGGAGGCCATCACTGGACTTTCAGATGCCAGGTCCTGAACCGGACATGGGGGCTGGCCGGCGGTGGCCCCAGCTTGCACAGAAAGTGCACACCCACGCCCTGCACGGGGCATGCCTGCCAGACAGAGCAGCTGAGATTTAGGACGGGTGTCCTGGGAGCTCCAGGCTGAGGCTGGCTCTCCCTGCCGCCCTCACCGTTCCTGGGTCAGTGAGCCAGAGACAGGACGCAGCCGGCCTCGGTGCTGCCGGGACTGGAAAGCCCCAGGGGCCAGGCGCTGAAGGGACACGGAGGAGGGCGGAGCCACACGGAGGCAGGGGCAGGAAGGATGGAAAGAGCTTTGAAGACACAGAGCAGAAAAGAGGGATTCGAAGGGGAAGGGAGCTCACCGCAGACACAGGACAAGCGGCAGGTGCCCTTTTCCAGGCAAGCCTGCCCGGTACACCCGGCCCTTTAACCCACTCCCCCAAAGCCTGTCCCTCCCCCGCCCCGCCAAGGGAATCAGCCCCCAGGCCCCAGCAGGCCCACACCTCCGCCTCCTCACCCTGCCCCCACCCCAAAACCACTCTGGAGACCTGGACGCCTGCTGCTCTGGTCTTGCTTCTCTGGCCCCGGGATGCGCCCGCCCGGGAAGTGGCACTCTCGCTCTGGTCCCCGCCACCTCCAGCAAGAGCCCCCGCGCTGGCACTGAGACTTTGATCCTCGTGAGCTCTTAAGAGAGCCGACCTTCCTATCACCTTGCCCAGGAGTCACCTGCAACTCCCGTATTACTGACTCTCTGGAAGCCAGTTAAGAGAGGAGAACCCCGACAGACCAGGATGTTTAGAGAAAGGAAGGCAGTCGCTAGGAAAACCGCTCCTATAAACAGGGTTCCACGGGGTTTACGCTCGAGTAGGAGCACGGATTTTCATTTCTGCCCTAGAGATGAAAGACACCACTGCTGTCCCTGACTTCAAGAACGTTTTCCTCTCTCGCTTTAAAAACCCGCAGCAAACCCGACAGAAATCCTGGCAGCGAGGGTTCCCTGAGCGCTAGCGCCGGGATCGGAGCCGAAGCCAGGGCGAGACCTCAGAGCAGACGCGGGGAAGCCCCGAGCTGGATTCAGACCCGGTTCCTGCCGGGAGTGGAGACGCCCGGCGACCAACACTGCCGCTGCGCTCCCGACCGACGGAGACAGCGCAGGGAAACCGCTGGCAGCTGAGAAAGGCGAAGGCCTGGGCTCTGTCCCTGGGGGCGCCCGCCTGGGTCCCGCAGACCCGCCAGCACGGCGGGCCGGGGAAGGGGACATCCCGCAACCGGCCAGCCCGGGGCCACTCACCGATCTTAGCCAAGCTGGCCACGAGGATCCAGAGCGCGATGATGTACGGATCCTGGACGTGGTGCCATTCGAAGGTGACCACCTGGAAGCCCTCACTTGCGCCGGACCCGGACTCGCTGCCGGGCTCCTCCTCGACGCCCCTCGTCAGCGGCAGCCGGCTGCATGCCAGCGCCAGTGCCAGCGGCAGCCCCCAGCCGGGGCCGCGGGCCCCGCGCCCCCACATCGCCGCGCTGCTCAGCGCCCAGCGCGGATGCTCATGTCGCGGTGAATCCTGCTGCGCAACCGGGCGCGGGCTCCGCGCGCTCTGGGTGCCGGCGGCAGTCGGGTCCCGCCCGCCCGGGCGGCCTTTAATCCCGCGGTTCCCTCCCGCCCCGGGGCGGGGCCTTCCCGCCCCCGCCGCGCACTAGCGAGAGCGCAGACCGCGCTGCGCCCTCTGCACGCCCGCGCCGCCCGCGCACGCCGCTCCTGGTCAGCGGCCGCGCCGACCGCGCCTCCGCGCCTTTCTCCGCACCGCCCGGCGCTCCGATCCCCGCCTCTGCCCTGCCGCGGCCGGCCCCAGGCCCGCCGGGTCGCGCTGCGAAGGACCAGAACGGCCGCCTCCCTTGGGGGTGGAGCGCAGCTCCGGGGTGGCTGGCGGGCAGCGCCGCGGACCCTAAGGACCCGGCTGCCAGGTGGGTGGGGCGGGCAGTTCCCCGTGCCCCGGGCGCCACTCGACAGCGTTGCTGAGCTCCCGCTCACCCCAGTCCTTACGCATAAACGCACGACCTGGAGCGGTGCAGACCCCACCTGAGGGCCGGCGGGTACAAGTCTGGCGCTGTCAACAGGAATCTACGTTCCACAACAGGATACAACAACTTGTCAGAAAGGAGCACCCCCAGCCTGTGCGGTGCAGTGTGAAAGTCTCTCTGCCCTCCCCACAGCCACCCCCCTTCCTCCGAGGCCCAGCCGACCTGGGAACCCAGGAGGCGTGGAGGCAGGCGCCAGTCTGAACTCCAGCATCAGGACTGGAACGTCCTTTATTCCCCTGGGGCTTTGGGTTTATGTTCAGCCCTCAACCGCCTCCCGCCAGGGCCACTGTCTACAGGCTCACCTGGGCTTTTCGTGCTTCTCAGCTCCGCGAGGCAGGCCACAGCCCTCCTTTCCTCCCCAAGCCACCCTGCCAGACATGCTTTGCTCCTGCTCGTCCCAATCTGTCAGCACACCAGTCTGTTCTGCCTTCAAGATACATGCAGACCTGGCCACTGCTCAGAACCAACAGCCAGAAGCTGCAAAGGCCTCCTGCCGGGTCCCCTGCCCTGCCCTTCTGCGCCCCCAGGTGCTGCCCAGGCCCCAGTGCCTGAGAAGGGCATGTAGTGAGGACACCAGCATCAGAGGCATGAGTCAACTACTGGGCCTACTGTGTGCACTGCCCTCAGTGGAGTAGGGCCATGGAGTGGGCAGCCCCCACGGCCTCATTTCTTCTAGCTGGGCTGTGGTTTAGGGCAGGGCTGTGGCCCCCACGACTGCAGGGCTACCATCCACATCATCCAGACACTGTGGACAGTGCTCCCTGAAATTGTGCAGTGCACAACCTGCACAGCCTCATGGCCAAATGCACCCGGAGGCCTGGTTGTTTGTGTGGTGGGGGGAGTCTTGGGAGATGTCCCGCAGACATGCGATGATCTGAGAATGGCCCTACTCACCTCCTCCATCGGGCAGGTGTGAGCGGCATTCCGGAGGCCTCCCAATGGCCCCGACCGCCGTTGCCCTGTGAGTTTGCCTGCACGCAGGAGGAAAGGCCGTGGCTGTAAGACACCCTTGAGAATGTTAAAATAATGCAGAAGACCCGTCCAAAAAGAACTGTACTCTGTCCAGCCTGCCCCAGCCTCTGAGCTTCCCAATTAGGAAAAGAAAAGTGAAAATATCCTAGTCCACCACATTAATTTCTGGTTACAGATTCTGTTTGCATGGTTTGTGAAAAACATCTTTCGAATAAAGAGGCAAACGGCTCAGAATCTATTTATGCTTTTGTTAGCAATCCACGAGGTATGAAAGACAAGTTTTTAGTGTAGCCCTAAAGTGCTTATTTAAAGCCAGGTGGCTGACGGGCACTCACCCTCTGTCTATAAGTTTCTATTTAACCCCCAGGTGGTCACTCCCCAGCCCTTCTTAAGGAAGAAGATGTTATTACACTGGGAGCTGCAGCTCCCCGCATGTCTGTTTGGTGAGCACCCACTGTGGGCAGGCTCGGTCCAGGCATCGGAAAAAAGGCCCCCGCAGGAGCCCCCACCCGGGAGCCGAAACCGCCACTCCAGCACCTCTGTCGGTGCCGTGTTTATCGTTCTCATTTGACCACTGGAATCACAACTGCATTTCTCAAAAGCAAATGTGAGCCCCAGCCCTTCTGTGTCTGCCTATCAGTACCTTTGAGACTTCATGCTGGACAGGTGAGCCTGCAGGGCTTGCCTTTTGTCTTCTTCAGGAGTGGCCTTTGACCGGCCTAACAAGGGGAGGGCTGGGGACGCTGCGGGACTTGGGTCCTGGTGTGGCTCAGCCCGTCCCCAGGTCAGGCGGGGTCTCCTGGCCCACAGTGAGGAGTGCCTTTACGGCAGGCACCCCAGGACACCCGAGGGGCCCTGCTGGTCGCCCTGCAGACCGGAGCCTCTGCTGGGGTATCCAGCTGTGGCCTGAACCCCAGAAGCCCAGCAAGGTCTACACTGCCTGGGTTGTTAGGGGCCAAATCGGAGCAGGCTCCTCTGGACCGGCAGTGGCAGCGGGAGCTTGGGGCGGGGGCTGCACTATCACATAGGGTGCTGGCGGGGTGGGACACACAGCATCTCATCCTTGCAGTACACCCCCATGTGATGCTGTGCAGAGCCCAGCCCCCAACCCCCACCGCCACCCTCTACACCCGCAGCCACTGTGACCAGTCAGGTGGACGCCTGTCCTCACTCTCACCTTTGGGAACAGCCGGGACTCTTCCCCTGAACTCCCTGTGGGAATCTCCTCCCTGCACCCCCATCTGTGCCCGCCCCGCAGCCCAGGGCAACCCATCCCCCCTCCCTGCGTCCTCCCTCCCCACCCCCCCGCAGGCCCTGTGCCCACTGACGGCACACGGATCTCAGGGCCTGTGCAGTCCGAGACTGGTGAGCCCTGCGTGCAAGCCCGGCCCTCCCGGCGCGGCGTGCTCTCCCACCCAGCTTCCCTCCAGCCCCAATCTGGACCCGCCCCCACAGGCCGGCCTCCCCGGCCCCCATCCTCCTCCCCTGCCTGGGCGGGAATCCAGTCAGTGTCCTGGGCTGAGACCCCCAAACCTGCCTGTCATCCCCTCCCCAGAAGGGCTCTGCAGACCGAGCGCCAGATGACAGAATCGCAAACACAAGGACACCCGCTCCAACCCAGCAAGGTGTGGAAAAGGTCATCGGCTTCCACCAAATGGAGTTTGTGCGGAAAGCAGGGCTGCTCTGCCACCGGCTGGAGAAGCTGCTGGCCAGGCTCATCACGCCAACAGATAAAGATTGAAGGGGAAAAGGAAAACCCTGAGCAAATTCAGAGCAGAAGCAGGTTTCCTTAGCCTGGTAAGCAGTATCTGTGAAGCCTATAGATGAAACATGGCCAGGGCGGTGGTTCACGCCTGTAATCCTAACACTCTGGGAGGCCGAGGCGGAGGATCGCTCAATATCAGGAGTTCGAGACCAGCCTGAGCAAGAGCGAGATCCCATCTCTACCAAAAAATAGAAATTAATTGGCCAACTAAAAATATATAGAAAAAATGAGCCGGGCATGGTGGTGCATGCCTGTAGTCCCAGCTACTCGGGAGGCTGAGGCAGGAGGATCGCATGAGCCCAGGAGTCTGAGGTTGCTGTGAGCGAGGCTGACGCCACGGTACTCTAGCCTGGGCAACAGAGTTGAGACTCTGTCTCAAAAAAAAAAAAAAAAAGAAAAAAGAAAAGAAAAGAAAAGAAAGAAAAAAAGAAAAGAAACATAGGAAGGTCCCTCTTACATGGCGGAACCAGGCTGGTGCTGGTGCGGTGGCCCTGGCCGGTGGTGAAGGCAGGAAAAGGCGCCAGGTTCGAGCCTTGGAAAGGAGGCAGGTGACGCCCATGTGTAGGAAATGCCCCCGAGAACTGACGAATTATCACTTAGTTCAGCAAGGCTGCTGGCTATGAAATCAATATCCCAAATCAATCACATTTCCATACACTGGCAACAACCTTTTTAGAAAATAAAGGTTGATTTTTAAATATTATTTACACAGCATCCATAATACGGAATGGGTAGGAAGAAGTCTGCTAATGGTAAGAGATGTGCAGGGCATTTATGGGAGAGATCATTGGTGGAACCATTTGGATGTGGAGTTTTGTTTGTGGAAAGGTTTTAAACTATGGATTGATTTTCTAATAAATATCAGACTATTTAGACTTTCCATTTCTTTTTTTGTCCATTTTGATAAATTGTATTTTTCAAGGAATTTGCCCATTACATCAAAAATGTCATGCTTATTGATGTGAAGTTCATAATATTCCTTTTTTTTTTTTTTGAGACAGAGTCTCACTTTGTTGCCAGGGCTAGAGTGCCGTGGCATCACCCTAGCTCACAGCAACCTCAGACTCTTGGGCTCAAGTGATCCTCCTGCCCCAACCTCCCCAGTAGCTGGGACTACAGTCATGTGCCACCATGCCTGGCTCATTTTTTCTATATATTTTTAGTTGGCCAATTAATTATTTTCTATTTATTGTAAAGATGGGGTCTTGCTCTTGCTTAGGCTGGTTCCGAACTCCTGAGCTAAACCATCCGCCCACCTCAGCCTCCCAGAGTGCTAGGATTACAGGCGTGAGCCACTGTGCCTGGCCCATAATATTCTTTTAATGTTCTGTTTATCTCTGCGAGACTCTGCAGGGATCTTTCTCTGTTCCTCATCTTGGCAGTTTGTTTTCTCTCTGTTTGATGATCAATATTGCTAGAAGTTTATTAGCTTTATTCCTCCTTCTCTATTGTGTTTCTGTCTTCTGTACCAGAGATTAATATTATTTCCGTCCTTCTACTTTCTGTGCCTTTATTTTGATGTTCATTTTCTGGCTTCTCGAGCTGGATGCACAGATCATCGATTTTCTGCACTTCTCCTTTTTAAACACGTAACTTTTCCAATAGGCTATAAATGTCCCTTTGATGACTGGTTTTGTGCGTCCCAGAGGATTTAACAGGTTGCATTTTCCATAATTGGCTCAAGCTATTTTATGATTTCCATTGTGATTTATTCTTTGGCATCTAGGTTTTGGGAAGTGTTGCTGAATTCACAGTTGCTCAATTTCCCAACGTTGGGAAAGATGCCCATCGTCATCCCGTGTCTGAGATCCAGCGTAGTTCCGCCACAGCCAGGGAACAGGCGCTGCGTGACTCCCGTCCTTCCGCGCCTGCTGGAATCCATGGTAGGTTAAGGATCCGGTCTGTCTCGGCAAACCTGCCGCCGGCCCTCAGCTGCGGCGTGTGACCCGGGCGTCGCGCCTGCGCCTCTCCCTCCGCGTGAGTGCCGGGTGCCTCCCCCCCTCACCCCTAGCACCGCCAGGGACGCAGCACCCGGGGCTCTGTCACTCCCTGGGACCTGCCGCCGAGCAAACGCCTGTGACCTTGGATGTGTTTCTGCCGCCTTCCGGACGCGGCCACTTCCCCACGCACTGATTTTATAGCTCACTCCCATCAGCAAATATTTGCCTGGACTGTTAGGTTGTGTGCGCGGCGCAGATTTGCCCTCCACGGCTCACAGGCCGCGTGCAGAGGTGGACCCTCGAGGGTGATGGAAGTCTCAGGAACACCCCCCCCCCCTCCGTGACTAGAGAACAGGGACGTGCGGGGACAGCTGCAGCCAGCAGGGGCAGCGATTGGGCTTGTCCCCGTTCCCGCCCCCCAGGTCAGCTCCCCCTGCACTGCCGGGTTCCACGCCACGCCACCGTTCACACAGAATTCAGGCGGTGTCTGCGAGGTCTCACGACTGAGCAGCCATCCGGGTCTCCTACGGGGCTTCCTCCAAGGCCCACGGGCCTCCTCGGCTCCAGGGCGTGCCCCCGCTGGACTCGGGCCTGGCTAGCGCCTGCTTCCTCCTCCCCGAAGCCGTGCTCTGGGCCTCCTTCCTCCCCCACAGGGCCACCGCCAGGATCCTCCTGCAGCGCCCTGGTCGCCTGCTGGGAGCCCAGCCCTGGTCTCTAGACCCACAGGGACCTCCGGGCGGCAAGTGAAGCTGCTGGTGGCAGAGACCAGGAGCAGGTGAGCAGTGGCGCTGGCAGGCACTGCCCCTCCCTGGGCACCGAGCCCCCACAGATGACAGTGGGGGGGGGGTGAGGTGACGTGTGTGCCTAGGTGAGTGGCCACAGCGCTCCTGCTGCCCTGAGCCACCTGCTGGCCTTCCTGTCCACTATGGAGCCTGGGCTGCAGTCACCACTGCACCACCCTCCAAGCCCTCCTCACTCTGCCTCAGTGGCAGTAGCTGGAGACAGGGGTGTGCCTTAACCAGGCCCTGTCCTGCATCCCCGAGTCCATCCTTCCTCGTGGTGGCTGACACGCCACCCACCCTCCAAGGTCCTGTTGGAACCAAGAGGCCGGGAGGTCCTGGAGTGTCTCTGATCAGAAGCCAGATGTGGGGGGCAGGGGCTCTGAGGCTGTCCGGCTCAGACCACACCTGCCCCGGGCGAGGTCTGGCCCACATGGTGGAACCTCGGTTTCTCCCGTGCGGCTGCAGTGCGCAGCGGCGACTTCTCCAAGCCCGACCCGGGTCCTCTCTCTGTGCCCACACGTGTGCACCCCGGTGGCTGAGACGACCGACCCTGTGCCCCTCGGCTCCCCTGGGCAGGGAACCCGAGGAGAAGCCTCTGGAGCTGCCGGGCGGGTCCCCTTGGCCTGAAGCTGCCGTCCCAGCGGCTCCCCTAGAGCTCAGTGGTCCCAGCCTGCGAGGCTGGGTGACAATGGCCCGACAGGGCAGGGCTTTGTCTGTGGCCAGCATGTGTGCGGAGGACTTAAGGAGAATCTCGGGGCTCTGGGCGGGCGCCGCCCCGAGTGGCACAATGCGCATTGTGCTCGGAGAGACCCATTCAGCAGGCTGAGCGGGAGCCGCGGGCGTGGGCAGGGCAGCTCCGAGGGGTTCTGTTAGCAGAGGCACTCCCGATAGCGTTTCTCTCAAAGGATTCCAGAGAGATTTCTCCGAAGAATGGCAGCTTTGTTGGTGGGAACAGCCCATCACTCCTACTGACATGCTGGGAAATGGCCGTCCATGTCTCCACGCCATCGCCGCCGGCACATTCTTGGGCACAAGCAAAGGCTGGTCCTGCTTCGGCCGTGGCTCCAGCTCTCAGAGAATTGGAGCCGACTCCAGCCCCCGTCAAAGCCCAGTACCTGCGGAGCTGGTGGGGCTCCCGCCTGGCCCTGCCCACCCTGCCGGCCAGAGCCGGGGAGGAGGGCCGGCTGCAGCCCCTCAGGTCTCCTTGCACCTCCTTTCGGGTGGGACTGCCGTGCACTGGCAGGAACCGCCGGCCCCGATCAGCAGGGTCACCCATGAGGCCCAGAGCCGCCGTTGGGGAGGGCACTGTTTTGTCATGGCTGTCTCGGCTTGTTGGGGTCACCCATGAGGCCCAGAGCTGCCGGTGGGGAGGGCACTGTTTTGTCATGGCTGTCTCGGCTTGTTGGGGTCACTCATGAGGCCCAGAGCCACTGGTGGGGAGGGTGCTGTTTTGTCACGGCTGTCTCGGCTTGTTGGGGACCCGGCTGGTGTCCTGCTTGGAAGAGGCTCACATGGCTGGGTGGGGGCTGTCAGGGCCTGCCAGGGCTCAATGGGGGCTGACACCCTTGGCAGGCAGAATCTCTGACCGCACCTCAGTGCCACAGCCCTGCCGCCCCGGGCTGGAGCACAGGCAGAGGTGGACCCAGGGCCCCGTCCGGGGCTGTAACATCTTGAAGGAAAAGGTGTCACCGAAAGGCAAAGACAGCGCCGGAAGCTCGGGAGCAGGCGAACAGCAGCCGCTCCCCCGGGAGTGGAAAATTTCCACAGAGGGGAGGCCGGCAGGGAGGGACATTCCTGGGCAGAGGCCTCGTGGTGAGCACGGCGCTCATTTGCACACATTAGCCTTTCAGATCGCAGCGGCGGCCGTCACGCCAGGCCGGTGGGCACAGACGGCTGCTGGGGCGGGACGTGGTGTCCCAGGGCAGGGTCAAGGTCCCGGCACGCGGCGCCCGCCCCCGCCTGCCCTGCCTTCTCATGGGCGGCACCGGGTGGACGCAGGGCTGTGGGTGGCTCGCGCCCACCATCTCAGAGGGCCCGTGGCAAGCTGACCCCGTGACCTCCATGACCCCCGGCCTCCTCCTGCGTCAGCGCAAGGAGAGCAGAGGGTCTTGAGTCCGCACGGCAGGAGCAGCGGCTCTGGGGGCCACACGGGGAGCTCACGGCATGCGGGCTCCAGCCAGCCCTGCACCAGCCTCCAGCCCCCCGTGACTCTCAAGGCCCAGGCAGGATTCGGCCCAGCCTGGGTGCCCCACGGCCCCACACGCCCGTCCTGGCCACTGTCCTGGGACCGCTAGGCCCTGGGTCCTTGAGGGGCTCCTGGGCACAGGCACCCGGCGCCGGGGTGCAGGGGGGGGTACGGGGGGGTACGGGGGGGGGACACTAGCTGTCTGGATGTGGCTCCACCCGTCCTGGGAGGCTAGCCTTCCACGAGGGCTCCTGTTTGCTCAGAGTCCCATGAGAAACCCCAAAACAGCCTCCAGGGTCCCCCCACCCACTGTAGGAAGAGGACCACAAAAGGCCCCGGCCAGGAGTGGGGGAGCTGCTCCTCTCTGGCCTCCTGGTGGGGGGTCTGGGATGGGTGTGAAACCCTGGGGTGGGGGGCTTTCCTCAGCTGTCCTCTGAGGGCCGCACCCCCGCAAGGCCCCCAGATGCCCCGGGCCCGGCCCCGGCAGGGACCCTGCCTTCTCGGGTGAGTGTTGGGCTCCAGGGCACCCAGAGGCCATGGCTGGGAGTTGGCTGGGCCTGAGGAGGGCTGCCGGGCGGCGGGTGACTGCTGTCCACGACCGCACGCAGGACCGTCCTGAACTGCCACCAGGCAGGCGGCGCAAACGGCAAGCACCAGGCTGGACCCCAGCAGGACACGGCCACCTCCTGCAGGCCACAGAGATGTCCCCTCCCGCCTGGCCCCTCTGTCCAGAGGCGTCTGTCTGCCCTCCCCCTCGCACGCCTTGACCTCCGGCAGAGGCACTGCGGTTTGTGGGTGCACACGGAGCACCCCACTTCCTGCTCACCACGACGTAGGTGCTTCTGTGGAGTGTGGTCAGGCACAAGGCCTTGCTTGCCTTGGTTTCCCCAGATGTAAAACTGGGTGAAAGGGGGATTGAGGGAAGATGAGCCGAGGGTGCCCCGGACATCTTGGATAGGGCCTGGGACCACCGTCCCTCCGTGCAGACGGGGAGCGTGACGGTGGCCTCACCCCGGCCGTGCGGCTGAGGGTGGGGGAGTCGTCCCCTGCAGCCCCCTGCAGCCCCCCTGCAACCCCCAGCCACACCCTTCCTTGCCCATGCTGGTCGACCGCCAGGCCGGCCTCTCCCTGCAGCTCCTGCAGTCACTCCGGGTCCCACGGGTGCAGTGACGGCTCCTCCTCGGGTCCAGCACCCCCACCCTGCTCCCTCTCCCTTGAGGGGGCCACACCCCAGGACGCTGTCTCTGGAGCCCCCCTCCCTCCCCTGCCCCAGACGGTGCAGGGCAGATCCCAGCACGCCGGTGCACCTGCCCAGGTGGCTGCGGCCTGCTGGGCCAGCATGGACAGAGCCGCGACTTCTTTCCAGAGGTGGGAGCCACAGGTTTGCTGAGTGGCTGGAGCAGCCTGAGTCACCGTTTAGTGGCCCTGGGGAGGGGGTGGGTGAGGCCTCCCCGGCTGACCACCAGGGCAGGGCGTGGCCAGGGACACAGCACTCAGCCATCGTCTGAGATTTGGGGTGGACGGTGATTTCGAACCTTCCCTGTTCAGAAAGTGCTTCCGTGACCGGCGCCGGCCAAGCCCCCGTGGACCCTGCTGCTGCCAGGAAACACCAGCGGTAAGTGTGGGTTTCAGGAATAATATTTTCAAACTCAATCTCTCACGCTTCGCCAGATTGGCTTGTGAAAACACGGGTGTTTTCCTTGGAAGTGCACACAGGGTCCGAGGGCTCCCCTGGCAAAGCCTGCTGGTGGCCCTGGCGCAGACCTAAGGCTCCTAATAAAGCACAGTGGTGTTCTGTTCTGGCTGTTCTGCCATTCCGACCCCACGAAGCTCCTCTCGTGGCCAGGGCCACCTCGTCCCACGGGGCTCCCGGTCACCTGCTGGTCCCTTGGGTGGAGCCCAGGCTTCTTGGGGAGCATGGCCGCCCTTGCTCACGGAACCCCACGGGAAGCAGTGTGACCTCCCCCAAGCGTGCAGGGGACCAAGCCGGGGTCCCTCCTGCGAGGCGCTGCGGGCTGCCCACGTGGACCGTCCCTCGGGCACCATGAATGTGCTCATTGTTCTGCTCTGCACTTCCCTGTTTAGAGACTGGGTATTATACGCACAGAAAAATAACAACAGCCCCGGCCACTCCCCCCGGGGCTGACCCTACCCGGTTTCATCTGATGCCCGTGGGAACCTGGGGACGCAGGTGGCCCGGCGCTCACCCCCACTCTAATCCCATTCTAAAGCACGGAAGCTGAAGGCTCGGGTGGCCGGCCACGGGCCACACGGCTGGAGCCAGGAGGAGGGGCCTCTGGAAGGCCGCTTCTCACAGTCCCAGTCCCAGTCCAGCCACTGCCCAGGCCTCGGGCCAACTCGGCGTTCAGCGGGACGAGCACATCCTCCTGCTGAGCTCTGGGTGGGCTGGGGCTGGGGGTCATTTGAAGGAGAACAATGGTACTGACAGTGAATGGCTGCTGATCCACCCGGAGGGGCCTGGGCAGCAGGTGTTTTGCTAGTGGTCAGCAGGCCACCGGCCTACGCCTCAGCCCCACGAGCGCCACGCCCGCCCACCGTGCCCTGCAGGACACCACGCTGTCCTCACAGCCCCGAGTCTCCAGTGGCAGAGCAGGGCTGGGAGGGTGGCTGGATGGCCAGGCTGCGGGACGGGGCCCCCGAGTAGCGAGGTGGCCTGTGACGGGAGGTCTGGGAGACACCGAGGGCCGCAGCCACACCCCAGGGAGATGCCCCCTCCGGGTGCCCCAGGGCTCCCAGCAGCAGCAGGAGGACCAGCAGGGGCGGTGCAGCCTCCTCCCGCCAGACGTGCCCGGCGGGAGACAGTGGCTTTGCCGTGGGGAGGTGGCTTCTCCCGATGTCCAGCACCAGGCTGGCCGGGTGATGTTCAAACGTCTGCTGACCAGCACGGTGGCCTCTCCGCCAACGCCCCCGTCCCCGGGCGCACCATCTGCGCGTCCATGTGGCGCCTGTGGTTTGGGCTGCAGAGCGCACGGGCACCGGCCTGTTTCCTCCTCGGGGTCTCCCTGACGGGTCTCTGAGGCTCTGACACCACCAGCCTCAGGACACACAGGCTGGCCGGGGTGGGCGGCTCACCCAGTCACCATGTTTCCATGGAAACCATCCTTGACAGACCAGATGTTGGGAACAAAACCACGTGGGTCGTGTGTGTCCTCAGGCAGGGGACAGTGGGCTCCATCATCTGCATGTCACAGCGGGGACAGAGCTCTGAGGGGCCCCTGGTGCCTGTGCGTGTGGAGGCGTGTTCTGACAAAGACCGTGTCCATGCACAGCCCCCCTCCCTCGCTGCCCCCTTTCCTTCCGCGTTAGCCCCCGGGACGGCTGTGCACGGAGGCAGGTATCCAGGCCCCGGTGCCTGTGTCCAGGACTCCTGGCTGGAGCAAGGTCACCGTGTGGCCGGAGAGCAGAGGCAGGAGGGAGGGGGATGGAGGACTCTTCCGACTCGCTCCTTCTGCTGAAGCAAGTTCCTCTGCACCCCGTAAGGCAGGCACCGCCCTCCTTCCCCGTGGCAGCAGCCCCGCCCGCCCGTGGGACACGTGTGGCGGCCCAGAGTGCCTGGCGTCTCCCACACTTCTGGGAGGGGCTGCCGGGGAGCCCAGTTTATGAGGAGCCACAGCCGCTGCAGGGAGGGAGCCGCCAAGCCCGGAACCGCCCACCCTGCGAGTCACCGGCCAACCTTGGTGCTGGGGCTGCTGTGTGAGCCAGGGAAGAGGCTGTGGCAAGAGGCCCGGGCTCAGCAGACGCAGGTGCAGATGCCCCACGCCACGGGGCCTGTGGCAGGCGCTGCTGTGTGAGCCAGGGGAGAGGCTGTGGCGAGAGGCCCGGGCTGAGCAGATGCCGGTGCAGACGCCCTGCGCCACGGGGCCTGCAGCAGGCGCTGGTTCAAACAACAGCAGTGACGAGGCCCCCAAAGCACTTTCAGTAAAGGTGTGACCCAGGCATCGTCCCAAAGCCCCTCCTCAAACCGGCAGGTCAGTCGTCGGGACAGCGGGCCTGGCCACCCCGGGCTCCCGCCACGAGTCCCAGGCGTGCGGCCCAGGGGTGTCCGCTGTGCCCTCCCTGTCCCCCACCCTGTGTCCTTGGCATCTATCACAATAAGACAAGGCTCTTACCCGGCTTTACTTTCCTTCTTCTCATTAAATCCTTATCAAACAATAGCGCTGTGCTGGCGAGATACCGCGGGGTGCGGAATTATACATTAACCCGTGCTAATTAATGTTTACGCAGCCGTTTATGGCACCCGGCGCCATGCGCCTCCGACAGCCATGACAGCGGCTTCCACCAAGGTGCCGCCCGCCCGGCTCGCGGGGCTGGGCCTGCCCGGCTGCCTCTGCAGACCGGGCCTCGCAGGCTGGCCGGCCCCTCTGAGCACCGGGTTGACACGGTGGGGGGAGGGCTCCTTGCCCTCGCTCGGTCCGGGGTCTGCACCCCACACCCATCTCCCCGCCGGCGCAGTGGGGGAGAGGCCCCGCCTGTGTCAGCGGCCCAACCTTGGCCTGGGCTCTGGGTCCCCGCCCGGCACCCCTGGGCTTCTCTCTGCACAGTCCTCCCACCAGGGCCAAATCCATCCCCTCCTGCCCCACCTTCCACCCTCCCACTGACCTGCCGGCCAGGGTCGCGTGGCCTCGGCATGGCTTCCTCCCAGGGCTGCCCCTCTGCACCCACTCCCCCCCTCCTCGGGTCAGGCAGCCTCAGTCCTGTGTCTCTACCCTGGGGTCCTCCCTTCCTTGGGGGTCCCAGCTCAGAGTCACCTCCTCTGAGAAGCCTCCCAGCCTGTCCCACCTTCGGGCACCCCCAGCCCAATGGTCCAGTCCCTCCTGGGCCCACTGTCCCTCCCCCTCCTCCAGGGCCACCCTGAAGCCACCCAGACATGCCCAGTGGGCAGGGTATTTGTCTTCGCAAGAGCAGCGCTGAGCAGACGGTCTGCAGGACGGGCAGGGGAGGTGGAGTCGCCCCTGCACCCAGGACCAGGTGGGCTGCTTGAGCCCCATCAGGTGCTCTGTCTTCCTGGGGCCCTGCCCCGCCCCCCTCCCTTGGAATAACGGTCTCGAGGCCCTGGGAGGGGCTGTGGGTGGACCCTGCGCTGCCCCCTGAGGGGCACACCTGTCTGTCTTGCAGGGCCAGCCTGGGGCGCGCACCTGTTTGCTCCAAGGCCCCCGCCAGGTCTGTGAGTCAGGCTTGGGTTTGCGGTGGGGAGGGGGTGCCGCCCCTTCCCCTAGGGTGCAGGGCGCACTTGGACACCCCGGGCAGCATGTGGCTGAACCTGCAGCGACTGCATGGACCTGCGCCAGTGAGCATAACGGCACCTGGGGTGGGCTCCGTGGGGTGCACACAGGACCCTGCGCAAGCTCGCGCCACCGCCCTGGTCCCAGCAGGATGCCCCCCGGGCCCCTTGCTGCCCTTCCCCTGCCCAGTCCTGCCTCACCTACGCCCTCAACCCATCCCATGGGGGGGGAGGGGCTTGGTGGCGGGGCCTGGGGAAGTGGGTGGAGCCTTAGTGGGTGGCCAGTGCCCCCAGGGTGGGGCCTCAGTGGGTGGGGCCTGCAGGGTGGGACTGTGGGTCCCCAGGCTGACCGTCCTTGGCATCACTGTCCACTGCAGGCAGGTGACTAAGGCCAAAGATGGAACTGCTCAGGTATGGGCATGCCTGAAAGTGGGGTAAATTGCACCTAACCAGGAGGCATCTCACTATTTCTACTGCCTTGGTACAGCCCGTGTGGCCACACTGTATTTGAGGGCCACAAGAGGAAGGGGCAGTTTGGAAGTCTTGATGGCCAGGCCTTTGCTCACCAGCATCTGAGGAGACGGCAAAGGAGCCTCAAGGGGTGGGGGCTCACTAGATGCACCACAGGCCCTTTCCCCACCGTGGGGTGGGGCTGCCCGGCTGAGGCCGTGACGTCTAGCTCTCCTGAGCCGGTGCGGGACCAGGAGTGACAGCCCCACTTTCCATGGGGGGAGAGGGGCGCTGGCACTGCCAGGCCCTGGGGTCAAACCCCGGGAGCTCTGGGCCCAGTCCCCACAAACAGGAGACACTGAGCTATGCGGGCCTGGGAGGAGAGCCCCGAAAGGCTGATTTTCTCACCATATCTGCTCGAATGCTTTCCTTTTCTTGAAAAGTCTTTTTTTTTTTTTGGCCAAATAACAAAGTCTCACCAAGGATGCTCCTGGGCCTGCCTCCAGAGCCCTCGGCTGTACCCTAGATGTCCCTGGGAGCACAGCCCCATGGTGGGTCCCACACTCCTGCCCTGCGGGCCCTTGTCCTGCTGCAGGTGACCTGGAGGGCCGAGGCCCTCGTGGGCTCCAGCCTGGCCCGTGTCCTGCTGAGCTCAGAGCTGCCCAGGCTCTCGGCTGGTGGACCTGGAGTCCGGGTCGACTGCTGGGGGAGGTCTTTGTGTCAACACGGGAGCTAGACACCTGGGAGGCCTCAGGGGTCCATGTGCCCCTGGGTGGGAACACCCCCTGAACCATCACGTGACACTCCAGCGCCTCTAGCCAAAGCTCCTGGACCCCAGAAAAGGCCCGAGGGGGCAGCTGTGCCCAGAGAGTGGCCCGGGCCACGGGGCTGCAGGGACGACTGCTCAGCGCAGCAGGGCTTGGCTGGGGACAGGCAAAGGCAGGCGCTGGGCACTCCAGGCTCAGGCGTGACGGGCGAGCTTTGGGGGGAGAGGCGCAGGACGGCAGGAGGGAGGGCCCGGCGTTCTGGTTCAGGATGGAGGACGGCTGAGTATGCGCAGGTGGTAACGAGCATCATCGGGGTGGGGCGGGACAAGCAGGCGCAAGAGGGTGGGCGATCGAGGGTGTGGCCGGCGTAGTCAGCCCGAGGACCCTAACTGTCCCCAGGTCCCGTGGGGAGGACAGTCCAGGACAGAGAACGTGCGACTCTGCAGCAGCTGCGGGAGGGCAGGGTGCCCTCGGCACCCCGTGGCCACGTGCAGGGAGCTGGGTGGCCGGGGCCCGGCGTGGTGTGGTGCGCACTCACGCTGTCTCGCCGGGGCAGGGCGAGCACTGGGCGTGAGCGAGGGGTCTGCTGCCCACCAAGTGGAGGGCGGCGAGTCTTCGAGAATAGGAAAAGCGGGAAACGCCACAGAAAGTGTCTGAGCAGGGCGCCGAGTGCCGTGGGGGCCGGGCTCCTCCTGGGGGAGCCAGGTCATGGCAGGAGGGCGCGCGGAGCAGGACACACAGTGTGGGGGCTTTCTGTTGAGGGTCCCTGAGCCCAGAACTCCAGGGACAGCAGAGCCAACAGATTCTCTCGGGGGACACTGGAACGGAGGGACGTCCCGTGGGCAGCCAGCCCGGAGGGGGAGGGGCCTGGAGTCCGGGACCCCCCCATCCCCGTGCACGAGTCCCGCGGGCGCTCAGAGGAGGCCCGGTCGTCAGCTTTGCCGGGACAGCGTCCTCAGGCGCATGGAGGAGCGAGGACCGACGCCAGGAGTTCCTTGGAGCGTGGTGCTGTCAGGGCCACAGCTTCCCGCAGGCTCCCGCCCGGCCCGGAAGATCCACAGATCGTTTTACAGCCGCAGCCTTTAGTCCACCTCGCCCACGGGAAGGAGGTGAGGGGTCGAGGAAGCGTCAACAGCCACGAAGCGCGAGCCTAGCGCTCCTGGGAGGCCCTGGGAGGGCGGGTGCCTGGCACTTCCACTTTCTCACCTCATTTAATTTTTATACGCTCTAAAATCCTGCAAGCCGAGCAGGGCGGCAGCACCCGCAGCGGGTGGTAAGGTCAGATACGGGCTCCCCACGTGGGCTGGGCGCCTCCGCCCGGAAAGTGAGCAACCGGCTGGCGCTTTGTGGCCTCTCCCGGGGGCCAGGCGGCCTCTCCCAGGGCCAGGCGGCCTCTCCCGGGTCCAGGCGCGGTGAAGGACGCCATGGCTTCCCGCAGACCCGTCCTCGCCATGCTGAGGAGCAGCCGGGTTCCGCCGGCACTTACGCCCCTGCAGCTCTCCCGGCCTCTCACCCAGGCTGCAGGGGCTGCCCCTCCCAGGGGCTGGCCCAGCGCGAAGCCCAAACGGGGCCCCTGAGACCACCCAGAGCCGGTGGGGACCCAGGGCCCCTTCTGCACCTGCGTCTGGGCAGAGAGATCGTCTGCGGCCCTCGCAACTCCCCAAAGGCCTCGCGTCTGCGCAGCGGCCAAGGAGAGCCCCGGGAGCCGGCCAGCGGGCCCCTGCCCGGCGCGGCCGTCTCGGGCAGCCGTGTCCCCGTCACACAGCTGTGCGCGGGTGTGACAAAGGAGGCTCCACCTGACACCGGCGTGTTGGCAGCCACACTGGTCCTCCTCTGTTGGAAACCCCTTCCCGCGGCTGGCTGGGCTCCCCGAGGTGCTGAGGGCGCGAGGTCTGAGGCCGAGACTGTGGGCCGGCGCTCCAGGCCCACCTGAGCGGGCGGAGCCGGGGTCAGAGGCACTGAGGGCCTGCGTCCTGCGGGGCCACCGGCTGTTGTGACACCAGGAGATGTGACTGTCCTCGGGTCAGCCAGGCCCACCCAGGGGAGCGAGATGTCAGGGGGCTCAGGACACGCGACAGGGATGGGAGACTCCTAGCAGCCAGTGTGCCCCAAGAACAGCGGGCTCTGTGTGGAGGGAGCAGAGGGCACAGAGGCTGGGGTCCCGATGCAGCGTCTTTGCTGCGTTGAGCTGGGCTCCCCGGCCGTGCCAGGTGTCTGCGCCGTGGTTAGCACCGGGGCCAGGCTGAGAGGCTCGTGGGACCCACCGCAGCGTCCGTGGCTGGGTCTGTCCTGACTGCCCGTGTATCTGTTTCCCAGGCCCTGCTGCCCCACGGCTTCTTCCAGGGCCTCCACTCCAGCGCCGTGGGGGGGGGGGCTCTGGCCTGTCCGCCCCAGCATCTCTTCTGGGGGGCCCAGAGCACCCTGGCCCTCTCGGGGCCGGTGTCTGAGGGGAGAGGGTCTCAGGCCTGGCGCAGCCCGCATGGAGCCCGGTGCCGGTGCCTGTGCCTGGGCGGCAGCCGTGAGCACCTGCTAGGGCAGGGCTGTGTCCCCGCTCGTCCTGGCCTCTGTGTCCCCTCGAGTCCAGGCAGCTCTAGGAAGGTGCCGGGAAGCAGGAGGTCGGGGAAAGTGACTTTGTTCTGCCGTGGCCTGGAGCAGCTGCCGGGCCTTATCGGCAAGAAGGTCTGCTCGAGGTCACACCCGCCATCGCTGACCCCGACACTGACATTGCTGGCCGGGGCAGGCTGGGGGCTGTGCTAGGAATGTGGGCTTGGCTAGGCCGGGGCCCCGCGGCGCCTGTGTGCCGGCCCTGGGGGTCCTCCAGCAGCCTCTGCTGCCCTCTACCCGGCCGGAGGCCACGGCCTGGTGTCTGGTGCCCTGGGCAGCCCGGCCTGGTCTGGGACCACACGCGCTTGGTACCAAACCGAGTTTAGAATGGGGCGAACGGGCCGGGAGCTTGCTCTTCCTACCAATAAAGTCCTTGGAGTTACGGGACTTGGACTTTGTGACATCTGATTATTTCTGCCACTCAGCTGTGTGTGCACTTCCTGTTCCCGGTAACTGAGGCAGGACAGGGACTCCGCCGCGCAGGCCTGGCTCTCTGGGTCCTGGGTCCTCCTGGGAGGCCAGTCGCATGGCAGACACTGGCTGGAAGCCTCATGCTTCAAACTGTGGACCCAGAGGGCGGAGGGCCCCCTCAGGTGCACCTGGAGGTGCCCGGCAGAAGGGGGAACAGAGCACAGGCTCCAGAGGTGGAGGGGACACTCCCTGAGGGGGCTCCCAAAAGCCATGAGCACCTCACCTGGCAAGGGGGCCTCCTTCCTGCCCACCGCCCCTGCAGGGCAGCCTCGGGCAAAACTGTCAGTCGGGGGCTCTGCTCCTGAGACGCTGCCCCTCCCGCCCCCAGGACCCGCCTGCACAGGGCAGGGGAGAGCCGCCTTCAGGTGGGGCTTAGGCAATTTCATGGGACCGGATGCTTGAACTGCTGATGTGGGTTTTTGACAGCAGGAGCCACTTTCTGTCAGCACCCAGGGTCTCCCCACGTCCCCAGGCTCAGCACCATCCTGTCCAGCACCCGCATTGCTGCACCAGGGCTGGGGAGACCGGCTCTCACTGGGCTGCCCTCGCCTGCCAGTGGAGGACAGTTTGGGCTCTGGCTGGCTGGGGATGTGCCAGGTGGTCCTGGCACCAGATCTGCCGTGAAGTGGTGGCAACAGCCCGGAGGTCGATCCCCGGGCCCAGTGGTCCAGACACTGGCTCAGGCAGTCGGCAGGCTCCTTTCCTGGACCCGCAGGACAGGCGGCCCCTGCCCAGGACCCAGTGGGTGCAGCTTATCTGGGTGGGGGAGGCTGCAGGCTGTCCAGCCCGGAAGCCACACAGGGATTGGCCTAGGAGGTGAGCAGGGCCACGGTGGCCAGGTGGCCAGACCTGCTGCCTCAGGAGGGGCCTGGCCAGGGCGACCCCTGGCCCTGCTGCCCCACACAGTGCTGACCACACCTGCCCACCCCTGGCCTGGTGCTGCTGGCTCCGCAAGTCCAGCGGGGCCTTCTCTGCCTGGCTTGCTGAGGCTGAGGCACCAGGAGGGCAGCAGCCCTGGCTCTGTGCTCACCCCCGCTCTGTGCTGAGGGTGCCTGATCCGCTGTGCTGTCTGTGCCGGGCTGGTGTCCTGCCTGCCACCGAGACCGGGCCTGGGCAGCTCCTGTCCAGACTTGAGGATGGACATGCTGGGCAGCTGCAGGACAGACGCCTACGTGGGGTTTGCACTGCGTCCCTGTGCATGGCAGGTGGCCCAGCTCTCTGCCCAAACAGCGCCTGGAGCAGGCCAGGTGGGGACGGCTGCGCTGTCTCTACGGCAGACCAGTCCCCGTGTGACTCGAGCCCCTTTCTGGAACGTCAGTTCTCCCCCCAGCCCGGATCTGCCCGCACACTGCTTGGGTTTGGGCCGTTGCCTGAAATTCCACCGCTAGAATGGTCAATTATGCAAACCCAAAAGTGAAAGTTTATAAATAAATGATGCTTCAGTTTGAATTCTAGTGGCATGAAAAACTGTTCTCTGCGTGCTGTTGGGAAACGTGTGTTTGTGACGCCGCTGTGTGAGAAGGGGCGTTCCACAGCTACACGGAGAAGTGACCGGGCCGAGACGCAGGAGGGTCTTGTCGACGCTCCGGGTAGTAAGACTCAGGGCGGGTGTTATTAACTTTCACTTTTCTGTCGCTCCCCGCTATTTCCGGACTGAACACATGTGGCACACAGACAGGGAAAGAGCCGCTTGTGAAGGAGGGCTGTCTCCCCTTCCAGCTAAGACGGGGTGACGGGGCCCGGACCTACCGTCTGCCTGACACAACAAACCACAGAAGTAACACTCGAAACGAAGGTTTCCAAGACCCTGGACGCCAGACAACATGGCACAGCCGCCCCTGAGCAAAGGATGCAAATGGGGTCTCTGGGGTCACATCACACGCAGAAAACACGTGTGACAGAAACAGAGGGACAGCTGGGACGAGTGGAAGTGTGACAAAGGCGTGTCATCATAGACCCTAAGGCAGCCACGTAACACAACACACACCACAAGGAATGGCTAGAAACTAAACAAAGAAGATAATATGGACTCATAGAAAAATAATCCAAAGAAAATAGAAAAAAAAAAAAGGAGAAAGGGAACAAAGACCAGGTGGGAAAGATAGAGAACAAATAGAAAATGGAGTGTTTAAATGAGCCTGTCGCTGATCAAATTAAACATAAATGGTCCAAATATCCCAGTTAAAAAGCAAAGGTTGTCAGACTAGGGAAAAACCAAGATCCAACTATGTGACCCTACAAGAAATACGCTTTAAATATAAAGACCCAAATAAACTGTCAATAAAAGACTGAGAAAAAAATACACCCACTAACCCTAATCAATGAAAACTGGGGGGACTAAATTAATGCCAAAGTTGGAAATGACTCAAGTGTGCTTCGACGGCCCTGGGGAAGCAGATGGGACGAGTCCACTCCCGGCACACAACTGAGCTCTAGCGAGACAGGAAACACCGACACACGCGAAAACAGATGGATCTCACAATAATCATTCCGAGTGAAGTGAGGCAGGCCATAAAAAGGCAATACTGCCTTATTACATTTCTATAAAATTCCAGAAAATGCCAGCTAATCACAGCTGGCAGGAGGCCGGGAGGGAGGAGGGAGGTGTGCAGGGCGGGAGGGAGCCCTGTGTGGGATGGAAACGCTCCTTGTGCTGTTTATGGCGGTGGTTTCCCCGGCGTAGACGCATGTCAAAGCACATCGAATTGACACTTCACGCGGTTTATTGTCTGCCAATTGCATCTCAGTGAAGCTGTTAAACACAAAGTGGATGAGTGAGACATTTTATATCAGGTCTTATAAAACACTGATCTCAGGATTTCGATGATCCTCAGTTCCTAGTGGCCTTCGGTTGGTTGCCTCACAGAGCAAAAGGCCCTTTGCGCCGGGCCTGGAGCAAGGCCCCGACCCCAGGCTCCAGCAGGAGGACCAAGGCCCCCTGGGGGTGCGGGAGGGACCGCGGGCTCTGGGCTCTAGCGCAGGCAGCACAGCGGCCGTGATTTCACAGGCAGAGAAAACTCTAGACAAGGAGAGCAGGTGTCTGACCACAGTGGGGGAGATGCATCGACCGGAGAAAACGAGAATGCTGCTGAACCCGGCTCTTCTGTCTGTTTCCTTTTTTTGCCTGGGGTCACGTGAACAGCCTACAAAGTGTCTGTTTCACTAGCGGAGCCATAGGCAGTGGCCCTACACATTCGAAAGAAATAGCAGAAATCAGACAACAGGAGGATCGTCAATGCCCGGCTCTGCCATTTCTATCCATTTCCTTCCCGGTGTGCAGCCGGAATGCAAATCTCCCGGCTCTGCCGCCCAGCCCCCCAGGCGTTGCCACCAGATCTGTGGCCTGTCCAGCTCCCACCCCACACGATGGCAGCAACTTTATGACACGGGAAATAAACCAGTGTCACCTTTCACCAAATCACACTGCATTTTATTCATTTAGGGTGTACACACCTATCTATTTCCCGAAGGAATTTCGGGCCGATTATAAAATCATGCTCAACACAGAGCAAGACAACTATAAATAGAAAGCAAGCGCGAAGCATGTGCCCAGGGCTGGGCGGATCGCACAGATAAGCACAAGGTGGGCTCCAGATTGCAGGCGGCTGCCGCAGCCTGACCTTGCCCTGGTGCCTCACTGCTGTGTGGCTCGGCTTCCGAGTCTCCCGCCTGGGCACTGCTGCCTCTGCACGTGGCTGCCCTTTGGTGACCTGTGTCCTAGCACAGGTGGGGCCCTCTCCGCAGGGACCACAGCCCTCGAGTGGCTGGGCAGGACTGGCAGCCAACACCGTGAAGAGGGAGACCCCCTAGCTGGCTCTGACCCAGCCTGGCCGCACCTGGAGGAGCCCCTGCACCTGCTGGCGGCCACGGTGGGTGCAGGCCCTGTGCCTCCCTGCGGCGCCGCACTGGAGTCGTCCCCACTCCAAAGCACCCGGTAGAACCCTGACCACAGCACTGCCCGGACCACCCACATTGCCCAGACCACCCACACTGCCCAGACCACTCACACTGCCCGGACCACAGCCCTGCCCAGACCACGCACACTGCCCAGACCACAGCCCTGCCCAGACCACGCACACTGCCCAGACCACCCACGCTGCCCAGATCACGCACACTGCCTGGACCACCCACACTGCCAAGACCACCCACACTGCCTGGATCACAGCACTGCCCAGACCACCCACACTGCCCTGACCACAGCCCTGCCCAGACCACCCACACTGCCTGGATCATAGCATTGCCTGAACCACAGCACTACCCAGACCACCCACACTGCCCAGACTACCCACACTGCCTGGACCACCCACACTGCCAAGACCACCCACACTGCCCTGACCACAGCCCTGCCCAGACCACCCACACTGCCCTGACCACAGCCCTGCCCAGACCACCCACACTGCCTGGATCATAGCATTGCCTGAACCACAGCACTGCCCAGACCAGCCACACTGCCCAGACCACTCACACTGCCCGGACCACCCACACTGCCCAGACCACTCACACTGCCCGGACCACAGCCCTGCCCAGACCTCGCACACTGCCCGGACCACAGCCCTGCCCAGACCACCCACACTGCCCGGACCACAGCCCTGCCCAGACCACCCACACTGCCCGGACCACAGCCCTGCCCAGACCTCGCACACTGCCCGGACCACAGCCCTGCCCAGACCACCCACACTGCCCAGACCACAGCCCTGCCCACACCACCCACACTGCCCAGACCACCCACACTGCCCAGATCACGCACACTGCCTGGATCACAGCACTGCCCAGACCACAGCCCTGCCCAGACCACCCACACTGCCCGGACCACCCACACTGCCCAGACCACCCACACTGCCCAGACCACCCACACTGCCCAGACCACCCACACTGCCCAGACCACCCATACTGCCCAGACCACAGCCCTGCCCACACCACCCACACTGCCCAGACCACAGCCCTGCCCAGACCACCCACACTGCCCAGATCACGCACACTGCCCAGACCACAGCCCTGCCCAGACCACCCACACTGCCCACACCACCCACACTGCCCAGACCACCCACACTGCCCAGATCACGCACACTGCCCGGACCACAGCCCTGCCCAGACCACCCACACTGCCCAGACCACCCACACTGCCCAGATCACACACACTGCCCGGACCACAGCCCTGCCCGGACCACCCACACTGCCCAGACCACCCACACTGCCCAGACCACCCACACTGCCCAGACCACCCACACTGCCCAGATCACGCACACTGCCCGGACCACAGCCCTGCCCAGACCACCCACACTGCCCGGACCACAGCATTGCCTGACCCACAGCACTGCCCAGACCACCCACACTGCCCAGACCACCCACACTGCCAAGACCACCCACACTGCCTGGATCACAGCACTGCCCAGACCACCCACACTGCCCGGACCACCCACACTGCCCAGACCACAGCTCTGCCCAGACCACCCACACTGCCCAGACCACCCACACTGCCTGGACCACAGCCCTGCCCAGACCACCCACACTTCCCAGACCACCCACACTGCCTGGATCACAGCACTGCCCAGACCACAGCACTGCCCAGACCACCCACACTGCCCGGACCATCCACACTGCCTGGACCATCCACACTGCCTGGACCATCCACACTGCCTGGACCACCCACACTGCCTGGAACACACACACTGCCTGGACCACCCACACTTCCAGGACCACCCACACTGCCCAGACCACTCATATTGCCTGCAACACCCACACTGCCCAGACCACCCACACTGCCTGCAACACCCACACTGCCAGGACCACCCACACTGCCTGCAACACCCACACTGCCTGCAACACCCACACTGCCTGCAACACCCACACTGCCCAGACCATCCACACTGCCTGCAACACCCACACTGCCTGCAACACCCACACTGCCAGGACCACCCACACTGCCTGCAACACCCACACTGCCTGCAACACCCACACTGCCAGGACCACCCACACTGCCTGCAACACCCACACTGCCTGCAACACCCACACTGCCAGGACCACCCACACTGCCTGCAACACCCACACTGCCTGCAACACCCACACTGCCTGTAACACCAACACTGCCTGAACAACAGCACTGTCCAGACCACAGCACTGCTTAGACCACCCACACTTTGAAATGTGATAATTAGTTCTACAAACTTCATTGAAAGCTCACTGGATTCTAATGAGTCACTCCTAATTAGTTTTGTTTTTGTTTGGACACATGGCCTGGCTCTGTTGTTAGGGCCAGTGTGCAGTGGAATCATCCAGCTCACTGCAACCTCACAGGATGCTGCCTCAGCCTCCTGAGAGGCTGGGACTGCAGGCGTGTGCCACCATGCCTAGATGAGTCTTTTGTTTTTTTAATATTTTTTGTAGACACAGGGTCTTTCTGTTGCCCAAACTGGTCTCAAACTCCTGGGCTCAAAGTTCTTCTGTGTCAGCCTCCCAGAGTGGTAGGATTACAGGCGTGAGCTGCTGTACCCAGCCTGAACCTGGTTTTATCGTATTTTTCCTTCTGCGATTTTAAAAATAGAAGAGAAGTAATTCTGGGTGTAAGAGATGCAGGAGCCCCTGGGCCGTGAACAGTCTCAGCTGCCGGGTCCACAGGCCAGAAGGACACGCACACTCCCAGCACCACCGGGGCCTGGTCTGCCACCCCGGGCCGTGAGACCTGGGTCCCACCTTGCCAGGAGCCAGAGAAGTGGGTGCCGAGGTCCACGGCCAGATGGCACAGCTCCTCGGCTCGGCTGCCCCACAGCTGTGGTCACCTGTGTCCTAGCACAGGTGGGTCCCCTCCCCTCAGGGACCACAGCCCCCCCATGCCAGGCAGGACAGGCAGCCAAAACTGTGAAAACCGAGATCCTGTAGCTGGCTCTGCCCCTGCGGACCCAGACTGGCTGCACCTGGGGGAGCCCCTGCACCTGCTGGCAGCCACGGTGGGCACAGGCCCTGTGCCTCGCTGCAGCGCCCCACTAGGGGTTGTCCCTGCTCCAAAGCACCCGGTGGAGCCCTGACCACAGCACTGCCCGGACCACAGCCCTAACCCTAACCTAACCCTAACCCTAACCCTAACCCCCACGCTGGGGGATGAGACTTCCCCTGACCCCACGGCCCATCTTCCAAGCTCTGAGCCTGCAGGGGGCCGGGGAGACTCAGCGCAGCAGACTTTGTCTTCAGGGCTCCTCACTGGAGGCCTGGATTCCCTGGTCCCTCTGAGCCAAGTCTCGTTGCAGAAGGAAGAAAATCTGCCAGATCATAACACACTCAGAATGTCAGAAACTTCGGTCGAAACACATACAAGAGTTCCAGCAGGATCCCCTGCGAATTCACACATAGAAGCCTCCGGGGAATCCTTTTGGCCGGAGCTGCCATCTTCCAGTAACTCGCCAAAATGATGAACACAAAGGGAAAGAGGAGAGGCACCCGATATATATTCTCTAGGCCCTTTAGAAAACATGGAGTTGTTCCTTTGGCCACATACATGCGAATCTACAAGAAAGATGATATTGTAGACATCAAGGGAATGGGTACTGTTCAAAAAGGCATGCCCCACAAATGTTACCGTGGCAAAACTGGAAGAGTCTACAACGTTACCCAGCATGCTGGTTAGAATTGTAGCTGGTTGGAATTGTTGTAAATAAACAAGTTAAGGGCAAGATTCTTGCCAAGAGGATTAATGTACATATTGAGCACATTAAGCACTCTAAGAGCCGAGATAGCTTCCTGAAACGTGTGAAGGAAAATGATCAGAAAAAGAAGGAAGCCAAAGAGAAATGTACCTGGGTTCGGCTGAAGCGACAGGCTGCTCCACCCAGAGAAGCACGCTTTGTGAGAACCAACGGAAAGGATCCCGAGCTGCTGGAGCCTATTCCCTATGAATTCATGGCCTAATAGGTGTCTCACACTGTGAGAAGTGACAGAAAGGAACCTGAGGTGCTGGAACCTGTTCCCTATGAATTCATGGCATAATAGGTGTCTCACACTTTGTAAGAACCAATGGAAAGGAGCCCGAGCTGCTGGAACCTATTCCTTATGAATTCATGGCGTAATAGCACACCTGTGAGAAGCAAAGAAAGGACCTTGAGCTGCCAGAATCTATTCTCTATGAATTCATGGTATAGGAGACAAACCTAATAAAAGCCGCTGGACTCAAAAAAAAAGAAGCCTCCGGGGAAGATTGGCCTCTTTATTCTTGAGCACACAGACATCTTTTTCCTTTTCTAAAAAGTTTCCATTGCACAGTGAGATTTCACGTATATTTAAATAGTTAAACACCCCGTTATAACGTGGGGAAAATCACCTCTGTTGCTCGACGGGTGAGTGTTTCTAAAGGTGCCAAAGAGCCCCGTGGACTCGGATTCCCACTTGGGACACAGCAGCGCCGGGGAGGGACTGCCACAGGTCTCAGGAAGTGAGTGGGGGCACAGCTCTCCCGTGTTGTGCAGCCCCCCGGCATTGGGGCCCACACCCCAAGCCAAACACTCTCACTTGTGAATATTCGCATGAAGTGAGAAATGGAGACTAGAATTGGTCCAGGTCAGTTTTTTCACCAAAGTCACACACAACGTTCCCGTGTTCAGCACCGTTTGGATTTCAGAACGTCAGACGAGGCGCGGGGGCCCAGACCGGAGTCCCCCTGCCCTGGGGCAGCAGCAGTGGCCGACCGCAGAGCCGGGGCCTGTGGGCGTCTCCACCCTGAGCCTCGCTCAGCAGGTGAGTCTGGGCCCGGCTTTCTGGGCTGCAGGGCACAGAGGGACACTGGCGCGTGTGTGGCGTTTCCTGGCACGGGGGGAGTGCCGCAGCCCAGCGGGGGGCAACAGGGCGCGTGCCCACTTGCCTCTCTCCACGGCAAAGGTCGCACCTTCATCTCCTCACCTGCCCCTCCCCTCACCTGTGCTCCCACCTGAGGACCAGCAGGCCTGCGTTCAGGACACGTGGCTCTCAGCGGCCAGGCAGCACTAGAACCAAGTCCTCAGCCCCCAGACGCCTGGCGCCTCCCCCTGCCAGCCAGGGCGCCCTGCTGGGCAGACTCTGGTGCCACGGGACCGTCCGGCCCAATCCGTCCTCCTCGTAGAAAGAGGTTGTTGGAATCAGACATAAGAATTACAGCCTCTATTTTTTTCTTCACCTTCATCTGGTCACTTTCTGGGTGGTCAGTTCTTCATTTAATTTGATACTGTAGCCCCCAAATCTGATTTGCCCTGAGAGACGAATTTGTTGTTCTGGGCAGTTTTACCTGGAGGCCACGTGCTTGATGGGGGTTAGTGAAGGTGCACATGGTTGACATTAGTCTTTGCATACTCAATAGGAAACCCAAATGCACGTACCAAGAGCAGGGAGGAAGAAGCCGTGCAGGGATCAGACTCGCTCACGGTCGTTTGTGCACGGATAGACGGAGGCCAGGCAGGGGCAGCAGGGGGGCTCCCTTGGCGGGTGGCCCTTTCCCCTCAAAGCCCCTCAAAGCCCAGCAGGCTTTGAGGCTCGGCCTCCCTCCTCCCAACTTTGCTGGGAGCCAAGAGAGCACCTAGGCCTCAGGCTGCCCCTTTGCGGACGGGGAGAACAGAGCCAACTTGAAGGGTGTCTATGGTGCGTGAGCAACCTCGGGACAGAACAGAAAGCCCTGCTGGCCAGGTGGCCCACAGCTACTCCCCAGGCTGCTCTGCACAAAGGACAGAAATCTCAGACCGACACCGGTGCTTACCCAGGAGAGACAAGAGGGCCACCAGGGTCCACAAGGTGGTGAGCAGGGGGTCCCGCACGGAGGGCCACTGCAGGCTGACCACGGCCACCCCGCCGCTGTTCCCGGGGGTGGCAGGCTCCGGCCCCAGGGCCCGGCCCATGAGGGCGTGCGGACGGGCAGTGACGGCCAGCCAGGCCAGCAGCACGAGGGCACCCAGGCCTGATTCCCAAGCCCGCATGCTGGGGCTCAGGCTCCTCACGGGGCTCTGAGGATCCACTCTGGGCTTTCTCCACTCCCCAGACTTGGTCTGTGCAGGGAGCCGCTGGTTGGTCTCCAGTGACCCAGCAGGGACGGCCCTTCCCACCCCAGCCAGCGCCTTCGCTTTGGGCCCACGTGCCCAGCCTGGTCCTGTGACCCCCAGGCCATGTCCAGATAAGCACTCTGCGGCCAGAGGGCTTCCTGGGGCTGCCCCCCTCCCGCAGGAGATCAAAGCCTTGGGCTACTCCCCTGTGCCTGGAATATCAGCCCATGCCCTCCCCGAGATTAGGTCCTGCCTGTCACATAAAACAAAAGTAGGTGAAGAAACAGGGTTTAATTGGTCCTTTATCTGGTGTTTCAGTCTTTGGTTGGAAATCCATGTGGGACGGGAAACCGGGTCACACCCGAGGTGCTGCCTGCGAGCCCAGCACCTGCGTGGTCCCAGGTGGGGTCTGCAGTGAGGCACGAGCGTCACAAGTCCCCATGTGCTGCAGGGCGCCTGGACCCCCCACCCCCGCCCCTCTGTGACCGTCACCACTGGCCCTCATGCCTCTGTGCCCAGGTGACGTCTCCCGCTGCAGGGCAGACCCTCGCCTCAGCCTCCAAGCCCAGGGCCTGGCATGTGCCCTGAGCGCAGTGGGAGCCAGGCGGGCGCGGGCCGGGCGCGGGGCGGGCACCTTCCCCCCAAGCCAGACAGTGTCATCTCGCTGGGAGGTGGGAGCCGGGCTGGCTACCTAAAGGGGGGTCGACACACAAATATGTTGAGGAACACGAGAGCCAGTTCCTTACTCTCAGAGAAGGGAGTTTCAAATTTTGAAAAGAGAGAAAACCACATAAACTCTGACGTGGCTCAGAATTGGAGGCATCTGTGCAAACTTACGGTTCTCAAAACGAATGGGCGTGTGTAGAAAAATCTGCAGTCGGCCCCCCGTACCTACAGGCTCCACAACTGCAGATTCGATCAACTGAGGACTAAAAGTATCTTTTAGAAATAGCCATGCAACAATGCAAATACTACAAATATTATAAAATAGCAATACCACATAACAATTATTTACATGGCACTTATGTTGTATCAGGTGCTGGGGGTGATCCAGAGATCATTTAAAGTGTGTGGGAACATGCGTGTAGTTCTGTGTAACTACTGCACTGCTTTACGCCAGGGATTCGACCACCTTGCTGACTTGGGCACTGCAGGGGTCCAGGGACTGAGCCCCAGAGGACACCAGGGATGACCACAGAGATGTAAATGTGAACAACAGTCACACATTATAACCCGTGGAATAAACCAGAATTCATGGGCCCAGACTGATATAAACAAATAGACAGAAAATCTCAAGAAGTTCTTTGCACAGCCTCAAGGAAACTCCCCACAAAATGCTTATTAACTGCACTGTGGTAAAAGAGTAACTCTACTGTGAAAACACCTGAAACCACTACTTGACCCCTGTGAACCGTGCACTTAGCCGCAGGGCAGAGGGGTGACCCGGGCCAGGCACTCTGAGAAGCTCAGGGACCGTGGCTTCCCCAGACACACGCTGGTACCTGGCGAGCCCACAGCGGGGTCTCCCGCAGATAGACCATCTGTGACCATCTGGGGCGAGCACACAGGACAGCTAAAAGCAGTGCTTGGCTTCGACAGGTGGGGACACCTGGAGGTGCACCTGGGGCCTGAGGACGGGCGGGAGGCTGGAGTTGGTTGTGTCCCGACCCTGCCGTCACAGGGATGAGGAGGCATTTCGTTGGCAGCTTACCCCCAGATGGCCAGAGAAAAGCCTTCCTGTGCTGCTCTCGCAACTTTTCTGGAAGAGTGAAAATTTAAAGAATATATTACTTAAGGCCAGAGCAGTGGCTCCCATCTGTAATCCTAGCACTTTGGGAGGCTGAGGTCAGGAGTCGGAGACGAGCCTGAGTAAGAGTAAGATCTCCTGTACCTACAAAAAAATAGAAAACTTATCTGGGTACGGTGGCGTGCAACTGTAGTCCCAGTTACTCTGGAGGCTGAGGCAGGAGGATCGCTGGAGCCCAGCAGTTGGAGGTTGCAGTGAGCTGTGATAACACTGCACTCCAGCTGGGGTGACAGAGAGACTTTGTCTCAAAAAAAAAAAAAAAAAAAGAATATATTACTTAAATTAATAAGAAAAATTACACACTTAACCTCCTCATCTAGTGACAATGTTGAAAGTCTCAAATGAACATCTATTTTCACTGAACAACCAAAATAAGGCAGTTAAGCTATAAATACATAATTTATTTATTTATTTATTTATGTTTGAGACAGAGTCTCACTCTGTTGCACAGCTATAGTGCCATGGCGTCAGCCTAGCTCACAGCAACCTCAAACTCCTGGGCTCAAACAATCCTTCTGCTTCAGCCTCCCAAGTAGCTGGGACTATAGGCATGTGCCACCATGCCCGGCTAATTTTTTCTATATATTTTTAGTTGGCCAATTAATTTCTTTCTATTTTAGACGGGGTCTCACTCTTGCTCAGGCTGGTCTCAAACTCCTGACCTTGAGTGATCTGCCTGCCTCAGCCTCCCAGAGCGCTAGGATTACAGGCGTGAGCTACTGCGCCCAGCCTATAAACTCATAACTTAAAAAGGCCAACCAGAAAGCTGAGGATGGAAGGAACCCTGAACGAGTTAAGCCACGGGAAGTGGGGAGCCCCTCAAAGGTGGGAGCGTGCAGCTGATCTCCCCCCATGAGGAGCGGGGGCAGGGAGTGCACGCCCACAAGGGAAATGACAGAAAATCGTCAATCTGAAACCCCCGTAACTAGAAACCGAGAGGAGAGGAGAGGAAATGGGGCAGAAGAAATACTTGAGAATAAAAAGGCAGGAATGTCCCCAAGTTTGTAAGCGATGTCAAGCGCACACGCGAAAATCTCGAGAGGCTGCGCAGGAGCTGTTCACGAAGACCCACACCCCTGGGTGCAGAGTCTGGCTCCTGCCTCCTGACAGCCCGTGTCAAGAGAAAGCCTCAGAAGCCCCCAGAGAGAGGAGACACGTCCCCCTCGAGGGCCCGGCCACGAGGATGCCAGCTGGCGCTGCGACAGACACGGTGGCGACGGAAAGCAACGGGAAATACCGACCACTGAGCGGAGGAAAACAAACCACCCACGAAACAAACCTGCAGACCCAGAATTTTATGTACAGCTAAACTATCCTTCAAACGTGAAGGGTAAATAAAAATAGTGTCAGACCATAAAAAGAATCTGTCAGCAGAAGTCACGAGTTGAATAATGAAAGGAATTTTCAGGCTGCAAGAAAATGCCCACCCCCATGGGAAACCAAGAATTGAGAAAGGAGGAAACAGAGGCAGGAAGGGGAATTGTGGGGTGACCAGCCGGAGTCACAGCAGCAGCGCCATGGGCTAGATGATGTCTGTGTGACACCAATAGCAAAGCACGGTGACGCGGAGATGGTGTGAACTGGAACACCCCCCCCCCAAAAAAAAACCCTGGAGGCCCCTTGGAATTGTCTGTCACATTCGTGTGCTGTCTGTCATTACGTGTTAAAAAAAAACAAATGCTGTGTGATTCTAAAAAGCCAAACTGGCCAGCCCCTTCCCTCTGGGCCCCGGTCCCTTGGCAGGACCACCGAGCCATGGAGCTGGTCCGTCCCCAGGACCCACGCCTTCTTCCAGGCAGAGACGTTCAGCTTGCCTCGTCGCCTGTGGGTTTAAGATCCTTTGCACAGAAACCACTCAGCGAAAGGAGGCAGCCATGGAGCACGGTGCTTCCAAAGGCCCGGTCCTCTTCAGAGGCCGCCTGCAGGGTCTTCCTGGGGGACGGGTGCGGCTGCCCGGGCCTGGGGGCATGGCTCTGAGAGTCAGGCGGCTCCGCCTCCCTCAAACTGCTCTTTCCCGGGGCAAGTTCCCCCAACAGGTGGCCTCGCGTGAGGGGATCAACATAGCTGATTAATTGTCATTTGTCACATAGTTTGTTTTGTTTTTTTCAAAACAGCTTTATTGAGACACAATTCACCCACCCATTTAAAGTGTGTGAATTCAACGGCTTTTAGTGGTGACATATTCCCAGATTCATGTATCCGTCACCACAGCCAATTTTAGAACATTTTATGACCCCCCCCCAAAGAAAGCTTGCTTCCCTTAGCAGTCTACAGAGCTAGATGGTTTCAGTGGTGAATTCTACCGAGTCCTCAGTAAAGATATGTGCCAATATTCACCGAAACATTTCAAAGCCTGGAGAGAAGGGACCATTTCTGGCTTGTTTACGACACCAGCAGAACTCTGGTGTCAAAACCTGGTAAAGATGTTGTGGGACGTGAAAATTACAGGTCAACATCCCTCGTGAAAATAGATCCAGCCATTGTAAACAAAATACTAGCAAACTGGATCTAGCAATTTATAAAGGAGATAATTCGTCATAACACAGTCAGGGTCTTCCAGAATGCAAGATCAATTTGGTGTTTGAAAATCAACATAATTCACCATATTGACAAAATAAAATGAAAGCCACAGGAAATCTCAATAAAAGCAAAGAGAGTATTTAATGAAATTCAAAATCTGTACAAGATATTACATCAAATCAAAGGCATCAGCATAAAACCGACAACCATCATCACTTTCATGGCAAAGTTTTTGGTGCTTCTCTAAGACCAGGAACAAGACAAGAACACCCTCCAACCCTCCTACTACACATTACTGGCGGTCCTAGCCAACGCGATACAGGAAGAATGAAATGAAAGGAATAAAGATTGGCCAGGAAAAAAGTAAAACTGTCTTTTATCACTAATGAGCCAATAATTTTCATGGAAAATTTTGAGAAATCTTCAAAGCCAGTACTGAAAGTGGTGTGAGTTTAGCTGTCTCAGAAAACAAGATCAGTGCCCAGCATCATTTATGTGTCTATACACTGGCAGCAAACAGCGTGGAAATGGGAAATTTAAATTATTCAGTTCACACTAGCATCAAAACGATAAAATACTTATGACTAAATTGAATACAAGATATCTATAAAAAATCACTGAGAGAAATTAAAGACCTGAATAAGTGGGGAAATATCCTTCACCAACTGGAACGTTGCCAAGATGTCAACTCCACCTAGTTCAGCTACAGTTCCACACAATCCCGCACGCGGTCCAGCAGGTCCGAGACGGGTTTGGGGCGAGGTGCGGGGAAGGGCTGAGGCTGGCGTGGGCGTTGGGGTGGGGCCTCGGTCAGAAAACGTCAATCCTTTCGTAGAAAGAGCGGCTCCTCACGGCTCCGCACTGCTCTCACTATCACCCTCACACAGGAAAACTGAGGCACAGAAAGGGCGTGCGGCCCAGCCCGCGTCACACAGCCAGAGCTGGGCTGGGACTTGGCACGAAGGGCCGTGCTCTTACGTCGTAGGCTCGAACATCGTCCACACTTACATTTTTATTCCCTTATCACCACCTTGTTCCTCAGAAGATTTAAGGAGGCTTAAAATATTATTGGCAGGAAACTTTTGGGGGGATTTCTCCCTGAATTCTCAGGGTTGAGAATGGCTGTTCCTGGCCTGTGCCCTCACCTTGAACAGCTGGGGTCCCGGGGGCTGCGTGGCTGCGGGAGTGGGCGGTCTGACAGTCGGGCTTCAGCTCTGCCCAGGGTGGTCCTGGAGCTCGCGCCCACAGCCCTCTTTCCAGCTGTGTTCCGACCCTCCCTGTCTGGGTTTGGGCCCATCCTCCAGGGTCACTGATGACAGCATTTGACCCAGTGACCTCCGAGTCCCTCTCTGCCCTAAGACCTTGGTCCTGGTGAGCTCCGCACCCCCTGCCGTTCCACCTGGCTCTGACTGCTCCCCAAGCTCCCCAGAGCTCCTCCGGCTCCCTTGCGCAGGTGCTCAGCAAATGCAGCGGCTGTTCTTGCTTCACTTGAAGGACGAGAATCTCCGCAGAGCCCCAGCCTGCTGGCGGGCCGGTGAGCGAACACAGGAGTTAATGGAACACTTGAGCAAATATTGCATCCTTTTCACGTAATCCTTAAATTGTTGGGCGGAATTTCCTCCTCGGATAAGCTCTGCCTTGTTTTGAATTTCATCCGGTCTTATTATGTGTGTTAAAGATTTCTTTGCATTTGCTCTGCCCTGGTAAGGCATTCACGAGATACCAAGCATGAGTCGTTCCCTTCTTTACTCTTAATTTGTAACGTTCTGCTGGTATTTAATATTTTTAATTCCTGAACCTTCACACGGGTATCTCACTAACCCCGATCGGATTCGTTTATGTTCCTGCTTGCTACAGAATTAGGAATGCAGGAGGAGAATGGGTAAAGTGAGGCTTGAGCCTCGAGTCATGCTGAAGGTGTGAAATCCCCCCTTGAGACTGTGGAGAAGAAACGGGTGGGCTGTGCACAGACAGGGGATCCCCCCTGCAGCCGTCGCTTCTCAGCACATTCACACCAGCCACTTGTGAGCATTTCCTCTTGGGAGGACATCTTTTTTGTTGTTTTGTTTTGTTTTGTTTGAGACAGAGTCTCTTTCTGTCACCCCAGCTAGAGTGCCGTGGTGTCAGCCTGGCTCACAGCAACCTCAAACTCCTGGGCTCAAGCGATCCTCCTGCCTCAGCCTCCCGCGTAGCTGGGACTACAGGCATGCGCCACCACGCCTGGCTAATTTTTCTATGTTTTGTAGAGATAGAGTCTTGCTCTTCCCCAGGCTGGGCTGGAACTCCTGACCTTGAGCGATCCTCCTGCCTCGGCCTCCCAGAGCGCTGGGAGTACAGGTGTGAGCCACTGCACCTGGCCAGCACATGTTTGTTTTTAAAGGTGAAATTTCAAGCTGCTGATTGGATTTATTTGACATTTTGCTGTTGGAGCAGTGGGTGGAGCCGCACACAGCTGGGGTTCAAGGACTGGACTCTGCGGGCTCAGCTTGTGAGGAAAGCGAGCTCTAGACGGTAAGGGTAATACCACTCAATGCAAAAGAAAAAGAAAAACCAACACACGCACTTGCGATTTCTGAGAGGAGTGCCATGGCCTCGGGCCGTCCAGGCCAGAGCTGGGCCCTGCAGGGACACAGCTGCCACTGGAGGACTTTCTAGAAGTAGGAACTGAGGTTTTCTGAAGGTGAGGATGGCTGGTCTACTTTCGTTTTCTGTCCGTACTTCTCTGAGCCAAACGAGCGGAGCCGCCGTTGTAGCAAATGCTAACGCCACGGATGCCACCGGCCGGTTAAAGAAGCCGGCAGGGTGGCATGTGTCTGGGACTTTGTCATGTGTGACAGCAGCTTTGGGTCACGAGAAAACTGGCCTCATTCGGCAGAAATGCCTGCTGAATACGGAGGGTAAACATCGCGGTGTCTGTGGGTCGACCCAAACCCCCTGACCAGAGCAACAGGCCAAGCACAGGCGGCAAAATGTGAACACTGTTAAATTAAAGTGAGGGGTGTCCGGGTGTCTGTCACACCAGCCCCTCTGCCTCTGCTTGTGGTAAAAGTTTTTCAGAACTGAAGCTTTCTTCCCGCCGCCGTGTGCACGGCCAGACCCCGGCAGGAAGCCTGGCCAGTCCCCAGTGTCGCCGGACTTTTCCCGGTGGTTTTGGGAGGTGCATCCCAGGAAGTGATGTTTTGTCTTCGCTCCGTAGTTCAGTTCAATGGTAACGACACTACCGCGATTCCCCTCCTGAGAGCAGGTGTTTCCCCGTTGGGACTCTCCTCCTTCTTCCCTTTCCAGCCCCCAGTGCTGACCAGGTGCTGACCATGGAGAGCCTGGCACGGGGCATGAGAGCTCAGTCACGACTCCACGGCCACCGCCACCCACGCCAAGCCCCCACCCCCTGCACCTCAGTTTCCCCACACTTGCTCTTTAACTGTGTGGCTCTTGGCCACGGGCACTTTGTCAGCCGCCAGTGCTTTGGCAGTGTCAGAAAGTACAAGTGCACATGTCCTATTTGGGCTTTTTCCCTGAGAAGCACCCACTAGTCGGAACGTCTCCTCTGGGATCTTGTCCCAGGTCTCCCTCACTGAGGGCAGCCAACCCATTTGGGCCAGCAAAGACTCTGGGCAGCCAGTATAGACTCCTGCCCAAACTGTGGGGCAGCCCCACTTCACTCAGGCATGGCTGGATCCAGGTGTTTAAATGATAAGCCCTGTTTTCCTCTCTGACACTTTATCTCAGGTAGGCTCTCCTGGATGGGGGCAAAGCTGCCCGAACTCAGCAGTCTTGGTATAAAGGTGGCCTCTTTCCTACGTGTGCAGCAGCGCCTTGAGTCTTGCTCCTCTGGTGCCCTTAGAAACACATGGACTGAGGGGGGGAGAGGTGACATCAAGGTGCTGAAGCCAGAAAGGGGACCGGGCCCCGGGTGGCAGACACAGCCCATCCAGCGAGGGAGGGTGGAGAGGAACACTCCCACGGGAGCAGCATTGCACACACGCCCAGGAGTAGGGCAGCGGCCAGGGGCTGGCACAGGGCACTGGGACTTTCCCTTTGGGCAGAGAGTGGGAACTGACAAAGGATTTCAAAGGGAGGAGATGAGTCAAATTTACTTGCTAGGGTGGTCACTCTGGCTGCTAGGGTTTATATGTCAGCATGTGTGCAGGGCTTGGCGATTGTTAGACCATTAATGGATGGGCGGATGCATAAATAGGTGGGCATGCAGATAGGTGGCTGTGTGGGTGGATGGATGGTGAAAGAATGGATAAATGGGTGGGTGGATGGGTGGATGGATGGATGGGTGGACAGATAGATGGGTGGGTGGATGGGTGGATGGATGGATGGGTGGACAGATAGATGGGTGGGTGGATGGGTGGATGGATGGATGGGTGGACAGATAGATGGGTGGGTGGATGATGGATGGGTGGGTGGATGGATGGATGGATGGGTGGGTGGGTGGATGGATGGATGGCTGGGTGGGTGGATGATGAATGGGTGGGTGGATGGATGGATGGGTGGGTGGGTGGATGGATGGATGGCTGGGTGGGTGGATGATGGATGGGTGGGTGGATGATGGATGGGTGGGTGGGTGGATGGATGGGTGGACAGATAGATGGGTGGGTGGATGGGTGGATGGATGGATGGGTGGACAGATAGATGAGTGGGTGGATGATGGGTGGGTGGGTGGATGGATGGATGGGTGGGTGGGTGGATGGATGGGTGGGTGGATGGATGGATGGGTGGGTGGGTGGATGGATGGGTGGGTGGATGGATGGATGGGTGGACAGATAGATGGGTGAGTGGATGGGTGGATGGATGGATGGGTGGACAGATAGATGGGTGGGTGGATGATGGATGGGTGGGTGGATGGATGGATGGATGGGTGGGTGGGTGGATGGCTGGATGGCTGGGTGGGTGGATGATGAATGGGTGGGTGGATGGATGGATGGGTGGGTGGGTGGATGGATGGATGGGTGGGTGGGTGGGTGGATGGATGGATGGGTGGGTGGGTGGATGATGGATGGGTGGGTGGATGGATGGATGGGTGGGTGGGTGGATGGATGGATGGATGGGTGGGTGGGTGGGTGGATGGATGGATGGATGGGTGGGTGGATGGATGGTTGGGTGGGTGGGTGGATGGATGGATGCATGGGTGGGTGGGTGGATGGATGGGTGGGTGGGTGGGTGGATGGATGGGTGGGTGGGTGGGTGGGTGGGTGGATGGATGGATGGATGGGTGGGTGGGTGGATGGGTGGATGGATGGATGGATGGATGGCTGGGTGGGTGGATGGATGGATGGGTGGGTGGATGGATGGATGGGTGGGTGGGTGGATGGATGGGTGGGTGGGTGGATGGGTGGATGGATGGATGGTTGGGTGGATGGATATATGGGTGGGTGGATGGATGGATGGATGGATGGGTGGGTGGGTGGATGGATGGATGGATGGCTGGGTGGGTGGATGGATGGATGAGTGGGTGGATGGATGGATGGGTGGGTGGATGGATGGATGGTTGGGTGAGTTGGTGGTGAGTGAATAGATGGGTGGGTGGGTGGATGGATGGATGGGTGGGTGGATGGATAGATGGGTGGGTGGGTGGATGGATGGGTGGGTGGGTGGATGGGTGGATGGATGGATGGTTGGGTGGATGGATATATGGGTGGGTGGATGGATGGATGGATGGATGGGTGGGTGGGTGGATGGATGGATGGATGGCTGGGTGGGTGGATGGATGGATGAGTGGGTGGATGGATGGATGGGTGGGTGGATGGATGGATGGTTGGGTGAGTTGGTGGTGAGTGAATAGATGGGTGGGTGGGTGGATGGATGGATGGATGGATGGATGTTTGGATGAGTTGGTGGGTGGATGGATAGATGGGTGGGTGGATGGATGGATGGTGAGTGGGTGGGTGGATGGATGGATAGATGGATGAGTGAGTGGATAAATGAGTGGATGGATAGATGGGTGGATTGATGGGTGGATGATGGGTGGGTGGATGTATGTATGTATGGATGGGTGGGTGGATGGATGGGTGGGTAGATGGATAGATGGGTGGGTGGGTGGGTGGATGGATGGATGAGTGGGTGAATGTATGTATGGGTGGGTGGGTGGATGGATGGATAGATGGATGAGTGAGTGGATGGAGAGATGGGTGGATTGGTGGGTGGATGATGGGTGGGTGGATGAGGAAGTGAGCATACTGAATGGAATGACTCAGGAATGCATGAGGGAGGCTCTGCAGTACCAGAAGAATCACATAATCTTAGGACATGCAGATTTGGGTCCTGGGTTGCCACTCACCCAATGTTACCTGAGGCAGGTCTTCAGTTCTTGATTTCCTATTTCCTCATTTGTGAAAGACTGGTAGTAATTCTTCCGTGGTGAAGTTGCTTTAAAGACTACGTGCAGGTCTGCAGGGCCAGGCTCACCGCAGGTCGCTGAGCCTCGGGTGCCCACCTCTGACAGTGGCCCTGAGGGCAGGTGCCCCACCCCCAACAGCACCAAAGGCAGGGCCCTGGGCTGGGGGCAGGGCTGGGCAGGCGCACCTCACTGTGAAACAACCCCACGGCAGGAGCAGAGAGCGTCAGCTGGGATCGGGGTCACCGGATGTGCCGGGGAAGCACCAGGAAGCCAGGCGTCAGCAAGGAGATGTCAGGGACGGTTTAGTCCCATCTGGAAGAGCCCCCGCAGCACCATGAAAAACAGACTGGTGGGGAACAGTGTTTGGTGTGCAGCCTTTGCCATCAAAGGGACCAGGGCAGTGAACGCTGCGTTCTCGTGGCGGCCTGCCTTTGCAGAGGTGAATTCTGAGGGAGGCCATGTGAGAGCCACAGGCTGTGAGCCCCACGGGGTGCAGCCGTGGGGCGAGGCTTCTCCCTGCAGAAATTTTATTGGCTGATGCTTGAGCCACGCAAATGCATTGCCCATTTTTTAAAACCAAAGAAAATGAAAATGACACATCCCTGGTTCGGGGAATAGCCGGCAGGGACTGAGCCCACAACGCCTCGGCCCCCCATGATGTCTGGGGGACCCACAGCAGCCACGGGGCCAAGACCCCGGCTGGGCAGGGCATGAGCCTGCAGGTGCCCCCTGGTTTTCAGCCTTCTCCACCCACGGCCCAGCGGGCTCCCGCCACTCTCTCCGCCGCCCCTCCTCCCCCGGGGCGGGGCCCTGTGGCTCTGGGGAGAGTGGAGCTCCCGGGAGTGCTGGGCTGACTATGGACAAACACCAGCAGCATCTTTAAGCCAAAGACCTTGGTCGCGTGGGCCGCGCCGAGCCGTGGGCATCCCCTTTGGCTGTCCTCATGGGGAGTGCTTACCATGCAGGGGACGGCCGGTCCCTGGGGCACCCTGAGGGCAGAGGCCACAGTCTCGTGGGCAGAGGCTGGGCAGAGGGAGGCCCAGACCAGGCCATGCTGGTCCCTCGGGCAGTGCCAGGCGGCTGCCCACACAGGGGGCCGGACCGGCCGCAGGCAGTGAGAGCCGTGGTGCACCGTCTGGGCCTCCTTGAAGGCAAAGGCGTCTCCCAGCCCAGTGATGGGAGAGCACTGGGCACGGAGCCTGTGTCTTCAGCAGCAGAGACGTACCTGCCACGGTCTGGCCTGTGTGATGAAAGGTGACCATGTGGGCTCAGATGCCCGCAGGCTGGGCCACGGCAGGGCACCGTGGAGATGGCAGCACCAGAACGAGAGTATCTGGACGGGGTTCCTTCATTCTAGATAAACATTTGTTGGCCACCTGATGTATTTCTAGTGTGCTAAATGCCATGGCAAAAAGTCATGGATTGGCAATACCTTAGCACTTACACAGCTTGGGTGTCCTATTTTGCTGCGGAAAGAACTGTCCTTCCAGAGAGGGGTGAGACTCGCCCAAGATGCAAGATGCAACTAGAGCTGAGCTGCTTCCAGCAACCGGGGCTCAGACTCACATTTCTGTCTCACCCCAACAATCCTGAGGAAAAAAGCATAATCTCTGCCTTTAAGAGTCTGAAAATACTCTTGGGAAGATAAATGCTTTTTAAATGAATTATAATGCTAGTATTTTCCATAAAATTTCAGTCTCCTGTAATCGAACATGGAACTGTTAGGTATAATTAGATGTGTTCCCCTGATAGCCTAAAAAAAAAAATTCTTATTAAGGACGTTGATTTGTAATGATATGTCATGATGAAATTTTACTTTGTATGTGAAAGCATAGATTCCCGTTTTAGCCAATAACAAGCAGTCACAAAGCTCATGTACCAGTGAGAGCCCAGTGAGGAGACATGGTGTTGCCACATGGAGAACGGCACAGACAGGACTTGAACCAGGCTTGACGTTGGCATGGTAACCAGGAGACCACGGCAACCACATTGTCCTGAAGCAGAATCTACAAGCACTAGCTACTGTGACTTTAGCTGGGAAATGCAGGGAAAATATTGGAATTGTTACTATTTTAAAACTGATCTCTCTGAGAAGGGCCTCCCCTCACCAATGCTGTTGTCCTGGGCTCTTCTGGTCAAATTACATCCACTTCCCCTGGTGTGTAAGTTTGATCCATTTCTTGAAAATACTTTTTTCCTCAATGCATTGCCAGCATCTTTGTGGTCCTCTCAGGAGTTTTGTTGGCTTTTGTCTCTGTATAAAAATGTATTTAACTTCACTCTTGAATGACATTTTTTACTGGATGTAGCATTCTACTCTGGGAGTTAATTTTCTTTCTTACAGCATTTAAAGATACTCTTCCATCGTCCTCAGGCTTTCATTGTTTCTGTTGAGAAGTTGGGTGTCTATCAAATCGCTGCTTTTTAAAAAGCAATCTGACTTTGCTAACTGCTCTCATGATTTTACTTAGTTTTGGAAATATCTCAGCCGTCATCTCTTTCAACACTACACAAGAACCAGGGGTGTGTGTGGCTGCTCCTGACCCACGGGCAGTTCTCCTCTCTCTGGGCCTGAGCCTGCTGGTCCCATGGCACCTGCTACCAGACACTGCAGTGACTGCCAGCCGCCGTCAGCATCTGCCCACCCTGGGCTGGGGCTCTGTTTCCCACAGCATCCCACAGGTGACAGGTGGCAGGTGTTCAGCAAGGTGTGTGTTTACATTGCTTAATGGAGTGCTGAGGGGGGCAGTCAGAGATAAATGGCATGTTCCCTACAGGGACGATTATCCTGATGGCCGCAGTTCTCATCAGACACCGTGGACACCACAGGATGTGGAAGAACATTTAAAATGTCAAACTAAGAAAGAGACATTGTTTTATGGTTTTGATGTGTAGTGACCTGCAGACCAATGATGCTGAGCACCTTTTTATACAACTGTGGGCCATTTGTATGTCTTTTATTTTTAATTGATAAATAAAAATTATATATATATATATATATATATATATATATATATATATATATAATAAAATGTCAAACCAAAGGAACCCTCAAGCCAAGGGTTGTGTGTCCTGAAAAATATCCTTCAGAAATGAGAGAAAAATACAACTGTTCTTAGATGAAGAAACACTAAGAGAATTTGTTGCCAGGACACTGGATTTAAAATATGCTAAAGAAAGTTCTTCAGGCAGGAGGGGAAGATTCCAGAGGGAAACTCAAAACCACAGGAAGGAAAGAGGGCAGGAGACACAGTAAATGTCACACAAGGGACTGTTTTTCCCTTCTTTACCCCGAGGCATCTTCCTTGCTCTGAAGTGTATTTTGTGTAACATTAATACAGCTGTTTGAGGTTTTTTATTTAATGAGTAATTTCTTGCTATGCATTTTTCCATTCTTTTATTATTAAACCACCTGTTTAGATGGGTTTCTTGTAGACAGCACAGGGATGAGTCTTGTATTATGTGTGATGGTTGAAAGCGACAACCGCAACGTCGTGAGGTGGGTTTTGACATACGTGGATGTGATACAAAAAGCAACCGCACAAAGGTGCAGCAAGAGGCCTTTGTGGGGACAAGGTTTCCACATTCCACTTGAAACGGTAAAACATTAATTCTGAACACGGTGGGAAGCAGCCTGAGAAGTTAATATGTATATTGCAATTCCTAGGGTAACTGCAAAGAGAGAACTGAAAAAACAATAGATAAAATCAAATACCAAAAAATATTCCAATAATCCAAAGGGGGGGGGGAGGGAAAAAACAGAAGGGAAATATAAGAAACGGGGGGCCTAAACTCAGGTATACCAATAGTGAAAGTAAATGTAAATGATCTAAACATACCGACTAAAAGACAGGAAAGGCAAGGAGTCCTATCCACAGGTAGTCCATGGAAATATAAAATGTAGGTAGATTAAAAGTTAAAGGATAGAAAAAGACATACCAGAAAAACAGCAGTCAAAACACTGGAGTGACAAAGTGTAGTTCGGAGCCAGGAAAACTGCCCGCAGTGAAGAGGGACACTCCGCACTGACAGAAGGTCGGCCCTTGGAGAAGACGTAGTAACCCTGAACGCGCCCACAGCAGAGCCGCAGAGCGTGAGACGCAGACGCTGGCAGCACTGATGGGGTGGGTGGCTGCATGGCAGCGTGGGAGCCTCGGCTCGTCCCTGTTGCTCAGTCAGACGACCACAGGGAAACGCCGCGGACACGCAGGTCACACAACAGAGATGCATTTGCTCACAGCTCTGGAGGCCGGAGGTCCAAGGCACAGGTGCCAGGCGGTTGGTTTCCGGCGAGGCCTCTCCCCTGGGGTGGCGGATGCCGCCTTCTCGCCATGTGCTCACACCGCCTTCCCTTGTGCCCATGTGGAGAGGAAGAGATCTCTTCTCAGAAGGGCACTGGTCCTGTGGCATCCAGGCCTTGTGCGTGTGACCTCACTTAGCCCATCACCTCCTGAGGCCGGGTCTCCAACACGGTCACCTTGAGGGTAAGAGCTTCAACATGTGACTTTGGGGGCACAAATTCAGTCCATAACAGCTCCTCTCTCAGTGATTAATAGATAACGCGGCTGAAAATTAGCAAGGATGTAGAAGAACTGACCAGTGCCACGGACCGACTGGGTCTGACTGGTATTTATAGAACACCCACCAAGTAATGACAAAATACACATTCTTTATAAACATCCCTGGGACATTCACCAAGATAGACCATATGTTGGGTCATAAAACACACCTGAACATATTTAAGTTAACAAAAACCCCACAGTGAACTTAAACTAGAGATCAATAACAGAAAAATGCCTGGAAACCCCAAAGAGATGGAAAGCACACAGCACACTTTTGGACAACATGGTGCAGGAGGACGCCTCAGAAAAATGGAGAATCACTTCAACTGAATGAAATAAAAGTACAATATATCAGAACTAAGCAAGCATAGGAGGAAATTTATAGAACCAACTGTTTATATTGGACGCATTTATCAGAAAAGAACACATCGATGCTCAGCCTTTTGGCTAAGGTCAGGTGTAGTGAAGAATAGACAAAAGTTTATATTTAAAACAGGAGAAAATTAGAAATCAACGGTCTAAGCTTCCACCTTAAGAAATTACAAAAATAAGAGCAAATTAAACTGAAAACAATTGGAAGAAAAGAAATAATAAAGATAAGAGAAATGAAATTGAAAACAGAAAGACAATAAAGGAAAATCAATGAAAGTAAAAGCTGGTTCTTTTAAAAGATCAATAAAATCAGTAAACCTTCAACCAGACTGATCGGAGAAAGATTTCACAGGTAAATAGAGAGAGGAGATACAGAAAGAGGAGGTGTCATTATTGGCCCTCCAGACACTGAAATGTCAACAAGGGAACATTCTGTGCTGCTCGATGCATTTGACAACGTAGACAAAATTCACCAGGCATTTGAAAGTCACAAACTACCAAAACTCAATAGGAAATAGATGGCCTGAATCATTCTTTTTGTATTAAATTAATTGAAGTCATAGTGAAAAACCTGAAAATGAAAATTCCAGACAGATGGTTTCCTTAGTGAATTTTGTGAACAAGTGAAGAAGAAATACTATTGATCCCACACAGTTCCCTCCAGAAAACAGAAGCGAGAAACATCTCACAACTCATGTTATGAAAATGGTATTGTCTGAGGCCAAAACCAGGTAAACTGACAGCACAAGAAATAAAACTATGTAGAACATCCCTCATGAACATACATGCAAAAGTATCAACAAAATATAGCAAATCACATCAAGTAACATGTCAGAGCAACCGTGGACTGTGACCAGTGGCAGTGGAGGCTGGCTGAACACCTGAAACACAGTCCGCACCATCCCCCGCATCGACAGACCACGGAAGAAACCCGAACGACCTTTCCAAATGATGCAGAGACACAGTGACAAAATTCGAGTCATTGGTGACAAAACTCTCAGCCAATAGAAGGAAACTTCCTTAACCTGATGAATGGTGCCTACTGAAAACCTACAGATGACACTGTGCTGAACGGTGAAGAACTGGACACCTGCTCCCTCAAATCTGGAGTAGGTGAGGGAGCGAGGTCTTCCCCACTACACCTCCCCGAAATCAGCCCGAGAGTCCCAGCTAGTGCAATAAAGGGCGAGAAAGACAAAAAAGACATTGAGATTGAAAAGAAAGAAATGAAACTATCTCACTTTGCAGGTGACATATTGTGTATTTAGAAAATCCCTGGAATTTACAAAAACCCACAAAACCCCAACCAGAACTAGTACATGAGTTCAGCAATGTCACAGAATACAAGGTCAACATACAGTCAATCACATTTTACTCACAGTGAACATGTGAAGATCAAAATTTTTGACTCAGTCCCATTCACAATCGCCCCAAAAAGATGAACTTTGCATGCACCTAACACAGCGGGATTAAATAAGTAACAGGCGAAAGATTTGCACAGCTAGTTCACCAAAGGATTTCGGGTGGCAAATAAGAACTGGAAAAGATGCTCAGCATTGGTAGCCGTAAGGGCGGAGAAACGAAAGCTACGGTGTGGCGTGAGGATGCGTGTGAGCGCAGCGCCAGGGACAGGCGGAAGAGGAGACCTGGCCCCTCGGAGCGCAGACTCTCATCTGGGCAGTGGGCAGCAGCTTGCTCTGAAGTTAACACCCGCACTTACCACACGATTCAGCAAACCCTGCCTAGACATTTACCACGGAAAAATGAAAACTTTCTCCGGAAAATCTATATATGATGATTTATAGCAGGTTCGCTTCAAGAACTAGAACACGAACTACTTAAATTAAGCCAATTAATAATCGCCAAAGTTAACAGATCAACTTATGAATGTGTAAACAACACCACAATTGAGACCTGCTAAAAATTAAAAACACCTGCTTACAGGCAGGTGTAAGGGAACAAGGTGCACCAGGGCTCAAAGGACCTGGCGTGTCAAGACTGGCGCGTGGCCTGGGGAGGCTGCAAGTCCACTGGGTGACGGGCCGTGTTGGGGCCGTGTTGGGTCTGGGATGGGCCGAGTTGGGTCTGGGATGGGCCGTGTCGGGGCCGTGTTGGGTCTGGGACGGGGGCCGTTGGGGCCATGTTGGGGCCGTGTTGGGGCCATGCTTCCCTGGGGCGACCTGCCGTGTGCGAGACCTGCCCCCACGCATTCTCACCCCTTATGCACTTTTGTCTTCGGCGCACGTCATGCCCTGCATCCCACTCGGGGTTCCAAGAGGTACGTGTGACAGATTAAAAGCCAGTCTCTAAACATCCTGTGAAGCTGGTGGGAACTCAGGTGTGCGCTGGCGGCCCCACCTGCGTGCTGGGTGTAGCCACCTGACTCGGACTTCAAAGGTCCCTGGGCAGGAAAGAGGCTTCAGGCAGCAAATAGGTGAGTCAGTCCCATTGTTCTGTGTATAGGAAAAATCAATTGGGTCCAAAGTAAAAATATTTATTTAATGAGCAAAAATGGTGGCTACTTGGTTCTTAAAAGGATGTTGCTTCCTGTTCCTCCACGCTGAGCAGGGGCCTTTGAGAAAACTCCTTTGCAAGGACTGGGTTCTGGAAATGGCTCTGTGAGGTAAAATGGGCACAGAAAACGCACACAACCTCAGGACAGCATAGCCTTTCCTGGGGGTGCTGAGGGACGTGCACACCCGTGTCCCGGGCCCCGTGTGGACGGACAGCAGCCTCAGGCTCCTCCGGGAGGTGGTCTCCACGCTGGGAAGCCGGCATCTGGGTCAGAACCGTGTGTGACTCTGGGGCCAGCCACCCGGCCCTGAAGCCCAGCATGAGAGGGTGACCCCTGCCCCTGGGACTCCCATGGCTGTCAACCAAGATGACGTCCTCGCCGGGCTTGCCTCGGAGATGCACACGCTCAACACGCGAAGCCTCCCCAGCCACAGTCCCTCCGGAGCATTCCTCAAACCCACGCACTCCGGAAGCCCAGGGTGCGTTTTGTGGGTTTCCTGCCAGCGTTGGGGACCGGATGGCCCGAGCCAGCACATGAGGGTGTGGCGTTGCGCAGCCTTCTAGCTGCGGGTCTCCACCCAGCTCCCCGAGGACATCCAGACCCTGCCGAGTGTTGACAAACGATTTTCTGAAATCCACGTAATCTGTGTTTGGAACATCTCCCAGCCTGTGCCCAAGGGCAGGGCTGGCTCCCGACCAGCCTGGCGAGCAGCGTGGGCTGGCGCCTGGTGCTGGGGGCGCTGTCTCTGCAAATCGTTGAAGCGGCCCCTGTGCCAGGGGCCCAGGCATCCGGCTGATCCCTGCGAGGGCCTTCTAGGTACCCGGAACGCCAGTTCTTCTCTTCTCCGGGTTGACCACCTCCCGCCGCTGACTCCTGGACGCCCCACTGCCCTCCTTGGGACACGACCTTCCTCTTAGGGTGACCACACCAGGCCAGTCGGTGCCCCCAACACTCCCCAGGGTGGGGAAAAGGCAGAACTGCGCCTGGGGGGCCGGGTCCCTGATCCTGCCCAGGTGCAGACCATCGGCAGGCCCCAGGGCGGAGGGGGCCGCGCCCTCGACTGGGCACCAGAGCTGTGGCAGGCCCCACGGACCAGCTGTCTGCAGTGCAGGGCCCGGCAACCAGAGCACGACTCGGCTAGACCCCTTCGGAACTTTGGACAAAAATTTAACATCCGTGAACATCAGTTATCTGTGTCGGGCTTGATCACGATGACTCCTAACATCTTTTTGTGCTTAGATACGTTACCAGATTTGGAATGTGTGTGCGCTGGTGTCCTGTGGCTGTTTTTTTTTTTTTTTTTTTTTTTTTTTTTTGAGACAGAGTCTCGCTTTGTTGCCCAGGCTAGAGTGAGTGCCGTGGCGTCAGCCTAGCTCACAGCAACCTCAAACTCCTGGGCTCGAGTGATCCTTCTGCCTCAGCCTCCCGGGTAGCTGGGACTACAGGCATGCGCCACCATGCCCGGCTAATTTTTTATATATATATATCAATTGGCCAATTAATTTCTTTCTATTTATAGTAGAGACGGGGTCTCGCTCTTGCTCAGGCTGGTTTCGAACTCCTGACCTTGAGCAATCCGCCCGCCTCGGCCTCCCAAGAGCTAGGATTACAGGCGTGAGCCACAGCGCCCGGCCCTGTGGCTGCTTTGACAGACTACCAGAGACTCAGCGGCTTACAGCAACACAAACGTACTCTCTCACAGTTCTGGAGCCAAAGCCGGGATCCAGGTGTGGGCAGGGCTGTGCTCCTCCCGCCTCTCCCAGCTCCGGTGGCCCCAGGACGCCTCCGCCCCATCCCCCCTTCTCCTATGAGACACACAGGACTGTGTTTAAGGCCAGCACAGAGAATCCGGACAAACTCCTCTGGAGATCCTAGAGTTAATCACATGTTTAGCCATGTGAGGTAGCGGTCAGAGCTGCCAGGGCGTGCATGCAGGTTTTGGGGGTGTCTCAGTCAGTTCTGGCTGCTGTAACTGAATGCCACAGGTGGGGGGCTTGAGCTTTCCACAGTTCTGAGGACTGACAAGTGCAAGATCCGGGTGACGGCCAGTCTGTTTCAAGCGAGGGCTCTCGCTGGCCCCTGTACAGGCACCGACCCGTCGAGATGCTCCACCTCACCCTGGTCACTCCCAAAGCCGAGTCGGCTTTAACGTGGACTTGGGAGGAGCACAGACGTGCAGTGCACTAGCATGGGGCGTTCTTTGGTTTCATGGACATTTCCACAAGCAGCCCTTTATGCTCATGCTGCCTCACAGGCTGGATGCTTCTGGGAGGCAAAGCTCACCCTTCACTTCCGTCTTATTTTTCTGGATACGACCTTCAGGGATGAGTTCAGATTTGGTTCAGGTTCCAGTGGTCTCTCACCAGCTACTCATTTCAATTAGCGGCAATTAGAAAAGAGAAAGTGCAGGCGGCTTCAGTGCAGCTACCAGGATTCTCACTCGCTTTGCAGTTGGGAAGTCAGTTATTTCTGTTGCAAATTTCTGTCTGTGCTCCTTGCTGACCCATTCCTTCATCCACACAAACTGTCCCGACTCTGGCAGAGGCAGAGGCATACCTCCGGAGGCTGCCCCCTCTGAGCCTTGGGCAGGTGGGGTCCAATTGCCCCAACTCCTGCCGGCCTGACACCCACACCCCCACGTGGAAAGGGGTCTCCTCCCCTGGGCTGGCACCGTCTTCCCCCCCATGACGTCTTATACTCGCCTTGGGCCCACGAGTGCTTCCCGACGGTCAGGCCAGCGTCACTGGGCTTTACTTGTGCCTTCAGTGCTACCTCAACTGCACCAAAGGTTCACAAACACACGAGCATGGTCACGCCCTGCATCAGGGCTTGGAAACACCCATTTTCTGATTGCCCGTGGGGGTGAGTGCTGTGACTGCCCACTGGTAGGGGGCTCCTGCCTACAGCGACAGGGCCCCTTCCCCAGGGACCCCTGACCTGCAGCTCGTGGTCCCCAGACCCTGCTGGCTTCTGCAAGCAGAAGGCCTGGGACCACTCATTCTGAAACCTTACCTTCCAGAAGCGAGGCAGGAATTGTGTGCAGTGGAGGTGTTTACCAGACACGCTGATGTCACGGCCCAGATCAGACGCTCAGACTTCCTCCTCCGCCACCCAGATGTCCACAGGCACAGGGCCACCCCTGCCCGCCCACCAGCTTGCCTCAGAGCCCCTCCTGCACGTCACTAACAAACACACACAGCGACGCGTTACTGTGGACGACGCGTTCCCCCTCGTTAAGATGTTCAGATGCAGGGGACCCCCAAGCCCAGCCTCAATTGTGCCGACACTAAGCCAGCCCAGAGAGGGCCTGGCATGCCATCTCATTCCACATTTTGGAAAAAGATTAGTTGGTAAAATGCTATATTGACAATTCACAGATACCGATGTTGATCTTAACTGCTAGAGATACAGCTAGGGAAAAGAGTTCTTTTGTTCACCATTTATGAATAAATGAGCACGAGAAGGAAATGTAACCACAGCAAAGAGAGCAGCTGGCCCTTGCCCAGGGGAGCCGTGGGGCGAGGGTGGGCATCCCCCTTCCCTCCAACTCGCCTTCTCAAGGACGCGGCTACAGCCTTGACCACGGCTCTTCCCTCCGAGGTGCAGCTGTGTGTGGCCCACGTCTTCAGCCAGCTCACAGGGGCCCCTGCACTGGCCCTGCTGGGCTTCTGCATTGGAGTAGGAGCCTCCGGCTGTGTGCTGGCACTAGGGGTTTGTGTGTGAGTGTGCATGTGAGTGTGAGACTGTGGAAGTGCCTGCGAGTGCATGCACATGTGCACCAATGTCAGTATGCATATGACGAGTGTGAGTGACAGATGTGAGTGTGCAGGAGTGTGCATGTGGACTGTGAGCACACTGTGGTCCAGTGCATGTGTGTGTGGGTGTGACCTGTGAGCATGTACACATGGCCTGAGCAAGGGTGAGGATGTGTGAGCGTGTGCATGTGTGTTTCCAGCCGCTCCAGCCAGCAGGCATGGCTGTGCGGGACTCCTGATTGGTCTTGGGAGGTTCCGGGGTCCACAGTGCTGCTGACTTTCAGCCCAGCCACACCAGTGGCCGCTGTGTGTCTGTCTGCATCCTTGCCAGCCGCATGCACAGGCTCTAACACCAGGTGGAGAGACATGTTGCTCCAGCACCAGGTGCTAGTCGGGCTGACAGGCCAGCAGACCCCACAGTAGCTGCTCTGCACGGCTCTGATGGGGACACTGGGGACTGAGGGGCTGGGATGAGCTCCCGTCACTGGGATGGGCCTCCCCATCCCTCTAGAGCACACCCATTACACTTTGAAGCCTCCTCCCACCCCCACCTTTCTCATGGTTTAGAGAAAGTGCAGACCCCTCAGGCCACCATCCCCCCTCCCCCCGTCCTGCCCTCACTGGCCTGTGTAGGTGTCCCTGTCCCCTCCCTCTGGCCCGTCTCTTTAGGGACACCTGATCCTGCAGTTTGGTGCCCACAGGCTTGGCAATTGAGGTGGGAAGGGGACCTGGAAGCCTCCCTGTAATAGTCTAGAAACTCCAGATTTTAACACAGCTGGGGTCAGAGCTGTGGGAGGACCTGGGAGACGGGGAGGGGTCCACCTGCTTTGCAGGCATCAGGCAGGAATAGCCATGGGTGTTCCCAGATTACTCCTCTCTTTGGTGCTACTAATCGTGGGAGTGTGAGCTGGGTGGGCAGGTTAAGTTCCTCCACTTTGCTCCGGGGTCCCTGCAACCCTGGCTCGGACCATCAAACACCAAGTTCGTGAAATCCAACCCCACTCGATCCAGCACCACTGCATCAAGAGAACATCCCAGACTGACATAAGTCCATCTAGATTTATCACCATACAAAAGTGGAAACAGATGAAATGTCCAGCAATAGAAGATGGGTTAAATAAATTTGGGTTTAGCTCATGATCTAATGTGACCATTAAAGCTGACATTTAATAGATCATGTTAAGGAATAGTGACAAGGATATATATGACAATGCTTAGCATAATCTCATCTTGCAAAATATGTGGAGGCTTGTAAAACCACTTGAAGGACATGTGTGGAAATGTTAGTGTTAGTTACTTCTGTGTGCTGGCATATTGGATCTCTGTTCTCTTCTGTATTTTCTACCGTGAGATGCAATACTTCGGTAAGCAGAAAACCTCATTTTTGAAGTTCCCATTGGCACTTCCATCACAGTAGAGCAGCTGACCCCAGGTGGTTCTGTCCCCACTGGCTGCCTGGCCTGACCTGCCCTGCCGTCAGCTGGGGACCTGTCCAGGAGGAGGGAGCACATGTTTAGAGTTTGGATTGTGTCCTGAAAAGCCACCTCTCTTGGGTGGAGGCTCATGGAAGCCTTTTGTGTGCCTTTGTTTGCTTCTGAAAAGCGGGATATTTGTTCACTGTTTCTAGTTTCCTGGCTGTACAGTTCCACTCACTGGGTACCAGGTGTAGTGACTGGACTGGCCTCCGCTGTGCCCAAACACTGTGAGTCTCGTAGGAAGGGAACAGGGTACAGCATCTGGGTTTGGGATCTTTGTGAGAGTTACAGGACACTTTACTCAAAGTAGCATTGGGTATTGGGTAGTCTCAATAATCAGATGCATCTCGGCATGAGGGCTGCGGTGTCAGCCGGGAGGGTCGTCAGTCCCCACAGCTCCAGAGTCTAAATTCAGGATCACAGTGGGACCCCCTTGGAGTCCTCCTTGGTTGTCAGTGAAGACACATGTGTCCTCACATGGGGCAGCCAGCCTGAGTCCAAGGGGCCATGGGCCTTGCTCCTGTTGCACACCCAGAGCCAGCACAGAAGGGCGCCCTGGGGCAGGCAGGTGCTCAGGAGTGAAGGTAGACTCTGCTCAGGGAGATGCCCAGACCCTGCGTCCGCCACCCCCGGCCCTACACACCCCCTCCGCCTGCACCACCCAACTGCTGCCCTGCCCCACCCCCTCGCACTCCACCAGGACACGGCCCGTCACCACCAGGGCTGTGACATGCAGCGGATGTTACCGGCAGGCCCATCTAATCTGGGGGGGGGGCTCCGGGGGCCCCTAAACACCAGGAGAAAGGCTATGAGGGTCATCCCTGGGGCCCTGGGCTCACACCCCAGCCTGTGCAGGGTGGGCCGCCTGTCACCTGGAGACCCCGCTACACCGCTAACTGTCGCTTCCCCGGGGAAAGCTGGTCAGGGGCCCTCAAAGGGAAAAACAGGTGGACTTCAGCACGTGGTGGGTGGAGGAGCCACAGCCTCAAGACTGAGAGGGGAGTCCACCGGCCAGAGCCTCACTCAGGGAGAACGCTGGGAACCGGGTACTGGGGGCGGTGGCTGGAGAGGAGGGGGCGGCCCTCAATGGGCGGGGTCCCGGGGCAGGAGGGGAAGGGAGACGGGGCTGGGTCCTCAGGGCCCCCCACGGACCAGGACGTTGGTACCGCCCACTCAGGCTCACCCCGCTGGGCTATTGGTCGCGCCCGCCGAGGCCCCGCCCACTGCGCAGGCGCCCCAGCGTCGCGATTGAGAACATGGCGCCGGCGGCCCGGAAGCTGGTGCTGACCGAGGAGATGGTCCGGGCGAAGAGCGGCCTGGCGCCTCACCGGGACCTGGGTGCGCGGGGCAGGGGTGCGGCACGGAGCTCGCCTGCCTGGGGGCCCTGACCGGCGGCGGGGGGTGCCCCTGCGCAGGTGCCGCCTCTGGTAGAAGGGGTCCAGAGGTGCGGCCCAGGTGGTGCGGCCTCTGTCCGCTGTGCTGAGCGCCTGGGCACCCGCCTTTTGGCTTTACTCCAGTAAGAGCTCGTGGGTTTCATGAAAGGGAGCATCAGACTGATGAAATATCAAACTATCCTTGCCTTCCTAGAAGAATGTCCAATCCCCTCCTGCGGTAGAATTCCTTCTCTCCATCCTGGATTCTCTTTGGTCTTATTTCTCTGATGATTTTTCTGTTTTCATGAGGGATATTGGTAGCTAGTTTTATTGTTTCTTTTTGTACTGTTTTTGGCAGCAGAGTGAAGCTGAGCTCGTAAACTTTGTGGAGAAGTGTTGCCTTTTCGTGTGGCGTTTAAGGGGTTGTGTAGAATTCGTGCTAATTCTTTGAAGGATTCACAGAATTTTCCTCTGAAACCATATGGGCCTATAAATTTCTATTTTTGAAATTTTTGAGTTACAAATTGTATATCTCTGTTGTTTAGAACTGTTCATGTTATTAGTTTCATCTTGAGTGAGTTTTGATTGGGGTTTTTGTGAATTGATTACGTTGTCAAACTCATGTGTATGGAGTTGTTTATAGTATTCTGTTTTTAGCCTATTATGTGATTTGTGATTTTGTGATTTCACTAACGGCTGTAGGATCTGTAGGGATATCTCTTCTTCCATTCATGATCTCTTCTTCCATTCTGTGTCTTTAATCTTTGTTTAGTCTTGCTAGATGTTTGTGAATGTTATTGGTCATTCCAAAGAGCTAGCTTTTGGGTTGATTCATTTTCTCCAGTGCTTTTCTGTGTTCAAATTTTGTTGATTTGTGCTCTTTATTATTTCTTTCTTTCTGCTTATTTTGCTCTTGAGTCTTGAGGTAGAAACTTAGATTATTGATTTGAGACTTTATTTTCTAATACAAATATTTAGTGTTGTAAATTTTCCTCTAAGCACCAGTTTAACTGCATCCGTAAGTTTTGTTACGTTATATTTGTTTTCATGTAGTTCAGCATGTTTTAAGAATTTCTCTTGAGATGTCCAGTTTGACTACGGATTATTTAGGAGTGTTTTTAAGGTTCCATGTGTTTGATGATTTTCCTGTTATTTCTGTTTGTTATTGCTTCTAGTATGATTCCATTATGAGCAAAAAACATACTCTGTCTAATTTTAATTGTTTTAAATTGTCAAGGTTTGTTTTATCATCCAAGATCTGGTCTAAGTTGTTGAATGTTTCAAGTGCACTTGAATGTGTATTCTGCGGTTGAGTATAATGTTATGTATCAGTAGGTCCTCTTGGCTGGGTGCTGTTCAGTTTTTCTGTATCCTTGCTGATTTTCTGCCTAGTGATTCTATTAATTGAGAGAAGGGTATTGAAACCCCTAGCTACAATTGTAATTTTGTCTATTTTTCTTTTCACTTCATGTGTTTTCAAGCCATGTTTTGTTGTTGTTGTTGTTGTTTTTGAGACAGAGTCTCACTTTGTTGTCCAGGCTAGAGTGAGTGCCATGGCATCAGCCTAGCTCACAGCAACCTCAAACTCCTGGGCTCAAGCAGTCCTTCTGCCTCAGCCTCCCGAGTAGCTGGGACTACAGGCATGCGCCACCATGCCCGGCTAATTTTTTCTAAATATTAGTTGGCCAATTAATTTCTTTCTATTTATAGTAGAGATGGGGTCTCACTCTTGTTCAGGCTGGTTTCAAACTCCTGACCTTGAGCAATCCACCCGCCTCGGCCTCCCAGAGAGCTAGGATTACAGGCATGAGCCACCATGCCTGGCGGAAGCCATGATTTTTTATGCCTTGTTTGTGTACTGACCCTTTTAGTATATGTACTATTTCTCTTTGTCAGTGGTAAGTTTCTTTGTTGAGACATCTACTTTATTTTTCATTAGCATAGCTACTCTAGCTTTCTTTATTGTGTTTGTATGGCATTATCTTTCTCATCTATTTATTTTGACCTTTTAACCTACCTATATCCTTATATTTCTAATTAGTTTCTTGGTTTTCATTATTTTTATCCCCTTTGCTAATCTCTGTCTTGTATTAATAGTAATGCATTTGGACTATTTACATTTAATGTAGTTATTGATATGTTAGAATGTAAATTTGCCATTTTCTTGTTTTTTATTGTTCCTTTAATTTTTTGTTCTTTTATTTCCCTTTCCTGCCTTTCTGTAGTTTACTTGATATTTGTAGTATCCATTTTAATTTATCTCTTAAGTTTTGGAGCATATTTCTTTGCATGGTTTTTATAGTGGTTGCTCTACAAATTATAGTATATTTATGTAATTCAACACAATTTACTTGTATGAGTATCTTACCACTTCCAAGTGAAATGTAGAAACCTTACTACCATGTAGAATTAGTTGTCTTAACTATTTCCTCTACATACCATCATAAATACATTAATGACACAATTTTTTACAACATTTAAAATTTAAAAACGTAGATATTTAAAAACTTGGAGACATTTATCCACATTTACCTGTTTTATTATTCTTTCTTCATTCCTGATGTTCCAGGTTTCCTTCTTTTGTCTTTTCTTCTAATTATCTTCAGGTAGGTCTGCTGATGACAGGTTCTCTTCATTTTTCTTTGATAATATCTTTATTTTGCCTTCAATCCCAAAGGAATATAGATTTCTGGGTTGAAAGTTCTTTTTTTTCAGCACTTAGAAAATGTTGTGCTGTTCCTTCAGGCCTCCATGGTTTCTGAAGAGTAATTGCTGCCCTGTGATTTGTTTTCTGCTTTAGGTAATGGCATTTTGGGGTTTATTCTATTTGAGATTTTCTAAGTTTCTTTAATATTTGGGTTTGTGCCTTTTACCAAATTTGGAAGTTTTCAGCCATTATTTCTTCAACTAAAAACATTTTTCCTTTTAGCCACACTGTCTTTCTTTTCTCTTTGGAATTCTGAAATTTTGCTGGAGCTCCCAGTGGCATTAGTGAATGTTAGATCTCTTTTTTGTCTCCCACAAGTACCTGAGGCTGTTCGTGTTTTTCCTTCAGCTTGCGTTTCCCCTGTTGATCAGACTGGACAGTTCAGGTCACTGTGTCTTGGTGCTCACTCTTCCACTCTGCTGTGCACTGCTTCTGCGATAGTTTTCTTCTGGTTTCAGTTATTATATTTTTCATTTTTGAAACTTCTGTTTGTTTCTTCTTTAAATCTTCTGTTTATTTGCTAAGACTTTCTGGTTTTTTCATTTGTTTCAAGAGTACTCATGATTTCTCATTGAAGTAATTTTTATGACAATTGCTTTAAAATCCTTGTTAGGTAATTCTGACTTCTTTGTTATCTTATTGTTGGTGTCTCTGTTGATTGTGTTTTCTCATTCAAATTGAGATTTTTCTGGGTTTTGATCATTTTTATTATGTTTTGGACATTTTGGTATTATTTTGTGAGACATTGCTTCCTATTTAAAAATCCGTGCTCATTCTAGCACCTGCTGGGTGCTGCCTTGGGATGGTAGCTGGGCTCCTGTCTCACACACAGCCCTGGACAGACTCCTGCGGGCCAGGAGGTGAGAGGCGCCCACTTGTCACAGCCAGGCCAGGCCAGTGGTCAGGGTCCACTCACACAGTCCTGGGGCCGGCCCTTACACAGAACCAGGTGTATGAGGTGCTTTTATTTATTTATTTTTTTTTTTGGTGTAAGATTGGAGTAGGGCTGATGATGTCAAAAGAGTTTGTCCTGCAAGGTCCCCTCCTGGTCATTTGACTGAAAAAAGCAGGCTTATCTTGTTTTTCGGTCTATGTCTCCTGGTATTTCTGGGTTGCCAACTTCTTTGGCACTCAGACTGGGATGTACAAGAGACAAACCCAGAATCAACCGAGGGAACTCACCACCAGGTTGTTTCTTGAGTCCTGAGGTCCCTGGACAGTTGTCCTCTGTTCCCTCCTTTCATAGTCTTCCAGGGCTTGTTTCCTATGTTTTTCCAGGTGCTTAAGTGTGGTAGGTGGAGAGGGATAGGTGGAATGTGTCTGTCTTGTCAGGAACTGGAAGTGCTCAGACCAAATTGTAAACGTAACACATATTTTAAAACGTAAATTTTCCTGGGAAGGAATTGGTGTATTCGGATCCACACTGTCTTTTTGGTTACGGAAACTTTTATTTTTGTAGTTACGTTGATCACCCAGTGGTTGCTGTTGAGTGCACCTCGCAGAGGTGTCTGAGGTGCACAGGGCGTGCAAAGCCTGCCCTCGGCTGTGCTGGGGACGACGTGGCCAGGTGGGCTGGGGGCTTCAGGAGGTGATCCCTGTGCAGAGGCCACGCGGGGTGAGGGGTGAGCAGCTGGAGTGGGAGTCGGGGTCAGTTACGAGGGGGTTCCTGGTGAGGGGTCTGGAGGAGGCACTGTCAAGAGGCATGGACAACTGGAAAGAAGTGTGAGCAGGAACGTGGAACGCAGGCCTCACTCTTGGTAACCACGTTCAAATCTTGGATGAGTTGCATTGTTTTTCTAAGTGACACTTTCAGATTATGAGGTTAGTGTACCTCTCCCTAAGAAAACTTGGAAAATACAGAAATACATGAGGAGGATAAAGGGATTTATTCCACGGTAGGATAAATGTACTAACAATTGTCTTTCCCTTCATTCTTCTTTTTTTTTTTTTTTTTGAGACAGAGTCTCTTTGTTGCCCAGGCTAGAGTGAGTGCTGTGGCGTCAGCCTGGCTCACAGCAACCTCAATCTCCAGGGCTCAGCGATCCTACTGCCTCAGCCTCCCGAGTAGCTGGGACTACAGGCATGCGCCACCATGCCCGGCTAATTTTTTGTATATATATTTTTAGTTGGTTAATTAATTTATTTCTATTTTTGGTAGAGACGGGGTCTCGCTCAGGCTGGTTTCGAACTCCTGACCTTGAGCAATCCGCCCGCCTTGGCCTCCCAAAGTGCTAGGATTACAGGCGTGAGCCACCACGCCCGGCCTCCTTCATTCTTCTTATGTGTGTTATTAAAGAAAAATTTATTCAGTGATACTTGTTAAAGCGTGGTAAGGAAGACTTGATCCAGGACCATCGCTGTAGGTTCAAGGATGAGAAAACAGGGTCTTGCAGTCAGGGAAGACTAGGTTCAGCTCTCCACAGCAAGGACAAGTGGGGGGTCATAGCAGGGTGTAAGGTCACTGCAGGGAAGCGTGGGCGGGTCTGGCTGAACTGACCCGGCAGGATTGTGCTGAGGGCAGGCCAGGGCAGCAGACAGCACCTGCGTGCTGGCAGTGGGGAATCTGCCCAGGTATTGAGGGTAGGGTTCTTGCTAAACTGATGTGGCTGGGCTTTTGATAAAACTGGATTTTGTAAGGAGGTGTGCAGGTGGCCTAGGAGAAGATTCAGGTCCTGAGTAAAGTTTGGTCAAAGAATCCTTGTCAGTATCTGCTGTATTTCCAAAACCTAAGAATTGGGACTTTTGTTATAATCTTTTTTTTTGATAAAAAGACTAACATCTTATAATTTTTTATTCTTAGCTGAGCTTCAGTCCTTATCTATTCCTGGAACTTACCAAGAGAAGATTACTCACCTAGGAAATTCTTTGATGAATTTAGCAGGTCTGAAATCTTTAGATCTCTCTCGCAACTCCTTGGTTAGCCTGGAGGTAAGTTTCAGGGTTGTTTCTTACAAGAAAATGTATTGCCATCATTATCAGTGGAAGGTACTTTTAGGGTAAAAGATGCAATCTTTTGTAACTGTGCTTGTCAGACTTGTAAACTGTACACGTGCAGTGATTAGAAGTGTTCTCTTGTTTTTCCCATGTTTACTGTGAGCTAGATTTCTTACACATCACATTGCCTCCTGCCCTAGTCCTCTGATGAAAAAAGATAAGACCCTAAAGACTGACGTGTGGGTGCAGCTCCACTTTCCGCACTCTGTCTCCATTCCCAGGCCAGCTCTTTGGACTGCCTCGAATGGCAGTCCAGCCATGTGCCCAGCAGGGGCAGGCGCTTGTCCTGGTGGGAAGTCATATGCGGGTGGCAGAGGGACGTTGTGTAAACCCTGCTCATGGCGTGAACTCCTGCCCTGGAACATGGTGCTGTGTAGAGAGCACATCTGACCCAGGGCCTAGGAGGGGGCTCCCAGTCGCATGCAGGCTCCAGCCACATCTCTCCACTGCCCCAAGCCTTGCCTCCTAACCTATGTGGTGGTGGCACTGGCCGCTCTTACCCTACAAGGCTGAATGCAGGTTAGAGGAGATCATGCATGTAAATCACTTAGCTTAACGACGGTGGGAGACATGGCATTTTATATTTCCCTGCGTGGTTGTTTCACTGTGTAAAGCACTGAGAACTTTACAGGTGAGAACACATTGCATTTCAAGCTTTTCCTGGTGAACAGCAGGTGCACATTGCAAGTGCGTTTGTTAGGTTGTGTGGTGGCTGGAGTGTAGCTGACTTGGCGTGTTTCCTCTGCCAGGGCATCCAGTACCTAACTGGGCTGCAGAGTCTCAGCCTCTACTACAACTGCATTTCCTCGCTGGCGGAAGTCTTCCGGCTCCACCCCCTAACTGAGCTCGTAGACGTGGACTTCCGGCTGAACCCTGTTGTGAAGAACGAGTCCGATTACCGCCTCTTTGTTGTGCGCCTGCTCCCCAAGCTCCGACAGCTGGGTAGGCTCCTGCTGGGTGCTGCCCTGACAGGAGCCTTGTGCTCTTAGCTGGGTCACTCTGGGATTCCTGCTGGACAGGGACGTTGGTCTTCTGCGTTGATGGTGTGAATCCCTGCAGACCACAGCTCTAGCAGCCCTGCGTCTTTGCAGGACGGGGCAGCAGGGCCGTGGCCAGGCTACCCCGTCCTGAGCGGTGCTCCCCCCTGGAGCCATTTGTCCTGGGTCCAGAGCGTCTCCAACCCTCCTTGCACGGCTGCTGGGCATCCTCTCAGGCTCAGCTGGACAGCTGGGCTCCACCTGGCTTGCATCCATCTGGAAGGACACAGGCCAGGATTTCATTGTGCCCCCAGGTGGCAGGGATGAGAGGAGACAAGGTGCAGTGGCCATTTGGCTTCACAGCTTTGTGTTCCTAAAAGACACGTCTGCAGCAGTCTTGTAGGCAGAAGCTTCTAGGGCCCCGTAGCCCCTTAGAGAGAGTCCTGGGGTTGGGGCGGCCACAGTCAGTTTCTCTTGCCATGAGCACTGTGGCAGTATCTCTGTTAATCCCAGCCCAAGTCACATACCCAGGGAGAGAACCAGGCCTCAGCCCAAGGGCATACTGCCCATGGGGGCCATGGGGAAGGAGAGGGTTTGTGGTCTCTTGCCTTCAGTCCCCATATGAAGGGGTGGTCAGAATGCCGAAGTCACAGGGTCGTGGTGAGGAGACCTGGAGTTGGTGTCTGTGCGTTCCTGGGACAGTGCTCGGCGGGACCCAGGGGCCCTGACATTTGCAGGTGTTTCTGTTCCTAGCATCAGACCTGCCATGCACACCGTCAGAACTGAGCTCTCCTTCTGAACCCAGCCAGTTAGCAAAAATTAAGAATCAACACAGCGGCTCATGCCTGTAATCCTAGCACTCTGGGAGGCCGAGGCGGGCGGATTGCTCGAGGTCAGGAGTTCAAAACCAGCCTGAGCAAGAGGCTCAGACCCCGTCTCTACTATAAATAGAAAGTAACTAATTGGTCAACTAATATATATAGAAAAAATTAGCCGGGCATGGTGGTGCATACCTGTAGTCCCAGCTACTCAGGAGGCTGAGGCAGCAGGATTGCTTGAGCCCAGGAGTTTGAGGTTGCTGTGAGCTAGGCTGATGCCATGGCACTCACTCTAGCCTGGGCAACAAAGCAAGACTCTGTCTCAAAAAAATAAATAAATAAAAATAAAATAAAATAAAAAAGAATCAACAGAGGACAGAACACTTCCCCTCACTGTACATGCCCTGAACAAGCTTGTTCTCTGCTGCCGTAGATAGCGTTCGAGTGCTGAGAACTGAGATTTGGGTGTCAGTTAAGTAAACAGCAAGAGGAGGCTAATGTAGCCTGGGTGTGTTGCTTGCTGTCTGTGCATGTATCTGCTTGGCCCTTGTGTGCCGACTGCTGGGGGCTGCTTAGGACTTTCTTATGCCCGTGAGGTAAAGGCAGGGTGGGCCTCACCTTTCAACCACGTAAGTCTGTGACATGGAGCGAAGGCTGTGCACACCTGGGCTCGCCTATCCTTTCCCAGCCCATCTCCTAGGTGAGAACGCAGGTCGAGGAGCAGCCGAGTGCCTCGTGGGTGGATGCTGAGCTGGGGCCGGGCCAGGCTGCCTGGAGCTGTTGTGTTTGGACTCGGGCGGTTATATCACTGAGGGGCCTGGGGAGTTTTGACCATGGAGTCATCTTCCACATGTGTGCACGTGCTGCATTGCTTCGTACCTCGGATAGGTTTCTGGAGACTGAAGAGAACTGTCTGTTAAAAGTGAATGCAAAGGGCCCTTCTGTTTCAGGCCCATCTTGTGACAGCACAGGTCAGTGACGGGGATTAGAACTCTCTTAGAGAAGTCCCCTGGTGAGAATGCCACAGCCAGACCATGGCCAGACCACTTGTTTAATAACTAACTGTCAAAACAGTTTTTCTCCAACCTTCTGAAAGTGATTTGAGGAACTCATAGAGGAGCCCTGAGTCCTGGCTGGACTTCCCTGAGTTGGGCAGGTTCCGTTTGTGCAGGCGCTCGGCTGCCCAGGACAGCCCAGCCAGGGGTGGTGGTGCAGAGTGTCTGGTGGGGCTGTGGCCCATCCGTGCCCACCTCCCGTGATGCCAGCATGTCCTGTGTCCCACGGGATGGTCACTGCTTGGCAGGGGCTGGCAGGACAGTCGGGGGTCTGTGGCCCAGTGTGCTCACTGAAAGGGGCGTGTGTGACCCTTGTTGGCTTGCTGTGCTTCCTGCTCTGGGAGAGCAGGCAGCCTCAGCATCACGCTGGCATTGCTGGGAAACCACGTGTTCCTCAAAGCCCAGTATTCCTGCCCTGGGCCCATGGGGCAGGCTCAGGCCTGAGGGAATGGGTGCTCTGCCCTGCCCTGCCCTGCGGTGTGCACCAGGGTGGAAGACGGTGCCACCGCCTGCCCTCCACAGTCCTGCACGTTCTCTCCTAGACGACCGTCCTGTGAGAGAGAGTGAGAGGAAGGCTTCCCAGCTGCATTTCACTTCGGAGGACTCACCCGGCTCAGGGGAAAGCATCCCTGCCGCTCTGAAAGTTGGAAGGTATGAACAGATGTGGTGGAGCTAGGGAAGGCTTCAGGCCGCCTGCAGGTGGGACAAGTAACCCAGCGCCATAGCTCCTGAGCTGTCACGCTCAAAGGGCAGGTGCCAGCAGGGGAGGGGAGAGCGACGGCCAGGGCTCTCACCCCATTTCCCACACTCTCTGAAAGTTAGTTTTTGCTATTTGAAGTGTTTATTAAAGCAATATGTGTAAGGAGATGGAGGGGTCACGGCGAGGAACAGTGGCTGCCCCTCCTTGGCTGCTCTTCACGTCTGGGGCCGTGGCGACCTCCATGTTTGTCTGGACTGCTTCCTCATCTCACGCAGCCAGATCCCCTTTTGGGATGTGAACACTTTAACACCTGCCTGGACAGGCATGATTTAGTCGTACTGCACACGCCCTCCTCCTCCACACCTCTGAGACCCCTAGACCGTTCTGGGATATGCCCTTCCTGTCTCCCCTTCTGGTGGGAGAGCCTGCTCCCGCCTGCACTGCCCCTGCCCGTGCTGCCCCGTGCCCACATTGCCCCCTGCGCCTTCCCCCAGCTTTTTTTGTAAATGACCAGAGAGTAATGGTTTCAGGCTCTGTGGGCCATATAATCTACGTCTCAGCATCCAGCTCTGCCTTTGTGCTGTGGAAGCAGCCATAGCAATAGGTAAGCGAATGACAGTGTTCCAATAAAACTTTGCTTACAAAAACAGCTGTGGGCCAGGTTTGGCCGCATGCCATTCTTTGCTGACTTCTGATGTCTCAGGAATGGATCCGAATCCTCAAGATCTCCTGTTCCTCAGATGCCGCCTTCCCCTGCTGTTTCAAACCAGACCAACTGCTGTGTAGACAGCTGCACCTGGGACCCTGGTACTTCTGCTCATTGTCTTAGTTTTTCTTTCCTTTGGCTGGTGCACTCCCTTTGTGCAGAGGGAGTGCTGACATCCATCCCACCAGCGTCCAGCCTAAGCCTGTGGTTTATGGAGAAGCAACTTTAGAGGCAGAGAAGTGGCATAGTGCACGCGGGCCCTTTGTGCTGTCTGCCTGCAGATTGGACCCAGGAGAGACTCCTCTGCATGGCCCTTTGTCATCATGGGCTGCCGTGAGGGGCGAGGGTGTGTTGGGCTCCAGGGAGGGGGTCCCAGGGCCTCACTGTCCTCTGGATCTACCATAACTTCCATGGAACAGCTGAGCTTGTGGCTTGCTCAATGAAAACGAACTTCAGACATCTTCCCCAGGTGAACTGTAACATGTGGGCTTAGTCCTCACACCCAATCTGGGGAATTCCGGGTTGGGAGTCTTTTACAATCAGTAGGTATCTTCACTTGGACTGCTGTGACAGTGTACCAGAGGCAGGGTGGCTTACAAAAACAGACTATTTCTCACAGTTCTGGAGGCTGAAACCTGAGCTTAGTGTGCAGCTTGGTCTGTCTGATGAGGGCCTCTTCTGAGTTGCAGACTGCCAGGTTCTCGCTTTGTCCTCACACGAGAGGGCGAGGGGGCTCTCTGGGGTCCCTTCTATAAGGACACGAATCCTACTTGTGAGGCCCTACCCCCTGACCTAATCACCTCCCAGAACCATGTTGGGGATGAGGATTTCAACATATTAATTTGGGGGAACATGCACATTCAGTCCAGTGCAATAGGCTTATATTTCAGAGCAGTTTTCAGTTTGTAGAAAAACTGCACAGGAAGTATAGAGAATTCCCACGCATCCACCCCTTGCCCCCTTTCCCTTGTTACTAACATCTTGCATAGGTGTTGCGGTTGAGGAGCTAGTTGGTGCGTTGTTACTGTGTCCTGCGTTCTGATGCCACATGTCTGCCTTCGCAGTGTCACACAGAGTGGCTCCACTGCCCTCAGGTGCTGCACATGCTCAGTCCTCTCTGCCCCCAACAAAACCCCTCATCTTTTTTGCTGTGTGTGTGCATTTGTGTATTCTGGAACATCCTGTAGTTGAAACCGTACAGTATTATAGCCTTTTCAGGTCAGGTTTTTTCACACAGTAAACCGCATTTAAGGCTCCTTCATGTTTTTTCGTGTCATGATAGCGCATTTCTCTGTATCACTGAGTAATATTCTATTGTTTGTATGCACCACCGTTTATCCGTTCACCTGCTGATGCAGTTATGCATGAAGCTGCTGTAAACATCCATGTGCAAGGTTTTATGTGGACATAAGTTTTCAGTTCATCTGGACAAATACCACAGAGATTGATATTGGATTGTGTGGCAGCAGTATGTTTAGATTTGCAGGAAACTGCCAGACTGTCTTCCAAGGTGATGGTGCCGTTTTGTGTTCCCAGCAGTGGTGAGTGGGAGTCCCTGTTCCACACCCTCACCAGCATTTGGTGCTGTCAGTGTTCCGGATTTTGGCTGCTCCAACAGGTGGTGTCTCGCTGCTGTTTCAATTCATGGTTCCCAAAGACACGTGATGTGTGGCATCTTTTCATGTACTTATTCGCCACCTGTGTATCATCTTTGGTGAGATATCTGTTTAGCTAATTTGCACATTTTTCATCAGATTGTTTGTTTTCTTATTGTTTAGTTTTAAGAGTCCTTTGTATGTTTTGGGTAACAGTCCTTTGTCAGATACGTGTTTTACAAATATGTTCTCCTAGTCTGTGGCTCTTTGCGTTCTCTTAGTAGTGTCTTCCACAGAGCAGGCTTTGATTTTAATGAGGTCCAACTTACCAACTTTTTCTTTTATGAATGTGCTCCAAAAAGTCATCACCAAACCCAAGGTCACTTAGGTTTCCTCCTATGTGATCTTCTAGGAGTTTTATAGTTTTGCATTGAATATTTAGGTCCACGATCCACTTTGAGTTAAGTTTTGTGAAAGTTGTAAGACCTGTGTCTAGATTATTTTTATTATTTTTTTGCAAATGGATGTCCACTTATTCAGCATGACTTGGTGAAAAGACTGGCTTTTCTCTGTTGAATTTCCTTTGCTCCTTTGTCCGAGATCAGTTAACCATATTGGCGTGGGTCTGTCCTGTGCCTCAGCCCGTCTGCCCACTCCCTCCCCAGTGCCACACTGCCCTGCTCGCTGCACAGCCATGAGGACTTCGGCCCTGACTTTGCTCTTGTCCCTAGCGTCCTATGGCTTGCGCCTCTCTGAGTGAAGTGTATGATCGGTGTGTCGATGGCCACAAGATTACTTGCCAGGATGTGGATTGGGATTACGTTAAATCAAATGGGGAGAAATTCATGATGATTCTGAGCCTTCCTATTTCATGAACATGGACTATCTCTCAATCTTGTTCTTCTTTTATTTCTTTCATGAGAGTTTCCCAGTTTTACTCATGTAGATCTTGTGTATATTTTGTTATACTTTCACCTATTTCATTTTCCCATACTCATGTAAGTGGTATTGTGTTTTTAAGTTCAAATTCCAGTTGTTCATTGCTGGCATCTAAGAAAGCAGTTGAGTCTTATTTATTAACCTTGTTTGTTGGTTTCTCAGGGCTGACATAACAAAGTAGCACAAACTGGATTGCTTGAAGTAGCTGAATGTATTGTTTCACAGTCTGAGCGCTGGACGCCCAAGGCCAAGGTGTTGGCGGGTTGGATCCTGCTGCGGGCTGCAAGGCGAATCCGCTCCCTACTTCTCCCCTAGACTCCTGTGTCCTTGGCTGGTAGACACATCACTCCAGCCCCTACTTTCAAGTGGCCGTGTCCCCCCTGTGCATGTCTGTCCTCTGTGTCTAAATTTGTACTTTTTATAAGGACATCAGTGATGGAGGATTAGGGCTCACTCTAATGGCCTCATATTAATTTGAACATCTAAGACCTTGTTTCCAAATAAGGTCACATTCTGAGGTACTAGGGGCAAGGACTTCAACAGATCTTTTGATGGGACAGGGTGCACCGCATAGCACCTTGTATGCTGCAGCCTTGCTATAATCACTTACTACTTCCACAAGTTTTTGTCTGTTTGTTTGTTTGTTTTTGCCAATTCTCTGGGACTTTTAACATAGACAATCATGTCATCTGTGAATAGTTTTATTTCTTCCTCCTAAATCTAAATTCCTTCCATATCCATTTCTTGTCTTACTGCATTATCTAGGACTTCCAGTGTGATGTTAAAAGGCTCGATGCAGGGCGTGCTTGCCTTGTCCCTGAGTTTAGCAGGAAAGCACCTGTTTCTCACCATTAGGTGTGATGTTAGCTGTGAGTTTTTGCAGATGTTCTTTGTCAAGTTAAGGGAGTTCCTCTCTGTTCCTACTTTGGTGAAAGTTTTTATCATGAATGACTGTTGGCTTTTTTTTGAATGCTGGGGTTTCTTTTTTTTTGCATCTATTGATGTGATCATATGATTTGTCCTTCATCAGCCTGTTGCTTTGAAGGACCACAGTGATTGATTTTCAGCTGTTGAATCAGCCTTGCATTGTGAATGAATCCTACCTGATGGTGGTGTGTAAATTTGTTGTGATCATTGGATTCAATTTGCTAATATTTTATTGAGGACTTTTGCATCTGCGTTCATTAGAGATACTGTCTGTAGTTTCTTTTTTTTGTCTGGTTTTGGCAGTAGGTGGTGCTGGCTGCCTAGAGTGAGGTAGGATGTCATCTCTCTGCTTCCCTCTTCTGGCAGGCGCTGTAGAGAATCTGCATAATTTCTTCTGTGACTGTTGGGTAGCATTTACTAAGAACCCATCTGGGCCTGTGCTCTTTGTTTCGGAAGGTTATTCATTATTGATTTGTTTTCTCTAATAGATGGAGATCTGCACAGAATGTCTCTTTTTTCTTGTGTGAGTTTTGACAGATTTTTTTTTCGAGTAACTGGTGCATTTAATCTGGATTATCAATTTTGTGGGCATAGAGTGGTTCATAATAGATGATATTTTTTTCATTTCTGTTATTAATTTGTGTCTTCTCTATTTTTTTTAGTTAACCTGGCTTAGAGATTTATTAGGTTGATACAAAAGTCATTGTGGTTTTAGCATTTGCCATTTGATATAGGAATACATTCTTAAATGAATGTGGTTATGTTATACATCATATTAAAATGCATATTACTTGCTGTTTATTATATATTTATTTTAGGATATAGAAATTATGTTGGACAAAAGGCAAATTTGAGCGATTATCTTTTTTTTATAGTTAGTAATAATTTATTGTATATTTAAAAATAGCCAGAACAGATCTGAAATGTTCCCAACACAAATATTTGAGGTGACAGATATGCTAAATACCTTGATTTGATCATTACACATTGTATGCAATATCAAAATACACATGTACCCAATAAATATGTATAATTATTATGTATCATTATAAAACAAAAAATACTTTGTTGCTAAAAAATGGTAATGTTCCTCCAAGCCTTCAGTGTGTTGCAGTCTTTTTGCTGGTGGAGGGTCTTGCCTTGAATGTTGATGCCTGCTGACAGATTAGAGTCGTGGTTGCTGAAGTTTGGGGTAGTTGTGATAATTTCTTTAAATAAGACAGTGAAATTTGCTGCACGAATTGATCTGCTTTTCACAAAAGAACTCTCTGTAGCATTCCACATGTTTGATGACATTTTGAGTATAGTGCAACTTCTTTCAAAATTGAAATCAATCCTCTCAAACCTTGCCAATGCTTTATCAACTAAATTTATGTGGTGTTCTATATCCTTTGTTGTCATTTCAACAGTGTTCATAGTATTTTCACCAGAAGTAGATTTTATCTCAAGAAACCACTTTCTTTGCTCATCCATAAGAAGTAACTCCTCATCCATTAAAGTTCGATTTTGAGATTGCAGCAATTCAGTCACATATTCAGGCTCCATTTCTAATTCTAGTTCTCTTGCTGTATCCACCACATCTTCAGTGACTCCCTCCACTTAAGTCTTAATTTGTATAATTCTTATTTTTATTTTATTTTTTTATTTCAGCATATTAGGGGGGTACAAATGTTTAGGTCACATATATTGTCCTTCCCCTGCCCGAGTGAGAGCTTCAAGTGTAGCCATCCCCTAGACGGTGCACACTATACCCATTGGGTGTGTATATATCCATCCGCCCATCTGCCCAACACCCAGTGAATGTTACTACCATATGTGCACTTAAGTGTTGATCAGTTAATACCAATTCGATGGTGAGTACATGTGGTGCTTATTTTTCCATTCTTGTGATACTTCACTTAGTAGAATGTGCTCTAGCTCTATCTGGGATAATACAAGAGGTGCTAGATCACCATTGTTTTTTGTGGCTGAGTAGAACTCCATGGTATACATATACCACATTTTATTAATCCACTCATGTATTTATTGATGGGCACTTGGGTTGTGAATTGTGAATTGTGCTGCTATATAAATATTCTAGGGCAGATGTGTTTTTTATAGAATGTCATTTGTTCCTTTGGGTAGATACCCAAGTCTTAGCCAGAGCAATCAGACAAGAGAAGGAAATCAAGGGCATCCAAATGAGGGTGAAACTATCACTCTTTGCTGATGATATGATCTTATATATCTAGAAAACCCCAAAGATTCTGCCATGAGACTACTGGAATTGATAAATTCTGCAAAGTCTCAGGTTATAAAATCCATGTACAGAAATCAGTAGCATTCGTATATGCCAACAAGAGTCAAACTGAGAACTAAATCAAAGACTCGATACCCTTCACAATAGCAACAAAGAAGATAAAATACCTAGAAATATATTTAACTAAGGAAGTAAAAGACCTCTGCAGGGAGAATTATAAAACACTGAGGAAGGAAATAGCAGAGGACATAAACAGGTGGAAAACCATGCTCGTAGATCAGCAGAATCAACATTATTAAAATGTCTATACTACCCAAGGTGATCTATAGATTGAATGTAATCCCTATTAAAATACCAACATCATTTTTTGCAGATCTAGAAAAAATAATTCTGTGTTTCCTTTGGAAACAGAGAAGACCCCTTATAGCAAAAGCAATCTTAAGCAAAAGGAACAAATTGAGAGGTGTCTATTTAGCACACTTCAGCCTATAGGAAGTAGAACAGCATGGTACTAGCACAAGAACAGAGATATAGACCAATGGAACAGAACTGAGAACCCAGACATAAAACCATCCTCATATAGACATCTAATCTTTGACAAAGCAGACAAAAACTTACACTGGGGAAAAGAATCCTTATTCAATAAATGGTGCTTGGAAAATTGTATAGTCACTTGTAGAAGACTGAAACAGGATCCACACCTTTCACTTCTCACAAAAATCAACTCATGGTGGATAACAGTCTTAAATCTAAGGCATGAAACTATAAAAATTCTAGAAGAAAATGTTGGAAAAACTCTTATAGACATTGGCCTAGGCAAAGAATTTATGAAGAAGACCCCAGAGGCAATCACAGCAACAACAAAAATAAATAAATGAGACCTGATCGAATTAAAAAGCTTCTGCACAGCCAAGGAAACTGTCAAGAGAGCAGACAACCTACAGAATGGGAGAAAATATTCTCATGCTACACATCCGATAAAAGGCTGATAACCAGAATCTATATAGAACTCAGGAAAATCAGCAAGAAAAAAATCAAACAACCCTATCAAAAAGTGGGCAAAGGACATGAACAGAAACTTTTCAAAAGAAGATAGACTAATCGCCAAGAAACAGAAAAATTGCTCAACATCTCTAATCATCAGGGAAATGCAAATCAAAACCACAATGAGATATCACTTATCTTCAGTGAAAATGGCCTTTATCAAAAAGTTCCAAAACAATAAATGTTGGCATGGATGCAAAGAGTGTGGAGAGATGGGAACACTCATACACTGCTGGTGGGACTGCAAACTAGTACAACCTCTGTGGAAAGTAACATGAAGGTTCCTCATAGAGCTACAAGTAGAACTACCATTTGACCTAGTGATTTTCTCATTTGAGTTCAAAATGGGTCATAAAGCAGTGCAGACAACTGGCAATATCAACAACGCATTTGGCCCAGGAACTGCTAAGGAACATACAGTGTGGTGGTGGTTCAAGAAGTTTTGCAAAGAAGACAAGAGCCGCACAGTGGCCGGCCATCAGAAGTTGACAACAACCAATTGAGAGCAGTCATCAAAGCTGATTCTTGTCCAACCACGCAAGAATTTGTCGAAGAACTCAAGGTCAACCCTTCTACAGTCATTTGGCATTTGTAGCAAATTGGAAAGGTGAAAAAGCTCAATAAGTAGGTGCCTCATGAGGTGACCAAAACCAAAAACAACTGTCATTTTGAAGTGTCATCTTCTCTTGAACGGAACAATGAACCATTTTCAATTGGATTGTGACATGTGACAAAGGGTGGATTTTATACAACAACCAGCGACCACCAGCTCATTGGTTGGAGCAAGAAGAAGCTCCAAAGCATGTCCCAAAGCCAAGCTTGCACCAAAAAAAGGTCATGGTCACTGTTTTGTGGTCTGCTCCTGGTCTGATCCACTCCAGCTTTCTGGATCCCAGCAAAAAAACCCATCACATCTAAGAAGTCTGCTCAGCAAATCTGTGAGATGCACTGAAAACTGCAATACCCACAGCCAGCATTTAACAGAAAGGGTCCAATTCTTTTCCAGGACAACAGCCCAACAGGACAATGCCTGTTATATTCAACTCACCCTTCAGCCCTTCTTCCCCATTGGAGCTTGGGGGCTGCTGAAAGTCCCAACCCTCTAATCCTGCCTTGGTCTTTCTGGTGACCAACCCCCACCTTGAATCTGTCTAGGGGTCCCCCACTTTTTTGTAAGCATACAAAAGACACATCACTCTGGAGATTCCAAAGGTTTTAGGAGCTGGGAATGGGGAGGAAGATGAAATATGTATTTCACAATATCACAGTAGACTAATGTTTTTCATCAAGTTTGGGGAGTTTTCAGCCATTATTTCTTTAAATACTCCTTCTGTTCCTTTTCTTCTTCTCTTCTTCCGAGTCTCCCAGTAAGTGTATGTTGGTTGACTTGATGGTGTCCTAGAGTCTTTGAAATCGTTCATTTTTCTTCATTCTGCTTTTTTTTTTTCTATTCCTCAGACCGGAAAGCCTCAACTACCCTATCTTTAAATTTGCTGACCCTCCTGCCTACCAAAATATTTTATTGAGCACTTCCAGTGAAATTATCATTTTGATTGTACTTTTCAGGCCCAAAATTTGTCTAGAAGGACTTCTCCAGGCACAGTTTCTATTAATTCTTTTTCTGTGTATGGTTCATAACATTTTTGTCTCTTTACATCCCTTTTAATTTTTGTTGGTAACTGCACATTTTGGATATTAAGCTCCCTGGATCTGTTACTGTTATTGCTTGTTGTAGTTGACATTATTTGCTTGTCTGAACCCATTGTGTAAGGTTTGTATTCTCTATCATGTGTGGCTCATGAAGTCTCTGTTCCATCAGCGGAGTGACGAGGCACTTAGATGCAGATGTCCTACGGCAGGAGGCTCTGTGTGCTGGGGCCTCCTGTGCCCAACCGGCAGTGCACAGCTCTGCTTCAGCCTTCGTTCCTTCTCCCACAGAGCCTCGAGGTCACCAGGAGGCGAGAAAGGCTTGGGCCGTCTCAGGTCTTTCTTGATCGTGCGTGTGGCCTTCTATGTTTGGAGCTTTTTGAAGCCTTTTCTCCCAGGTTTCTTTGCTGGTGTTCCGTCCAGCTGCCAGCTATCACCTCAGGCAGCAGCAACTGGGATGTGAGCCTGTGCGTATCTTCAGCAAGCACCCCACCTCCTGCCGCTGCAGGGTTGGCCAGTTGCACGTTAGGTAGAATCACTGCACGCCTGTGGCTGGTCCTTCAGGGACCGAGCAGAACGGTAATCATTTACCCATCTTTGTGAATGAGACCTGTTCTGCTTCCTGAAGTCCTGGGTACTCAGTGCAGGTTGAGGATCCCTTGTTGGAAATGCTCGGGGCTGGAAGTGTTTTAGATTTTGTGTTTTTCAGATTTTGGATTATTTGCATTGTACTTGCCAGTTAAGCATCCCTAATCCAAAAATCTGAAATCCAGAATGCTCCAATGAGCATTTGCTTTGAGCTCAAAAGTGTCAGTTCTCAAAAATTTTTAGATTTTGGAGCATTTCAGATATTGGGTTTTTGGGTTAAGGATGCTCAACATGTACCTCAAATGTAGCCGTCATTTCACAGCTGCTATGGGGCTGGGGAGAAGGGTCAGACAAGGCAACTTAAAGCACTGCAGAGTCACTGTCTTCGCCGGCAGCTGCTCCTGGGTAACCGCAACCTGGGTTGTATAATTCTTTGTTAATTTCCAGAGACATCCAAAAATGTCGTTTATGACATTCCCTCCCTGCCCCTGCCCCTGCTTTTTAGTTGCTTTCATGGAGGTGCTGAATTTGGAGTAACTATCTCTGCCATTTTTGCTGAATATATTTTTAATATTCTGATTTATAAAAATGTTTCAGATTTTTTCTTTTGTCATTGTATTAATAATACTATGAGAAATAAAGTAAGCATTTTTACTCAGCGTGGTTGGGAATGCTGTATTCTAGTCAATAGATCTCTTATGAATATCTTACTGTATTTTCTAGATTCATGTATTTAAGAACTTTACAATAATATTTCATTATTGTAAATGTTGCAAACATCATAGAAATTAATTATTTTAAGTGAGTAAAAGTCTCTTCCCTCCCCCGTTCACTCTTCATGTAACCATAACCAACAGTTTTCCATTTTTTCTGTAGTGCACATACAAACATGTGGAGTGCCATTTTATGTAAAATTACTCTTCATACCATACACAATCTTTTAATATCTGGATAATTAGAATAGAGTATGCTTAATATCAAAATGACACTAAACACTTGAGTTTTGGTGACTAAGATCCTATAGGACTGTCTGTGAGCATCCGTTGCTGTGTGTTGCTATGCAGCAGCTTTAGCTATGGGTACCAAGCACTGCCTGTCTGATAGTCTCAAGACTGAATCATCACAGAGATTCGAGTTCAGGGACCTAATGATGACCTGGGCCAGGCTCCTTCCCACCCAGAGGTGACAGTGCACCCAGTGAGCTGTTCTTGGGCGGCAGGTTTCTGGGGGAAGAGCCAGCACCGGAACCCAGGTCCCTTTTGTGCCATGCTCTGTAGCGCTGCCAGTGCTCGGGTTGGCACCGGGGAGTGAGACCAGCCCCTTCAGTGGGTCAGGGGTCGTCCACATACACTGCCTCATGGAAGCAGTATTCACCGTGGGTGTCGTCACGCTCGCTTTGAAGAGTGACCTCTTAAACTGCCTTTGTAAGATACCAGGCCCCCTTTGAGTGCATTCACCTTCACGTAGAGGGTCCCTTGGCGAGGCATGTCGAGTTCTACCACATCTTACGTCGTAGTCAGCGTGGAAATAGTTTCCCTTAATGTAAAAACAGACATTGGGATATGACGTCCTTTCTCTTCTAAATCACATGTGTCTCACTGAGGATGTCCTAGGAAAAGAGCAAGTTGAATTTTAACCTGCCGGAAGATTGCAGAACTCCACGGAACTGTTGCTTTTAGCCTGCTGGTGGGTGGGTGCTGGCACCACATGACAGTGCTGTCCCTCGCCAGCTGTCCCGGGAACAGGGTGATAAGGTCCATTGCACCACAGCTGCCCCAACTCCTCCTCCTCAGAGATGGGGTGTTCCCCTCCTCGGGATCTGAGCGGCGGGAGCGCACCGCTGGCGGCAGTGATGCTGATGCACTTGCTTCTCCTTGCAGACCTCGCCACCCTAGAGCCATGGGCACCGACTCCTCAGCCAGGACGTGCTCGGCCATGGACGCGGACGATGAGGCGGTCCTGAACCTCATTGCTGAGTGCGAGTGGGACTTGCGCAATCCTCCTGGGAGCGCAGGCTCCGGCCAGCAGGAGCATGAGGACGACATGCGCAGTTCCCAAGGTGTGCTGCTCAGCCCTTGCTGGGCCTGGGTGCTAGTGGTCATGGGCTTCAGCACACACAGGTGCACCTCTTACAAGACCTACTTGCAAGGACAGGCTCTTCGTGAAGTCTTTGTGTGCTTTTGAATGCCAGTAATTTGGAAGACAGAATTATAAAAGGAAAAGTTAATGTGTTTGAGTCGAGCATAGTCATACTGCATGGTTATTTAAATTTTATTCTTCTCAGATCACGGGAAAAGGTAAACCGTGTAAAACAAACAGGAAGGTCAAATGTCCGTGGCCAGCAGAGCTACTACCCACGTAAACCACTAGGGCAACGTGGCTGCTCTCAGCACACACCAAGCTCAGGCTGCCCCGTGTGGATGCGAGGGCTGACCAGAACATTGTGGACTCTCCACTCACACTGAGGACTTGGTGTGCTCGGCCCAGGGACTCTGCTTTCCACTGGGACTTGTTCATTGGCCTTGGCTTCCTTCATTCCTACGCCATTAGGAGTTTCTCAGAGCTTTTCATGAAACTAACAGCAGGTTGAGATGTGAGTTTTGGGCTGAAATCCCAGATTCACCTGTGGCCTGAGCCGTCTTCCCACCGGCACTCGGCACCGCCAGCCCCTTCTGTTCTGGCTCCCCCCACTGGTGTGTCATGGTCTAATTTGTGTTTTCTGGAGACTTGATGTTGAAATACTGGCCGTTTGTTCATCTTTTGTGACACCTCTGTTCACCTCTGTCCACCCTCTTTTGAGTGGGGTTGTCCCTCTTCTTGGTGTTGAGTTGTGAGAGTCCTTTGTGGTTTTTGTGTACAAGCCATTTCTCAGATGTAAGTACTGCAGATTTTCTCCCATTCTGCGGCCTTTTCATTTCCTTACCAATGCTTCAAAGACCAGAATTGTTAATTTCAAAGAAGGTCCGTTTATGAGTTTTTCCTTTAATGGTTTGGGGCTTCTGTGTTCTGTAAAGACCTCATCCACCCTGTGCTTCTGTGCCTGCTGGCAGATGCCCTGCCATCTCCGTGTCCAGGCAGTTCACGTTATGGGTTAGTTTTTATGTGTTGTGAGTTGGTGCGTCAAGACCCCCCACATATGGTCGGCTCTTCTTATCCACTGGCTGCATGTCCAGAGAGTCCGTCCACCATGGGTGGGAAATACTCAAAACGTATTAATACAACAATAAAAATACAAACAAAAAGCAATACAGTATAATAACTATTTACATGGCATTTTATATTTTTTTACTTATTTGTATTCTTAATTTTTATTTATATGTGGGGGTCTCGCTGTGTCGCGCAGGCTGGATTCTAACTCCTGGGCTCAGGCAATCCCCCCTCCTTGGCGCTGCCGCGCCCGCTGCTCGGCGTTCACGTTGGGTTGGGTGTTACAAGTGATGTGGAGACAACGTGAAGCATGCGGGGGGATGCATACAGGTCATGCCACACGCTTCGGCATCCTTGGACTTAGGTGTCCTTGGGGGTCCTGGAGCCTGTCCCCCGTGGGCACCGAGGGGTGCTGTGTATCTGGTTGCTCTGATGACATTTGCTGGAAAGACTTCTTCCTCGTTTAATTCTTAATACCTCGACACGTGTTCGAATCAGTTATCTGAGTCTGTTTCTAGATCTTCTCATCTGTGCAGGGGTCACCTGTCTGTCTTTGCACCCACCCCACCCCCGCCTGGTGGCTGTGACTTCGCCGTCGGTCATGTGCTGGACAGCATCTGCCCCAGCTCTGGTCCGTCCCTCTGGAGCTCGTGGAGCAATGATGTTGGCTGATGCGTAACTAACCCACTCAGTTGTCTTTTTCTATTTTTTTTTTTTTTTTTTGAGACAGGGTCTCACTTTGTTGCCCAGGCTAGAGTGTGTGCCGTGGCGTCAGCCTAGCTCACAGCAACCTCAAACTCCTGGGCTCAAGCGATCCTCCTGCCTCAGCCTCCCAAGTAGCTGGGACTACAGGCATGCACCACCATGCCTGGCTACTTTTTTCTCTATATATATTAGTTGGCCAATTAATTTCTATTTATAGTAGAGACGGGGTCTCGCTCTTGCTCAGGCTGGTTTCGAACTCCTGACCTCGAGCAATCCGCCCACCCCAGCCTCCCAGAGTGCTAGGATTACAGGCGTGAGCCACCGCGCCCGGCCATCTTTTTCTAATTTAATTGATTTAAGGAAAATGCAGTTAATAGATAGATATCATATACTCTCAGATGCTTAAAGTGTAATTTTTAATGAAATGACATTGTTGAAATGTTCTTTAACAAAATAGAATCCAGACATCCGCTGAGCCCTCGATCGGTGCGGCACCAGTGTGGGGACTCCGGGCAGCAGGGCCAGGAGAGGAGGAGCCGCCCCCGAGGCTGCTGGGTGGAGAAGCAGCCGCCACAGCGTGGAGCTGCGCCGGAGGGTCACTGTACCTGCGGGCCACACGCCCACTTCCCCCCACACCCAGGTGACCACACATGTGTTTGTGTATTTGCTGCTGCTACAGCGGAATGCCAGGGATTGGGTGATTGATAAAGAACAGAAGTTTGTGTGGCTCACGGTTCTGGAGGCTGGGAAGTCCCAAGCGTGTGCCAGCACCTGGTGAGAGCCTTTCTGTGGCAGCAGGCGGCAGGCAGAAGCAAACGCAAGAGACAGACGTTAAACGGGGCCGAACTCACCCTTTTATCAGGAGCACTCTCCCGTGATGACAGCCCTCATGATCTGACCACCACTTAAAGGCCACACTTATTAACGTTGTCACAGTGGCAATTGCATTTCCAACATGTGAGCTTAGGACATACTTGATCCTTGACAGCACGCAACCCAGCCGATTCCTCCCCATGAGTTCTTTTGTAAGCACCTAAATATTTCTCACAATGTCTGCTATTATTATAAAATTTATCCTGTTCTCCTTGTTTGCATTTGTTTGTGGAACTGATAGATTTTAGATTCATGATCTGTAAAAACAGGTGCTTTTTATCTGCACATGGGTACACATGCACACTTTCTCCCTCCCACACCCTTTGCTCTCTCTCACTTTCTTGTTAACATGGCCCAGGTTAGGGCAGTGAGGTGGCATGGCCCCCTGGAGCTGAGGCTGTGGGTGAGGCCAGGCTCACCCTCCTGCTTTCATCGTCCTTCCCCAGGCCAGGTCCCTCATGCCCTGTCTGCCACGCCTTCTCGAGCACAGTGCTCAGCAGAGGCGCAGAGTGGGCCGTCACGTCTTTATCCCTTCAGCGCTCTTCAGAAATGTGCAGGTTCTTGGTGCTGTCCAGAGCTCTGCATTGAAGCACAGTCCCCGTGAAGCGTCAGAGTGCACAGCTTGTGGAGAAGCTGTCCCAGCAGAACAGGGATGCTTCCTATCTGCTCCCTGCAGACTCCACACGTTCACACCCTTCCCCTGTGCCCTCCACCCCGCCCTCTGTGTGTGCAGGTGTATGGGCGTGTATATATACATACACACCCGTGCATGTACATACACACCCGTGTATGTACATACGCATGTGCACAAGTGTGCGCAAGCACATACCTTCTAAAAATTATGATTCTGGCCCCTGAGCCCAGAGAACTTGGTCTCACGAGGGCTTGGTCCTCTCTATGTTACAGACCCCATGGATGTTGAGGACTCAGCCTCTTCTCAGAAGTCAAGTTTGTCAGGACAGAAGGTGCTTCGTCCTTTGCCTGGCCCTGAAAAGCACAGGAAGCGAAGAATGCCTGGTGGGAGATTCCAGGGGCCCTTGAACCAGGACTGTCTGAGCTGCCTGGAGAGGACTGACAGGCCCTCCAGCCCCACGGAGAGTCTGAGCAGACAGAACGGCTCAGAAGGCAGGAGCGAGAGGACCTTTTCATCGGGAACAGAAGAGCAGCGGTCTCAGGGCTCAACCAATGCCAGAGAGGTGAGCTAGGGATGGCAGACACCCCTAGCACGCCCAGCCGCACGGGACTGTGTTCTCAGTGTGGACCGTGACCCAGAATGAGCGTCGCTCTTAACTGTGCTCTTTCTCAGTGTCTGCTGCCTCTGTTCTGGCAGAAGCTGGCTCCGTGCGCCACACCTCTCCTGCATGCTGAGGTGGAAGCGCAAAAACAGGTGGGCAGGGACTTGCCAGGCTTGCTGGTCCTCTCGGCCAGCTGGAGCCCTTGGTGACCCTGTCACGAGGGGATAGTCCTGGAAACGCATCTGTGGTTTTCCAGAGAGTTCTCCCCCTCAGAGGGACCTGAGGCCACATGGACAGCCCCTCTGTGACCTCTGCCACCTGGCCCCTGATGGACATTTTGAAGTGTGCCTGCTGTGGACATGGTGCAGGCCACCTGGAGGAGACTGGCCAGAGGCTGGTGACTCAGTGCCTGCTAGACAGGGAGACTCGGGTGGGCAGAGGAGTATGCAGCTCTGGTGGAGGCCAGAAGGGAATGCTGGGTGCCTTCCTGTGGCACGATGGTGTGTCTGACTTCCCTGGTTGGTCCTGAGCTGTAGGCACAAATCGAGTGAGGGCCGCCTGGGTCGTACCATTCGAGGCTGTTGCTCGTCTTCCTAGACCACTGCTTAGAGCAACTGGTGTCCCGTGAGCCCGGCTGGGAGAGAAGAGGCAGACTTGTGGGCAGAGCTGTGTGTGTCCCTGTGGCCTGGCCATGGTCTCTGTGTGTCTTGTTGCATTGGATTGAGGGGAAGGGGCAAGGGCTCTGCTTGAGCTGGGGGTGTGTAGGTTCTGCCCTGTCCTGTCATCCCCTTCCCTGACCCCACACAAGCGCCGGCCAGCTGTGGGACTGGTGCTGCCAAGGCACCCCTCCTACGGGCACAGCAGCCTCATGGCCCCTCTGCCCCTGCCAGCAGACACAACCTGGGGGTGTACACTGGTGTGAGAGACCTCGTTTGATGGAGGAACCTGCTGGTGTCATGATTTTGTTTCCACAGTTGTCACTCAAATTGCGCTCAGCAGCTCTGCCCAGGGAGAAGGCTGCCCTGGAGGTGGTGGTCCTGGAGGCGCTCCTAGACCTGGTGGACAAGTACTGGCATGGCTGCAGGTCGCTGCAGAGCAATGAGGTATTCCTCGGTGAGTCGGGGCATGAGGCGGCTCAGCCCCCGGAAGCATGCAGGGCTTGGGGTCTGCGTGTGCACCTCGTGGGGCTCCGGGCATTGTGTTGTCCTGGCACCGGGTGCCTAACGTCTTCTCTGCCTCCCACCGCAGCAGGAGCCCTGGGGTTTGTGGAGGTAGCTTGTCCTCTTGGTTCACTGCAGATGCTGCCCACAGGTGCTTGGTTTTCATGTGGGGATTTGCTGCCGCACCTTCTCCCAGTGCCCCGCGTGCTGGCATCGTGTGCAGCGCCCTGGACTTGTACAGCTTTGGTGGGAGCAACCTGGAGCCTGGGAGGATGGTCCTCCCATAGAGGGGGGGGGCCATCAGTTTCATCAGGTGACTGGGGTAGGAACACAGCAGAGTCATCATCCCAGGTCATGCTGTGAGACCAGGGGCTGCTGGGTCCCCAGGCGGTTGCCTTCTGTCTGTCCTGCAGCCTGAGTGTGGCCACTGGTGTCCCTCAGGTGCCGAGCCTTGCCAGCTCAGTGGTCCCAGCACACCCTGGGCACCGCCCTGGGGGCTCCTGACCACTCCATACATGCTGTGGCCCCACAGCCCCTCCTTGAATTGGGACACCCTGAGAAGCTGCAGCCCCTGGATCCTAGCCCCACAAATCTGTAAAGCTCCACCCTCTCGTGAGGGCAGCGTCATGGAGGAGCTTCCTGAGCCTGTTCCTGAGCCTGTTGTCCAGCCACAGTCCAGTGTGGCGCTGCTGGCTGTGACTCGCATAGCAGGTCCCAGGCCAGGTGCCCTCAGTGCCTGCTGAGGGTGTGGCAAGCTGCCACAGCATCCGCCAGGTGTGGCTGTCTGTGATCAGCAGCCGTCTCTCACTGGTCACTTCTCTTCTGGAATAAAAGCCATTTCCTCTGCTCCCCACCCTGTCCACAACTGGACCTAGATATACCAGAGTGAGGTGGTTTTGTGGCACCAGCATCCCTTTGCCCCTCCCCAGGCCTGCACATAGTCTGTGCAGTTCAAAATGTATTGAACATGCTTTGTTTATACTTCATCCTTTAAATATTAATTCTGTGTTAATATTTGATTTTTACTCCTAGCTCAGGCAAGACACATTCTGTCCTCTGTTCAAGAATTTACAGCAGCTCAGGACAATTCAGTGGTTGTGAATGAAGAAGTCGGCTACCTGACTCTTGAGAACGAGTCTCTGCAAAGTCACCTTGCCAGCCAGCAGCAGTGGTACACCGCCAAGATGGGCGAGGTGACGGCAGAGCTCAGCCGCACTCGGAAGGAGATGGTGAGCCTCGCCCTGTGCTGTTTCTGCGTGTCCACAGGACTGGGTGGAAATGTGCTCTCGACTCCATGGGACGAGGGCAACCCCAGGACTCCGTGCTGCCCCTCAGCTGTGTGTCCCTCCTGCTGGGCTCTGGCTGCCCCCTGGGGGCACCACCTGCCTCTGTTCCACTCCCAGTCCCCACGGGCGCTCAACGACCTGGAGCTGGCGATGTTGCTGGGCGGCTGCCTTCTCTTCTTCTAGGGCCTGAGGAGGCGGAACGGGGCTGAGGCCACAGCCTGGGTGCTTGCGGGGCTGCGGGGGCATTGCTCTGTGTGACCTAAGGGCCCTCCCCGCCAGGTGGCACTCACGGGCACACTGGGGCCCGGGCTAAGCCTGGACAGCTTTTATGGTATTTCAGACCATTGAGATGTTCTCCTTTTAAAAAGTCGATACTTTAAAAAGCTAGCATTCTCCAGTTGAGTGGCTCAGCTGTGGGGCTGCCAGCCAGGTCCACTGGGCAAGTCATTAACCCCTCTGAGCAGGTTATTCAGTGCTGCTAACAGATTACCCCAAAATGAGTGGCCTAAAACAATATGCACTTAGTGTCTCGGGGGTCTGCAGGTCCCACCATGGAGCTGGCCGCAGTCCCATCTGTGTCGGGGCTGTCCCCCAGGCTCACTTGCGGGAGGTCTTGGCTTGCCCTTGGCCTCTCACTGGCTGCCAGAGCCCTCAGGGCGAGGGGCTGGGCGCCAGCAAGAGCCAAGTCTTGCCCGGCCTTGGAGCTCTTCCGTGAGGGGAGGCCTGCGAGGCCAGCACACCAGGAGGGGTTGCAGGGCCACTCGCACTGCCTGCCTGGCACCCAAATCAGCCCTCATCTGTGCAGTGGAGTGGAAATAGCCACGATGGCTGGGACTTCTGGATTGTCTGACAAGCACTTACTGTCTTTATTTTGTGAGAACCTACCTTTTAGAGATCCCACACAAAGCTCCATTTTTAGAGAAAAAGGAGGACAGCTAGGTGTTACAGTCCCAGATGCACAATGGCTCCTGCATCTGCAAAGGAAGCCTGGACCGGAGTCGCCATGCAGAATGTCTTTTCTGCAGGAGCGTCGACTGTGGGACATGTGTGGCCTGTGAATGGCAAGGCGGGGGACGGTGCCTGCTAGGTTGGGTGCAGACACGACAGGGTGCACCCGTTGCCTGCTGCACTGGCCCCAGCTGGACCAGACAGATGGAGCCCAAGAGTCTGCTTTGTGCTGTCCGGTGTGGACCTTGTGCACAGATGTGGCCCAGTGGATGCTCCTTCATCCTCCGCAGTCTCAGGCCACAGGATGGGAGTGGCCCAGGGTTCCATGTCCGGGGAGGTGATCCAGAGCACTCTAGCAGCCCCGAGCCCTGCTGGTGCTTCTTCAGGTCCACCGTCAACCCCATCCTGGGGAAGTGGTGGTCAGCAGAGCGTGGCCAGAATTCCTGTGGTGGCACAGCCCAGGACAGCTAGAGCTCGGGGCAGGGGCCCTGCTGGCCGGCAGGTGCTGCTTTCCAGGGAGACACCTCTGTCATTCCAGAAGGTCTGTGCCAAGCTCGACTGTATTCCGCGGGGTGAAGATGGTCAGCCTGTGGTCACATGAACCTCGGTGGCGCTTCTTTGACAGCTGCAGTCGGTGTCCTGCAGTGAAAGTGGAGGTCCCAACCGTGCGTTGTGGCACAGCCTCTGAGGCAGACGTGCCCAGTCCATCCACTGCTACCCGCGTTCGTCATGGCCTGGACTGTAATTGAGAGCTGGGGCCCAGAGCCCTGCCTCACGGAGTTCACCCCCATGGACTCGGGAGTGCCGCATGGGTGGCGGAGTGTGGAGGAAGCAGTGTGACAAGACCCTGGAGTGAAGGAATTGAAAGGTGAGCCTGAGAGAAATGACCGCAGGCCAGCGACCAGCTCTCGCCATGGACACGAAGGGGCCTGGCAGGCACGTGTGTGAGCAGGTGACTTGCCGAGTGAAGAACAGAGCAGAGGTTCCTGAACATGCGTGCTCACATCTCGTGTGGACTCAAGTGTTGGCTCCCCTGACAGAAGCAGGCGGGGTCTTCCCAGAGCTCCAGACCTCAGATGTGCCTGCTGGTACCAGGGCAGCGCAGGCAGGTGATCCTGCGAGTCCTCGGGACCCTGGCTGCAGCTTCAGGCAGCTTGGATGGCACCCTTGTCACCAGGACTCCAGGGTGCCGGAGGGTTGCCAGAGAGGAGCTGGGAGTGCCGTGGCAGATGTTGCTGTGGCAGATGCTGCAATGTGGCTGGCTCGGACAGTGGCCCTGGTGCCCTCCCCTGCTCTTCAGCATCTCATCATGTGCTCAGTGTCTTCTCCATACTCTGGGGACTGTGAAGGGGCCCAGCCACAGTTCTCCCCCATGACAGGGGTGGGTGAGGAGCCCAAATAGAAAAGGCTTCCTGTAGGGGCGTAGGAACTGGCAGTGATCCTGGGGCTGTCAGAAGGGGCAGGGCCAGCAGCTGCACACATGCCTGGCAGGGGGACTTGTGTCTGCGGAACTGGGACCCAGTCCACCCTCTCTGTCTCCCACCCCCACGGTCCAAGGTGCTGCAGTGCTGGGCAGGAACGTCCTGCTGTCAGGGAGCTGCACGGTGAAATGTGGTTATTGCTCTCATGTTGCAATTCAAAATTACAGAAAAGAAAACAAATTCTGAGGATTAATGAAAGGTTTCATTTTATTTTCTACATGCATTTTACTGAATTTGACTTGTGTATTTTAAGTGTATTTTATGTGTTCTTAGGATGACTTGAGACAACATTTAGATAAATCTTTGGAGGAGAATAGTAGCTTGAAATCTCTTTTGTTCAGCATGAAAAAAGAAGTTAAAAACGCAGATGCTTCAGCTACATTAAGTTTGCAGATCACTGGTAAGTTCATAGTTTATTTAGTAACATCTCTTTGTGAAAATAAGTTTTCAAACATGGATATGTAGTCTTCACTTTAAATAGACGGCAGTCAGACACAGCGAATTCTGCTTCTGAGTGGGGATCCCAGCCCTTCCCTCCTGGTTGCTGCGAAGGCTGCCTTGGTACATGTTTGTGGAGCACACGCTGGGGACTGTGTGTGGAAAGAGCTGAGCAGAAAGGAACAGTGGGCCCGTCCTCGCCACGCCTGCCACTACTGTCCCAGGCGATGGCACTGGCCCCGTGCAGGCGTGCAGAGTGGCCCGGTCACCACGTGGGTTACTGCTCATGGTTGTCTTTGACTTTTCTTAGAAACCTCTGGTACCTTCTTGTGGTCGTGGTGCTGTGGGACCAGGGAGGGAGGCTGTCGCCCCGCATCTCTCGGTGTTAGAGTTTCAGGCTGCGTTTCTACTCAGTCTGTGTCTCTCCCAGCAGGTGTCCTGTGGCTTTTTCTCTTGGTCACTATTTCTTCCAGATCCAGACAGTGTTCATTTCCCTCACTTCACTTTCTTGGGTTCCATTTTGCCATGTTTACAAAAGTATATTCAGTATTTCAAGTTCAGGCACCTGGGTTTGGGACAAGGAAGTATTGATGGTGTTGTCTGTTTCCCTGGGTGTGATGTGGATTCTCCTGAAAGATCTAATCTGAGCCTCACTGAGGACTGCAGGTTGAGCCTCTTCCCACTCTTGTCTCCCAGGGGTCCCAGGACTTCCTTTAAGGGCCAGGCGTAAATATTTCAGGGCTCATGGGCCTAATGGGCTCTGTCCCAACTCACTGTGCCTTCATAACACAAAAGCAGCCATAGATGAGACAGTGTCAGCTTGGATCTTTTGCCCATTGTTTTTGTTTTTTTTGTTTGTTTGTTTTGAGGCAGAGTCTTGCTCTGTTGGCCTGGCTATCGTGCTATGGCGTCAGCCTAGCTCACAGCAACCTCCAACTCCTGGGCTCAAGCGATCCACCTTCCTTAGCCTCCCAAGTAGCTGGGTCTACAGGCATCCGCCACCATGCTCAGCTGATTTTTATATATATATATATATATACTTTTAGTTGTCCAGCTACTTTCTTTCTATTTTTTTTAGTAGAGATGGGGTCTCACTCTTGTTCAGGCTGGTCTCAAACTGCTGAGCTCCAAGGATCCGCCCACCTTGGCCTCCCAGAGTGCTAGGGTTACAGGCGTGAGCCACCACACCCCATCTTGCCCATTTGTTTTTATTGATTTGTTTTATTGGATGGTAAGGGTTCTTTTTCTTTTCTTTTTTTTTTTTTTTTTGAGATAAAATCTCACTTTATTGCCCGGGCTAGAGTGCCATGGCATCAGCCTAGCTCACAGCAACCTCAAACTCCTGGGCTCAAGCGATCTTCCTGCCTTAGCCTCCTGAGTAGCTGGGACTACAGGCAGGCGCCACCATGCCTGGCTAATTTTTTCTGTATATTTTTAGTTGGCCAATTAATCTCTTTTTATTTTTAGTAGAGACAGAGTCTCGTTCTTGCTCAGGGTTTTGAACTCCTGACCTTGAGTGATCTGCCCGCCTCGGCCTCCCAGAGTGCTAGGATTACAGGTGTGAGCCACCGCGCCAGGCCTTTATCATTTTTTTATTTGCATAATTTTTCTTTTCATCTTACGTTTGTTTAAGACATGACATCATTTTGTTCAATGTTATTTTGTTACAAAGTCGATGAGAAAAAAATCGATTCTGTGCCAGAGCCACTGTCTATGTGGAGTTGGCATGTTCTCCCCACATCTGTGTGGGTTTTCTTTAGGTGCTCAGTTTCCTCACGTCCAAAGGCTGTGCACATCAGGGTATCAGCAGCCTAGGCTGTCCTAGTGTGAATGCAGGTGTTTGAGCCCATCCTGTGACCAGGTGGCATCCTGCCCAGGGCTGGTGCTCACCTTGTGCCAGGATAGGCCTCAGCCAGCCACAACCGGAACTGGAATAACTTAGTATCTTACTTGTCTGTATTAATCTGTGTTAAATGTATCCATAGCTCACATTTACTTTAATGTTTAATATTAGAAGTGTTTTGATCTTTACCTAGAAGTTCAGTGATGTTTTTGTGACTGTAAATATACTGTAGTAACTTAGCTCTTGCTTATATCCATAAGCCTGTGGTAAGACTGGTTTCGATGTACCTCGTTTCACTTAAAGCAGTTTGCAGGAACCTGTCAACCACGCAGAGTGAGGACTTACTGTACTTTCTCTTAGGTTCCTTCTAGTTTAGGATTCATTTCTAGTGTGAATTTTTTCCTTTGTTGTTAATGCTTTCCCAAGTTTAGTCACCTCTTTCCTGACATTTTCTGATTCTGTTCTTTCATGTCTTATATCATTTGCTTTTCATCTTTAGCTTGTTTTAAAGTAGTGGGTTATGGTTTTGGTCTGTTCCGTGGGCATGGCTTCCATTGTCGCAGGGATGCTGTTGTGCTCCGACCCTTTGTCTTATAAAAATATGGGAGATTTGACTTCAATACTTTTTTGTTGTTCATCTGAACCTGAAATTTGTTCTCTTGAATTTCTAGAAGGAGGCAGGGTCAGGACAGCTTTTCTGATCTCATGGATAAAAAATCTGGCAGCCTTCTTTGGGGGATTTTCAGGTCCTGTTCCCTCCCCGACCTTCTCTATGGTGGCCTTGGCCTTGACCCTGCACCTGTGGGCCCTGTTCTTGAAGGGACTGGGTAAGTCAGCTTTAAAGGGTCACGGGATTACCCTTAGTCCCTCCAGACTGCACAGGACACCTGGTCTCACCCTCACTAGAGGGGTGGGGCTATGGTTCCCAGGGAAACAGGACACTTGGGGGCTCTCCCATTCTCACATCTCTCAGCTGCCCCACTCTTGACCACTGCTTCACCCCCACAAATGTGGACACCTTGCATAACTTGTGGGTGTCGGGGGTTTGTCCCAGCCTCTGACATTTGGGATCTTGAGGCTTTCTTGTCACAGGGGTGCTGTAATGCTGTCCATAGGATTCTGGCTTTGCCATCTAATACTCCTGGTTTGACTAACGTGGGGATTCTGTAAGTTCTTGAAACCATGCTGACCTCTTCCCAAAATTCCTTCATGCCCTCCAGTGGACATGTTAGTAGATGTGGATTCTGAGTGGGATTGTCTTGACACTTGCAGGTGCTCTTCCACTATGGTGGGACTTGATGAGGAGAATCTGCCATCGGTGTCATTGCCCATAAACTGCCCACTCCGGCTTTCCCCTTTCCTCCAGCTACCCCCATTGTGTAGTTTTGCAGTGGTGTTTCTAAATGTGGGTTTACTTGTATCCCATGCTTGGATTGGGGGAGCCAATAAGTAATTTATCTCTTCCCCTCTTGAGTTAGAAACCCAGAAGGTGACGGGAGTTGTGTCAGTGGAAGCCAGTGACATGCTCCTCACTGATGGGCGTGGAAGCAGAGGGCACGGCAGAGACAGGCGGCCACCGTGGGCTTCTCAGTGCTTTGCCCCAGACCCACAGGCCCTCCCCTCAGGAGCAGAGTTTGTTTCCTGGTGGGAGAGAGGCCCAGCCAGCTGGCAGATCCTGGAGGAGTCTCAGCAGGTGCCAGGACCCTCTATGTAGGGATGTGGCTCTTCCACAGCTTCCTTCCCAAGGAGAGGAACAGAGGTGGGCCCTGGGGTAGAAATGATCAGACGTGTTGGGTGAGGCCTTGCATTTGTGTTCACCCTTTCTTTTTTTTGTTTTGTTTTTTTTGTTGTTTTGTTTTTTTGAGACAGAGTCTCACTTTGTTGCCCAGGCTAGAGTGAGTGCCGTGGCGTCAGCCTAGCTCACAGCAACCTCAAACTCCTAGGCTCAAGCGATCCTCCTGGCTCAGCCTCCCGAGTAGCTGAGACTACAGGCATGAGCCACCATGCCCGGCTAATTTTTTGTATATATTTTTAGTTGGCCAATTAATTTCTTTCCATTTATAGTAGAGACGGGGTCTCGCTCTTATTCAGGCTGGTTTTGAACTCCTGAACTCGAGCAATCCGGCCGCCTCGGCCTCCCAGAGAGCTAGGATTACAGGCATGAGCCACCGCGCCCGGCCCACCCTTTCTTTGAGTCTCATAAAAATGGATTTTTTCCAGCGATATTTTTTTCTTGTGACCTAGATGCAGTGTAAATCTAGAATTGATTTTGTTTTCAAAATGTATGAATAAGTTTCAGTAAATAAAGCTATACTTTGTTCTCTATAAGGACTTCAAACAAGTGTGAAGAGGCTCTCTGATGAGATTGTGGAGTTAAAGCAGCACCTGGAGCACTATGACAAGATCCAGGAGCTCACCCAGATGCTACAGGAGAGCCACAGGTACCTGCCTGGGAGGAGCTGAGGGGAGGAGACCTGGCACGGAGAGGGGGTAGGGCTGGCCTGTGTCACGCCAGGAAGGCACTGAGGAGCAGCTGGTGGTGAGTCTCGCTGGTTGCCATCCAGGACCCACGTGCATCCTATGTTGGCTTAAAAATTCCATGAACTTCTCTCTCTCAGTGAAAAGTGAGGCCCTTCCTGTAGTACTATTCTGTAAGGTGTGACCTATGTGTGATCCACGAAGTGTGGACCAAGAGATGTGACCTGTGAAGTGTGACTTGTAAGGTGTGATTTGTGAAGTGTGGACCATGAGGTGTGACCTGTGAGATGTGACCTGTGAGGTATGACCTGTGAAGTGTGACTTGTGAGGTGTGAAGTGTAAAGTGTAGACTGAAGTGTGATCTGTGAAGTGTGATCTGTGAGGTGTGGGCTGTGAGGTGTGATCTGTGAGGTGTGGGCTATGAGGTGTGATCTGTGAAGTGTGGGCTGTGAGCTGTGGGCTGTGAGGTGTGATCTGTGAGGTGTCATCTAAGTGTGATCTGTGAGGTGTGGGCTGTGAGGTGTGATCTGTGAGGTGTCATCTATGAAGTACGATCTGTGAGGTGTGGGCTGTGAGGTGTGATCTGTGAAGTGTGGGCTGTGAGGTGTGATCTGTGAAGGTGTGATCTGTGAAGTGTGAGGTGTGATCTGTGAGGTGTCATCTAAGTGTGATCTGTGAGGTGTGGGCTGTGAGGTGTGATCTGTGAGGTGTCATCTATGAAGTACGATCTGTGAGGTGTGGGCTGTGAGGTGTGATCTGTGAAGTGTGGGCTGTGAGCTGTGGGCTGTGAAGTGTGATCTGTGAGGTGTCATCTAAGTGTGATCTGTGAGGTGTGGGCTGTGAGGTGTGGGCTGTGAGGTGTGGGCTGTGAGTTGTGATCTGTGAGGTGTGGGCTGTGAGGTGTCATCTGTGAGGTATGGGCTGTGAGGTGTGGGCTGTGAGGTGTGATCTGTGAGGTGTGGCCAGGGGAGGTGAGGGGCCCATGTAAGATGGTGAGACGTGGTTAGAGTGTCCCGGCCCGCCTGGACTATGTGCCTGCTGCCTGTACCTTCCCTGCACTTCCTGGCTGTTCACTTAGAACATGGAGCTTCTGCCTTCACTCCCTGGTGTGGGGGTGGTGAGGCGTGTGCTGGGTGCTGGGACCATCAAGGCAGAGGTGGGAAGTGGGTGGAGGCTGGTGCAGAGAGGATGTTGGCCTCAGGAAGGAGGTGAGCTGCCAAGGCAAGGACAAGTCACTCTGGGCCAAGTGGTACGGCTGTGCGAGCCATGTCCTGTCGCCCCAGCAGGGAAGGCAGCCGGTGGTCAGTGCCCTTGCCTCCTCTCTGCCCTCATCCTCCCTCCCGTCACCCTCTCCTCTCACTCCCACTTCTTGGGCAGAGGCTACCACACCTCCTGGATTTGGTGCAGTCTGGTCATAGGTGTAGCCAGGCCTTATTCAGGCTGAAGGCCACAGACCCCCAAAGGCCCATCAGAGACACAAGTTATAGAGAGGAAGAGAGTTCTGAAAGGTGAGATTGAACTGAGACCAGATAGGGAAGAGCAGAAGGAAAGAGAGTGTCACAGCCACACTGCAGGGCAGTCATGGCAGGGACTGATCAGCCTGGTACCTGATAGCCCATCTATGGCAGATCAAGGTGCTGGTGGTGCTGCTCTCCGAACACCGTGGCCTAAACATGAACAAGGCGGGGACACAGCCTCCCAACGCCCTGGGATTCCTGCTGACCATGTCCAGTCTGGGCTCTGCCCAGCCAGCATCCATTATGGTGGCCCAACAAACAGAGCCAGCGCCTGCGTGTGGGTTTGTCATCTTTGTGGCTAAAATGGCTGAGCTCAGTGTGCCCTGCTTTGTATGATGCTTGTGACACTCCAGATGTCCTTATGTCACTGCTGACTGGGGATGACAGAGTTTGTAAAAGGCAGCAGCACTTTCTAAAAATCCCTTCTGAGATAAAAATGGTTAATGCTATTGAAAATCACAAACTTTCTTTTACACTGTTACTGTGTCAGAATTACTGTATTTGGGAATTAGAAATAGTTCAGTCTCTGGATCTTTTCTGGAATCAGCACATTGTTTTGCTAGCCATAAAGGTTATCATCATCTTCTCAAGAAAACTGTGCAGGGCAGGAATGGGGGGAGCCATTTGTTTGCTCTTTGCCCAGTCAGCTCATTCACTCATTGCTGCAGGGCAGCCCCAGCCCTACCTGGCCTAGAGGGAGCAGGTGGGCAGCAGCCAGCAGGACAGCTGGGTGGGCTGGCATGGCCTGGTGTTGGGACGAGCCTGGCTGTGTGCTGGAGTTGGGTGCCAGTGGGCTGAGGTGTGCAGGCCTGGCCAGGCGAAGCTGCTGGGAAGGAAGCAGAGCCAGGGCCCAGCAAGGGCTGATGTGGCCTGTCCTCCTCCAGCTCTCTGGTCAGCACCAATGAGCACCTGCTGCAGGAGCTGAGCCAGGGACGGGCGCGGCACAGGGCAGAAGTGGAGCACATGCACTGGAGCTACCAGGAGCTCAAGAAGACCATGGCCCTGCATCCCCACAACGACACCAGCCTTGGCGGCTGCCTATCCTGACTCCTGTGGAGAAGTTACGTGGTTTGTACCTGTGTGTTTCTTCCTAGTGTATTTGCTGGTGAGCACTGTCTCTTCTGTGTGTAATTATTGCTGATTTTTGAAATGTATGGGGGTTTGTAGCCCTGTTTTCTAAATAATAGGATTAATCCAAGACCTTTGTGTATTTTGAGACAAAACACACTGACAAATTTTGAGAAAACAGACCATAATGTTTCATCAAATATCCTAAGATGAAGTAAATGCAGTGTTTTTCTGCCTAATGTAAAAGAGAGCTGTGTGTGTCAAAGAAAGTAATTTTTGTGTAACAAGCAATTCTTATCCAATGTAATGCATTGTTTTGAAAAGCTAACTTTTCAAGTGGCTCTTTATAGAGTATTACTGAGTTTCTCATTGAATTATTTTATTAAAAAGGCTATACACTGTGGTAGGTGAGCAGGAATAAGTAAGTGGGAAGACTTAATACAAGTAACATTTATAGATTTGAGAAACATTTAAAATACATACTAATATACGATACTAGCATAATGCAGTAAAAACATTTACCCAAGCTCCAGCTCTCTCATTTGCTTGTAATGTATTTCTTAAAATTATGTCATGATAGGATATAAAACTAGATTTTTGGAAACTTCACCTTATATGTAATATTTGCTCTGATTGGTAAAACAAGGCACTTTTTTGAAACAGTGTTTAATTGATTTAGAACCAGTGATCAGGCCCTAAGAAGCAAGTGCTCTCTGCCATATGTGTGTGTGTGAGGGTGTGTGTGTGAGAGGGTGTGTGTGTGTGAGGAGGTGTGTGTGTGTGAGGAGGTGTGTGTGTGAGGGTGTGTGTGTGTGTGAGGAGGTGTGTGTGTGTGAGGAGGTGTGTGTGTGAGGGTGTGTGTGTGAGAGGGTGTGTGTGTGTGTGAGGAGGTGTGTGTGTGAGGGTGTGTGTGAGAGGGTGTGTGTGTGAGGTGTGTGTGTGAGGGTGTGTGTGTGAGGAGGTGTGTGTGTGAGGGTGTGTGTGAGAGGGTGTGTGTGTGAGAGAGTGTGTGTGTGAGGGTGTGTGTGAGAGGGTGTGTGTGAGAGGGTGTGTGTGTGTGAGAGGGTGTGTGTGTGTGTGAGGAGGTGTGTGTGAGGGTGTGTGTGAGGGTGTGTGTGAGAGGGTGTGTGTGTGTGAGAGGGTGTGTGTGTGTGAGGAGGTGTGTGTGTGAGGGTGTGTGTGTGAGAGTGTGTGAGGGTGTGTGTGAGGAGGTGTGTGTGTGAGGGTGTGTGTGTGAGGATGAGTGTGTGAGGGTGTGTGGGTAAGAGTGTGTGTGAGGATGAGTGTGTGAGGGTGTGTGGGTAAGAGTGTGTGTGAGGATGAGTGTGTGAGGGTGTGTGTGTGTGAGGGTGTGTGTGAGAGTGTGTGGGTGTGAGGGTGTGTGTGGGTGTGTGAAGGTGTGTGTGTGAGGATCAGTGCTCTCTCCCTCAGAGGAGTCACTGGGCTCCAGCTTGTTCCTTTCTGTGACCTCTCTGTCTGGTTGTGGCTGTGTCCAGCAGCACTGGCTCTCGTAACTGAGCAGGAAAGTGTGTCATACCACATTTATTTTTTGCAGGGTGGGAGTGGGGTTCTTTCATCATCTGATCATTTATTTAAAGATATTAAAAGATTCAAATATTAACTCATTTTAAGCTTATAGCAAATGATCATGTGCTGTTTCTTTGTGTTTATCTTGTTTGGGTTTCATTGAGCTTCTTGGAACTGTGAGTTTATATTTTTCATCAAATGTGGAAAAGTTTTGGCCATGATTTCTTCATTTCTTATCGGACCCAGTCTCTCTTGTGCTCCTTCTCCTTCCCATCCTCTCTCTCCTCCATCTGGGACTCCACTTGCACTTCTGTTTGACCTTGATTTTGTCCCACGGGTCACTAAATGCAATTTGGGTTTTTCCATCCTTTGTTCTCAGTCTTCACTTGGGATTTTTTTATTGCCCTGTTGCAAAGTTTACTGATCTTTTCTTCCACATGCCTAATTTGAATTATGCCTATATAGTGAATTTTTAATATCATAAATTATATATATTTTCATATATTAGTTATAAAATTCCATTTGGTTCTTTTCAAGATTTTATTTTCCATTATTTTCATGTTTCCTTTAATTCCTTAACCATATTTTAATAGCTTTACTAGATAATTCCAAACTGTTTTCCAAAGTAGATGTGCCAACTAACCCTGCCTCTCATTGTGTATGAGAATGTTTGTTAGTCCATGGTTTCAGCATTCACCATCAAGGTTTTCATCGTCTTTGTTGCAGGAGATGGTAACACGTGGCTTCCACCTGCCCCGCCCCCGAGCCAGTTAGTGCCTGTCACGTGTTGTGTTCATGTGTCATCTGTGTTTCCTTTTGTAAAGTGCCTGTCAACTCTTTAACCCATTTTCCTATTGGATAGTCTGTCTCTTATTTATTTGCAGGAGTTATTGATAAATTTGAGTAGTGTGCTTTGTGGGTGACATTTGCAAACAGCTTTTTCTTATCTTTTCACATTTTTTTTTTTTTTGAGACAGAGTCTCACTTTGTTGCCCAGGCTAGAGTGAGTGCCATGGCGTCAGCCTAGCTCACAGCAACCTCAAACTCCTGGGCTCAAGCAATCCTCCTGCCTCAGCCTCCTGAGTAGCTGGGACTACAGGCATGCGCCACCATGCCCGGCTAATTTTTTCTATATATATATTAGTTGGCCAATTAATTTCTTTCTATTTATAGTAGAGACGGGGTCTCGTTCTTGCTCAGGGTGGTTTCGAACTCCTGATCTTGAGCAATCCGTCGGCCTCGACCTCCCAGAGTGCTAGGATTACAGGCGTGAGCCACCGCGCCTGGCCTCTTTTCACATTTTTAATGGTGTCTTTTGATTAAGAGCAATTTTAAACTTTAATATAGCCCAGTGTATACGATTTTTCTTTATGAATAAAGCAGTTTGGATTTTAATTTTAAAAATCTTTCCCTTTTCATGGTCATGAAGATATTCTACTGTGTTATCTTCCAACAAAATTTATGTTTTTGTTTATTTTGGATTTTAGATATATATTCTACCCAGAATTGATTTGTGCATGTTTGAAGGTTAAGGTTCCAGTTTCCCCATTGGCCTGTGTAAGCCCCATCCACTGAGGAGCCTCCTTTGCCCTCATGGTCCATGTGTCCTCCCACCTCAGGTCCAGGGTGTCTCAGCCGTTGCTGACACACTGCGCTTCATACACTTCACTTTGGAACTAGCTCCTTAAGTTGGGATTTCGTTTGAGATTACATTCGATCTGCAGATCAGTGTGAAAAGAGTTGACATACATTAATATTGGCATCTGTCTCCTTTTATTAGTTGTCCTTTAATGTATGTTCATACAACTTTATACTTTTGCCACAGTGGTCTCGTGCATCTTTTGTTATATTTAGGGCTAGGTTCTTATTTTGTGATGCAATTTTTAAAAAATGTGTTTGGATTTCATTTTTTTAATTATTTGTTGCCATTTTATGGAAATTCGATCATTTTTTGTGTTTATTTTATATCCCAGCAATCTTATAAATTTAATAATTTACCTGTGGCTAGTTTGGCACTTCTGGGCACATAATCACATCTCTGAGAATAACAGGTTTCTTTCCTGTTCATTTTACTTTGGATTTTCCTTTACATTATCGTTGCTCTGTCTTTTGCTTTTCTGTATCATGCTCGGGAGGCTTCCCTACCACCCACCTGTCCCTGGGCCACCATGGGCGTTCTGTGCCGACAGGCCCCCATGAGGCTCACGCCACTCAGCCAGCGTCTGCTCACGGGACCCAGTGCTCACCCTCTGTCCTCCTTACTGTCGGTTGTTGGAACCTTCTCTTCAGTCCTTTCAAAAATAACCTTGCCTCGATTTTATTTTATTTTCAATCTCTACTCTTACCTTTCTATTTTTAGCCATGCTGAAATTACTAATAAATTTGAGTTAAAAATGTAATTTTATCAATTTTCCTGTCCTGTGTTTCTCTCTCTCACTGTATCTGATAATATAGTTGATACATTTTAGTTTGAATCTGCCATTTGATTTTGTGCTGTTCTATTCTATGATTTTTTTCCCTTTCTACTCTTGCTATTTTAGATTATCTCTTTATCCTCCCGAGTTCTCACCCCGAGGTGTGGAAGCTGTGTGCTGCTCCCTTCTCCACCAGTGTCTGTCCTGTCAGCGCCTTTCCTGCCTTCCTGCCTGAGCCTATGCACACTTACCTCCCTGTGCTCCGCCACCTTGCCTGTGGTCGTTTCCAGGTATCTTAGGGAAACCGTTTACTCTCACAAAGTATGTATATGGTCATCAATTTGGAGTTTTTTACACCTATTTATTCTCTTTGCCTCACTTCTTCATCCCCCAGTGTTCATCTGTGATCACTTTCTTTCTGAATTTAGAATTCTTTATGATGTCTACTGGTGGCAGATTCTCCTTTTGTTGTCTAAAAATGCCTTATTTATCCTCATTTTGAAAATGAGTCCACTGGGTTAGTACTTCAGGTTGGTATTTGATTTATGACAGCCTTTTGGTGCCGTTATCCTATCTTTGGTGCAGTTTGTGTCCATTCCCCTTGAACCAGAACTAGACCAGGTCTGGAAGCCAACAGAGGGCTGGTCCCCTGCTTCTTCTCAGGTTGGTCAGAAGTTCTCCCGTCTAAGCCAGGAAGCAAAAGGCTCCCTCAGGTGCAGGAGACATGATGCCCTGGCCCTGTGGGCTTCAGTACTCTGCACACTCCCTCCAGCTACCCCTCCCAGGTTGTATCCCATGTTGTGCGCATGTGTGTGTGTCAAGGTCCAGCCAGCCAGAGGGTGTAACTGCTAGTAGACAGCACGCACTTTGAGGAAAACAGAAATGCATGTTTTATCACCTTTATTCAATCACTTTACCAATTTGACACACAATGTTAACAACAGCAAACACAAGGAGCAATATGCAGACAGACATTAGCTGTTTCACTAAAGGTTTGCAAGCCAGGCCTTGACAGCAAGTCCAACAGGTGACACCACACTTTGAGCTCTGCAGGAGGAACAGCAGGGCTGCCCCAACCCCACAGACATTCCTGGTGAGTGTGGTTAGTCAACAGAAGTGCCTTTCTGTGTCAGAACACCCATGACACGGACATGACCCATCACACTGATAAAGTGATATGCTCAGTACTCCCTAACATTAATATAACAGTGAAAAAATATATTGCATATATATATAAATTTGTTTCCCTTTCTTGAAAAATACTTAGTACAAACTAGTAGTATACATTATCCCTTTCAAGTTTCCTTTAAGTTGTGTAGGCTTCCTTTGTTGTTTGGCTTGGTTTAGTTTATTAAGAGGTCTAAAGAAAGAGTTAACTAAAGCATCCCCCATCACATACCCATGGTGAAAGGCCATGCCCCTGAACCACCGGAGTTGCCAAAGTGTTCAGTAGTAAGTGGAGGAAAGTTATTCAGGTTCAGTGTTTGAAGGGCATTTTAGCCTATTGATAACTTCACAGTACAGCTAAATTGTCAGCCTGTGCTGTATGGAACAGGTGACAGCAGGATGTCCCTGTGGCGTGTGCTGCAGGATGGAGTACCCAGCAAAGTCACCTGCAGGAACAAATGAACTGGATGGGCAGGCACTTTCCCCTTAGGTGTGCAGGGCCAAGGCATCTGTCTAAACTCCTCCCCACTCCAGTTGTATCGTCCCAGCAGCCACAGACAAGCAGACACACAGGAGCTGCTGTATGCCAGTGCACTATTCACAACACGGGAGGCTGCAGCAGCCAGTGGGGTGGGGGTGGGGTGGGAGCCTGTGGCCTGCCCTGAGCTGTTCCCGCCAGGTGTGGAGGTGGAGCGGCATGGACAGGACGCAAGACAAGCGGAACTCCTGCAGGGGCCTTTTCCCGACTCACTGGCCGCTGCTGTAATTTCACCTGCCCCCAAACTTAAGACTGAGGATATTAAAGGTGTAAAAATACTCCAGTATAAATATAAATTTTTTGCTATGATATTTTAAACATATAATTTGAACTTTGATTTTGGTAAAGCTAATTTGTGACCACTAGCTAGTTGTTTATCCTATAGCATTAAATAGAAATAAATAAGTATTCTGGTATGATCAGTGTTGTCAGACACTCTCCTACCCTTCTCTCTCCTGATGCTCAGACACTGTTAACACTGTCCTCCCCTGACAGAACCTGCCCCTGTCTCCTGGGTGTCACCCCTGACAGAACCTGTCCCTGTCTCCTGGTGTCACCCCTTATAGAACCTGTCCCTGTCTCCTAATGTCCTCCCCTGACAAAACCTGTCCCTGTCTCCTAATGTCCTCCCCTGACAGAACCTGTCCCTGTCTCCTGGGTGTCACCCCTTACAGAACCTGTCCCTGTCTCCTAATGTCCTCCCCTAACAGAACCTGTCCCTGTCTCCTATTGTCCTCCCCTGACAGAACCTGTCCCTGTCTCCTAATGTCCTCCCCTGACAGAACCTGTCCCTGTCTCCTAATGTCCTCCCCTGACAGAACCTGTCCCTGTCTCCTGGGTGTCACCCTGACAGAATCTGTCCCTGTCTCCTAATGTCCTCCCCTGACAGAACCTGTCCCTGTATCCTGGGGGTCACCACTGACAGAACCTGTCCCTATCTCCTAATGTCCTCCCTTGACAGAACCTGTCCCTGTCTCCTGGGTGTCACCCCTTACAGAACCTGTCCCTGTCTCCTGGGTGTCACCCCTTACAAAACCTGTCCCTGTCTCCTAATGTTATTCCCCTGACAGAACCTGTCCCTGTCTCCTAGTGTTATTCCCCTGACAGAACCTGTCCCTGTTTCCTAATGTTATTCCCCTGACAGAACCTGTCCCTGTATCCTGGGTGTCACCCTGACAGAACCTCTGTCCATGTCTCCTAATGTCCTCCCTTGACAGAACCTGTCCCTCTCTCCTGGGGGTCACCAATGACAGAACTTGTCCCTGTCTCCTAATGTCCTCCCCTGACAGAACGTGTCCCTGTCTCCTAATGTCCTCCCCTGACAGAACCTGTCCCTGTCTCCTGGGTGTCACCCTGACAGAATCTGTCCCTGTCTCCTAATGTCCTCCCCTGACAGAACCTGTCCCTGTCTCCTAATGTCCTTCCCTGACAGAACCTGTCTCTGTCTCCTAATGTTATTCCCCTGACAGAACCTGTCCCTGTTTCCTAATATTATTCCCCTGTCAAAACCTGCCCCTGTCTCCTGGGTATCACCCCTGACAGAACCTGTCCCTATCACCTGGGTGTCAGGCCTGACAGAACCTGTCCCTGTATCCTGGGTGTCACCCCTGACAGAACCCATCTCTGTCTCCTGGGTTGCATGCTGTGCAGTTTCTTGTATTCACAGATAGACATTTAATTTCTATTTAACCATGGTTAGTAGAAGCTAATTGGCATTGCATAAAAACATGCAAAAAAGACAAACACCCTGCCTGTGTATTCACAATATTCAGAAACTGACTGAGGAAAATTCATGTATCTGTTTTGTCCAGTGAATTTAGGGTCCAGGCAGATGTTCTGTGTTCAAAGGCTACACACAGATGCAATGACAAATTCAACAGACAATTTTAAACTGACAGAATGGTGACTACCATGTCCTCATGACTTGAGTTTTACTCCCCCTTCCTTGCTAGGTGGTGTAGATGGGAGGGGAGAGTGTGTTTGCAGATCTACACTTGGAAACCGACTGGAGAAGGATGCTTTCCTGGCTCACGAGTGTCTGGGGAAACCTTGGGGCCCATGGGGGATGGGCAGGGGTCACACTGGAGACTGCTAATTGGCTTCTTGGTGCTGTGTTCCAGGCGCCACAGCCGAGAGCATGTTGAGGGAGAGTCAGGTGTGAGGCCTCTCCTCTGGAGCCCAAGGGCCCTCCAGGCTGGGACAGGGAAGGCCACCAAGGCAGAGAAAAAGTGCACTCAGTTTTCATTCACAAAACCCAAAGATTTGCTGCAGCAATCAGGAATGCATTCTAAAATTTTCATTAGAGGTGAAAGGAGCATTTCTTATCATGGAGCTCCAGGGGCCTGAGGCAGGTGGTGCTGGCACTCCGCAGGCGGGACCCGTGGACCTCACCCCTCTGGGCTGCTCTGTCCAGTTCTGGGGAGTGCGCTGTGGCGAGTGAGATGCCGACTGTGTAGACGAGGTGACCTGTCTGTGGAAGAGGCCTCCTGTCTGTGAGGTTGGGTGGTCTGTAGTCCCCTGAGGATGGGCACTTATATTGTTTCTTTTGCTTGTATCCAATTTCCTAGTATGCTGTGAGGGCAGGCCAGCCCTGACTTGGTTTGGACCTTTGTTTGGAGGCCATTCTAGTCTGAGGACGACTGCTGAACAGGAGACAGCGTCCTGGTGCTCTGGCACCTCTCTCTTCAGTGTCTCATGTCCCCACAGACCACTGTGGGGTCCAGGAGAGCGTTGGCTCCTACTGTGCAGCCTGAGAACCCTCAGACACCACTCTGGCCTGTCCCTCTGCCTTGGCTGGGCGTGCTCAGCTCCAGGGCCAGGGTCCTGCTGGTGTCATGTCTGTTCCATGTGACTTGGCCGGGACTGTGGAGACTGGTTGTTGACAGGCAGAAGAACGAGAGAAAAGCAGCCTCAGACCAAGGGACAGCCAGCCCATGGTGGTGCTGCACTCTGACCAGGGAGTCTGGAGGGGACAGGAGCCCAAGAGGGTGTGGGGTGCCAGTGTCTTTCCAGGTCCTAAGCTGCTCGACCTGGACAGCAGCCTGTTCATCGACCCTAATGAAAGTCATCAGCATCTTGAACACAAGGGCTTTTTGGGTTGTGATAAGGTTATTAAACACTGTACACTCACAGTTATTTTCAGACATTTCTCACATCTTACATTTGCCTGTAGGTTTCACACAAGGGCCAGTTGGGCATAGCCAGGAGATGGGGCTCGGCTGGGCCCTACAAGGGAATCTTGCAGCCTGAGAGCCACTGTTCCTTGGTCTTCAACACCAGGCACTGTGAGCTTCAGAACCTCAGAAGGAAGGTTCCCATTGGGCCACCCCATCCTTGAGTTGAGGTCTCCCTTTGAGGGGCCTGAGAAGCCCAGACCTTCAGGTGATCGTTCAGCAGGGAGCCCTGAGGCTCCGCCCCACATGGGTGGGTGGGCTGCTCCTGTGACCAGGTATTCTCAGCGCTCAGGGCAGGTAGGTGGCATGTCTGTGTCCTGTGGCAGTGAGGGAGGGGCCTGCTGTCCACCTGCACCATAAGCCCAGCCCTGGACGGCCATCTGCCCTGCATAGAGCTGGATGGAGCCAAGGGCAGACAAGCTCCTGGGAGCATTTCCCTGGGGCTGCCTTGGGCTCTTTCCAGGACCAGCTCCAGAACCACATGGCCCAGCAGGTTACACTCAAGGTGATGGATGTTCATGCCAAGGGACAGATGACCATGGAGGCCAACGTGACAGCAAATGGCCACACTGACTGGCATCCCCAGGACAGAGCAGCAGCACAGGGTTCTTGTGCAGACATGTGCAAGGACAGGCTGCCCTGCCACGTGCTCACAGTGTAGACGTGTGGGGGTCCTGGGCAGGCTGTGCCCGCTGACTCCTGTGCACTCCACGATGGGGGAGGACAAAGCCTCGGCCAGTGCTGCAGGCCCGTTTGGCGTCCTGCACTCCAAAGGGTCAGGAGAGGCTAGTAGGGCCATTTAGAGAGAGTTGAAACTGCATCGGCTGTGGCTGACAGGAGGTTTGGGAGCCAAATGGGTGGCAGTATGAATGGACAAGTGGGAGGCCGGGCAGACATGCCTGTCACGTACTGGTGAGGCTCCTGCCTGGCAACGTGGGGACAGGACATCCTGCATCTTCCTGGACCCACTCTGAGAACAGACGTGCAGCCACCATCTCAGGAAAGCAACCGAAAGACAGCTAACTTCATGCTCCAGGTCACTCTGGTCAGCCAGGAAGCTGCCTGTTGTGTCCCTCAGCCTTCTTGTCACCTCAACTGTGTGTGTGAGTGTGTGTGTGTAGGACATGTGTACATGAGCATGTGCAAGCATGTGTGTGTGCTTGTGGGACCTGCCTCCCCACGCCTGGCCTCTAAGGAGGGCCCAGAGGACCCTGTGGTGTCTGCCACAGGACAGGCCTCAGGGCCCACAGCAGGAGTCTGGAGCTCGCTCGATCGGCTTTATTTGTGCTGTTGGTTAGTGCCTTAGCTACTGTAGCCCTCAAGGCCCCTGGAAAGTGTCTTCCAGTCAGGAGGTCGGCGTGGCCTCCTACAGGGTCTGTTTCCCAGAGCCCCACGATGACCAGCTCCTTTAAAACACCCCTTTCCCCTGCCAACTAGGTTGCCAGTGTGGTGTGATCCCAGGAGACACTTGGAAGCGGCCGTCCACTCTCCAGCTCAGGCCGAGGCAGGCGTGATAGGGAGAGTCAGGGCCCAAACCTGGGGTCTGAGAGGGAGTGTTGGGTGCCCAGCAGGAGGGAGGCCTGGGTGTGGCCCCCACAGCTGCCCCAGCCCCCAACAAGGCGCCCTCTGAGTTCTGCCCAAGTGAGCACAGGAATGTCCACAGGAATGTAATGAAGTGATAGGGTACAGTTCCTGTTCCCAGACACCTGCAGCGTCTCGGGGCACAGATCCACGGAGCTACTTGCCCCCATGCACCTTCTGGTCGTAGGTGCCCGCGTGCTTGTAGCCGGGCACATAGCCCGACTCGTCCACCAGGTCCACCCGGCCGGCCTTGCCCTTGCCCTTGCCGGAGGAGTCGAAGCGCTCCTTGTGGGAGCCTGTGAACTTGGTCGTGTCGGTGAGCCGAGACACAGTGGGCGAAGAGATGGCCTTCTGCAAGAGGAGAGGGGTGGGAAGGAAGAGGTGAGCTGCCGGCCAGGTGAGACCAGGTGAAGGCTGGGCCCGACCTGGGCAGGTCTCTCAGAGGACAGGTTTCCTGGCGGACACGGCGCAGAACCACTCGGGCCAAGCTGCAGACAGAGGCGGGATGGCCTCTCCTGGCCCGGGGCAGCCCAGGGTCTGCAGGGCCATGACCCTGCCCCTTCTCCAAGTCCACCTGGTCTTCTTGCAGTTGTCCACCCTCTCGGGAAACCCACACCGGCCCCCTCCCAAGGACCCGGGCTGTCAGGTCGCTGGTCCACCTCTCTCCTCAGGCCCCGCCCCTCCCTGCAGGCCCCGCCCCTCCCTCCAGGCCCCGCCCTGGCCCACCAGGCCCGCCCCTTACCGTGACCCCCGAGATGACCGGCGCCTTGCCCTCCACGAGCCGGTGCACCTCGCGGACCGCCTCCTCGGCGCTCTTGTCTTTGAACCGCTTCCTGGCGAGCTCCTCCAGCGCCTCCTGGAACTGCTCGAAGGTGATGGTCCGGCAGGACTTCCCCCTGCGGGGGCGGCGGCTTAAGGCGGGGCCGGGTGGGGCCCCGAGCGACACCCCGCCCGGTCTGGGAGGAAGCCCCACCTCCCCGTAGGGCCCTGCGTCTGAGGGAGGGGCCTGGGCCGCAGCCCCACAGGGAGGGGCGTGGGTGGGGCGTGGGGTCCTCACAGGGGGCCGGCGCTGGGGCCCCCCAGGGCGCCTGGCAGGGTGGGCGCAGGACCCACATGTCAGGACCTGAGCCCCCAACCTGACCAGCCATTGCCTTTGAGTGCCTGGGGCAGAGCCTGGGGGTGCTGGGGTTAGAGCCTGGGGTGGCTGGGACAGAGCCTGAGGGTACTGGGGTTAGAGCCTGGGGTGGCTGGGGCAGAGCCTGAGGGTACTGGGGTTAGAGCCTGGGGTGGCTGGGGCAGAGCCTGGGGGTGCTGGGGTTAGAGCCGGGCGGGGGGGGGTGGGCTGGGGTTAGAGCCTGGGGGTGCTGGGGTTAGAGCCTGGGGTGGCTGGGGCAGAGCCTGGGGGTGCTGGGGTTAGAGCCGGGCGGGGGTGGGGGTGGGCTGGGGTTAGAGCCTGGGGGTGCTGGGGTTAGAGCCTGTGGGGGGGTGCTAGGGTTAGAGCCTGGGTGGCTGGGGCAGAGCCTGGGAGTGCTGGGGTTAGAGCCTGGGGTGGCTGGGGCAGAGCCTGGGGGTGCTGGGGTTAGAACCTGGGGTGGCTGGGGCAGAGCCTGGGGGTGCTGGGGTTAGAGCCGGGTGGGGGGGCTGGGGTTAGAGCCTGTCGGGGGGCTGGGGCACCCAGGGCTGTGCTTCACCCCACAGCACATTCATCAGACCCTCACTTGGGCAACTGCAAAGAAGTTCTAAACTGGCTCTTTGCCTTTTATAATTTTAATTAGAAAACCTTTTCCTACGTGATCTACCACAACTAATCCGAATTAGTGAGGCTTTGCAACGTTTAAAATGACCTCACTGTGGGTCCTGGAGGAGCAGCTATGAGCAAGGCCCCTCCCAGGCCCTTCCAGCCGCAGTCCACGACTGCAGAGAGGCCTGACCCCACGGAACCCCAGCGGGTTCTGTCCATGTCACTGAGCAGATGCTCTAGAAAAGGCAAACAATTGTGGAAACCAGAACAAAGTTGGAGGCTGACACACCTCTGGTTGCACAGCAAAGCTGGGGTGACAAGACAGCACATTTCTGGCAAGAGGACAGACCGCTGTGGATCAACAGCACTCTCCGGTGGGTTCAGGGAGAGCCCTACACGAACACACGTGTGCATGCACAAACGTGTGCACTCGCACACACACGTGCACACACGCAGCCCACCGCTTTCCAAGGAGGCAAGCAGGGGAGAAAGGATTCTTTTCAACAAACGGAGGTAGAACAATCAGTGACCCATATGCAAAAATTGCCCTTTTATCTACACCGGGTAGCATATACCAGATTAACTCAAAATAGATCACAGTCCTAATTATTAAACCTAAAACAAACTTCAAGGACATGAAAAAGCAAAACTTTGTGAACTTGGGTAAGGCAAAGATTTCTTAGAAATGACACCCAAACACAGTCCGTAATAAAAAAAATGGATGAACTGGACTTCATCCACATGTTGACAACTGCCTTTCAGAAGACACTGTTGAGGGAATGAAAAGACAAGCCACCAGCTGGGAGAAAATATTTGCAGAACACACACCCAACGAAGGACTCGTAGCTGAAATGTACAGAGAACTCTGAAAACTCAACAATAAGAAAAAACCCACTGTAAAAACATGGGCAAAATATGTGAGCCAGAGACGTCACCAAGGAAGATATACAGACGGCAAACAACACACGGAGGGACGCCGAGCACCATCAGAGATGCAGACGAAACCACAGCAAGGAGCCACTGCACACCCACAGGGATGGCTGCAGCCATGAAAATAAGGAAAAGGACAGGCCCCCGGCTGGGTGGCTGCAGTGGCTGGAGGCTCCTTCCCAGCTGGCATCTCGCACGGTGTCTTACAAGGCAGACACCTGCCGCCTGCACAGTCCCATCCCTGGGTCCCACTCGAGGGACATGGAAACATAAGCTCACACATGAACTCATAGGGGATTTTATCACAGTTTTACTCAGTCACCAAAACATAACCACCCGAGTGTCCCTCAGCAGCGACCAGATGAACACACTGCGACGTGTGCACACCGTGGACAACACTCAGCAACTCGAGAAGGAGCCAGCGAGAGAGGACACAGTGGGCTCCATGGCCAGGCTCTGTGGCTGGAGCCAGATATGAAAACGCCGCCCCCCTGTGGCTCCCAGAGCCCAAGGTCAGTGCTGTTTTACGCGGCACCTAGAGGATCCACACGCACTTTACATGTGTCCAGAAGATGCGGGACGTTCCAACCAAACACCCGGTCTGGGGCAGAGCCGAGCTGGCGGGGGTTGCTGGGGCCAGAGCCCCACGGCACGTTGTCGAGCTTTCCCACGTATGGGCAGGTGTCCCGCAGCATCCACCCAGGAGGGGCTGGGGGACTGGGGACGTGCAGCGTGTGGGCAGTGGCTTCTCGCCCCTGCAAGCTCTCAGCTGGATGCCTGCCAGGGCCTCCCCCCAGCGGTGCCTGCCACGGACAGCATAAAGCCCCCCTTTCCTCCCTCTGGGCCTGCCGGCTGTGTTGACTCTAAGGCCCTGTGGGGCCTCTCTGTCCTGTGCTGTCAAAGGCGCCCCTGTCTCCTATTCACAGCCCTGCCCAGGCTGACATGCGGATGCCAGGCCTGACCACCAGCCTGGTGACCAGCGCTGGGCACGCGGCCCCTCTGGGCGGCCTCAGCTCCAGGCACCACCAGTGCCAGCCCCTCAGTCTGGGGAGGGGGTGGCTGAGGGGCTCCCCTATCAGAGACCACATTCAGATTGGGGTGGATGCCTGTGCCAAGAGCCACTGGCCACGCCCATGTCTCCAAGCATCCCTGTGATCTTGGGAAGAGGGGCCCCCGTCTCTGCCCTGAGCCCGCAGGAGCTCTCCCTAGGAGAGCCAGGCGCCTTCTGCCAGAGCAGTCCCCAGCGAGTGCTGGGAAGACAATGCCTGTCTCTTCCCCGAGACACTCAGTCCTGCTCGAGCTAGCCTGTTCCCAGAGCCCATCAGGGCAGGAGGTGTCCTTGGAGCACACGCTGCTCAGAAGATGCGGTTCTCCCCAAACCCAGCCCGGCAGACGTGGCCACTGCTCACACACAGTGCCCAGGGGAAGGGCTTGCTTCCCAGGCCCAGTCTTCTCCAGGTCTCTGGGCCAAACCCAGGGCCAGCAGGGGCCCCAGCTCGGTCTCTTGGGGACACTGGGGCCTGGCCAGGGCTGTCCAGGAGCCGGTGTGGGGCCAGCACAGCACTGAGGACCGGTCTGTGCCTCCAGGGCTGAGGCCACCAAAGCTTCCCTGAGCTCTGGGCTGAGGCAGAGCCCCTGCCCTCTCCATCCGCAGCTCTGTGATGGCACTTGCTGCTCGGGCTCCCAGGACCTGCAGAAGTGTGGACCCGACTGGCCCGTCCAGATGCCACTGCGGGCAGAAAGCAGGGGACCGTCGAGGGCGACTAAGGGGCAAGCAGCTGCCTCCGTGCTGAGAGTCAGAGCATGAGGGGCACCGGGGCACAAACCTCCAGGATGTTCCCTTCAGCCGTGGGCTGAGGCCGACGGGGATGGCGGGGAGGCTCCTGCCTGGTGGAGACGTGGACTGGGGGAGCCTGTCTGGCGGGCTCGCGTGGACGCGGCACGGGAGTGCGCACATCTCTACTGGGCCTCGGGCGGCCCCAGGCTAGCCACTCGCCTCGGACCAGCAGCTCCGACCTGTCCCTGCGCTAGAGGAGGCTGCGGTGGTTCCCGTCACTCTCGCACTCCAGCCTCCTCCTGCCGGGGCTGGCCTGTGCATGCTGACCGCCCTGCGTCCCCAGACCCCAGCAGGACCAGACGCCCAGGCTGAGAACCCAGAGCAGCCACTGCCCCCCGGGCCCTTCCAGTTCCTGGCCAGCTCGGAAACCCCTCGGGGGGCGGGGAGGCAGCCTCCGCCCACACGGCCTGGACGGGCCTGACATGGGCCACCTGTGAGGGCTTCACCCCGCATCGCAGGAGACCAGAGCCCCTTCCTGGACCCCCGTGTGGGCTCAGCTGGTGGCTGGAAACACCCACTGAACAGGCCGCTCAGCTCCGGGGCCTACGGGGAAGCCAGCAACCCTTCCTCCTGCTCTGGGCGCCCAGGCACACCCGCTGGCTGCCCCGGCTCCACCTTCCATGGCCTCTGCCCACAACACCCAGTTACCTCCCTCCGAGTGGGAAACAAGCCCGCCCTTACGGCTCCTCCTAACTTCACGTTGCCTAGTGCCTTTGTGTGGTCACTCGCCTGTGGCCGTCACCAGGACCCGGACTCGGGGCCAGAGGGGCCCCGTGCGGGTGCGTCAGGGCCCGGCCTCTGTGCCCAGCTGCTGCCGTGGCCTGGGGTGGGCTGTGGGCTGATGCCTAAGGTCGTCCAGACAGATTCTGGCTGTTTGTGGAAGGTCGTCCTCTTACATGACCTGGTGCACTCTCTGGCCAGGCTCCCGAGGCGGAGTGGACGGGCCGAGCCACCGGGGAGCGGGGCCTGTCGCCGGCCAACGCCACGGAGAATGGCCAATCCTGCCCCAACGAGCCGTCACAGACTCCCAGGAGCCTTAACTGCAAGGCCACAGGGCCACCAGCCCGCTGATGCTTGCCACAGACGCCTGCCTGCGCAGCCCATCGCGCCCACGGGCCTCCACTCTGCAGAAGCTGTGGTTGCCTGCCCTGCCGCCAGCGGCCACCAGAGGGCGCCACAGGGACACGCCTGGCCCAGGCTCCGGCCAAGGCCGCCGGGTGAGACATGGGCCCTCACAGGACCACAGGGCAGGCAAGGCCAGCACCTGGGGTTGCAGACGCTGCCCAGCGTGAGGCCACACATAGAGTTCTGCCCACGCCCTGCCCTTCCCACAGACCCCGAGACGTGGCCCTAGAGTGGCTTTTGAGAAGAGCCGTCTGCAGACTTCAGGATGAGCCCCACTGGGCCCTGCCGTCCCTGGCAGGTGGCAGCAGGTAAGCTGCTCCCCCCTGCACTTGGTGACCCGCCAGACCCCAGGGTGCCCCAGGCCCTGCCCTCCTTGGGGCTGGCCGCTGCCTTTCTTACTCCTAACCTGTGTCCAGGCCCTGCCTGTGTCACCCAAGCTGCGCCCCTGCCTGGACCCTGCACGGTGTTGGCAGGACGCGTTGGCTCGCCCACGTGGGAGAACATGGTGCCCGCAGACAAGTTGGAGCCCAGGGAGGCCGCGGCCCCCGGGAGCAGAGACCCATCCCGGCCTCCTTCCTCTGCCCCGGCTGGGCTTCCTGTGCGGAGGGTCCCCGAGGGCTCCCTGGGCGAGGTCTGGGGACATTCGGTCCAGGCAGAGTGAGGAGTGGACATAGGTAGGCACAGCCTGACCCAGGGTCCCTGAGGCGTGACGTACCCCTCCCCGTGCACACACGGACTTGCTGTCCACGCCCCTGGGGACCCCATGCCCCAGGGCCTGCACACGTCCAGTCTGGATTAGTGAGTGTCTTAAAACCCCACTGCACGGGCTCTGCAGGGGTGTCTCCGCCTGGGCCAGCAGTAGTCGTCAATAAAAACCTGAGCTATGGCTGCAAGAAATTTGTTTAAGATTTAACACATAGTAACATCCAAACAAACAAGCGCTGCCGTGGCGACAAGGGCTAAACAGAGGCCACAGATACCCCGGCTGGCACCGGGCCCACAGAGCCATGGCAACCTGCCCCGAAAACAGAAATAGTTGGGCTTTTTCTTTACTGAGTCCCGCCAGAGTACCCAGGCGGCTCTGCACCCTGGGGGTGGGGCCCTCCTGCAGCTGCCGGGCACCCCTGCGTGGCTGGCCGTGGACGTCCCACTCCTCACAGTGCACAGTGTCACCCAACCTCTGCTGTCAGCGCACCTGGCTGTCCTGGGAAACAGGGAAATCCCGATTGTCCCCTGGGCCCCCAGCACTCCAGTGCTTTCTGCAGGGTCCCCGACCTTGCTGGGGCACCGTCCCCTCATGATGCTCCTGGGGTCACCAGCCCCCAACCCTGCCTGGGCACCATCCACCTCTCTTCCTGGGATGAGGGTATGAGTTTGAGTCCCTTGCTCCCGCATATGTGGGAGGTCAGGGGACCCCACCGCCCTCTCCTTGGGCTCCCCGGGGCCTGAGTCCAAGCCCCAGGAGGGAGGGCAGTCCCAGCATGGGGGCTGGGCTGTGAGGGTTCTCCTGTGCAGGTGGACAGGGAGGGGAGTCGGGACTCGTGCTGCCCAGCTGGACACCCTCCCCCCACACGTATGCAGGCATGTGTGCATGTACACGTGTGCCATTGCTGTAGCTTGAAGGCAACTTGCTGCATTTGCAAAAAGAACTGTGGCCCTGACTGCAAGCGGCAGTGTCTGGACCATGCCACGGCTGTGGACCATGGGGTCCCCCTGTGGGGTGACTGGCCACTGGGCAGGCCACTTCTTCCCATCTCCAGCCTAGCCCTTCTAGAAACTTCACCCACAGGCATAGGTCTGAGGGCCCCTCTACCCCTGGACACACCGGGTTTGTGGAGGCCAGCACTGGACGGCTCGGAGGGTGCCCAGGACTGGAGCAGCACGGCCATGCTCGGCCCACCTGGGAAGCACCCACGACCATGCTGGGCCCACCTGGGAAGCACCCACGACCATGCTGGGCCCACCTGGGAAGCACCCACGACCATGCTGGGCCCACCTGGGAAGCACCCACGACCATGCTGGGCCCACCTGGGAAGCACCCACGACCATGCTGGGCCCACCTGGGAAGCACCCACGACCATGCTGGGCCCACCTGGGAAGCACCCACGACCATGCTGGGCCCACCTGGGAAGTACCCACGACCATGCTGGGCCCACCTGGGAAGCACCCACGACCTGCCAAGAGGGTTGGGTCAGCAAAGGGCCAGCCCCCCGCCCTAAGCCAGGATGCCTGGAGTGCTGGGGCCGGGGCCACATGGCCCAGGGGCCGCGCCCGACCTGCCCAGCTGTGCACCCTGGCCCCGGACACGTGGGTGCAGAGCTCCGCGACCTCCTCTGCTCTCCCGGCCGCCACGCGCCGAGCACAGCTGTCCTGCCTCCCCTGCCCCCGAGTCGGTGTGCCAGATGCATCCGCTCAGCAGAGTGAGTTCCCGGGTGTTTGGGCACAGCCAGGTCAGCGCCCCTTGCCCGCAGCTGGCTGACCTGCGGGAGCGCCTGTGGTCACCAGGACCCGCCTGTTGTCGGCACTGTCCACTCACAGCCACACTGCAGGGCTGTTGCCACAGGGCACTGCTCGTCTCCTGGCAGGGTGGCAAGGCTGGTCTGTCCTGAGACCCCTTGGGAGCCTCCCCTGGCCGACCCCAGGGGGCAGGGAACAGGCGCTGAGACCCGCAGGTCTGATCACAAAGGAGCTGCAGCCGGCGGACACACTCGCTGCGTGAGCCCTGGTCCCACAAGGTGCTGCAGATCCCCAGTGTGGAGACGCAGGGGTAAGAATCAAAACAGCCCCCTCTCCAATGGACACTGTTCTGGAACGTGCCAGCACCTTCCATGCCTGGTGGTGGCATCCCTTGTCTGGAGATGTCCCCCCAACCCAAGGCCATACCTCTCAGGGTCTGGCCCCTCTACTCCCACATCCCTCAAGTGGCAGAAACAGAACTCGGTGACACTCTGGGGACCATGCTCCAAGGGGGGACTCGGGTCAGGCCTCCACAGCTGAGCAGCACAGAGCTGGGCCACAGCCTCCCAGAGAGGGCCGGCGCTGGAGGAGGCTGGGCCCTGGCCAGGGTGGCAGTCGGGGTCCAGGCGGGCTCAGGGACAAAGGAGCGGTGGTCCTGGGTCAGGGTGGGCCAGTCTGGACAGGACAGAGATGAGGCCTGCTCACCCTGGGGGTGGAGCCAACGTGTCCACGCCACCTCCTGTCAGGGCCTGGGAGGCCGAGGGGGAGCCACGAGGTGACAGATGAGTGGGACATTCTGGCCCAGACTGCCCACGAGACCTGAGAGTCAGGGGAGCCCGACAGGCAGGCAGTGGGCTGGCGAGCGGGAGGCCACCAGCAGGGCTCTGCAAGCGCCGACGTCCCACACACAGCGTGCAGCTTGTCGAGGAAGCAGAGCGGAGCTGCCCGCCCGCCCTTCTGCGAGACCCGTGCTCCCACAGGCACAGGGTCGGCATCTGCGGTGGGTTGGGCAGGGACAGTGGGTCTCGGGGAACCCTTTCCCCAGGGCCACGACCCCCTGCCCTGCCCCCTCCAACCCGGGGCCACGAGAAGGGCCTGGCTCAGGCTGGAGCAGGGAGCCTGCCAGCGCCCGAGTCCTGCCGCCTCGGCGTGGGCCGCCCGTGCCAGGCTCTGGCCAGCCCCACCTCCTCCCGCCCCGCCCTGGCCAGCGCCTGTCTGCAGCCCCTGACACTGGGCCCTTTCTGGGGAGGCTCCTGGGGGCCTCCACCCTCCCCCGCCCAGCCGTCCGTGCCCCCAGCTCTGAGGGAACGAGCGCTGTCCCCAGGAAGCTGAGGTCTCCCCAGGAGCCGGCTGGCCCACAGCTCTGTGGTGGCAGCAGTGACAGCTGCCCCTCAGGTCAGTGGGGGACCTCAGCACAGCCAGAACACACTACCGCATTCCCAGAGGGCACAGTGGTGACAGAAAACAGGGCCAGAGGACCGGGACGTCTGGCCGATGGCCCAGACCCTGGAAAAGCCAAGGCACGGGAACACGCACACGTCTGCACACACATGCACACACAGCACAGGAAAGGCAAGGGACTGGACAGGAAAGAGACCATGAAGTTAAGGTGACAGACAACTAAACACAAAGCACTGACCACAAGTGGACACAGCCAGCAGCAACCTGAAACAGCTGTGTCCACAACAGCTGACACGGACCAGGCTGGGCGGTGGCACCCATGGAGAAAACTGCTGCTTTTCACACATGCGATCACAGGGTCGTGGTGGGCGGGAGAATGTCCTCGTGCTTCAAGGATGCATGGCAGGATGTGAAGGGGGGTCTGAGGGTACCTCAACACATGTTCCAATGTCCAGGAGAAAATATGTGCACGTGCATGACACAGGAACATGCACATGTGTGTATGCACAGCACAAGAACATGCACACATCTACATATATAGCACAAGAACATGCACACAGCACAGGACCATGCACACATGTGTATGCACAGCATGGGAACATGCACACGTGCACACATCACAGGAACACGTGTGCACACAGCACAGGACCATGCACACAGGTGCACACAGATGGAGCAAATGGCACAATGACACAAGTGCTGAATCTACAGGTGGTGGTTTGCTGCCACCTCTTTGGTGCTTTTGGTTCTATTTTTCAACTTTTCTACATATGTGAAACTTCCCCAAGTCAGAAGTGGAGAGAGGAGGTGCGGAGGGGCTGGAGGCAGAGGGGCTGGGTGAGCTCCTGGCCACACGGAGGGACAGGCCTCCACAGCCTGAAGCCACAGACACCTGCTCGCAGACTCAGCCCCCTCTGCCCACTGGAGCCACCTGCCCCCAGCCACGTGCTGGCACTGTCCTTGTTCACGAGAGGCTCGTGACGTCCAGTGACAGCTTTTGACAGGGGGAGCAGAGTTCACCCCAATCTGCTCCAAGCCCAGACACCCCATTGCAGGCACCAGGAGGTGCCCAAGGTGGGGGCCAGGACCCAGGACGTGGCATCAAGGAGTCCAGAGACGCTCTAGGAACCACGTTCTCCCCAGGACCTGCCCCACACACGGTGAGGTGATCCCTGGGCACTGTATTCCAAGAAGGGCAGGTGTCTCGAAGTACAACCACGTCACGTGCCCTCACTGCCTGTCAGAGCACAGAATCTGCCCCCAGATTTGGACCCGCAGACATCTCGGGACGTCTGCACGACCGTCCCTCCCCGAGCGTGGACCCTGGGCCCTGGAAAAGAAGCCGCCTGGCCTGGAGGAAGCCCGTGTGGCACTTACTTGATCTTGCTGAAGACGATGTCCACGTCGGTGACGGTCACGTTCTTCCCGTCGATCACCTGGCAGTCCTTGCACAGCTTCGACCAGTTCTTGCCGTGCATCTCCTTCCCCGTGGCCCGCGTGTCCCCGTGCACGGCAAAGCGCCGGAAGGCCTCCTCCAGGGCGCTGAGCTCGGGGCCCGTGGCAGCCGCCCCCTCGCTGGCACCTTCTGAATCCAGTGACAGCCTCTTGGCTGCCCTGTCCCTGGCAGGGTCACCCGGGGACTTAGGCGGCGTCCTGTTGGCCGCTTTGGCGGGTTTGGTCTTGCTGTCGGCCATGTCGCTGTGGGAGGAAGGAGAGTGGAAAGGCGTCATTCTGCTTCTCACAGGGCCCCAGCCTCCCCGGCTGGCCTGGGGGACAGGACAGGACACACACTGAATATGCCATGGCAGGCTCAGGATGTGCCCAGAACTCAGAGATGGGCAGGCCCTCCTTGGAGCCCCTCAGAGCCACCTGCCCTGCAGCTGAGTGTGTGTCCAGCTGAGGACACAGCAGGGCCGAGAGAGGCTGTGGGAAGCACTGCTGCCCTCCTGGCACTCAGACCCTGCCCGCTGCCAAGCCCGTGGGGCAAGGAACCCACCCCCCAATCAGTTAAAACCATCAGCAAGAGCAGAGCCCAGGTGGGAGCCAAGCTGGACGCCAGGGAGGCTCAGGGTCCGACCTGGCACAGCAGACCCTGCCTGACCCCAGCCACAGCTGCAGGGCCCTCTCCCTGGGCCACTCCCCCTGCAGCTCTGGGGCCGCCATCCCCAGGAAGGGCTCAGAGCAGCGCTGGTGCTGAGCCTTCTGGCCACAGGACAGAGCCTTGCCCAGGGGAGGGTGACCCTTGGGACGTCCATGGAGGACCTGCCCAGCATGTAGTGGCCCCTCAGGCCCAGGGAGGCCGTGAGGGCCCCGGGTGGGGAACGCAGCGATGCTCTATGGACTTTCGAGGTGCCCAGCCCTGGGGCAGGAGGCCAGGCCCCCTGAGGTGGAGGCTGAGGAGGTGCAGAGCCACCCCAGGTAGGGCTCCGGGGCACAGGGCCACGCCAGGCACTCCGGGTCCTCAGCCACGCCGGCTGCCTCTGCCACAGACACTGACCCTGGGCCGGGTGGGACAGGCAGTGGGTTGCTGAGGCCACTTCCCCACCCAGCGCCAGCTCTGTCCCAGGGCAGGACCCCAGGCAGTGACCCAGCCTGTGTCTCTAGACCTAGAGGGGTTACAGCTGCCTGCCTGAGGAGCCAAAGCCCCGAGGCCCAGAGACAGCAGAGACCCTCAGAACCCAGACAGACACAGCCCTGCTGGAGGGCCAGCGCCAAGAGCAGCACGCTGATGTCATGACTCCAAAGTTCACGAAGCCCCTTCACATCTGGGGCTCTCAACACCAGTTAATGGCCAAGGTATGGGGTTCCTGAGTGTGGCTCCAGCTGAACTCGAGATCCTACAAATTTCCCAAAACAGCCAGAAAAACCCAAACGAAGCTCACTGGACCGAGGGGCTCAGGGACCGCACAGAAAGTGCAGCTGCCCCAAGGAGGCTGTTCCTGGAGGCACCAGGACCCCTCGGAAGGCTCGGGGCTGGGCAGAAGCAGGAAGGCCGGGGGGGAGAGCAGAAAGTTAAACCAGAAGCCTCGACATCGACATCGTTGGCCTGAAATGTGACGCCCAAGGCCCCCTGCGTCCCTGAGGGAGGAGGCCCGGCCGGTCGGGTGTCGCGCTGGCACCCCTCGCCTTATCGCGGACACCATTTCTTCGTGGGAAATAGGAGCTTCCCGCGGGGCCGGCGTGGGTCTGCGCGGGCACCTCTGCAGCACCCAGATACCCAAGGAGGAAAAGCTGTTAAGAAATTACTGGAAGCAATAGAGGGCTTAGTGAGAACGCGTGAACTTCTTGTGGGTGTGTCACACTTCGTCAAAGGAAAAGAAACCTTTCATGACACTTCGGACTCGGTGCGGGTTCTGGGGTCTAAGAAACATCCTATCAGGAGAGAATGGGCTGGAAGAAAATGTACGTGAGCGCTCTGAGACGCGCTGCCTGGTGCTGGATTTCTGCGCCATTTCTCCCGCGCGTTTCTCTATGTCACAGCTGTCCTCCGAGTGTCGTCGTCGTGTAGCGAGGAACGCGTCGCGCACCGACGCCTGAACACCACCGCAGAACCCGGGAGGGCCGAGGGGCCGCGGCGACATCGCGAACGGCCGCCGAGCCCGCCGCCTTGTCGGGAAACGGGAAACGTGGGGACCCGGGTGGCCGCGAGGGGAGACGCGAGGACTGAGCGCACGGGCACGTCCCGCCCGCGTGAGCGCGGCCACGCAGGTGCGAACAAGCAGGTGAGCGACGACAGCGGGCGGCGGTGCGGGAGTTCGGCCGCAGCAGGCGGGAGGGCCCGGGCGTGGTCGGGGCGCCAGGACGGTCCGGCGCCTCGTGCTGGTTCCCCGCGGTGTGCGGGCACGACACGGGCCGTGTGCCTGCGCGCGAGGACGACAGCCCGCGCTGTGAAGTCCCGGGAGAAACGCTCCGGCGGGAGCTCCCCGCACAGCAGCCGCCCACAGGGCCTGCAGCCCAGAGACGCGCCCCGCGCCCCGGCTCCGGGAAGGGGCGGCCGCCTGCAGGGCCCGCAGCCCAGAGACGCGCCCCGCGCCCCGGCTCCGGGAAGGGGCGGCTGCGGACGACCACGCGGAGGACGGAGTGGACGCAGGAGCCGCGCGGCCGCCTGGAGAGGGACAGCGCCGCGGCCAGCCCAGAAGGGGCCTGGGAGGAAAGTCTGGGAAAACTAGAGTTGATGTGGGGGCGGCCAGGGAGGCCCCGAGTGTGGAAAAGCACAGCCCCTTTCAGCCCGCCCTGGGGTCAGCTGGCCGGGACCTTCTCCACCGAGCTGCGGGGCGTGGCGACGCCAGGTGACGTCTGCTGCTGCACGTGGGTTCCCAGAGCGAGGCCCAGCTCGGCCGGGGCGGAGGGCCGGTTCTCGGGAGACTCCTGACCGCGCCTGCCGCCTCCCATGCCGCCCAGAGGCCCCTGGGACGAAGGACGGGTGGGAGGGCGGGGGCGGAGGAGACGCCGCGACTCAGCAGCAGGTGGCTCACACGTGCGCCCAAGCTCTGTTCTAGGTTTTTGTTGTTCTGTTTTGCCCCGAACATGTATTAGCGTAACAAAATATTTAAAAGGCATGTAAAAATCAAGCTAACAGAATGAGTTAGGCTCTGCCTGCTGCTGCGGGAAGCTGAGCAAGGCTGCACACACACCTCCAGCCTGGGAGACCGGCGGGAGCGGGCCAGAGCTGTCGGGAGCACGTTCCCCATGCAGGTGGGGGCCGCCAGCGCCGGCGGCACAGGCGGGGCTGCGGACAAGGGTGCGACCCTGTGTGCTCTTCTCTATTGTTTGAGTTGCCTCATTAAATCCATGTGCTATTTCCATAATGACAGTAATAAGACTAAATTTAATTTAAAAATAAACTGAAGGTGCCGAGATTCATTGGACTATGGAGGCGTCCAGACCAACAGTAAGCCTGGGAGCCTGTAGCCTTCCCCTCTGAGCACGGTCCCGGCCCACCCTCTAGGAAGACAAACTGCTGACCCCCAGCGTGCCACAATAAAGGGAAGACATACCAGGTGGGCACCCTGCACTCCCAGGTGCATTCCCTGCATTAAGGTGAGCTCTAATACCCCCAGGTGAGCACCCTGCATCCCAGGTGAGTGCCCTACACCCTCAGTTGAGCGCCCTACACTCCCAGCTGAGCATCCTGAACCTCTCTTCTGTTGGCCTGTACCTCTGTGGGTCTCCTGAAGGAGGGATGTGTCTCTGTCCCCTGGCCTTGAGACCCCTACTCAGCAGCCCACCCACCAGCAGCTGCTCCTTCTGTGCTAGAGCCCAGGGGAGCCCGAGTGAGGCCGTGGAGTCTTGCAAGGTCTGTGGGCCCAGGCTCTCCTGAGGGTAAGAGCAGGGAGCTGACAGACTGTGTTACTGGATTTGCATTTCAAAGGAGGGCTTGGAAAGGCAAGACCAGGGCAGAGGCTGGAATTACAGACCTCAGAGGGAGGCTGGGGCAGCTTCATGCCCAGAGGCAGCTGCCCTGGGGGAGCAACTGCCACGGGCCTGGAAACTGCGCCCCTTGTCCCCACTGGGCTCAGACACCCGGCCCGGACTTGCCCACCAGCTCACAGCCTGCCCTGCTCCAAAGAGGCCCCATGGAACCCACTTCCCAGGATGAATCTCTCTGGGACTTTCTGGCCACTTGCCTGCCTGAAACAAAACCTGTGGAAATGTGATCCAAGACATGACAGGCAGAGGAACAGCTGCCACAGCAGCCTCAGAGCAGAGAAACCCAACAGGACTAGAAATTGGGGCACCAGTGAGGTGACAGCAACCTGGGCAAGGAGCCTGTGAGCAGGGTCAGGTCCTGTCACTAGGACCTGTCACTAGGTGATAGGTTCCTGTCACCAGCACCAGGGACCTGTCACTCTGACCAGGGGCCTGTCCCTAGAACCAGTTTCCTGTCATTAGGACTGGGTTTCCTGTCACTAGGACCAGGTTCCTGTCACCAGCACCAGGGGCCTGTTATCATGACCAGGATCCTGTCACTAGACCAGGTTCCCGTCACTAGGACAAAGTTCCTGTCACTCTGACCAGGGGCTTGTCACTAGGACTAGGGGCTTGTCACCAGCACCAAGTTCCTATCCCTAGGACCAGGTTCTTGTCACTAGCACCAGGGGCCTGTCCCTAGTACTAGGGGCTGGTCACTAGGACCACGTTCCAGTCCCTAGGACCACGTTGCTGTCCCTAGGACCATGTTACTGTCCCTAGGACCATGTTGCTGACCCTAGGACCATGTTACTGTCCCTAGGACCATGTTGGTATCCCTAGGACCAGATTCCTGTCCCTAGCACCACCTTTCTGTCCCTAGGACCATGTTGCTGTCCCTAGGACCACGTTACTGTCCCTAGGACCACATTCCTGTCCCTAGGACCATGTTGCTGTCCCTAGGACCACGTTCCTGTCCCTAGGAACACGTTGCTGTCCCTAGAACCATGTTGCTGTCCCTAGGACCACGTTCCTGTCCCTAGGACCATGTTCCTGTCCCTAGGACCACGTTGCTGTCCCTAGAACCACGTTCCTGTCGCTAGGACCACGTTACTGTCCCTAGGACCACGTTCCTGTCCCTAGGACCACGTTGCTGTCCCTAGAACCACGTTGCTGTCTCTAGGACCGTGTTCCTGTCCCTAGGACCGTGTTCCTGTCCCTAGGACCACGTTACTGTCACTAGGACCATGTTGATGTCACTAGGACCATGTTGATGTGACTAGGACCATGCTCCTGTTCCTAGGACCATGTTGCTGTCACTAGGACCACATTTCTGTCCCTAGGACCATGTTGCTGTCACTAGAACCACGTTTCTGTCACTAGGACCATGTTGCTGTCACTAGGACCAAGAGCTTGTCACTAGGACCACATTCCTGTCCCTAGGACCATGTTGCTGTCACTAGGACTAGGGGCTTGTCACCAGGACCACGCTCCTGTCACTAGGACCATGTTGTTGTCACTAGGACCATGTTGCTGTCCCTAGGACCACGTTGCTGTCCCTAGGACCATGTTGCTGTCCGTAGCACCATGTTCCTGTCACTAGGACCAGGGTCTTGTCACTAGGACCACGTTTCTGTCCCTAGGACCATGTTCCTGTCACTAGGACTAGGGGCTTGTCACCAGGACCACGCTCCTGTCCCTAGGACCATGTTGCTGTCACTAGGACTAGGGGCTTGTCACCAGGACCACGTTGCTGTCCCTAGGACCATGTTGCTGTCCGTAGCACCATGTTCCTGTCACTAGGACCAGGGTCTTGTCACTAGGACCACGTTTCTGTCCCTAGGACCATGTTCCTGTCACTAGGACTAGGGGCTTGTCACCAGGACCACGCTCCTGTCCCTAGGACCATGTTGCTGTCACTAGGACTAGGGGTTTGTCACTAGGACCACGTTCCTGTCACTAGGACCATGTTGCTGTCACTAGGACTAGGGGTTTGTCACTAGGACCACGCTCCTGTCACTAGGACCATGTTGCTGTCACTAGGACCAGGGTCTTGTCGCTAGGACCACGTTTCTGTCCCTAGGACCATGTTGCTGTCACTATGACTAGGGGCTTGTCACCAGGACCACGTTGCTGTCCCTAGGACCATGTTGCTGTCCGTAGCACAATGTTCCTGTCACTAGGACCAGGGTCTTGTCACTAGGACCACGTTTCTGTCCCTAGGACCATGTTCCTGTCACTAGGACTAGGGGCTTGTCACCAGGACCACGCTCCTGTCCCAAAGACCATGTTGCTGTCACTAGGACTAGGGGTTTGTCACTAGGACCACGTTCCTGTCACTAGGACCATGTTGCTGTCACTAGGACTAGGGGCTTGTCACCAGGACCACGTTCCTATCACTAGGACCATGTTGCTGTCACTAGGACCAGGGTCTTGTCGCTAGGACCACGTTTCTGTCCCTAGGACCATGTTGCTGTCACTATGACTAGGGGCTTCTCACCAGGACCACGTTCCTGTCACTAGGACCATGTTGCTGTCACTAGGACTAGGGGTTTGTCACCAGGACCACGTTGCTGTCCCTAGGACCATGTTCCTGTCACTAGGACCAGGGTCTTGTCACTAGGACCAGGGTCTTGTCACTAGGACCACGTTTCTGTCCCTAGGACCATGTTGCTGTCACTAGGACTAGGGGCTTCTCACAAGGACCACGTTCCTGTCACTAGGACCATGTTGCTGTCACTAGGACCAGGGTCTTGTCACTAGGACCAGGTTCCTGTCCCTAGGACCATGTTCCTGTTACTAGGACCAGGGTCTTGTCACTAGGACCACGTTCCTGTCCCTAGGACCATGTTGTTGTCATTAGGACTACGGGTGTGTCACTAGGACCACCTTCCTGTCACTAGGACCATGTTGTTGTCATTAGGACTACGGGTGTGTCACTAGGACCACCACATTCCTGTCACTAGGACCAGGGAATTGTCACTAGGACCACGTTCCTGTCCCTAGGACCATGTTGCTGTCCCTAGGACCATGTTGCTGTCACTAGGACCAAGGAATTGTCACTAGGACCACGTTCCTGTCCCTAGGACCATGTTGCTGTCACTAGGACTATGGGCGTGTCACTAGGACCACGTTCCTGTCACTAGGACCAGGGACTTGTCACTAGGACCACGTTCCTGTCCCTAGGACCATGTTGCTGTCACTTGGGCCAGGGGCCTGTCACTTGGACCAGGGGCCTGCTCCTAGGAACAGGTTCTCCCACAGGGGAAACCCATGTCTGCAGATGAAGATGCTCTGTGACCTTTACCCCTAAAACTTCATAACTCAAGTTCTCAGCTCACTCTGCGTGTCTCTACCTGGCAGCAGCCAGCACCCTGTGTGCTTTGGAGAATTGCCACTTTGCAGATGATGGGTTCTGTGGTGACTTGGGGGCCTGGGGGGCTGCACCGTCCTCTGTGCCCTGGAGATGCTGCCAAGGCCTCCTTGCCACAGCAATCGTGCTGTCACCGCAGGACGCTCCCCTGCACGGCTGCACTGGCTTGGGCCCCTCTCACGCACCTCTTCTGTCTAAGGGCAAATTGTCAACCCCGAGTGCGCTGTAGCCCAGGGAGCTGTGTGGGGCGAGCTGTGCTGCCAGACCATTGGGAAACGGGTGGGCGGCTGCTGCACTTGGCAGGAGCTTGTGTCTCCTAGCTGGTGACAGCCCCAGGCCCTGCAGGTGGGCAGGGCTTCCCAAAGTGGGTCTTCCTGAGCCACTGCCAGGGCCCCCAGGGGCTGCCAGCTCCCACGCCCATCAGCAGTTCTCTGCAAAGTGCTCTAGCCTCAGCAGGGCTGGCTCGGGAGCTGTGGTGCTGCCGGGATCCTCCTGATCTTTATCCCAAGCCCTGTCCAGGGTAGGGCCCTCCACCCGTAGGAGCAGCCTGCGACCCTTCCTGGACCACCCCACACCGTGTCCTCACCGGGGAGCACATCTTGGGCCCGTGCTGCTCACCATAACCGGTGTGGCCACAGACCCAGTGAGCCCCTGCCGAGACAGACCCCACTCCTGTGCAGGCAGCACCGGCGTCTTGCCTCTGCTGCCAGCAGGGCCGGCCCGGGCACCCTGGGGATGGAGGCGCCCGAGGACCTGATGTGGCCCTGCACAGACCGTGGGTTTGCCCAGGCCCCGTGGACGGCGCCCCTCTGGCCATCACCCTCGGGCTCAGAGCCGAGCAGAGGACATGCCGGGGAGGCGCCGTCCAGCCTGGCAGGACAAGGCTGGACCCTCAGGGGCAGCCTACGCAGCCCAGAGTGTGCAGAAAAGGAGGAAAGGGAAGGAACTCCGGCTCCTCTGGGTCTCCACGGAGAAAGTCCTGCCGGGTCCCAGACAGCCTCTCCAGAACATCCCCTGGGCTCCATGATGGCCTGGTCCCTGGAAGCTGACCAGGGACGGGGGAGGCGGAGAGGGGAGGGGATGGAGACAGGAGGGGGAAAGCCCCCAGCTAAGCCCAAAGCCAGCTGCAGCGCTCCGAGGGAAGCCGGGCGCCGGGACAAGGGGAGGCCTTCTGCTCACCGAGGCCCTGGCCAGCCATGCAGGGGCCACGGCTGCTCTCGGCTCTCGAGACCCTCCCTGGTCACAGTGAGGTCTGGGGACAGTGAAATTGCAAGACCGCAGCAACCTGGAGCCGGGCAAGGGAGGCTCCCTACTGCCCTCAGTGGGAGGGAGTGGGCAGAGTCCCTGAAGAACTCGCCTCCCTGCGCTGCGTCCCGAGCCAGCGCTTCCCAGGTCCCCAGCCCGAGTAAACATGCCCAGGGAACAAAGGCCATTCAGAGGCTGTGGACACCCCAGGCCGGCACCAAGCTCTCCACACTGGCGTTTCCAGCTCTTTCTTTCAGAGCCCAGTTGAGCGCAGTGCCTTCTGGCGACTGTCCATGCTTCCGGTCACACAGGGCTCTCCTCGCCTCTCCCAGGACACTCCATGTGAGTGGCCACTCATCGCGCTGCGCTGCCCAGACCGTGGGAGCTCCCCAGGCCGGCACCAAGCGGCACTGGCTGTCTGTGCCTCCCCGCACGCAGCGGAGCCACAGCGCTGTCCCCGCAGCCTGCGGGCACGGGCCACCCAGAGGCCAGGCACGGCCGGGCTGCTGTGCTCTAGCCCAGGTCACGGGGACGGGGTGAGGCTCCACCCCTGCCAGGGTGCCGGTGCGCTCCTGCCCTCTGGGCAGCGGGGGCTGGCAGGGACGAAGCCCCGCAGGGCCCTTCACTGCTGGGGAGGTGAGAGGGAGGGCGGGGCCGGAGCCCGAGCAGGCGCCCCCAGGACGTCTGCGCACTCCAACAGCGCCCTCCCCACGGAGGACACCTCGCACCCCGCTGCTCGCCAGAACCAGGTGTGGCCTCAGACCCTCTTGGAGACCAGGGGGTGGGCAGGGGACAGGACGGCACAGGCAGGAGAGGAGAGTCCGGGCAAGGCGTGTTCCAGCAAGGGAAACTGAGGAAGGCAGGAAGGCAGGGCCCGTGGCAGGGGTGGCTGGTGGGCATCTTCCAGCTTCACCCACTCGGTCTCCCTTCCTCCGGCTCCCAGAAGGAGACACGGGTGAGCAGGGCTTCCCTGGCCCACCAAGGCCTGCCCAGCCCCCACCCGCCTGGCACCCTCGGTCTCCAGGAACCGCACTTGGTCCCCGAGTGTCTTCCGTGTGGGGCTGGGAGCAGGTCCATGTCAGGGGTGACGGCTGGAGCCACTGGCACACAGACCTAAGGTGAGGACGTGAGGACAGCCGCTCCTCAGGTTGTGGGGGCCGAGAGGAGACCCTGCCAGGCCACCTGGCAATGCCCTGTCCCTGCTTCAGGGCGGGAGGATGGAACATTCCAGCACTAGAGTCACCCGCCAAGGTTGTCCTCATCGGCCCGTTATCCAGGCCAGAGATGCCTGGGCTCCCAGGACATCCAGGAGCACCAGTTAGGGTCACTAGACGGCCACAGAGACTGGCGGAGCAGCAAGAGAGCACGGAGGCCTGTCTGCGCGTGACATGCAGCCCAGGCCCCGAGCTCAGATGCCCGAAGCCCGAGTGGAGGTTAAACCGCAGCCCCAGGCCCGAGGTCCAGGTCAAAGGCTGCTTCTCTAAAGCATCACACCGGACATCCTGCCCAAGTCCCAAAGGGAGTAAAATAAAGACCAAGAGCCTGCCTGTTTCTCCATCTGAGTTCTAAGACCCGGTCGTACAGATGCCACAGACAACTGCCGATGCCCACGCTGGCGGGAAGTACTGAGCAGGCTAAGCGAGAACCGCGGAACCTTCAAGCGCTGGTCCCTCATTCCACGCGCCTTTGCTGGGCGCCAGGTCCACGCGGGCCCTGCAGTGCCCTGCGCTTGGACCTCCCGGCCTCCAGAGCTGCAGTAACAAGCCCCTCCTGTTCCGGTCTGGAGACGGAAGCCGAAGCGAGTTGGCCACAGCCCGATGGCCTGGAGCCCCCAGGAGCTGGAGCAGGCAGGAGGGATCCTACGCGGAGCCTCTGGAGGAGTGTGGCCCTGCCCACACATTGCCGTTGGGTTTCTGCTCTCCAGAACTGGGAGAATAAACTCCTGTTGAGTTAAGCCCCTCAGTCTGTGCCAGTCTGTCATGGCGGCCTGTGGACGCTGACGTGCCAGGTGAGACCAGGAAGGTCAGTGCCCCTCACAGAGGGACCAGAGCACGCAAAGCCACCCAGCTGGCGGCACGAAGAGCCCAGAGGCTGGACTGGGCAGAGGCCCAGAGGGGGCTGTGTTCCAGAAGCCATTGGAGCTTTACGCAGGGGCTGCTGGACGACCCCAGTCTGCTCTGATGCCCACGCTGGCCCCGGTGGTGTGCACTCGGTAGCTGTGCCTGGCAAATGGGGAAACCGCCCCCGGCAGGGAGTGCGTTAATTCACTTGCTAAGTGGCTATCTCTGCAACAGATCAAGAAGCCTTCGGAAGATAATAAAACTTTTTGATGCCCTTGGCATAGGGAAAGAGCCGTTACACAGGACACAGAAGCACTATCCCTAAAGGAAAAGATTCCTAAATGGCACCAGATTAAAATTAAGAAGTTTTGTTCATCAAAAAAATATCATTAAAAGAGTGAAAAGGCAACCCTTGGTGCAGGAGAAGACATTTGCTATACAGGACAGACAGCAGCTCATCTCCAGAATACATAAGAACTTCTACAGGTCAATAAGATAAGAGCGAACTTGACGGCAGGACAGCCGGAGACGGGAGCAGGCGCTCAGGAGAGGGTGTCCGATGCCCAGGACATGACGAAGAAAACTCAAATGAAACTCCAAGCCAGATGCTACTACACACCTTCCCGAGGGTTAGAAGATTTTTAGAAGACTGGCAAGGAGTGGAGCAACTACCTCACTCCCCTTTGAAAGCTCATGCAATCATCTACTAACTGTGGCGCATGACCCAGGACCCAACACCTCCACTTCAGTATTCACCCAGAGACACCTGCGCATGTGCCCAAAGAACTACAGAAAGGCTCAGGGCAGCTTCATTCATAGTTGCCAAAAAATGAAAATAACCCAAACACGCACCTACAGACCCCGCCACGGCCGGCTGTGTGGTGGTGCGCTCACAGGTGGACTCGAGGCAGCGCCCCAGACCGGCACGGGGGGGGGCGCGTGCTGTGTGACTTCATGCACATGAAGACTGAGGATGCGGGCCAAGCTAACCTCAGAGTGCTCAGAGTGCAGGGGCAGGTGCTGAGGTGGCAGCACGGCAATGATGTGCGAGACCCCACCCCACTCCCTGCAGACATAGGAGGAGGGCACCCGGCACAGCTGGCGTGACGGACTGTGACGGGCGCCAGGCACAGACCCAGGAGGTGACCTCGGGAACACAGGGGCACTGGGCACCTGGCAAGGGCGGGGTGCGAGGAGCCTGGTGGCAGGAGTGAGGCAGAGACAGGCTTTGTGACACACCCTCCCCATGTGGCTCTGCCACGCCTGGGCTCCGGGGCATGAGAGGTGCGTGCCTGGAGGGGTCGACCCCTGAGAGGAGGTGCTGGCGTGGCAGAGGCGTTCTCACCGCCCTTGCTCAAAGACAAAGAGATCCGGCACCAGCGGTGGCCTTTGGAGAAGTGGGGACCAGGTGTGCAGAGCAGGGACAGCCACCCAAGGAGCAGCCCATGGCGGGCAGGCCACCTGCGAGAGCTCCAAGGCCACACAGCGGTGGCCCAGGAACACGGGGAGGGGCTGGGCTGGAGCTCGGAAGGGCCTGCTGGGGTCTGGACCTCACTCCCTGGGTCCTGAGGAAGCAGCACCACTTCTGAGCAGGGCTGGGGAGCTCTGGTCTGCTTCCGGGCGGGGAGTCTCCTGGGGTGGGGGCTGGTAGACAGCGGCGAGCACCAGGAGCGAGCACACCACACACACCTCTGTGGACAGGGAGGGCGTGTGACACGCTCCCTGTAGGGCAGCAGGCTCAGGGGGCATGCCGGGTCAGACGTGAGGTCATGGATCCCTGGGTTTGGAGCCACACGCACACCCCACACAAGGCTCAACCCTCCTGCTTCAGTGACGTGTCAGCCCATGGAGACAGCAGGCAGGTGTGTGGGTTGCCCGGTGGTTGCTGCCGTTTGCATTCCTGGGGAAGGGGCCACGCTGGCTCACTCGCCTGGCACCTGGCATGTGCTGGACAGTTTGCGAACAGACAGTGGGTCAGGGCTGCGGGTTTCAGGAGCTGGGCAATGTGGCCCGTTACCCCATGTGCTCTGGTGGGATCACACGGCACCCACACGGAGCCCACATGGTGCCCCACTCACCCACCATGCCAGGGAATGCGAGACTCCACTGGGGAGCAGGTGCGTCCTTCCCTTCTCTAAGCCCTCAGGAGGTGCCCAGGGAGGGAAGGGGCTCGGCACCCATCCTTCCTTTACATAACCCTGATTTGCAAGCAGTTGGCATGAATGAGATCCTCTGAGCATGAGCCCACACTTTCCACTACAGAGGAGAGAGGGCCAAGCTGTCTGAGCATACAGGGCTTGCAGAAAACATTTGAGTACGAGGCAAAAAATTTTTTCTTACACTCTTTTGAAAAATTTTGTATATTTCTACCCCAAAGGAGGTCCTGCATTTGGACATTTAACCACTTCGGTACGAGCGTCGACTACAGTCGACAGCCACAGATAAACGCGCACAGCCAAGCGTTGACTTTAGCCGACAGCCGTGATATGGCTTTTCTAATTTTTCATTTATCAAAATAAAATTGTGAACATTTAAAAATAACGTAATGAAAACATATCTGTATATGTTATCTATTCTGATTTACAAGTAAAGCTGCCTGTAAAGTAAAACAAACTTTCAGTGCTTTAACGCTTTCCTCATCACACAAGAGCAAAACGGACTCATCCTCAATGCACAGCACAGACTGCCGTGCGGACTGTGAGTGCCGGCTGTGGGCGAGGTTCCTCGGCCAGTGAGCCCCGTACCAAAGTGGTTAAACATTACATCACAGGTCATTGCGCCGTTAAAGGGGAACCCTGAACAGTCCTAATTCCCACATCAGGAAGCAAGATCTGGGATCGCTGCTGTTTCTGGTTGCCTGTCTGCTAGTGGCAGCGGGCACCTCCCCGTGGGGGCTGTCCAGGCCCCTGCACCTGCCCCCACCACACAGGCCATGCAAAGCCCTTCCCACGAGCTGGCATGCAGATGCTGCAGGAGCTTCCCTGGGAAGAGGTGCTGCCACGGCACACTAAAGCCCTCACTTCGTGGCCAGCCGCAGTGGCTCAGGCCTGCAATCCTAGCACTCTGGGAGGCCGAGGCAGGAGGATCACTTGAGCCCGGCAGTCTGAGGTTGCAGTGAGCTGTGATGACACCACTGTACTCCAGCCCAGGTGGCAGAGTGAAATTGCCAAAAAAAAAGTCCTGACTTCAGCATTATATAATTCATCAATGTAACAAAAACACCTGTACCTGCTTAATATTTTGAAATAAAAATTAATTTTTTTTTTTTTTTTGAGACAGAGTCTCACTTTGTTGCCCAGGCTAGAGTGAGTGCCGTGGCGTCAGCCTAGCTCACAGCAACCTCAAACTCCTGGGCTCGAGTGATCCTTCTGCCTCAGCCTCCCGGGTAGCTGGGACTACAGGCATGCGCCACCATGCCCGGCTAATTTTTTTTTATATATATATCAGTTGGCCAATTAATTTCTTTGTATTTATAGTAGAGACGGGGTCTCACTCTTGCTCAGGCTGGTTTTGAACTCCTGACCTTGAGCAATCCGCCCGCCTCGGCCTCCCAAGAGCTAGGATTACAGGCGTGAGCCACAGCGCCTGGCCTAAAAATTAATTTTTAAAAAAGGTGTTGCTGAGGTGAGACACCCGGGTGGGGGTGTCCTGGGTTGGGGGTGTCCTGAATGGAGGGTGTCCTGTGTGGGGGGTGTCCTGAGTAGAGGGTGACCTGGGTGGGGGGGTTCTGGGTGGGGGTGTCCTGGGTGGGGGATGTCCTGGGTGGGGGTGTCCTGGGTGGGGGATGTCCTGGGTGGGGGTGTCCTGGGTGAGGGGGTGTCCTGGGTGGGGGTGTCCTGGGTGGGGGTGTCCTGGGTGAGGGGGTGTCCTGGATAGGGGTGTCCTGGGTAGGGGATGTCCTGGGTGGGGGTGTCCTGGGTGGGGGGGTGTCCTGGATAGGGATGTCCTGGGTGGGGGTGCCCTGGGTGGGGGTGTCCTGGATAGGGATGTCCTGGGTGGGGGGTGTCCTGAGTGGGGGTGCCCTGGGTGGGGGGGTGTCCTGGATAGGGATGTCCTGGGTGGGGGTGTCCTGGGTGGGGGGGTGTCCTGGATAGGGATGTCCTGGGTGGGGGGTGTCCTGGGTGGGGGTGCCCTGGGTGGGGGGTGTTCTGGGTGGGAGGTGTCCTGGATGGAGGGTGTCCTGGGTGGGGGGGTGTCCTGGATAGGGATGTCCTGGGTGGAGGGTGTCCTGGGTGGGGGGTGTCCTGGGTGGGGGTGCCCTGGGTGGGGGGTGTCCTGGGTGGAGGGTGTCCTGGGTGGAGGGTGTCCTGGGTGGGGGTGTCCTAAGTGGAGGGTGTCCTGGGTGGAGGGTGTCCTAAGTGGAGGATGTCCTGGGTGGGGGGTGTCCTGGGTGGGGGTGTCCTAGGTGGGGGTGTCCTGGATGGAGGGTGTTCTGAGTGCGGGATGTCCTGGGTGGGGGTGCCCTGGGTAGGGAGTGTTCTCGATGGGGGTGTTGTGGGTGGAGGGCGTCCTAAGTGGAGGGTGTCCTGGGTGGGGGTGTCCTGGGTAGGGATGTCCTGGGTGGGGATGTCCTGGATGGAGGGTGTCTGGGTGGGGGTGTTCTGGGTTGGGGTGTCCTGAGTGGAGGGTGTTCTGGGTGGGGGTGTTTTGGGCGGGGGTCTCCTGGGTAGGGATGTCCTGGGTAGGGATGTCTGGGTGGGGGTGTCCTGGATGGAGGGTGTTGGGTGGGGGTGTTCTGGGTTGGGGGTGTCCTGAGTGGAGAGTGTTCTGGGTGGGGGGTGTCCTGGGTGGGGGTGTTCTGTGTGGGGAGTGTTCTCGGTGGGAGTGTCCTGGGTGGGGGTGTCCTGGGTGGGGGGTGTTCTGGGTGGGGGGTGTCCTGGGTGGGAGTGTCCTGTGTGGGGAGTGTTCTCGGTGGGAGTGTCCTGGGTGGGGGTGTCCTGGGTGGGGGTGTCCTGGGTGGAGGGTGTCCTCAGTGGGGGGTGCTGTCCATGAGAGATACCTGGGTTGTGATGCTGTGGCTTACCCCTCCCACACACACAATGAGGTGTCCCAGGGTGCTGAATGGTGAAAATGCATGTGGGGTGGTTGCTGCACCCCTGTCTGAGCCCCAGATGTGGCTGGGCCCATCCCTGCAGCTCTACCCACTCCACGAAACACCTTTTGCTTAAGCATGGGAGTTGGGTGTGTATAGATTCTCCTTCCTAATCCCAGCACCTGCCTGCTTAAAGGTTTGTGGGCTCAGGTGAACTCAGCAACCTGTGGCCATTCTCCGGGGACAGTTTCGATGGCACAGGCAGAGGTGGCGAGCTTCTCTCCTCAGCAGAGTGTTTCCTCCAAGGCAGTCCTGCTGAGGGTGCCGGGCTGCACCACAGCCTTGGGGTGCAGCCGTGGTGCGAGCTCTCCCGTCTCACCAGCTATAAATAGACTCGACTCTAAGTTGGCACAACCTCTCCCTGAGGAAGCTTTTAATTCTTAGCCTCTGCTGAGGGAGTGGCTCCCACAGGCCTGAAGTGGGGAACTACCTGACTGCTAGGAGGACAGTTTTACTCCTCAGAGATTTCATTAAGACTCAATCAGTGATGGGTGATTTTAATTTTCTTTAGGAAATTCTCCTGTAATTTGCACATTTTCCACAATGAGCATGTATAATCATGTATAATAGTTAAAACATTTATTGCTGCTTTAAAGGACTTAGGAACACAGACAAAACAATGACCAGACAATAAAAATACAGCTAGCGCAACGTGCTTTGTGACATGCATTGTCTCTAATCCCCATCACGTCATCCTTCTGTAAAGATGGAGAGGACATTTTTAACGTAGCATTTAACCATGGTGCCTTTCTGAATCGCAGATCCCTTTGGAAATCATGACAGCTACAGACTCATCCCCCAGAAAAATGCATGTCCCCTCACACAGGCGTTCAGACAGACCCAGGAGGCCCTGCCGCTCCCTGCCCCCATCTGAACCCTCTGTGGCTCACGTGATGGGTGAGCTGCAGCCAGAGCAGCTGACGACGCCAGGGAGCCCAGCTTCAGGCATCTCATCAGGCAAGCCTCCACTTCTTGCCGGTTCCAAGCTACCCAGGGGCCGTCACTGGGCCCCAGGAAGTGTTCCCTGCAGGCCTGGTGTTCAGGGCAGCATTAACTGGTCCCCTGCTAGGGGCAGGGCTGGCCAGGGCGCTGGGAGGTGTCTGCCAGGCCGTGGGAGCCCAGGGACTCTACACAGAGAAGTGCCGATAAACACAGGTGAATTAGGCAATGGATGCACCACTGGTGACAGCCCCGCCAGCTTGTCCTGAAAGATGTCCGGTGCGAGAACGCGAACCTATCGACACAGCGCCGACACCCAGGCAGTATGAACGGATTTTCCTCTCACCTCCTTTAAGGCTCCGTTTACATAACTGCAGCCACAGGAAAAGCGCTCCTGGAGATCCTCCCTCAGGCAGCACCACTCGCCACAGGGTGTGGACAGCAGGGCGGCGCCGCCCCCACCTTGACTGCGCTCTGCTGGCGGAGGCAACTCCACCGGGACCCCGCGCGTCCGCAGTGAGGCCGATGCTCTCCTGCGGGGCCTGCGGCTGCCCACCCGAGACGGGCGCCCGAACTCTGCCAGGGGTCACGCTTAGTCTGCGACCTTTCTGTGGCCATGGACCTCCCCAAATCTGCCTTAGGAGAGGGGCTTCGTTTCAAACCCTCTGCACCAAATTTCCTACGCCCCACAGTGGCAGCGGCTACCCTAGGCCTGGGCATCGGTAAACAGGAGGGAAGAGGCAGCAAGGGGCGACCTTTGTCGCACAGAAAGGGCAAAGCGCCACAGTAGGGCCCAATTATAAACCTATCCTTCGCGCCCCAGCAGCTGCTCCCTCCCGCGCCCCCAGCGCAGCCTCCGCGCCGCCGCCCCGCCCGAGCCCGCGGCGCCCCCCGCCCGGCAGCCCCCAGCGTGGGAGCGGGCCCGCGCGTCCCGGCCCGCGGCGCCCCCCGCCCGGCAGCCCCCAGCGTGGGAGCGGGCCCGCGCGTCCCGGCCCGCGGCGCCCCCCGCCCGGCAGCCCCCAGCGTGGGAGCGCGGCCGCGCGTCCCGGCCCGCGGCGCCCCCCGCCCGGCAGCCCCCAGCGTGGGAGCTCGGCCGCCCTGCCCGAGCCCGCGGCGCCCCCCGCCCGGCAGCCCCCAGCGTGGGAGCTCGGCCGCCCCGCCCGAGCCCGCGGCGCCCCCCGCCCGGCAGGCCCCAGCGTGGGAGCTCGGCCGCCCTGCCCGAGCCCGCGGCGCCCCCCGCCCGGCAGGCCCCAGCGTGGGAGCTCGGCCGCCCTGCCTGAGCCCGCGGCGCCCCCCGCCAGGCAGCCCCCAGCTTGGGAGCGGGCCGCGCGGCCCGGCCCGCGGCGCAGGTGTCTGGCACAGCCCCAGGGCGGGGCCGGCGCGCGGCGCCCACGGACCGGGCCCCACACGCGCTCACCTCGGGGATGCAGCGACTGCAGCGGCGGCGCCTCCGCGACTCGGCCGCTCGCGACCCGGTGTCCCGCGGAGCGCCGGCGCCCAGCTCGGCCCCGCTGGCCCGCCCCGCCCGGCCCGGCCCGTCCCAGCCCCCGACGCTGGCCCGCCCCGGCCCCGCCCCTCCCCCCGCACTGGCCCGCCCCGGCCCCGCCCCCACTCCCACTGGCCCGCCCCGCCCCTCCCCCCACCCCACCGCGGCCGAGCCCGCCTCTGCCTTACAAGGTCCGCTCGGCGCGGGGCGCGGCCGACCGCGGGGCTGGGAGCGCCCGGCGGGCTGGAGACGGCGCCCGCACCTGGCCCTCCGAGGTCGCCGGGGCCGCCGGACCCGGGTCTCCGCGCCCCGCAGGAGGCGCGGGCGTGTGCGGTGCTGCGGGAGGATGCGCGAGCGCGGCCACGGCCTCCGGGCGGCGGGTGTGCGTGGGTGACCGCCGCCCGCGTCCTGCGCTGCCGGGGCCCCGGACCCGGGGGGGCAGCCGGGGGTGCGGCGGGAAGCGGGTCTGCGCCCGCCCTCCCTGCCGTCCCGCAGCGGCCCCTCCTCGAGGCCCAAGGCCGTCCCTGCGGCCTCTGCCACCTTTACCCTTACTGCTCTCTGGGGGACACCTGCTGCCCGTCCCGGGCCGCCCCGCCGAGCCTTGCTGGGGGTGGGTATTGCTCTGCGGGTGCTGGGGTTGGGGTGACAGGCAGCTACTACGGTGCTGGTGCTGGAACTTGGGGCACGGACGGTTCCCTCCAGCCTCAGGCTCCCACCACGGAGGAGGCCTCCCCAGGCTTCTGGGGGCCACAGCCCCTCCCCCGGGGGGAAAGGTCATTTTTAGGTCACAACCAGCTTTGTTGCGGTGGTTCTGGTGGAACTGACTCAAGTCCACCCAGGCTCTGCCCCTTTCTCCTGGCCGCAGGACCCCCACCCATCCCGGCAGTGCAGCCCTGGCAGGCAGCCCCACAAAGCCAGCAGAGGACGTCGGGTGCTGGCGCCCAACAGGCCACCCCCGCCTGCGAGGACCAGCGCGGACGCCTCTGGAGCCTGGGGCATCGTGGCTCTGTGGCGGCCGCCCAAAGACTGCCTCTAACTCTTGCTCTTCTGAGAAGTCCCCCAGAGAACAGCAAGGCGCAGAGCAGGAGAGCGCGCGTGTGGGGACAGGCCGGGCCAGTCCTGTGACTCAGTTTCTTTTTTGTCTGTTGCTGTTGGCTGCGCTTTCTTTATGGTCCCCGGAGCCCTGGGCACGTGGCTTCTCCTGGAAGTTAGTATTGACAATATAAACCAGGCAATGAAAAGATCACCCCTGGTTGTGTTCCTTTTACCATTTTAGTCAAAAAGTGACTGACTCACTAGTCCGTTTTTCAAAACCAGTACAAATGCTCTTGACATAAATTCAGTGGTTTTACCCATAGAATCACAGCTAGAGGCGGCCTCGGCTTCAGAAGCAGAAATATTCCAGGACAGACAGGCAGGCAGGCGGTCGCCGTCCAGGGTGCTGAGCAAGTCCCCTACCCAGAAGAGAACCAGGCCGGTTGAGCAGCACCACCGGCCAAGCTGGCCGGGCTCCTGCACAGGTGCCCAGTGCTACACCAGAGCCAAACAGCTCGCGAAGGCTATTCCTGATTGCCTGTAAATGGAATTGGCTTTAGATGACAGGTGTGCCGTTTCCTAGCAGGCAGTCAGCTCACTCTGCACCTAGAAAATCACCTAAAATAGTGGCACAGGGTCTTGCTCAGCTAGGAAAATTAGATCCTGGTTTGGGAATTAGTGGGCCCTTCACCAGCCATGGCCACCTGACCAGTGAGCCCTTTGACCCTGCACTGGGCTCTTGGTCCGTTCACAAGACCTGGACAACTTCCACGGATTTACCTTCCAGTTATTAAGTACCGATTCACCATCAGTGAACGTATTTCTTCACAGAAGTTGTGTTTGTAAAAAGGGGTGGCTTCAACAACAGGAGCTTACTGTCTTCCAGCCAGGAGGCCAGATGTCCAAAATCAAAGTGTCTCCAGGGCCATGTGCCCTCTGGAGGCTCCAGGGAAGGACCCTTCCTTGTCCTAGTGTTTGATGGCTCCCAGCATCCTGGGCTTGTGGCCACCAGCTCCTCATCTGCTCTGTCCTCATGGTGCCTCCTCCTGGGTGTCTGTTATAAGGACACTTGTCACTGGATTTAGGGGCCCCCATCTCAAGATACTTAATTATATCTGCAAAGACCCTATTTTAAAATAAGTTATCATTCTGAGGTTCCTGGTGGACGCAAATTTGGGGGTGCTATCACACCAGCTCTACCAGCGGCAGGCGCAGTTGCCAGGGGTGTTCGCTGGAGGGCCAGGTCCCCAACTGCCCTGCTCAGCCCCCTGCCCAGGGTTCCTGTGCACGGCTGGGAGCTCAGAGGCCCCGGCAGGAGGCTGGCTCTCGAGAGTGCCTGTCCCCCTGCCCTCTGTTCACACCTGAGCTGGCTGTGCTGTGCCCACTCCTGCCTTTGTCAGGGTCTGGACTCTGCAGCTGGCCTTGCACCTCCTGAGAGAGAGACACAGAGCCAGGGAGTGAGGGAGATAGCGGAGGGAGGGGGCAAGTAGAAGGTGTGGCCACTCAGGCGGCACAGCCACACCACATACGTCTTGGGAGTACTACCTGCCCTGGAGGTACATGGATGAAACTGACTCATTTTTACCAAAGGACGGTCACAGAGCCCCACTGTCCTCCCCAACCATGTGAGCGCTGGTAGGAATTCCCAGGGCCTTACTGAACTGTCGGCACCTACACAGCCAGGCAGGCCCTAGTGAGGACCAAGCCTCCCTGGGAAGCCCAGAGAGGGGAGCTGGGGTGCCTATGTCTGCACCTGTCCCACTCCTCTGCCCTCTGGAACAGTGGGGTGGGGAGAGGGGGCAGCTCTCCCTCCTGGAAGCCTCTCTGGCTGACCAGGCCCTGGGCCACCACTTTGGGCCAGCAGGGTGTCAGGACGCTGACTTGGCAGTGGGGTGGGTGAGGTGTGGCTGTGGGGTGCAGAAGTCCTGGGGCGCAGGGCTCCTGGGCAATTCCCTGTTCCCAATCCACAGGCATGGGACTGTGCAGGGACCAAGGGGCTTCTGCCTGGCAGAGGCACCATGCAGGCCCCTCTGTCTGTCCTGCACTCTCTGACTCCTCCCTCAGCATTCACCCTCCACCCCACTGAGGGGCTCTGGGGTTTGGGGTTTCATTCCAGGTGGCCTGGGGCTGCTGGCAGTGGGCAGTGGGTCATGCTTTGCCACAGCAACTCTTGGCTGTCCCTTCAGCCTCTCCCTGGAGAGGCAACACCATTCGCACCTCCCCCTCCACAAAGTCAAGGCGGGGCCAGCCCCATTGGACACCACCCAGCCCAGAGCACACCTGGCCCCTGGCCCTGGAGTTTCGCTGCCCGCAGCCTTGGGCCTGCTGAGCTCCCCACACACACCTGGCCCAGGACAGGCTCCGTCCTTGAGCGGCAGTGCCAGGGTCCTCTCAGCTGGGGCCACGTGCGGATCAGGCAGCTGGATGCCAGGACAGGGGCTTCTCAGCCTGGTTCCTGTTTTGGGTGCAGAACCACCCAGCTCAGCACCTCACCTGCCTGGTCACAGCCCTGTCTGTGTTCCTGGGCTTCCCCAATGTGCCCCATCATTTTGTTTGGAGCAGGCAGCTGCTGGGCGTCGGGGGCTGAGGGAATACGGTAGCAATCAACAGCTCCTGCTTCAGGCACTTGTGAACACCTTGCGAAGCACCTCAAAATCCACCAGGGACACAAAAGCCAAACTCAGGAGACACACGTGGGGGCCTGTGATCCTGGCAGGCAGGGACTTAGTGGGAATCGGCAGGCCTCAGGGCAGACAGCTGTGGGTGCACAGCAGGCCAACAGCCCCCACGTGCACAGGGCCACCAGCTGGCCCAAGTCCTGCCAGCCTCAAGATGCCCAGGCCCCTGGGGAGGAAGCTGCCCATGCTAGAGCGCCAGCCTGGCCACGCAGGGTCCTGGCGGGAGGCAGCGGAGGTGTCAGGGAGCAAGGGGAAGTGGCCACTGGGACTTTCAAAAGTCCAGGTAAGGACAGCGACAGGAGGCAGTGGGGAACCGTGTGAATTGTAGGCAGGGGCACCACATGGCAGAGGAAACTGGCATAGCTGGCAGCTTTCAAGCTGCATTGCAAAGGCCACAAGCATAGGTCCCAGTGTGGGACTTAGGGTCCCTGGCCTTGAGCAAGGATTCCCAGCCAGGGTGCCATGGCTCCGTTGTCCAAGGTGACTGGAGGACGCGCCCTTTGATGCGCAGGAGCTGGGCAGCCTCTGCCAGGCACCGTGGCCATGCAGTCCGCTGCTGAGCGTGGTCTGTGCCCTCGGGGCTCCAGCAGTTCCTGCGCGGCCCCAGCCACAGTGGAGCTGCAGCCTGAGTGGGAGGTCAGGAGGGCGCAGGGCCAGGCAGGGCGGGCCTGCAGGTATGGGCAGGTGGGGTAAGGTCTGCGGGACACACGAACCGGGAACAGAAGTTCTCTATAAAGGAGTCTGGAGGAAAGAGACTCATTCCGGAAACACCACCTCCCCGCCTCACTCCTCCACTGGGGTCAATTCCTGGGGTGAATCGCGTCCTCAGGAGTGAACACAACTGTCATCTTCACAGCCTCGGGGTTATCGTCGGTGTTGGATTGTGCCCAGACTCCACGTTGCCCTTACGGAGCAGGGCGGGTAGTGTTGGCGAGGCTGCCTGAATAGATGGGAGTTTGGGTAATAGCCATTGCGGCGAAATCTCCTGGTGAAAATAACCAAAGCATTATTTCCCCTAATTGGGAGAAGGAACTATGGGCCTGGTAGGTTTTTAAGAAGTCCTCGTCCAGGAGACGTATGGGGGCTGACGGGACAAGCAAAAGGCCAAGGCTGTCATGAGGGGTCCTAGCTGGAGAGAATAGCTAGGAACTGTCATAGGTTCGTTGGCCACTCCAACCGTCTAGATGAATTCAGAACTCTGGGGAGGGCACAGAGACAGCGCCAGGGCTAAGGATAGACAGCGTAGCTCACTGTCAGCCACATCTCCAATCTTCATATCTAATTCCTCTCCAATCGTAATACTTAATTCCCTTAGTTGGTTGATCTGGGTAGGGGACATGTTCCATGAATGTCCCTGGAGTGTCCCTGCTTTGCTTGTGGAAAGAGGTCGCGGGGACTTTAGCAGGATTAGTTGCAGCCAAATATTGGAGGAAATCTGGAGATTCAGAATCCATTCCAGGCTACACGTAGATAGCAAGGACTTGAACACAGTGCACAGGGCTTCAATCTACTAGCAGGTGCGCTTTAGTTTTCCTTAGAAGCATGATTTTTCTCTGTCCACATTGAACACATAGGAATCTCAGATTTTAGAACTTCTTGAGAAGAGGAAGCCAAACCAAGGCAGGCTTCACGTTTAACTTATAGTCTTAAGGTTCTTGGACCTCCCAGGAAGTGACACTTTTTCCTCATTCACTGTAAGGCCGAGAACACTGGCATTTTATGCATATTCTTAAATATGACACTTCAGTCAAATCCTTGCCAAAATAGCCAGTGTTTCCAATTGTCTCCTGCTTGTGAAGAGACAGCATATTTTTATTGAACTTACATAAATAAAGATAAGGATATTCACAAATAGTTCCTGAATTTTGAAGGAACCAAATAGGGAGAAAAAGCAAATGCTTCCACCTTTGTTCACAGAAGGATACTTTACCAAATTGTTGCAAACTATGCAGAGCTTATGAAAGAAGATTTCCTTAACTCTGGAAAACATTTAGGTAAAGAACCAACATTTTAAATAAAGGCATAAAAACATTTTCTTACCAGTTACTTAGTTTCATATAATTAATTTTGTTTTGCTCTATCATGATTAACAATTTTGGATTATAGATGATTGAAAATGCTTCCATAGAAGAATCTAAAATAATAGCTGTGGAAACCCAGAACAGCCATGGTCAAAAGTCTGATGAGAGTTTACAATTGGCAAGAAAATTTAGGTATTTCTGTAACATATAACAGTTTAACATAGTAATCATAATATGAGTGATAGCACATAACACAACATATTAGAATTTTAGGAATTTCACATAATTTTGGAATACATTTTAATACATTTACACAAATATGACTTTAAGTTAAATATCATTTCTTATTTGGCAATGCTTTCTATATGATTTACCAAATTAGCCTAATAATTTAATATCTCCACAAGAAGAGATATACATTTTTTGATGCTCTCCTGGGATCCAACTGGAAAATCCCAAAATTAATTTTAGGTCAAAAAGATTTAATTTAGGATTTTGATTTCAGAGAAGCCTGCCAAAGATGTTAAAAGGTTTTAAGTACTTCACTAAACAGAATCATAGGTCACAAACAGACTCAAATAACTTTTGTTTCTTTGAAATAAGTCAAAAGTATAGGAGTCTAAACTCATTCAATTAATGTTCAATTACTGTTTTAGAATTATTTTATTTGGATAATATCTATATATTCAATGAATATTCATTGAGTGGTCAATGCAGCTGAGTCTGATTGGCCAATGCAGCTGAGGCTGAGTGGTCAATGCAGCTGAGTCTGAGTGGTCAATGCAGCTGAGTCTGATTGGCCAATGCAGCTGAGTCTGAGTCGTCAATGCAGCTGAGTCTGATTGGCCAATGCAGCTGAGTCTGATTGGCCAATGCAGCTGAGTCTGAGTGGTCAATGCAGCTGAGTCTGAGTGGTTAACTTCACTTAGTAAAACTCTAAGGGTATATTTACTTAAAATATTTTAGAAACCTCCCCAAGTAAACATATTACAAAATAAAACCATTATCAAAAATTTATTTACAAACTTTTATCCTAGCCACATCTATCCAATTAATTCATTCTTAACAATTATGGCTGAAAATTTTCATAAGACATCGGACAAATACAGCCATCATCCCAAGCTAAATTTTCTATCAACCATACATGCATTCCAGGAAAATATCATAAAAGTAAGAACTTCAAAGTTAAATATATGCATATTTAGCTGATAACTTAAAAGACCTAGCCATTCTCACCAAACCAATAATATTAGACCAGTCTCATCTGCCAAAAGATTACTAAATCTTATGCATTATAAAAGCATCTGGGCTTATTTGCATAATTTAGTAGTACTCATTTATTTATAAGCCAATTTGGTACTATAGAAGATATACAAACAGACCTTTATACATAGTCCTGTTTCTTGAAGCTGTGATTTCTCCCCATTCAATTATCTTGATATCTTTGTTTAAAATTGACCATAAATGAAAGGTTTAAGTCTGAACCTCTATTCTGTTCCACTTGGTTATAGGTCTATCTTTATGTTAGCATCACACTGTCTTTGTTGTTATAGCTTTGTAGTAAAATTGGATGTCTGGTTGTGTAAGTTCTGCAATTTTGTTCTTTTTTAAAATTGTTTTGGCTGGTATATTATCTAGATCCTCTGAATTTCCATACACATGTTAGGATCAGCTTGTCATTTCCACTAAAAAAGGGGCTGCCAGGGTTCAGTAAGGATTGTATTAGTCTGTAGATCAGTTTAGAGGAAAACTGCTCCTTAACGATATTTTGTTTGCAATCTGTGAATACAGTAGATCTTTCCATTTAATAGACTGTCTTCAACTTCTCTTAGCCATGGTTTATAGCTTTCAGGGTATATAGTTGCACCAGTTCTGTCAAATTTATTCTTTTTGGTAATATTATGAATAGAATAGCTTTTAAATAGAACTCAGAGGCGGGGCGCGGTGGCTCATGCCTGTAATCCTAGCACTCTGGGAGGCCGAGGTGGGTGGATTGCTTGAGGTCAGGAGTTCGAAACCAGCCTGAGCAAGAGCGAGACCCCGTCTCTACTATAAATAGAAAGAAATTAATTGGCTAACTAAGATATATATATATAGAAAAAATTAGCTGGGCATGGTGGTGGCATGCCTGTAGTCCCAGCTACTTGGGAGGCTGAGGCAGCAGGATTGCTTGAGCCCAGGAGTTTGACGTTGCTGTGAGCTAGGCTGACGCCACGGCACTCACCTTAGCCTGGGTAACAAAGTGAGACTCTGTCTCAAAAAATAAATAAATAAATAGAACTAAGATTTTTCATTGTCAGTGTATAGAAATGACTAAGTGTTGCATCGTGATATTGTGCCCTGCACCTTGTTAAGCTAATTTGTTATTTCAACTAGTTTTCAAATTTATTTTTCAGGATTTTGTTGCCTAAAAATAAACATAGTTTTACTTTGTATTCTGTATGCCTTTATTTTTCCTACTCTGTTGTGCTGGCTGGAATGTTAGTGCAACGTCAAAAGTATTGGGAGGGGGCACTCTCGCTCTCACCCCAGTTTTGAGAGAAGCATTCAGTCTTCCCTGTGACCACACACCAAACTCGTGTAGCCACGCACATAACCTCACACACCATACAGACACACACAGCCTCACACAGAGACAGGTACACACACATCTCAGAGTCCTAAGGCCATACCAAGAGGGAAGCAAAGGAGTGTGGCTGTGGGGTCCCCAGCCCTTGGCAGACTTGAGGCAGAGACAGCACTACCTGGTGAAGTCCTTCCTCCATGTGCACTGGTGGATCTTTCTTGTTAGCCGTGCTCTCCAGTTGCTTTTTTTTCTTTCTTTTTTGCTCTTCTGGGTGATACAGTCAAATGTGCTCAATGTCCTGGACACTAGACAGGGGAAGGAGGAACAGTCATCAACCTTGTGCACAGCATCCACACGACAGCTCAACTCTGCCTATCATGAGGCCCCGTGAAGCCCCTTAAGGCCAGGACAGGGTGCAGGTGCCTTGTGGTCCCTGCTTGGCTGCCATCTGAGTAGGCAAGTGTGCATACGGGTGGCCTGGGGCAGGGGCTCATCTGTGCCTACTGCCCCACACAGGGGCGCCTAGAGGGCATTGCCAGTGTGGGTGGCAGCAGAGGGGGCCACCCCAGATTCCTGGATCACTGGAGGGCAACTTGGGAAGGCCCACTCTGTCTGAGGGTCCAGGCAGCCAATGGGTGGTCCTCACATCTGGACACTGAGTGGTGTGCACCCCAGGGATGCAGGACAGAGAAGTGTGGGGCGGGGCTGGCTCCACAGGTGCTGCTACCAGCCTGAGGCCACACTGCTAGATTCTCGAACCACACATCCCCGTGGGTGTTCTCATACTCGGCCTTGCAAAGTGACCCGCCAAGGCATATTTTGTTCTCTCCCCATTACTTCAGCCTTTCAGATGGTGGAGCCTAAAGAGCAGACTTGACCAACTTCTGCACAGGAGCCCAGTGACTCGCCACCACCAGCAGCAGCTCACTCTTGAACAGGATGCCTGCAGACCCCACGCCTTCCAGCCCCACAAAATGTGGCCCACTACAAATGCCCTTGCCCTCCCCTCCCGTGCTCCAGCTGACATTGCTTGCATCAAAGCTTCCTTCCTCCTCCCTTGGCAGTGCTCCTGGCCTCACTCATTGGCTTTCTGTGTGGACAGCAACCAGACCAAGCTGGACTCCCTTGGGTTTGGTGACAGAGCAGACGCAGGCCCGTGAGGTGAGTGTGGAGCACTGGCTGGTGCCGCCAGCTCAGTTTTGCGTCCAGCATGGGGCAGAAGCATCCCAGGCCATGCGACGTGTTTATCAATAAAGGAGCAATATTGGTAAAAATGGGCCTGTGCCTATTGCAGCCACGTGTTTCCTTGGAGAAGCCAAATTTTCCTTTTTCTTCCCCTAAAAAGGAACGAACATGAGAACAGATGGTTTATAATTATTTCTAGAAAGTGAAGAGGGCCACCCACGGAAGCCTATTTGCAGCTCAGGGAGCAGATGGAGGTGGGCCCTGTGCAGCCGCGGCAGGGTCAGCAGCCCAGCCTGAGCCTGGAGGGTTTCTGCAGAGGTTTGTCCTTGGGCCTGACTCATCTGTCTTGATTAACTCCCGGGCTCTCGTTTCTTCCACAGGCCCTCAGAACCTGTGTCATGGCTTGAGCACATAAATTTGCACTCGTTTATATTCTATTTAAAATATTCATTCTTGTGCCTGGGTTTGCACAAATACCATCAAAACCAGATGGTAAGCATGCCCTGGTATCTCCTGGAGGCCACACTTGGCACGGGTAAGTTCCATGTGAAACATTTAACACCTGACTGCCACACTAAAAAAAAAAAAATTCCTGGGGCCATGGTGTTTTATTAAAACTGAATGATCCTTTCTAATTTGTTATTTTTTTATTGTTTTCTGTGCGTGAGTTATATGCAACTCAACCCACATTTTTTTAAATTAAATTGTCAATATTAAGGGTAACAATGAGAATGTCAACAAGATTTTCATGAACCAACTGCAAGGTTTTGCTTCACACAGACCTGGGCTCAAAACCAGCCTGAGTTGGCTGGGTGCGGTGGCGCACGCCTGTAGCCTAGCACTTTGGGAGGCTGAGGCAGGAGGATCACTCAAGGTCCGGAGTTTGAAACCAGCCTGAGCAAGAGCAAGACCCCATCTCTACTAAAAATAGAAGGAAATTAATTGGCCAACTAAAATATATATAGAAAAAAAACTAGCTGTGCATTGTGGCGCACGCCTGTAGTCCCAGCTACTCGGGAGACTGAGGCAGAAGGATTGCTTGAGCCCAGGAGTTTGAGGTTGCTGTGAGCTGGGCTGATGCCATGGCACTCTAGCCCAGGCAACAGAGTGAGACTGTGTCTCAAAAAAAACCAAAAAAATAAAAAAAAAACCAGCCTGAGTTAAATACAATTCACATGGCAGTCAATGTGTTAATCTGAGAAAGAAGAGGGTGAAAGACAGCCACAAAACTGCAGACCTTCCAGCGGGAACCTGAGGCCAGAGCACTGCTGAGCTGGGCGACTGTCCCCCAGCATGACTGGACGCTCACTGCAGCTCCAGCGCCTGGGAAACCCTGCACTCCCCTGACCTCAGCCAGCGGGGTTTTCTCCTCTGGTTGGGGCCCCCGTGGTGGCACACACCTTCCCATGGGATTGTGTCCTCCCCATGCCTAGCTGAGGACTCACTGAGGTGTCTGTCCCCTGAGCTTCAGTGGCTCCCAACAGCCTGCCTTGGGTGCTCAGGCCTTGCGGTCCCATCCTCGAGTGGGGTTGGACCTCGCACCTGCAGCCCAAGGAACAGAACACAGAGGTGGTGCTGGGACGCTGCCTCGTCTGGGAGAGGGAGAGGAGCACACAGAAGACAGACCACACTGCCCTGGCAGGGGCTCTCTGGCGCTCCCTCTGATGGGCTGTTGCCTGGTGCCCCTCACCCTAGGAGAGCCCACGTGGCTCAGAGTAGAAGGAGAAGGTGGCGCCTGGCCAGCAGCCCAGGAGGAACTTCACTGGCCCCCACCTTAGTGGGACTCGGGGGCAGACCCCCCAGGCTGCAGATGAGAATGTGACCGCACTGGCACCCGGTTGAAGCCCCATGAGGGACTCTGTGCAGAAGGCCCTGCTCAGTGGTGCTGGACTCCTGACCACACAAACTGGTGAGTAATGAATAGGTGTAGTTTTAAGTGGCTAAATTGTGGGGTAGTTTTACTGCAACTAACGATAACTAACTAATACATTGACTTTGTCCTGGAAATCTATTCTTACATGTCCAAACACCGTGACATCGACATGTGCCGCCCTGACTGGGCTGTTCTCCCCCTCCAAGGGGGAGCAGGCCCCACGCCAGCCTGCCCATCCTCAACTCGACCTCCACCCCCCGGCCACTAAGTCCTACTTGGGTTGAGTCCGTGAAAGTCCTCCTCTCTTGCCATATCCATCCCTGTGAGCTCATCACCCACGTCCAGAATGGTAGCAGCAGGCTCCAAGCCGGCTTGCTCTCTCTGGTCTGTCCCTCCAGGCTGGGGACACATGGCTGCAGAGCGCTTCCTCCCAGAGCCACCTGTCAGGGCCACTGCTCTCCCACACCACCACTGTGCACTGATGCTTTGGGAAGAGCCTCAGCAAGTGGGACTCAGCAAGTGGGACAGGTTCTGTGGTTCTCTGGCTCTGCTGAGGATGTCTGTGAGGTGAACGCCCTGCAGAAGACAGGAGGGACTGGCAGACATTGCCAGAGCTGCAAAGACTCGTTTCCTTGGGACCAGCACGTCCTTAAGGGAGGCAGTCTGTGCCAAGGGCGTCCACAAACACCACCAGTGTGAATGCCCCCAGTGGCCTCAGCAGAGCACCCAGGCCAGCCTAAGAGTCATGTGTGGGTCTTTGAGCTTCAGGGAAGGAAAGGCTCCAGGTGTCCTTGAATTTGTTCTCAGAAGCAGGCATGAAGCAACAGATGAGGTGTCTATACCTGGTCCAGGTACAGAGGTGCCCATTCTGCCTCCTGGGGGATGTGGCCAGGTATCCAGGAGCGAGAAGTGCCAGTGCCAGGCCCTCTGGTTCCAGCCCAGGCTGCTTCCCATGTGACCTTCAAAACCTCCAAGTTCCCACCCAAAAGAGGCAGGTGTGAAAGGTGGTCATCTCTGGGCATGCCCTTCAGGGGGGTTCCCATTGGGCCTGCTGCTAGTGGAGCATCTCATGCTCAGGGTGCAGCCAGCATGGGGCAGGTGGCCTGGTGCTCTGGGAACCATCGGTCCCACACCCTATGGTTATACTCTGAGCAGAAGCAGAATCCTCTTGGGGCCACTAGGCTGGGTGCAATGCCCTTGCTGCCTTTGCTCTCCGCCTGCCCCCAAGGCCCCTATGCCCACCAGTGCACCCTGCCTGTCCCTCCACCTCTGACCACCGTTCCCTTCCCACTGATACACACCAGCCCCACGGCACTCAGCATGTGGTGGGCATAAAAGCAATTTTGACCAGGACACAGATGTATAGAGGTAAAATCAGCTCTCAGACCCCCTCCCCTCCTCTCCAGCTGGGACCTACACATCTTCACCTTGATTGAGCACGGGGTATAGAGTCCACATGTCACTCTGGGCTGCCCTGGTCCAATCTGTGAGCCTGGGACTCCACGGGGTCCCTCTGCAGTGTGGCCTGGGCTTCATGCTGGGGCACGGAGCACTCCTCCTCTGTCCACAGCGGAGGGAAGGAAGCTGCTGGCCATGTGCCAAAGGCTGTAGAAAGGGCCACAGTGGGGCAGGTCCTGAGGCAGGAGAGGGGATTGCTGCCAATCCTGACCGAAGCCCCTTCTCCACGTGCTTCTTGGGCCAATTGTGTTGCTGTACACATCTCAGCATCTACCAGCCTGGCCTGTCACGCTCGGCCTTGTCCTAGAGCCACCCAGGGGCTGTGGGGCTTGGGTTTTTGTGCAGGTGCCTTCCCTGATCAGAGTCCCATAAGGAGCTGCAGTGACAGCAACAAGCCTTCGTAGAAACTGGTTCTGACCAAGACCCGGCGCAGCCACCCCCTGCCTCAGTGGATGTGTCCTGTGCATCCCTCCCTGCGTCTTCCTGGCTCCAAGTGTGGGCCCAGGGCCCTGGGGGACCCATCTGGAGGACAGGACTGACCAGGCATTCCAATGCCACATGAAGGACGTGGGTCCCTTTCCATGGCCAACCTGACCCCACCGCACTGGGATAGGGGCCTGTGCTGTCCCTGCACTGCTGTGGAGCCATGGAGCAGACTGAGGCTGTGGTTCTTGTAAGGGTGCAGGGCGGGGTGGGACAGTCAGTGGGGCCAGGTGGTCAGTGGGGCAGCCAGTAGGGCCGGGTGCTCAGTGGGGCTGGGTCATCAGTGGGGCAGTCAGCATGGCTGGGTGGTCAGTGGGGTGGTCAGCAGGGCCGGATGGTCAGTGGGGCCAGGCAGTCAGCAGGGCCAGGCACATCTGCTGTGACTGAGCAGCATCCTGGCACACATGTCCTGGTACACCCACTGCCTGCAGGCTGAGCTGAGGGTCTCGCTCTGTGTGGTTACCAGGGAAACGGGGAGCATGTCCAGAGCGTAGGACACTAGTGGTGGCAGCAGAGGACCATGTGATGGGCGGGGGACTGGCACTGTGGCCCAGGTGTGGCTCCTCCCACTGTGGGGCTAGAGTAGCATTTCCCTTGTTGGGAACCAGAGGGGAGGGTGGGGTGGACCGAGTGGATGGGCAGTAGTGAGGCTGAGCCTGAGAACGACGCCCAAGCCCTACACGTCCTACAACCGCCTCACCCCTCTCTGGACTACGCACACATGAGCCACCACCAGGAGATGGCAGCCCGCTGGCACCACCCAGGGACAGTCTGGGGACAGCGAGGCCCAGATGGGCCCCACAGTGGAGGTGCTCAGGGTCCTGGACAAGCCCAGATTCTCCTGACCTGGGCTGCTAGGCAGACCTGGCCAAGATGCCCTCAGCCCATTTCCTGATCTTGTCCCCAAACTTGCAGGTGCCGTGGCCAGGAGGCCACCCTTGAAGGGTCCACCAGGGAACAAAGGCATTCAGCTTCCAAGGGACCCCTGAAATTCCAGGGCTGAAGCTCCACCTAGACATCTCCGCTGGAACACGAAGCTCTTTCTCACAAGAGCGAACTTTAAGCACATCTGTCACATGTGCCCGTGCACCCTGCTCGTCATCTTGTGACAACGGCCAGCGTAGGAATGATGCGGGTGACCTTCAGGCAGCGACATTTTGTCCAAACTGACCTAGCCAGCCCCTCCATCTGCCACACACTCAGCAAGCCTTTCTGAGCCCGGGGACGAGGGACACGGCACTACATCCTGTCTCCTCTACTTCCACATTCAGTTTTATGTCCAGGGCCAGGTTCAGGAGAGCGGCCAAAGGTAGGAGCAGCAGAGCGCCTCCCTTTCACCCCGAGCCGCCTGCCTCCGAGTTTCGGTCTGGGAGCTGCGGGGAGAACCTCGGCCGCTGGACGTTCCCTAGCGACAATCTGTGTTTAGAAAACAAACAGTGGGACACACGCCCTTCACCCTCCTAGCACCGGCAACCTTTCCCGTCCCGCCCGGCGGGAGGAAGGGGAGGCGGGCCGCAGAGCTGCTCTCGGGGACGGCCCGCGTCGTCCCGCAGCGCGGATCGGCCCGGCTCAGCCGCAGCGCCCCGAGTCGCAGCCGGGCGCTCGGCGCAAACCCGCCCGCGCCGGCCCGCCCGCGCCGCTCCAGACCCGGCGCTCCAGACCCGCGCGGCGGACTCGGCCCCGCCCTGGCGGCGGCCCGGGACCCCGGCGGAGCCGCTCCCTCCGCGGGAGGCGGGCGCGGGCGCGGCTGCTCAGGACAGGGCGGCGCCGGGCCGGCGACGGGCGCGGGCGGCACTCGCGCTCACCGCGGCCCTCCCGCCCGCGCCGCCCGCTCCCTGGTCCCGCGCTCGGGCCCTCCGGGGCGCGCGCCCCGCTCCCGCCGGCCTGGCCGCGCTCGGGCCCGGCGTCACTCCCCAGGCCCGCCCGGGCGCGCAGGCACCGAGTGGCGCTGGCGCCCCCCAGTGGCCACACGGGGCAGCGCGTGCTGCGGCGGAGAGGGCGTGTGGTTGGCTGGAGACGGGCCAGAAAACGGGTCCCGCCGCAGCCTGGCCCTGGGCAGCCGGGAGGGCAGCACAGCAGTGGGGGGGCGCAGGTGAGCAGGGCTCCCTGCCAGAAAGCAGGTGAGAGCTCAGTGGGCTCCAGAAGAGCCCGAGGGCCATAACGAGAGTGAAGGCAACGGATTATAGAACAGCACATTAGTAAACACCACGTGCATAGCGTGATAACCCGGCACTTGGGAATGTGACCTCACTTGGAAATAAGGCCTTTGGAGGTGACCGAGTTAAGATGAGAGTGTTTGGGGGGCCCTGATCCAGCGCAGGCGTCCTCATAAGAAGGCAGCGCAGGTGGGACTCTGGTGCCAGCATGGGGAGGGGCTGGCACAGACTCCTGCAGCACCTTCGCGGGCCTGGTCCTGACGGTGCCTTGACCCAGACTCTGGCCCCAGGACTGGGACAGTGTCCGCTGTTCAAGGCACCGTCTGCAGGGCTCTGCTGGGGCGGCCACAGGAAGCCCACACCGCACGCATCCATGCGGTGCTAAAGGACAGGCGCAGATGGGGCGGGTGGGGGGCAGGGCGGCCTCCTTCACAGGGTGACAGCGAGGCAGAATCGGAGCGGGACATGGGACTCCGCTTTAGGGTCGCTGTGGTCAAAGAAACACCAGCGGCTGCTCGGCGAGAGGCAGACGAGTGCTACGCTGCACTGAGGAAACCCGGAGACCCATCACAATGCGCAAAGCCTGAACCTTGACCTGATTCTGAGTTTAGCAAAATCCTATCAAGGACATTTTGGGTACTATTGAGGAATTTTAAGGCGGGTGGCCTAGGAGAGCGCATGACCTGTGGTAAGGCCCGAGTCACACGGGGACATCCTCACCTGGAGCAGCTGAGGTGGGCGGGGCTGCACACACACGGACAGTGACCGTGGCATCCGGAGCACCTGACTCCCCCCCACAGGAGGCCGAGGAGCTAGGCTGCCCAGGAGCCAATGGTGCTGCCCTTCAGCTCTGTGGATCTGTGGGCTTCAGGGCCCTGGGGGTGGGGTACTTGGGGCTGGAGGTAGAAGGCTTGGACATCAGGCCACAGGGAAGGCTCACTGTGCTAATGACGGAATTTGGGAGATGTCAGCAGGGTCTGCAAAGCATACACTGGGACTGGCAGAGAACGGCGACCACTAGAACTAAGATCTGTTACCCTGGTGAGAGGGAGGCAGTGGGCAGTGTGGGCCACATGGGAACACAGGCAGCTGCACCATCCAGCCCCCTCCGTGATAGGAGCCTGAGCTGCCCACATTGTGTCCAGACATGGGCTTAGACCTGCCTTGCTTGGAACTCCCACTCTGGTGACTGGGCATGTTTGGGCTTCTGGGCAAAGGCATCCCCTTGAGAAATGAGCATCATCACCCACCTTGGAGGTAACAGAGAGTAGGCAGGCACATGGACACAAAGCCTGCCTCTTCAGCCTGCAACCACTGCCCCATGGGGCTGGAATGCCCAGTCCAGGTCAGCCACCTGCTGCACAGGGACCGATGTTGCAAGAGGGATGAAGCAAGGACGCACCCAGGATGAGTGTGCGCCGCTGTCATTATGAGTGTCTCTCACTAGAAACACACCCTTGGACCCCTGGCAAAGTTCTCTGTGAGGCCAACTGGACCCAGCCTATTTCAGTGTTGTGAACAGGGTGAGGCCTGACCCTCAGGGGAACTACAGCTGCCCAGTCCACACCAAGACCCAGAGACTGAACCCCAAATCCCTGGGAAGACACTCTTTTGTCTTCAAGCCAGACGGATGGTTGATGAGAGGCAGAAAGCCTCTGGCAGTGTGTTTGTGTGTGTGTGCTATGCATGTGTGTCTGTGCTCATCTATACATGTGTGCTTATAGAAAAATTTATAGCCATAAAGATTTATATTAAAAGAAAAAAAGGTCTAAATCAATGACCTAAATAGCCACCTTTAGAGGATACAAAAAGAGCAAATTAGACTTAAGGTCAGTTGAAGGAAATAGTAAAAATAAAAGGAGATTTTTTTTAAGAAATAGGAAGAAAATGGGCAAACAATAGAGAAAATTAATACATTCAAAAATTGATTGATTCTTTGCAAGATCATTAAAAGTGATAAACTCTTGGAAGACTGATGAAAAGGGAGAGAAAATACAATGACCAAGATGATCATGGAGGAAGACACACCACTACAGATTCCACAGATATTAAAAAGATAATGGGAAATATTGTAAACAATTTTATTTAAAAAAAAAAACCTGGCCGGGCGTGGTGGCTCACGCCTGTAATCCTAGCACTTTGGGAGGCCGAGGCGGGCGGATTGCTCAAGGTCAGGAGTTCGAAACCAGCCTGAGCGAGACCCCGTCTCTACCAAAAATAGAAATAAAAATTAATTGACCAACTAAAAATATATATACAAAAAATTAGCCGGGCATGGTGGCGCATGCCTGCAGTCCCAGCTACTCGGGAGGCTGAGGCAGGAGGATCGCTGAGCCCCGGAGATTGAGGTTACTGTGAGCTAGGCTGATGCCAGGGCACTCACTCTAGCCTGGGCAACAAAGTGAGACTGTCTCAAAAAAAACACACACACACACACAAAAAAAACCTGACAATCTAGATGAAATAACTCAAATTTCTTAAAAAATACAACTTAAGAAAATGGTCAAAAGATAAAATTGAAAATCTGAATAGTCCTTTACCTATTAAAGAGATTGGATTTGTTATCAAAAACCTTCCCACAAAGGAACCTCCAGGACTGTGGGCGCCGAGGGCTGCAGTGCCCGCGCCGGCCAGCAGGGGGCTGACCGCCCATCCCGCCCCAGGGCCTGGTTCCCAGCCTCGCTTGGCGGGAGAGGACGTAGCGCGGCCGCCTCAGCGCAGCCACGCGGGCGCCTCGCTGGGGAGGCTGCGGCCTCCGGAAGGTGAGGCTCCGGAAGGTGAGGCTCCTGAGGCTGCGGCCTCCGGAAGGTGAGGCTCCGGAAGGTGAGGCTCCTGAGGCTGCGGCCTCCGGAAGGTGAGGCTCCGGAAGGTGAGGCTCCTGAGGCTGCGGCCTCAGGAAGGTGAGGTCTTCCTGTCTACAGACCCTTGGCGATGGCGAGTGCGACCTCCCTGTCCGCAGACCTGCGGCCCAGAGGTGGGTGAGACCTTGCCTCCCCAGCCCCGGGACACCGCCTTCCTGTCCGCAGCGGCTTGCCGAGGGGAACGGGTCCCTGAGACTCGGTGGGCCTTCGTGTGGAGAGTTGGGAATGGGGAACCCACAGTTTCCGCCACAGCGGGGTCCCCCACGCTCAGGATGTGGCGGCCACGGGAGTGATGTCCATGCAGTGGCCTGTCCGCGCTGACGGACATCAGGCTCTTACCTGGGCGCTTGGTTCCACCGCTGTGCTGAGCCGGACCGGGGTCGCGCTCAGTCTCTGTCAGGAAGTTTGTTGTCATCTCTGCTTTACTGAAGGGTGTTGACCTGGTTGCTTATGAAAATAGTTTCCTTCCAGTAATTTCATACTTCCAGGGAAGGTGCAATCGTAGCACAAAGAACTCTTTGTCCTGCCGTCAGAGTCCCAGCGTTTTTGCTGGGTAGGATTTGCTACTCCACACAAAGTACTATGGTATATTTTACCCAAAGCAGTGACACTCTCCCTGGTGACAGCCATTAGCCCCCAAATCGGGAAATACGCTTTCTACCTGACAGTCCAATCTGCAGGCCGACTTTACTTCACTGCCTTCTTCAATTGCTATAAATATTCACGTGCAAGTTTTTGTGTGAACACTTGCTTTCTAATCTCTGGGGTATATACCTCGGAATGGAATTGTTGAGCCATGGTAATTCTACTTGTAAATTTTTGAGGTAACATTAAACTATTTTACACATAGGTTGTACCATTTTGTATTTCCACAAGCAATTTAAATGTTTCCAATTTTTTGCATCATTGCCAATATTTATTTTTAATTTTATTATAGGCTTTCTAGTGTATGTGAGTGGGTATCACACATATCATTGTGGTTGTAATGTGAATTTCCATAATAACTAGCATCTTCTTATGCACTTGTTGGCCATTTGCTTGTCTTTTTTTGTGAAGTGTGTATTTTAAGTTCTTCGGTTTTGTAATTGGGTTGTTTCTTTTTTGCCTGTTGAGTCTTAAAAATTACATCTGTGCCACCAAGGGTGTTTGGCTTAAAAAATAAAAAAAAAATTACATCTGTTTTGTGGATAATGGACCCTCATCATATATATAATGCTGAAATCAGGAGTTTTGGTGTGTCCATCACCAGAATAGTGTTCACTGCGGGCAAGTTCTTATCCCATACTCACTCTCCCTCCCTCCCACCCTTCTTGGTTTCTCATGTCCTTTATATCGCTTTTTGCTCATGTATATCCACCTAGTAGCTCCCACTTACTAGTGAGAACATATAGTGTTTGGTTTTCCATTCCTGAGACACTTGTGGTAATGGTCTCCAATTCCCTCCACATTGCTGCAAAGTACATTATTTCATGTCTTTTTTTCTTTGCCTTTTTCTATTCTTTTCTTTCTTTTTTTCTGAGACAGGATCTCTCTCTATTGGCTAGGATAGAAGGTAGTGGCATGATCGTAGCTCACTGCAACCTCAAACCACTGGGCTAAAACAATCCTCCTGTCTCAGGCTCCTCAATAGCTGTGATTACAGGCACATGCCACCATGCCCAGCTAATTTTTCTTTCTTTTTTTTTTTTAGAGGCTAGGTCTGGCTCTTGCTCAGGCTGATATTTCAGTCCTCTCTATGGCGGAGTAGTACTCCATAATTTTTATATACCGCATTTTCTTTATCCCCTCATGAATTGAAGGGCACTTACATTGATTCCATATCTTTGCAATGGTGAATTGTACTGTGATGAACATTTGAGTGCAGGTGTCTTTTGGTTAAAATCATTTTATTTCCTCTGAGTAGATACCCAGCAGTGGGATTGCCAATTGAATGGTAGATCTACATTTGTTTCTTTGAGGACTCTCCATCCTGTTTACTGTAGAGGTTCTACTAATTTGCAGTCCCACCAGTGTATCAGCGTTCCTTTCTCTGTGCATCTGTGTGCATCCAGAGAAGCATCTATTGTTTTTTGACTTTTTAATAATGGCTATTCTGATTGAGGTAAGGTTGTATGTTATTGTAGTTTTAATTTGAATTTATCTGATGATTAGTGATATTGAGCAGTTTTTCATATGTTTGTTGGCCATTTGTCTATCTTCTTTCCAAAAACATCTGTTATGGTCTTTTGCCCATTCTCTGATGAGGGTGCTCAATTTGTTCTTGCTAATTTGTTTGAGTTCTTTGTAGATTCTGGATATCAGTCTTTTTGTCAGATGTATACTTTATGAATATTTTCTCTTATTCTGTAGCTTGTCTATTCAGTGTGTTGGTTATTTCCTTTGCTGTGCAGAAGTTTTCTAATTAAGTCACTTTTATTTATTTTTGTTGTTGCGGTTTGTGTTTGGGGTCTTAGTCATTAATTGTTTGACTTGACTGATGTCTAAAAGTTTTTACTACTTTTTTTCTAGAATTTTTATGTTTTCATGCTTTTCATTTAGGTCTTTAATCCATTTTGATTTTTGTATGTAGTGAGAGAGGTATCTTGTTCATTCTTCTGCATATGGGTATCCAATTTTCCCAGTACTATTTACTGAATAGGGCTTCCTTTCTTCAGTGTATGTTGTCTGCTTTGTCAAAAATCAGTTAGTGATAGGTAGATGATTTTATATCTGGGTTCTCTATTTTGTTCCCTTGGATTAGTCTCCATTTTTTACACCAGTACCCTGATGTTTTGGTTACTATAGCCTTGAAGTATAATTTCACATCACGTAATGTCATACCTCCAGATTTGTTTGTTGTTCAGTATAATGTTGCATGCAGAGGTGAAAGTGAGCATCTTTGCTTTGTCCCTGATCTTAGTGGTAAAATCTCTCGGTCCTCACTATTGAGATGATGTTCGCTGTGTGTTTCCCATAAATGCTTTTTATCATGCTGATAAAATTGCATTCTATTCCTAGCTTTTTGGGGTTTTTAGATAATAAAATGGTGTTGGATTTTGTTTAAAGCTCTTTCTGTAAGAATTGATATGATGATGTGATATTTTTCCTTCATTCTGTTAATATGGTGTACTACATAGATGACTTTAGCATGTTGAAACATTCTTGATTTTTTTGGATAAAGGCCTCTTGGTCATGGTGTATAATACTTTCGATGTGCTGTATAGTTGACCTATAAACAACATGACTTTGGACAGTATGGCTCCACTTATGTGCAAATTTTAAAAAATAGATACATTTGGATCTCTCTATATTGGAGGGTTGTGACTCCACAACCTAAAAAGGATAAAAAATGTAGTATTTGGGTGATGTGAAATCTCAGTATACAGAGGACTGACTTTTCAAATCCATGGGCTGCACAGGACTGTCAGCAGGACATGAGGATGCTGGGATGTTGGTAATCGAAGCAGTGCAAGAACCAAGCCTCTTCCATTACAGAATGACAACTGTGAGTAATTGTACTATTACTTTGTTAAAAGTACGCATCTATGGTGAGAAAATATATTGGCGTGTAGTTCTGTGTCCTTATGATGTCATGCTTTTGTTTTGGGTTACCATTATGGTTAAGATGAGGGGTAGGATAGAGGTTGGGGTAGGTAGGGTTAGCATTAAGAAGTTAGGGTTATAAGATTAGGGTGTTAGAGTTAGTAGTATAGGGGTTGGGATGGGGTTGAGGGTTAGGGTTAGGGTTAGAATAGGGTTAAGAGGTTAAGGGTATGGTGAGGGCTTTGGTTAGGTTTAGGGTCAGGTAGTTAAAGTTTGAGGTTTAGGGTTAGAATGAGGGTTCGTGATATGCCTATAGTTAGGGTTAGGGGCACTGGGTAGAGTTAGGATTTGCGTGAGGGAGGGGTTAGGGATTGAGGTTTAGTTGGTTAAGGTTAGGAAGCTATGGTTAGAATATTAGAGTTAGTGATAGAATATTAGAGTTAAGGTTAGGGTTGGGGTTGGGTTAAGTTTAGAGCTATGATACTAGTGTTTGGCTTAGGGGTCCGGTTTTAAGGTTAGGGTTTAGGGTTGGGGTTTGGTTAGTGTCAGACATGATATTGGTGTCAGTGGTAGAGGTAGGGGTGGGTCTAGGTGAGGGTTTAAGGTTTAGGGCTTATGGTTTATGGTGACGGTGCAGGGTAGTGGGTGGGTTGGGTTTTCATGCTTGGGGGTTAGTTTAGGGGTTTGGGATTAGGGTTTAGGATTTATGGTTTAGGGGTTGGTGTTAGGGTTAGGGTTTAGTGTTGGGGCTGGGGTCAGAGTTAGAGTGAGTGTGAGGGTGAGTGTTTGGGTTGGGAGTAGGAGGTAGTGTTGGTGTTGGGCCTTGGTGGTTGCTGGTTAGTGGTTTGAGGTTAGGGCTTGCAGTTTTGTGTTTGAGGTTTGGGGTATAGGGTTTAGGGTTGGGGTTAGTGGTTAGGGTTGTTAGCATTAAGGTTAGGGTTTGGTTTGGGTCCTGTTAATAAGTTAGTGTATTATTGTTGTAACAAGGTATCTTATTGTAACAAGGTATCTGTTTTGTTAGTCTTATGATCTCTGTTTTTTGTTTGTTTGTTTGTTTTTAACATAAATGTTGGTCAATTGTATTTAAATTCCTGGAACTCAGTCTTAAGGTTTCTCTGAGGTTTGTTTCGCTGAGAGGTCCATTTAATTGGCATAGGCATTGGGGTTTTATTTAAATTTACATTACCATGCTTTAACTAGTATCATTGAATAATGCTTTCTTTATGTATGCATGGGAAATACCCATGAAAAATGAGTAAATCTCCAAGAAGTGGATTTGAGTTCAGGCATACATACTGTCTTCAACTGAAACAAAGAAATAATGGGTGTTGTGGGGATCAGTAGTGGGAAGGTAACTGGGAAAAGCAAGGTAAACAAACAAGAGCAAGGTTTGTTGTCCAGATTTAAGTGGTGCCTTCTGCTGCATTGATAAGAATCTCTCATGATTTAGTCATCCTTATCTTCTTGGTATGAGGGGGAGACACCCTTACAAATGGAGGTAGGTTTCCTTCATAGATGTAAATTTTCCTTACAAAAAGTTAACTTCTACCCTGTTTTCAGAGCTTCACCTGCAAATAATCCTTATGCTGGGATGGGCATGGTGACTCATGCCTGTAATCCCAACAGTTTGGGAGGCCAAGGTGGGAGGCTCGCTTGAGGCCAGGAGTTCAAGACTAGCCTCGGCAATATAGCATGAACCCATCTGTACAAAAAATTAAAAAAATTAGTTGGATGTGGTGGCACATGCCTGTAGTCCCAGCTACTTGGGAGGCTGAGAATTGCTCCAGCCTGGGAGTTCAAGGTGGCATTGAGCTGTGATTGTGCCACTGCACTCCAGCCTGGGTGACAGAGACCCTGTCCAACACAATAACAACAACAAAAGAGGTATAACTTGGGGTGGCATATTCTAGTCTTGTACACTGTCTTCCAAAGTGACTCTACTATTATGAATTCTACCAGCAATGAATGAGAGTTCCTGTCTTTCCTCCAACAGTGGTTTGTCCTTTTTTTTAGTTTAGTAATTCTAGCAGGTGTGCAGTGGTATCTCATTGTAGTTGTAATCTGCTATTCCCTAATGATATATGGTATTGATCATCTTTTTGTATGATTATTTGCCATCTATGTGTCTTCTTTGGTGAGGTGTCTATTAAGATCTGTACTCATTTTTAATTGGGGTTTTGCCTTCTTATAGTTGAGTTTTAAGAGTTCTTTTTATATCTTGAAGGTGAATTGTTCCTCCGATATGTAATTTGCAAATATATCTTATCATTCTGTGGCTTGCCTTTTTATTGTCTGAACTTGGTCTTTCACAGAGTATAAATTTTTAAGCTTATAACAGCCATGTTATTCTTTTTTTCTGTTGTGGATCAGATTTTGCTGTTGTGTGTTAAAACTCATCAGCAAACCCAAGGGCACATAAATTTTCTTCTACATTTTCTTCTAGAATCATTATAGTTTTGCATTGTAATTTAAGTCTGGGGATGATTACAAATGAATTCTCAAGTAAGTTGTAAAGTTTATATATATACTTATTACATCCTCTATGTTTTCCCCTCAATTATTGCCTCCCTCACTATTTTTCTGAAAGACACAGGACAGTGAGCCCATCTGAGTTTGAATTTCCAGATCCTGGCTCTGAATGTGTTGAACTTGAAATTTAACTGCTTCCTCAGCACAGCCAGGATGGGGTGCTCATTACTGTTACCCCTGCCCTGTAGCACCGAGGGCTGTAGTGCCTGCATGCAGGCTGGCCCGGGGCAGAGCGCCCATCATGCCCTGCGGCGATGCGTGGAGCGTGAGAGGATGCAGTGCCGCCATGCTAGCATAGCCCTGCAGGCGCTGCCTTCCTGTGGCTGGCCTGGCCTAGGGCCTGAAACGAGTGCAACCTCCCGTCCACAGACGCGAGGTCCTGTGACTGAGTGAGACCTTCCTGTCAGCAGACCTTCCTGTCCCAGCTTGGGGGGACCCCTTCCTGTCCTGATACATGATGAGGAGTGAGGCCTTTTCCTCCCCAGACCTGAGGCACCAAGGGGAAGCGAGGCCTTCCCATCCCCAGACTTGAGGTCCTGACAGCCAGTGAGGTCTTCTGGTCCCCAGACCTGAGGCACTGAGGGTCAGCAAGGCCTTCCCCTCCCCAAACCTGAGGCCCTGAAGGCCAGCGAGCCCATCCCATACGCAGACCTGAGGCACGGTGGGCCCATCAGGCCTTCACCTCCCCATACCTGAGGACCTGAGGGCCAGTGAGGCCTCTCGTCCTCAGACCTGAGGCACCCAGGGCGACAACAGCCTTCCCGTCCCAGACCTGAGGTCCTGACGGCCACTGAGGCCTTTACAAACCCAGATGTGAGGCCCAGATGGGGGGGGTCAGACCTTCCCCTTCATAGACATAAGGGCCTGAGGGAAAGTGAGGCCCTCCTGTCCCCAGACCTGAGGCCCCGAGGGTGGGTGAGGCCTTCCTGTCTGCAGACCTGAGGCCCAGGTGGTGAGTGTGACTTTCTCACCCCAGCCCAAGAGGCACCGTCTTCCTGTCCGCAGCTGCCTACTGAGGGGCAGCTGATCCTCAGAGACTCAGGTGGGATTCCTTGTGGAAAGTTGGAAATGTCCAACCCACAGTTTACACCACACTGAGGTCCCCCACACTCAGGATGTGGCAGCCACAGGTGTGATGTCCATGCAGTGGTCTGTACACGCTGAGGTGATATCAGGCTCTTACTTCAGCACTTGGTTCCACCTCTGTGATGAGTGGCACATGGGTCAGTGTCTGTGAGGAAGTTTGTTGTCTGTGCTTTGCTGACAGGGTGTTGACATGGTTATTTACAAAAGTAGTTTCCTTTCAGTAATTTCATACTTCCATGGAACATGCTCTCTTTGTCCTGCCTTCAGAGTCTCCAGTGCCATTGCTGTGTGAGTTGTGCTTCTCCACACAAAGTACTCCCATGTGTTTACCGTGTGTTTTACAGCAGCAACACTCTCCCAGGTGACCACCATTAGCCCCCAAATCAGGAAATAAACGTTTCTCCCTGACAGTCCAATCCGCTAGGCCCCTTTCACTACCTTCCCCAACGGGAAGAAAAACGGTCTTTCCCTTTGGTTCCAGTTTTCCTTTTTTGGAACTATTTCTGTGACTGTTCCTCAGTTTCTCAGCCTTGGCAGATCTAAAGAGCAGAGATGACTCCAAGGTGGGTCTCCCAGTGTTTCCTCTGGAGCAGATGCAGACCCTGCATTCCCAGTAGGAATGCTCTCTGTTTGTAATGTGCTCTCTCAGTGCAGCCCACCAGGAGCAGCACAGATCCCCGCCCCCACTGGTGATTTCAACCTGACAATGGCAAAACACCACTTTACAGACACAAATCTGATATTACTCTCTTGATTTATACATTCGTCAGTGGTTTCCCCCCGCCTTGGGAAAAGACCACAAGACTGACCTTGCCCTCTAGACCTTGAGCGCTCCTGCCTGTTGCCCTCTCCAGTGCAGTCTACCCCACTGCCTGCAGTGTACTCTGTTCTCACTTTCAGGGACACAGCAGGCTTTCAGTGTCTCAGCGGTTTTATTTAGGGTCACTCAACCCATGCACCTGGTAGACACCCTTAGCAAATTTTCTTAGGCTTTTCAAGCTAAGTTACAACAGTTTGTGATGTCTAACAGTGAAAAATTCATAACATGATTTTTAAAAAGACAAAAATATTTATTATTTGGTATATCATCTGGGAGAATCACCTTCAATTTATATATAAACCAAGGAAATAGCTTAAAATAGGGTTCATATTTGGGATGATTAGTAAAGGAAAATCAAATCTCACTGCCAAATGAAAGGCAAATTGCCGAACTGATCATGGAAATTTCATGAGAATTTACTGAACCACCTATTACCTTGCTGTATTCTCCAGCCGTGTGTGTGTGTGTGTGTGTGTGTGTACACCAGTGCAAGGTATTTCAGGTTTAAACACTTATGTTTACATCACCAATTGATATAGTTAAGTGATAAAGTCCTAGTCCATATTATGACAATGTATATAAATATTTCAAAGCACCTTTAAAAATTTCACCATTTTAACCATTTGTAAATATATAATTCAGTGGAATGTTGTACATTGGCAGTATTGTGCAACCATCAATTTATAAATAGTTCCAGATCCTTTTTGTTTGTTTGTTTTTATCTCCAGAGAAAACTCACAACCCATTACAAAGTCACTTTCCTTTCCCTGTCCCCCAAACCTCTGGCAAACACTAATCTACTTTTTATCTCTGTGGATTTGCCTGCTGTGGACATTTCATACAAATGGACTCATATAATATGTGGCCTTTTGTGCCTGGTTTCTTTCACTTAGGATGTTTTCTAGGTTCATCCATGTTGCAACATACATCAGTACTTCATTCCTTTTCCTGTGTGATTAAACACATACAGCATTCACCATTTTAACCATTTTTAAGTGCACAGTTCAGTGGCCTTAACCACATGCATATTGTTCTGTAACCAACACCACCATCCATCTCCAGAATTTCTTTGGTCTGCCCCAAGTGAAACTCTGTACTCATTAAACACCAACTTCCTATTTCCTCTCCCCCCAGCCCCTGGAAACTACTCTAGGTACCTCATAAGTAGAGCATAGTGGATTTGTCCTTGTGTGCCTGGATTGTTTCACTTAGCATAATGACTCAAGGTTCATCCATGTTGTTACATATGTCAGAATTTCCTCATTTTTAAGGTTGAGTAATATTTCATTGTATGGATGGACCACATTTTATTTGTCTACTCATCTGTCAGTGGACACTTGTGTTGCTTCCACCTTTTGGCATTGTGAATAATGCTGCCATAAACAGTGGTGCTCAAGTCCCTGCTTTCAGTTCTTTTGAGTATATACCCAGAAGTGGAATCACTGTGTTGTAAGTTAATTCCATGATTAATATTTGAGGTACTGCCATATTGTGTTTCACAGCAGCTGCTCCATTTTACTTTTCTCTTTCCTTTTTATGGCAGAGTAATATGTCAGGTTATGATATGCCTAATTTTGCTTATCCAGCCATCTGCTGATGGACATTTTGGTTGTTTTCACCTTTTGGCTATTGTGAACAGAGCTGCTCTAAATAGTCACGTACAAGTTCTTGTTTGAACACTTGTTTTCTAATCTTTGTGGTATATACCTCAGAATGGAATTGTTGAGGCATGGTAATTCTACTTGTAAATTTCTGAGGAAACATTAAACTCTTTTACATGGGGGGTGTATCATTTTATATTTCTACAAGCAGTGTTTAAGGGTATCCAGTTTTTCTGCCTCCTTGCCAACGCGTATCTTTATTTATTTATTTTTTTAACAATAGCCTTGTGTGTATGAGTATGACATTGTGGTTGGAATTTTAATTTCCATAATAACTAGTAATGTGTAATATCTTCTCATGTGCTTGTTGGCCATTGCTTGTCTTTTTTTGTGCAGTGTGTATTTTAAGCTCTTTGTTTTGTAATTGGGTGGTTAGCTTTTTTGCTGTTGAGTCTTAAAAGTTATTTATATATTCTGGATAATGCATCCTCCTCAGATATATAACATCTCTGTGAGTTGTCATCTTACTTTCTTGGTGGTGTGTTTGCAATCCCAAAAGTTTTTAATTTTGAGGAAATTTTTTTATTTACTTGCTGTGCTTATGGTGTCAGATCTAAGAAACCATTGTTAAACCCAATGTTATGAAGGATTATCTCCATGTTTTCTTCTAGAGTTTATGTTTTTAACTTTACATTTAGGCCTTTGGACCATTTTGAGTTAAATTTTTCTGTGTGGTTTGATGTAAGGGTATAGTTTCATTCCTGTGCATGTGATATTTCTCTAACATCACTTGTTGAATTTAATGACCTCAGGCCTTGTTAACAATCAATTGACCAAAGAGGTATGGATTTATTTCAGGATTTTCGGTTAAAGTCCATTGTCTGTATGTGTACCCTCATGCCAGCATCATGCTGTTTTGATTGCTATTGCTTTGTGGTAAGGTTTAAGATTTAAAATTGAGAAGTGTGAACCTCCAAGTATGTCTTTATTTTTCAAGAAGGTTTTGGTTATTTGTGTTTCCTTAAAATTCCATTTGAATGTTAGGATCAGTCTGTCCATTTCTGCCAAAAGGCCTTTTTGAATTTTTGTAAGAATTGTATTGAATTTCAGATCACATTGTGTAGTATGTCCATCTTCAAACATATTAAGTCTCCAGTCCATGAACATGGAGTATCTTTACATTTATTTAAATTTTCTTTAATTTTTTGAGTAATATTTTGTAATTTTCAACATATAGGTCTTGCAGCTTGGTGAATTTTTTCCTAAGCAGATTATTTCTGTTGATGTTATTCAAATGGAATTTTTTGTTAATCTTATTTCCAGGTTGTTGATTACTAGTATATAGATATAAAATAGATTTCTATGCATTGATAGGTTGTTCTGTAACTTAGCTGTAATTGTTTGCTAGCTCAAGTAATTTTTTTGAATCCTTTAGGGTTTTCTATATTTAAGATTATGTGATTTGGAATCTGTGAATAGTTTTACTTTCCTTTCACATGTGGACGCTTTTTATTTCCTGTTCTTAGCTAATTGTTCTGGATAGAACTTTCAGTACAATCTTATTTTTGTTTTCAAAATATTAATTAAGGTGGTACAAGTGTTTTTGTTACATAGATATTTTGTATAATGCTGAAATCAGAGGTTTTGGCATGTCCATCACTGGAATAGTGTTCATTGTGGATACGTTTTTATCTTACACCCATTCTCCCTTCCTTCCCCTTTCTTGGTTTCTCATGTCCTTTCTTTTCTTTTCTTTTCTTTTCTTTCCTTTCCTTTCCTTTCCTTTCCTTTCCTTTCCTTTCCTTTCCTTTCCTTTCCTTTCCTTTCCTTTCTTTCTTTCCTTCCTTCCTTCCTTCCTTCCTTCTTTCTTTCTTTCTTTTCTTTCTTTGACAGAGTCTTGCTTTGTTGCCCAGGCTAGAGTGAGTGCCGTGGCATTAGCCTAGCTCACAGCAACCTCAAACTCCTGGGCTCAAGCAATCTGGCTGCCTCAGCTTCCCAAGTAGCTAGGACTACAGGCATGTGCCACCATGCCTGGCTAATTTTTTTCTATATATATTAGTTGGCCAATTAATTTCTTTCTATTTATAATAGAGATGGGGTCTCGCTCTTACTCAGGCTGGTTTCAAACTCTTGACCTCGAGCAATCTGCCTGTCTCGGCCTCCCAGAGTGCTAGGATTACAGGCGTGAGCCACCACGCCCAGTCTCTCATGTCCTTTATAATGCTTTGTTCCTGTGCCTATCCATCTAGTAGCTCTCACTTATTAGTGTGAACATATGGTGTTCGGTTTTCCATTCCTGAGATAGTTCACTTAGGATATTGGGTCTCTAGTTCCCTCCACATTGCTTCAAATGACATTATTTCATTCCCTTTTGTTTTTAGAGACAGGGCGTCACTCTGTTGTCTGGGATAGAGTGCAGTGGCATGATCATAGCTCACTGCAACCTCATACTGCTGGGCTCAAGTGATCCTCCTGTTTCAGCCTCCTCAGTAGCTAGGACTACAGACACGTGCCACCATGCTCGGCCAATTTTTCTATTTTTTTTAGAGACTAGGTCTTGCTCTTGCTCAGGCTGATATTTCATTCCTTTTTATGGCTGAGTAATGCCTCATGGTTTATATGGATATACACACACATTTTTGCCCCCTCATGAACTGAAGGGCACTTAGGTTGATTCCACATCTTTGCAATTGTGAATTGTGCTGCAATAAACATTGGAGTGCAGGTATCTTTTGGATAAAATGACTTATTTTCCTTTGTGTACATACCCATTAGTGGGATTGCTGGATTGAATGGTAGGGTCAGAGGTAGGGGTTAGGGGTTGGGATTAGGAGTTAGGATTAGGGTTTAGGATTAGGGATTAGGGTTAGGGTTTAAGATTTAGGATTTGAATTGTAGTTAGGGGTTAGGGTTGTTAGGGTTAGAGTTGTTAGGGTTAGAGTTGTTAGGTTTAGGGTTCGTGTTAGGGTTAGGAGTTGGGTCCTTTTAATAATTTAGTATCTTCCTGTCGCAAAGAATCTGTTTTGTTTGTTTTATAACGTCTGTTTTTTTTTTTAACATTAATGCTTGTCAGTTGTATCTAATCTCCTAGAACTCAGTTTTCTGGGTTTTCTGTGGTTTGCTTGCCTAAAACGGTGTCAATTCATTTGGCATTTGGCTTTGCATTTTATTTTAGTTTACCATGATTTAACAAGTGTAATTGAATAATTTTTTCTTTATATATGCGTTGGAAATGCCCAGGAAAAATGAGTAATCTCTAAGAGGTACATTTGAGGTCTGGTTTAAATATTATCATTACCTGAAACAAAGAAATAATGGATATTTAGGGTCCAGTAGTGGGGAGGTAACCAGGAAACGAAAGATAAACAAAAGCAACATTTGTTGTCCAGATTTAAGTGGTGCCTTCTGCATTGCTAAGAATCTCTCAGGAAGTAGTCATCCTCCCCTTCTTCCTATGAGAGGGAGATATCTTTGCAAATGGAGGTAGGTTTCTTTTATAGATGTAAATTTTCCTTACAAAAAGGTAACCTTCTAGCCTGGTTTTAGAGCTTCTCCTGTGTCTGTAGTGTCTCAAAATAATCAGCTCAAAATAGTCCTTATGCTGGGCTGGGCATGGTGACTAATGCCTATAATCCCAACACTTTGGGAGGCCAAGGTCGGAAGCTCACTTGAGGCAAGGAGTTCAAGACTATCATGGGCAATATAGCAAGAACATGTCTGTACAAAAAAAAATTAGTTGGGTTTGGTGGCACACGCCTGTCATCCCAGATACTTGGGAGGCTGATGATTGCTCCAGCCTGGAAGTTCAAGGAGCTGTGATTATGTCACTGCATTCCAACCTGGGTGACAGTATAAGACCGTGTGTCAAAAAAAAAGGTACATTTTGGGGTGGTATATTGTGGTCTTCTACAGTCATATTTTGGGGTGGCATATTCTGGCCTCCTACATTGTCTTCTAAAGTGACTGTACTATTATGCATTCTACCAGCAATGAATGAGAGTTCCTGTGTTTTCCTCCAGCAATGATTTGTCACGTTTATAGAGTTTTGCAATTTTAAAAGGTGTACGATGTTCGTTTATCTTGTAATTTGCTATTCCTTAATGCTATTTGATGTTGATCATCTTTTTCTATGATCTTTTGCCATCTGTGTTTCTTCTTTGTTGAAGTGTCTGTTCAGATCTTTACTCATTTTTAATTGGTTTTCTTGTCTTCCTATTGTTGATTCTTAAAAGTTCTTAGCATATTTCTAATACAAATTCTTCTCCAGATAATGTATTTTTGAAATATTTTCTATCAGCCTGAAGCCTGTGTTTTTGTTCTCTGAACATGGTCTTTCACAGAGTATACATTTTTAATATAATAACATCCATGGAATTATTTTTCAGCTTTTGATGTGTGTGTGAAAATTCATTACCAAATCAAAGGTCCCCTAGATTTTTTTCTAGAATCTTTATAGTTTTGCATTTTTAAGTCTGAGGAGTATTTTGAGTGAATTTTTTGTGGAAGTTGTAAAGTTTTTGTCTACATTTATTTCATTACATATGTTTTCCACTTAATTCTTCCGTCCCTCACCCTTTTTCTAAAAGACACAGGGTGGCAAGCCCCATCTCACTTTGAATTTCCAGATCCTGCCACTGAATACTCTGAACTTGGAATTTAACTGGTTTCACCTCATGGCCAGGAGGGGGTGCTCGCCACCACGCTGTGAGCGCCGAGGGCTGCAGTGCCCGCACCCGCCAGCAGGCGGAGGAGCGCCCGTCCTGCCCTCTGACGGTCAAGCCCTGCGTGCGACGGGGCGTGGCCACCGCTCCCTATGTGAGAGGGCCAGCAAGGCCTTCCCTCCCCAGACCTGAGGCACTGAGGGCCAATGAGGCCTTCCCGGCCCCAGACCTGGTTCCTGAGGGTGAGTCAGGTCTTTCCGTCCCCACAGGTGATGCCCTAAGGGCGAGTGGGGCCTTTTCCTCCCCATACCTGAGGTGCCCAGCACCAGTGAGACCTCCTCCCCAGAGCTGAGGCATCAAGGGGCAGCGAGGCCTTCCCGGCCTCAGACCTGAGGCACCAAGAGCCAGCGAGGCCTTCCTGCCTTCAGATCTCAGGCAGATCTGAGGGCGAGTGAGGCTTTCTCCTCCCCAGACCTGAGGGATATTTGTGGTATGCTTTTTGTCATAAATAAAGATGTATTGACGACAAACAAAGGAATCACAAAGCACTAAGTAAAGCCATTAGATTTGCCAAAAAGGTCAATACAATTTAGGTTGCATGAATTTTTCCAGAACCAATGTTCTTTTTTTCATTGGAGTGTTTTGCTCAGTTTTGGGATTATATTCTAAGAAGTAGGCAATCTAGAGTATATCCTTGGTAAGGCTTCTAGGAAGATGAGAGCATCTCACCACCACACCACAGAAGGGAATAACTATGGGTGGCTAAGAATAGGGACATATTCAGCCAAGTGATGAAAAGACTTGAAGGGAGGCATGACAGCTCTTCTCAATTACCAGAAAGTTTGCCATGTGGAAATGGAATTGACCCAGAGGGTTCAATTAAATCCAGGTTACACAGAAGAATATTGCAGCTTTAATACATACAACTTTTTAACAATTAGAATTGTCCAAAAATGGAATGAACTACCTTACAGAAAATTCAAGACTTCATCACGAGAAATTTAAGCAGAGATAGAGAGGTAGATACATGGAAGACCACCAAAAGCTTTCAAATTATGAGATTCCATGATGAAGGCTCTGCTACTAATTCTGGAATAGAGCTGCCAAATCATGTATTATGACCAGAATAACTAGAGTCCCAAGGTTTTAATTAGATTCTTAAAAGAAGATATAGAAATTCAGATTCACCAGTGCTAGCCTAAGAAAACAGGGGTTATTGTAGAGATAGATATGGTAGATAGGGATCTTGTAAGAACACAGGGAGAACGACAGTGATACAACTGGCCTGTTAGAAACCATAACAGCAACTGAGGCAGCATTTGCTATCTTTCTCTCAGAGGCTGCTTGATCTCTTTCTTCCTCATGTTATCTCTGTTTTTCTTGGCATCCTCACTCCATTATATACTTGCAACTGATTGGCTTCATGTAACTTTATTCACTCATCATTTCTGTTTCCTGTTAGTTTCAGCTTGCCTTTTAAGGCTTCTGTAGCCTTGGGTCTACTCTATGACCTTAGAGCTTGAATTATCCCACCTAAATGTTTCACCTTCAATTTTTCCAATTTTAGTTTTGTGAGAAGAATGATTGGTCCTGCCTTTCTTTTCAGGACAGGCCACTGGCCACAGTATGAATGGACTTTCCTTGGGTCAGACGGTTTTCCACTGATCCAAAGAATTAGGGCTGGGAAAGTTTGTGTGAGAGGGAAAGTTTCACCAGATTAGATGTGGTTGGGGCAGGAAGTTATTGATATTTTTAGTATCTCCACTGAAATATGGAGACCATGGAGTTTATACTCAGAAATTTGGAAATCCATTCAAGCTTATTCCTTGTATTAGAAAGAGGAGCCTATTTAAAAGGTTCTGGCTTGGAAAAGAACAAAAGACACTCTATAAAAAAGACACCTGCCACTCAAATGTTTATAGCAGCACAATTCACAATTGCAAAGATGTGGAAATACCAAGTGCCCATCAATACATGAGTGGATTCATAAAATGTGGTATATGTATGCCATGGAGTATAAGAAACAACTGATATAGCACCTCTTGTATTTTCCTGGATAGAGCTGGAACTCATTCTACTAAGTGAAGTATCCCAAGAATGGAAAAATAAGCACCACATGTACTCACCAACAACTTGGTTTCACTGATCAACACTTAAGTGCACATATAGGAATAACATTTACTGGGCATACATACATAATGAGTGTGATGCATACCATCTGGGGGATGAACATGCTTGAAGTTCTGACTCTGGAGGGGAGGAGGGGGGAAAGGCAATGCACGTAACCTAAACATTTGTACCCCCATAATATGCTGAAATTTAAAAAATGTTAAAAAAAGTATAAAAATAGGTTCTGGTTTGGGATTAATGGTAGAAATGTAGGTTTTGCTCTTGAATATGTTCTAAGACCTTGCTATTCAAAGTGTGGTCCATGAACCAGCAGCATCAACATCACTTATGACCCTGTTAGAAATCAGAATCTCAGGCTCTGTGCCAGACCTACCACATCAGAGTCTACAGTATAGTAAGATTTCCAGGTGATTTGCATTTACACTAAAGTTTGAGAAGTGTGGCTCTAGGATGAATTGGTTTGGTTTAGGTCTCCTAAAAGCTACTAATGACTTTTACTATTAATAGAAAACTTCTAGTAGTATTTTTTAGCCATGTGAGAACCAAATGACAAATTGCCAGAAATTTTGAGTTGGTTGATTTTGTGTTTGATGGCTTGAAATCAGGTATTGTGGGAGTATTTATACTGTGGAAATTGGCAAATTGCACAATTTCATTTCTTCTGTACTGAAGAACCAGTTGTTAAACTTTTACCATCATACCACTGGACAGTTCTAAATCTCCTAATTCAATCTGCAATTAAAATATTCTCCTGGGGGGGGTTGGACATAGAAGCTGCCATATATGGGGGACAAGACAAAATGAATTCCAGTCTGTCACTCACAAACTTTCAACTTCATGACTAAAAAACAACTATTTTAGATAGTCATTTATTTATGAAAAAATAATCTAATTCTGAAGTAAGCATAAGGCGGGGGAAGAGAATCTAGGAGTTGGCAATACTTAAAATCCAGATAGGCAGACAGACTGGCATTGGACAGCTAGATAGTTTTGGAGCTGAAACCCAGGCATGGAATAGCAGTTTCTGTGTAGAGGGGGGAAAAGATAAGGGTGGGTAACTTCTAGTTCTAGAGTCATGGCACATGAGGAGCTTTTATAGCCTATATTATGTTGACTATTAAATTGTTGAACAAAATAATTAACTACCAAGTTGATGTTAAGTATGGATACAAGTGTTTCTTGGTCTTCTGCAGAAAGTGGTTTCCAAAGTATGGTCTCTGGGCCAGTATATGAGCATCACCTGAGAACTTATAAATGCAAATCCACAGGCTCTTGCTCCAGCCCCACTGGATCATAAACTCTGGGGCTGGGGCCCCCCAGTCTGAGTTTAATAAGCTTTATGGGTGATTCTGATGCACACTACTAAACTAGGAAATGTCTTGGAGTACCTTGTTTTTGTCCCATTTTCAAGTTGATCCCCAAATGGGAAAGAAGTTTCCAGCTCAACTGGAAGATGGCTGAAGAAGGCAGAGAACACAGATCAAGAGAACTACAGGGCTAGATAAATATTTAGAAATTTTTCTCAGGGAATTATCCAAGCAGGCCAGCAGCTGGCATTTTGCCCAGACTCCTGGAAAGTATAAACCTTCCTAGAAATCAAGTGGGGAAAGTTGCATTTTAAAGTGAACTTTGAGAAAGTGCATAAACATAGCCTAAAGACTTTCTGCAAATACTAATAAAAGTTCTGATATAAAGAAAGTGACATTCTGGCACAAAGGACAATGCAAACAACATGGATCATATTAAGAAATAGGCAGGTATTGGAAGAAAGGGTACTAGAACAACCAATTCATTTTGCCTTTGTGGTTCAGAGCTCTCACCAGTTTTATAATAATGGCATTTAATAGTTATTGAGTGCTTACTCTGTGCCAGGTACTTTAGTAAGTACCTCAGTAAAGTGTTTCATTATTAGCTCCATATCTCAGATGAGAAAACCAAGGCCCAGAGAGGTATATTAATAGAAGTTTGCCTCAAAGTCATACAACTAGTAAGTGATAACACTGGGATTCAAAGCCGGGTGGTTTGGCTCAAGTGTACAGATGCTTAAACAAAATACTCTGTTGCCTCTCTTCAGTGAGGAGAAACTCATTATGTATTAAATATTTAGAGGTTTAGGGTTCCCATTTCAGATTATGGACTTTTGTAGTTTTTATAAAGTCCTTTTGTAGTTGTTATAACATCTCAAGCTAAAGAATCTCTTTATGTATTGTTAAACACGACTAGATTTTGGACCCCACCTGATTAATGCCCTAAAGTTCTGATGTTCATAGAGGGCAATCAGATAAGCTGTACCTATACATGATATAGCTTTACTGAGGCTATTACTTTAAACATAGTACATGTTACTCTGAGTCCCAATATTGAATATTTAAATCCTCCCCTTAGAACAGGAGACATAAAAGAGTCCACAGATGAGGGCCAACTGATCCCAGCTGTGGAAAGGGAAGGGCTGTAGAGTTTAAGGACCAGGAACTCTAATCTGGGTATTTGTTTTGTCTGAAATGGACTAGGTGAACTTGCTCCAATTCTGGCATTTACTTTCAAATCAAATTAGTTTTTTTTCATCTATGCATAGCCAGGTACACTACTTGATACATTGGAGGCACTCACATATTTGTGAAAAGAAGGGAAAATGGGAAGGAAGGAGGGAGAAAGAGAAAGTAAGTTATAAAGGTAGATTCAAGTTCTTTGAATTTTTTGCATAAGAGTCACAAATAGTTATGGAACCTTTGTAGTAACTGCTTAGGTATTAACAAGACAAGGCAATAAATTAGAAATCTTATTCTTCATGTAGATAAGTACTACATATAAACATGAAATAAAGCATCTGGGAAATACCTATTTTGATCCAGTCCATTTTCCCTTGGGTAACTTCATGGAAACAAATGAATTTTGCAGGCTTGCCATTCTAATGGAGTCACTAATTCATGCATTCATATATTCATTTATTCAACAAACATGTATTGAGGGTCTTTTAAGGCCTGGTACTGTAGTATGTGCTGAGGTTACAAAAATGAGTAACACATGATTTCTGTCCACAAAAAGTTCAGACTGGTGGGAAAAACAGATACATTCTGGCGATGGTTGCACAACTCTGTGAATATACTAAAAACAATTGAATTGTACACTGTGTTTCCCCCAAAATAAGACCTACCTATAAAATAAGCGCTAGCAGAATTTCTAAGGATTTGTGCAATATAAGCCCTACACCGAAAATAAGACCTAGTGATGGGTGTGGCTACCCAGCATATCTGCACAATCCATGCATTTCATCACGGAGCGGTAAAAAAGATGAACAGCCCTTTTTTTTTTTATGGTTCAATAATGGACTACATTTTACAAAAAGATCCTAATACAATATACAAGTAATTCCTTGCTCTTCAAATGTATTCAGTTTCTGAGCTCACACAATAAGAGTTACCTGTATAGATCAATGAAAAAGTAAACATGAGGTCTGACAACTAACTGCTCTCTCTGGGAGTAGCTGTCAGCTATATTGGCAAAAAGATGCTTATTTCTGATCTCCCTATATTATATTAAGAACTAGTCACGATTGGAGGAAAATTGAGATTTTTTTTTTCCCTCATCGATTATTTGATGAAAACAGATCATCTCAGTTATATGGAGAGTTTCTAAAAGAATGACATTGTAATGTAATAAACTTCAAACCAGAGTTTAAACTCTGATCCTTTAGCCCCATTAGACCACAATGCTTTAAGTTTAAAAAGACTCACCCTAGTTTTACAAAGGTCTACTTAAGTACCTACTGACCATGAGGGAACTCAGATGATTTATTTATTTATTTCTCAGCTGCCCCTTGAGAGCTCTTTTGCTTGACATGAGAGTTTGGGGCCAATGGTTCTAAAGGAAATAGAGTCACAAGAAATTCAGGATGGAATTCAGGGTTTGGAGAGTTATGATGATGTTCAAGAAGAAGATGACTTAACTATATTTGAATAAATGTAGATTGTTGTAGTACTTAAAAAAAATAACACATCCCCTGAAAATAAGCCCTGGAGTGTCTTCTTGAGGAAAAATAAATATAAGACCCTGTCTTATTTTCAGGGAAACACGGTAGTATAGGTTGGTGAATTGTATGGCATGTGAATTATATCTCAAAACTGTTTAAAACAAACGAAACCAGATATAGCTCCTGGGTACTGTACAAAGCCAGGAAGAGGTGGCCATAACTCAACCTGGGAAGTGAGGAGGGAGGCTTCACACTCAAGTAGAGCCTGAGATGAATTCTTGAAAAAAAAAAAGTTATGGAGGTGATGTGTTACAAAATATTGCAAGTAGAAGGGACAGGCTGCACAAAGCCATGGAGGTGAGAAACCACGTGTGTCTGTGTGTGTTGGGGGGATGTTGGCATGGGGTTGCAGCCGGGAGGTAGGCCTAGACCAGAAACCCGCTTCAGAGCTGGCCAGCCACGGGAAAGTTTTACGGGAAGCGATATAATTCGTGATCAGATTTGTTTTAGATAAACCATACAGACAGCTGTGACATAATGGAAAGAACACTCAATTTTTTTCTCCTGTCAGAATAACCTGTGCATAGGTCTCAGATCTGCCATTTTAAAACTAGTAGTGTTATATAAATGTCAAGTATTATCATTCAGTTGAGCCTAATGGCACCACTTGTTAGCAGGGAGAAGATGTAAGGCACGTTAATAAGATTTTATGTTGAACTACGGTCGATCTCGCGCTGAGTTAAAAATAAAGTTTGCTAGTGAGTGGGACACCCCCTTCGCCCTCCTTGGGTGGTGGCGAAGAGATTGGGGAATTTTAAAAGTGTTTACAAGGCTGGAGGTGTGGTAGGGGACGCTGGTGGGATTCTTCAGGGTTTCTCTTTTTCATGATTTTAGGCTGGGTCCTAGGTACTCTTAGAAATCTGTTGAAATTATCGTTCTGGGAACCCTTGTAGGATCCACAAAAAAAGAAGAAGAAAAAGGAATAAAATAATTACGGCATCGCCAACAGGATAGTATTTTCCTGAAGGTGGTTAAGCTGCTGTCTCATAGGAACCACAAACCGCGGGTCCCGGACAGCACGGAGCACAGACTGTAACACCGCCACGCCGGAAGTAAAGCCTGCTGTGATCCCGGCCGTATTCCTCTTGCTCCTCCTAACCCTTCCCCCTTCGCCAATTCTGGCAGGGAACTTAAAAAATATTCTTCCCGGTTGAGACGTAGGACCAATTTCGTGAACATCATCCGGAATGGTCAACATGGCGGTGGCCGTGAGGTGCCTCGGCAGAGGTAAGGCAGGGGCTTGTCTTGCGGGGAAAATAGCTCTGGCGCGGAATTTTCTGTCACAGCAGAGTGCAAACCGGGCTGTTTTAGGCGTATGTCTGCTGTGGATGTTCCACTTGCCTCAGACTCTTCCTGAGCTTTAGGTTCTCCGGAGGGTCCTATTACTTACAAACGACCTTGTCAGGGATTTCACTGTATCCCGGAACCGTTCAATGCGGGGGCGCGGGGGAGGGGATGCACGTTGACATCCTCCAGCCACCTGTGGGGACTGCAAGGACTAGGTTCTATTCCCGATACTGGGGGTGTGAGCTGAAGTTTGATACGTGAAGTGAGTTCTGGTAAGGGAAAGGTATAATAGTATATTTGAATTGCTTTCGTCTGTAAACTTTAACAGTTTTCACAGTGCTTGTTGGTGCTTTCGTTGCAGGCACTTCCAGTTCTCCAACTTTTAGACGTTGTCTAATTTGGATCAGCGTTTATCATTTGGGGGCTAATTCTGTAGCACTTGTGGATAGCACCTCTTTTCAGCAGTTAATGAAGTCCAATTCGTTAACTAGGATGACAGCCCTTGTTTGTACAATGCTTTTTTGATTTTCTTATGTTTTTGAAGCACAGTGATCTGTCATTTAAGTTAGGTTTTTTAGTTAAGTGACAGTGGAAAGACTGAAGACTGTTAGGCCAGTGATTTTTGTTTTTTGTTTTTTTAATTTGAAACACTGCATCATAGTTTTCTTTTTGAGCTTCTCACAGGAAAGCTCAGTGGCAAGACCAGCCATTACTTGGGATCATTGTCGCTTAGAAGTTAGGGATACCAAGAGATCACCACAGACTGATGATGAAGGGAGCAAACCAAAATGGATATTGTTAACTGGAAAGAGATCAATGGCATACATTTTCATGTATCTTTCATGATAGAAATCACATGAAACAAACCAAAGAAACCAAAAAGAGAACTGAAGATTGTCATTCTTGTGACATTTTCTTTTCTTGGCTTCCAGAATACCTTATTCTCTTAATTTTCTTCCTGTTTGACCTGTCTTTCCTTCTCCCCTTACTGGTGTAGTTCCTCCTCCTCTCCCCAGTCTCTTTCCTTGAAGTGTCCCAGGAACTGGGATTCTGTCCTTCGTTCTCACCTGTTCTGTATCTAAATTCACTACTTGGCTGTCAAATTTATATCTGCAGTCGGTACCTCTCTCCTGAACTTTAGATTCTTATACTCATCTGAGTGTTCTATTATGGATCTCCACTTGGATAGCTTATCAGCACCTCACAGTTGTTTAAAATAAAACTCATTTAAAGTCAAACTCATTATCGTAGCCTGTAGTCTTTCTCATCTGATTTGGTGGCAGCTGCATCCTTTCAGTTGTCTAGGCCAGAACCCCAGAATATCCTTGACTCATCTCTTTTATTTATTTATTTGAGATAGGGCCTTGCTCTGTTGCCCGTTCTAGGGTGCAGTGGTGCCATCATAGCTCACTGCAACCTCAAACTCCTGGGCTCAAGCTAACCTTCTGCCTCAGCCTCCCAAGTAGCTGAGACTGAGATTACAGGTGCATACTACCATGCTGGGATAATTTTTTTTAAGAAATGGGGTCTTGCTTTGTTGCTCAGGCTGGTCTCAAACCTCTGGGCTCAAATGATCCTCCCACCTTGGCCTCCCAAAGTGCTAGGGACTCCTCTCTTTGTTTCACACTTTACGTTAAATAGTTGACAAATCCAGTCAGCTTTTCCCTCAAAATAAATCCAGATTCTGACATCTTCTCACTACTCCACTGCAACTACCCTGTTTCAAGCTACTACCATCTCTCACCTGGAATTCTTAACAGGTTACTGTCAATAAGTAGTGAAATTGGACCTTTAAGAACTTAAATCCTGTTACTCCTATGCTCAGAGCTCTGCAAAGCCTTTCCATTTTTCTAAATCCAATGGCCTATAGCTGTACTGTCCATTTTATTAGGCACTATTGAGCATTTTAAATGTGGCTAATCCAAATTGAATGTGTCAATACATATTAGATTTTGAGGGGTTAGTACTAAAAAATATGTAAAATATTTCAATTGTATTAATATTTTTCACATTGATAATGAAGTAATATTTTGGAGTATATGCTATAATAAAATATTAATTTCACTGTTTCTTTTTACCTTTTTATTGTGTCTGTTAGAAAATTTAAAATTACACATGTGGCTCATATTATTCCATCACTGGCCTACAGTCTTCCAGTATTGTAATGGATAATATTTGAATCCAATTTTTGCTCTCATTTGTTTAAATTCCCTTCATTCAATAGATGTTTATTGAGTCTCCATTTGCTAAACACTGCTAGGTATTAGAGATGTAATGGGGAATGAGCTATATACATTCCTGTCTGTGGTGCTTAGATCTATTGAGGAGCAGACATTAGTTGGATAATTATTTCTTTAATTACAATTTTCCTAAGTGCTGTGAAGGAAAAGTACAAGATCCCATAAGAGTGTATATGAGAGACATAATCTATTCTGAGTCCTCAGGGAAGACTTCTGAAGAAGTAATGTTTATGTAGAGTTCCTGAAAGATAACTGGATTATTATGAATTAGCTATGTGAAGGTGGAGCTGAAAGTGGTAGGGGAAAATGTCACAGATGGAAGGAAGACTTGTTTATGAGATAGGGTATGTTTAAGTGACTGATAGTGAGTATGAAGGAGAGTGGTGTTAAATAAAGCTCACTAGATAGGTTAGAAGTAGCTATTGGAGTACCTTTGGTAAGAATTTTCTTTGTTCAAAGAGCCAAGTAAAGCCATTCAAGGGTTGTAAGGACATGAGATTTTCATTTTTAAATGACCTTTCCTAATAATAGGTGGAAAAGAAATGTAGAGGACCAGGAGTAGTAGAAGATAGAACAATTTGGAGGCTGTTGCAGTAATCCAGGTGGTAGATGATGGTGGCTTGTACTATGGTGGTTGTAGGGAGAGGACAGAAACTAGATGGGTAAGATCTTCTAGGGAGAGTGAGGATTACAGAGTCAGGTGAGAAGACAGCTTAGGATTGATCCCTGGGGAACTCCAACCTTTCAGTATCAATTATAAGAAAATAAGCTATTAATAGCAAAGGAGATGTAGTAGTTTCCATCTCATTGCCAAAGGGTGGGAGGGACTTTTAAGAATGAGTGCAAATTTAAGTGGGTTCATAAGTAGCTCAGGAAGTTCTGAGGGCTATTTTCTCCGAAGTAACAAGTGAGGTTATCTGCTAAGAGTGTGGGGGAGAAGAAATGTTTTAAAGGATGTAAAATAATACATGTAGAAAAATTGACTGCAGAGATATCGAAAATACAGATATCATGGGCTAACAGTGCTACATAAATAGTGGTATTTTTGTACTTTGGTTTCTTTAAGTCTGTAGCAGTTTGATAGATTTCTATTGAGAATTTTAATTTCTGGTTGTCATGATTGGGGATTCTAAATAGTGGATGATTTTTTGTAACAGGTTGCAATTGATCTGTTCAAGAGATTTTTGTTTGTTTGTTTCCCCAAGAGAATTATTTTGGGATCCTCTAAGGTTGTTGGGTTCTTCTTGTTTAGTACAATTAGAATTGTTTGGAAGTGTTTGCCAAGGCTTGAATGGATAATTACTTGTTTCTTCATTTACCATATGTGGTTTTTAAAGATAGCCAGGTTCTTTAAAAATGTGGAGCATCTTCTCCTAGTCTATTGCATACTGGAACTGGATCTTTTCATTTATTTCATTTTTTTCTTCCTAGCTATTTTATCCACTTGTGGCTTTTCTACCCCCAAAGAATTCCTAGCAATAAATAGGTCTCCTGCACTGTCTCAGTTGTCACTCCTGTGTGTCCACAGAATTCAAAGTTTTGGTGATTATCTTGTATTTAATTTGGAAGATTAGAGATGAAATTGAGTTGTTAAGCATGTGGCTTTTTTTTGTTTGTTTGTTTGTTTTAAACAGATTTGCTCTGTCACCAAGGCTGGAGTGCAGTGGTGCAATCATAGCTCACTGTAACCTCCAGCTCCTAAGCTCAAGGGATCCTCCCAGCTCAGCCTCCCAAACAGCTAGGACTACAGACATGTGCTACCATGCCTGGCTAATTAAAAAAATTTTTTTGTAGAGATGGGGATGTTGCTGTGTCACCCAGGCTGGTCTTGAACTCCTAGTCTCAAGCAGTTCTCCTGCCTTATTCTCCTAAAATGCTGGGATTACAGACCTGAGCCACCATTTGCCTGGCTGGCATGTGGCTTTGATGAATTCTAGAGCTGATAAGAAGAGTGGGCCACTGGAAGATTTGGAGATGTACATCCCAAACAGATGTTACATTGAATGCAAGGGCCCTGAGGCAGGAATTAACCTAATTTGTTCAAGGATAAGAAAAAAGGCTCACAGTAAGTGGGAGAGTGGTATTGAGTAGTGGGCACAGACCACCTCATAGTAAGGACTTTCTAGCTATTCTGCACATACGGTGTTATACTTTTGGAAACTTACTGAAATGAATTTGCTTGATGGGTAGACTAAGTCTTACAATTTCTATGCTATTAGTTGTAAGATTTTTGTATAATGAACTTAATTTTAAAATATTGGAATAGTCATTTTAAAATTAAAATCTAGTTGCAGAGTAATCGTTTAAAACATTGGGTTCAAGTCAGTTCAACAGAAAAGAAAATATAGGTGGTCAAACATAGGAAAACATACTCAGCCTAACTCATTAGAAAAATGCAAATTAAGACAACTCTCTCATCTATTAGGTTGGTAAAAACCAAAATGTTTGGTAACATGCTATGTGATACAAATGTGTAGAAGGAAGTAATCTTTTCCTTGCTGGTGGAAATGTATATGGCACTGTTATTATAGAGAGCAGTATTTATTAAAATTACAAATGTTTGTATTCTTTGACCCAGTAAATTCACTTCTAGAAATTTATCTGTAAATATATTTGTATGTGTGCAAAATGTTTGTATAAGGTTATTCACCCATCGCTATTTATAATAGTAAAATATTGTAAATTACCTAATGACTGGTTACTGATTAAGTAAATTATATTATAGTTACACAGTGGAATACTTTGCAGTCCTAAAAAGATAAAGTCTTTATGAACTGATATGAAATTCTCTCTGTAATATATGCATATATACACACCATCATGAGAAGCACACATGAAATTATATACATCTCGTATATATATGTGTATGTATATGTATTTGTGAAAATAGGCTCTTATGCATTTAAATGAAAAAGCAAAATATGAGTAGAGTATGTTACATTTTTATAAATGAGGAGGGAAATTGTTGGTACCCACATGCTTATATATGTATATAATATTTCTAGAAAGATGCATAGGAAATTGCTAACATAAGAGGGATGCTGGGGGCCAGAGGTGTTAGGAAGACTTTACTTTTGTATATTCTTTTGTAATCTTTAAAAACATTTTCTTAATATTTCTGCATACAAAATAACATAACCTATGTAAGATATAAAGACTAATAGCTTGGAATCCTGAATACTTACTGTCAAGTTTTAAAAAATAGAACATTATTAGTACCTTCAGAGACTCTTGTGCTTTTTTCTTATTTCATTTACTTCTTTCTCTAAAGTAACCACTTTTCCTGAATTTCTATTTTATCAATGTCTTGTTTTTCTATACAGTTTTAACAGGCATAAATAAGCAACCCTCAATACAATATTGTTTAGTTGTATGTTTTTGAAGTTTGAAATCATACTGAATGAATTCTTGTGCCACTTGCCTTTTTTGGGGGTTTACATTAAATTTACCTAGGTAGTACATAGTATATTTTATAGTTCTATAGCTTTCCATATATGAATATGCCACAATGTGTTTATCCATTCCACTGTAGATAAATGTTTGAGTTCTTCCCTGTAGTTCTGCTATTATAAACAACAGTATAATCATTCTTGTGCATGTCTCTTAATACACTTGTGCATGCCTAGAGATGGAATTGCTGCATCATTAAGATGTGCATACTCAGGTTCATTGGGTAATGCCATATTGTTTTCTAAAGTGGCATTCCAATTCACTCTTACCCTTACTTGACATTTTCAGCCAGCCCTGACTTTTTTTTAAAGGTTTGCTAATCTGATATATGTAAACTAGTCCTACATAAATTACCTGATCTACAAACTTTTATCTGTCTACAGTAAGATTAAAACACTACATCTTTGATTGAGAAAGTTTTGTGGAAAAAAATACTTACAGCTGAACCAAACAGTACATTTAGTGTTGTGGTTGATTTTCATGCTGATGTAATCTTAATTTGGTTGCAGACTTATAACAGGCCTACTGATCACCCTTTAAGTAACAATGATATAAAAATGATACTTTATTGTGGTTTAAATTGTATTTACCTGATTACTAATGAGGTTGTGCATTTATATATTTTTGCATCATTTGTGTTTCCTTTTCAGTTAGAAGTCTGTTCATTTCTTTCATTCATTTTTCAATTGAATCAATTTTACATATTCTGAATATTAATCCTTTGTCAATTATACATATTGCTGATACATCATCCTAATTTTTGGTTTGTCTTTTCATTTTCTTTAAAGTATATTTAATACAGAGGTTCTTAACACCAATGTAGTCACTTTTTGGTTAGTAGTTTTGGATCTTGTTTGTGAAATCCCCAAGGTTTCCTCCATAAAGATCATAAAAATATTTTTCTATATTCTGAAAGCCTTTAAGTTTTGCCATTCATGTGCAAGTGCATCTTGATTTGATTGTTTTGAGTGTGGTGTGAGATCCAGATATGGTGCTGGGATCCAATCTTTCCTTTATGGAAAATGATTTGTCTTAGCACCACTTACTAAATTCTTTGCACAGTGGTTTGCAATAACATCTCTGTCATATTTCAGATGTCCATGTATGCATGGGTCTAGTGCTGGGCCATTTGTTGTTTTATTAGTCTGTCTTTCTAATCTTGTGCCAATACTAAAGTATCTTCATTACGGTAACTTTTTTTTTTTATTTATTTTTTTTTTTGAGACAGAGTCTCGCTTTGTTGCCCGGGCTAGAGTGAGTGCCGTGGCGTCAGCCTAGCTCACAGCAACCTCAAACTCCTGGGCTCGAGTGATCCTTCTGCCTCAGCCTCCCAGGTAGCTGGGACTACAGGCATGCGCCACCATGCCCGGCTAATTTTTTTTTTTTTATATATATATATCAGTTGGCCAATTAATTTCTTTCTATTTATAGTAGAGACGGGGTCTCGCTCAGGCTGGTTTTGAACTCCTGACCTTGAGCAATCCGCCCGCCTCGGCCTCCCAAGAGCTAGGATTACAGGCGTGAGCCACAGCGCCCGGCCTTCATTACGGTAACTTTATAACAAGTCTTACTCTCTGGTAGGGCAAGTCCTCCACCTTTGTTCATCTTCAAAAGTACTTAGGCAACTCTGTGAATATATTCTCTATTTTAAAAATGAAAAAATAAAATATAAATTATTTTTAAAAATTCAGAGGTACATATATATATTGCCTAATAGTAGAGCTAACATATACTCCTTTGAGCCTGAACTAGAGTAAGGTAAAAATAAATAAAGATAAAATTGTTTAAATAATAGATGTAGGCCGGGCGCGGTGGCTCACTCCTGTAATCCTAGAACTCTGGGAGGCTAAGGCAGGCGGATTGCTTGAGGTCAGGAGTTTGAAACCAGCCTGAGTAAGAGCGAGACCCTGTCTTTACTATAAATAGAAAGAAATTAATTGGCCAACTAATATATATAGAAAAAATCAGCCAAGCATGGTGGCGCATGCCTGTAGTCCCAGCTACTCAGAAGGCTGAGGCAGTAGGATCGCTTGAGCCCAGGAGTTTGAGGTTGCTGTGAGCTAGGCTGACGCCAGGGCACTCACCCTAGCCTGGGCAACAAAGCGAGACTCTATTGCTAAATAAATAAATAAAGTGTTTCCCTGCTTTTAGTTTTGAGAAATGTGGTTTTCATTATTACATTTTTAAAAGAATGGTTAAGAATCACAAAATATTGAATGTTTTTGTTTTGAAAATACTGATTTTTAAAATATAAAAAATTATGACTTATAATGATCACTTTATGTTAATATTTTATGTTTTTCCTTTCAAGTCTTGAGACATCATCAAAGGCATTGTCTTTCCAAGATGGTTTGTCAGACATCTCTTTATCCTTGTTCTATAAACGTTCAGGTGCCCGACAGACATTTTGCTGCTGCTACGAAGTAAGTATTTTTTTTTTTTTTTAGTTATAATTTCATTTGCTACAATTTAAAATTTTGGTTAAAAAGCATGCTTAGTTCCATAAAGACTTACAGGGACATACAGTTGTGAAAGTTTATTGTCTCTGCCACTTTGACCTTATAGTCCTGAAGAAATGATAAGATAATACTTAACATTTATTGAACATTGACATTCAATAACTGACTTAATCCCTATAGCAACCTTATGAGGAAAGTATTGGTGTTATGCTCATTTTATAGAGAGGAAAATCATGGCACTAATAGGTTATATAAATAGCCCAAAGTCAGAGAGTTGGTAAGTGTTAGAATCCAAATAGTATAGTTCCAGAGCTAAGTTTTTTCCTGTATGCTGTCACTGCCTTTTTAGGACAGAACCTATTGTTACAATTAATGAATTTTTTTTTTTTTTTTAAAGATTTCATGTCTAAGCTTATACAATTAATGAATTTTAATTAAGGTGTACTATGTGTGTTTGAGTGTGTTTATGTGGTTCTTTTTTTTTTTTTTTTTGAGACAGAGTCTCACTCTGTTGCCTGGGCTAGAGTGCCATGGCTTCAGCCTAGCTCACAGCAACCTCAGACTCCTGGGCTCAAGCAATCCTTCTGCCTCAGCCTACTGAGTAGTTGGGACTATAGACATGCACTGCCATGTCTGGCTAATTTTTTCTATATATTTTTGGTTGGCCAATTAATTTCTTTCTATTTTTTAGTAGAGACAACGTCTCGCTCTTGCTCAGGCTGGCCTTGAACTCCTGACCTTGAGCGATCCTCCTGCCTCGTGCCTCCCAGAGTGCTAGGATTACAGGCACGAGCTACCGCGTGCGGCCCTATGTGGTTCTTTTTGCTCTTTAAATTACATTTTTTCCTTTTAGGCACTTTTTATAGATCAGGTGTTCTAGGATTACCTGTACTATGATTACATAGTAGAATTTCAGATTTGCATAATATATATTAGAGTTTAAATTTATATTGTGTAATGTAAAGTTTGAACATGTGAAAACCTAAAGGAATGAAATTTGTTCTTCCAACTGCTGATTATCAAGAGCAGAAACTTGTTTCTTATTGGAATAAGAACCTAATGCTTTTCTCCCTTGATGCTGCCACCACCTTGTTGAACTGCATGGCAGTGTGATGGCCCAGCTGAAGTATGGCACTGAAAGGCAGATACTGAACTCTCTGAAAGGCTGAACTCTGAAAGGCTGAAAACAGAAAGGCTGAACTCTCAAGCTCCGATCTTGTAGCATCTGGTTGCAGGGCACAGCACTGATTGTTGTTTTTCCTAGGTGGCTCTGATGTTAATGAAGTATAGAAACAGAGGGATGGTAGTTTACATCATCCTTTTCCTGAATGCCTTCTTCCTTAATGTCACTGTTTTTGAAACTGAAGAAGTGGCTTCAAGGGAGTTATAAGATACTGAAAAGTTGTGGAATAATAATAGTTAAAATGTACAGAACTCTTTCTTTGTGCTAGACACTATATTAAACACACTACATGTATTAGTTCATTTAAAGCTTCCTATAATGGCTGTATAGAGCACAGATACTATTATAAGTGTTTTAAGGTAAAGGAATGGAAGTCCAGATATTAAGTAATATGTCCAAGGTTACATAGCTAGAATATGTTGGAAGGTAGGTTCTGAAAAGCACATAGAGTACAATCTACATAAATCTATTTTTTATTTTATTTTTTAAAATTTAATTTTATTTTTTTAATAATTATTTTTAAATTTATTTAATATATTTTTTTAATCTTTCTTTTTTTTTTCTCTACCATTGTCCAGTTTAGTCATCTACATAAATCTTACTTCATGACCATATTTGCTAGAATATAGTCCTTAGGTTATGGGATGCCCAAAATGAAAACTAAAGTGTGCAATGTTTTTGGTGAATTTGTAAATTCTCAGTTGTTTATTGTATTCTTGTTCCTATGAACCTAACTGAATATCAGGCAACTGTGCCACAGTAGTCTCTTTTATTTATTAAAAGCACACTTCGTTGGGCACCTACCATATGCCAGGCATTGTGCAAGGTGCTGGTGAGGTGAAGATAAGCACATATTCCCTCCCTCTTCCCTTGAGGATTTCATAGTAAGCTGACAGCAACATAAATAATTGCTTTTTGTTTTTAAATTAATTAAAATGAATTAGTTAACCCTGTGAATAGATAAAACATAAGTCATGGTAAACAATTTAAAAAGTATAAAGGATATATAGTAAAAGTAGGTCGTCTTCCCACCCTTGTCCTTTAGCCACTCAGTTGCCATGGTTTATACATATGTAAGTACATGACTGTATTATTTTTCCCATAAGTGGTAGTATACTATATACCATGTTCTGCATCTTGCTTGCTTGTAAGTTAACAATATGTATCTTGGAAATTGTTTCATATGATGCTATTTAGTCATTTTAACTGTATTTCATTGTGAATGTATCATAATTTATGTAACTATTTCCCTATTGATGCACATTTGTCTTTTCAGTCTTTTGCTATTACAGATGATCCTGCAGTGAACAATCAAGCATATAGATCTTGTCAAATATGATGAATATATTTGTAGTATAAACTCCAACAAATAGAATCGTTAGGCCAAAATATGTGTGCATTTATAATTTTGATACATAGTGCTGTCATAGATATATTGCCAATTTATATTCTTACCAGCAAGCATTATTAGAAAGTCATTTTCCCACATATGATATAGTCAAGTTTTTTTATCTTTTCCAATTTAACAGGTAATAAATGGTATTGTTATTATTTTAATTTATATTTTATTATTATTGAGGTTGTGTACCTCTTCATATGTTTAAGAGACATTTATGTTTCTACTGTGAATTTTCTGTTTATGTTCTATTTCCATTTTTTTGTTGTTGATGAGTAGGAGCTCTTTATAAATTAGCACATCTATGATATAACTTCACTTTACTGTTTTGACTGTCATATTAGAAGAAAGGACCAAGTGCTATGGGATCACATATGAAAGTTCAGTTAATTCTACTGGGGGAAGAGTAGAGCAAGAAGCATTTGAGCAGGGTCTTGAAAGATAGAATTTTGCAGGGGAATTGGGTGAAGTATTTCAAAGTGGTGCAGGGGCATGAAGGCAAATGACATGGGTATAAATACAGTATGACATGGTTTGAATATAGGAAGAATAGGGATGTGGCAGAAATGTAACAAGAAAGGAGGCTTCCTCTGAGTGTGAATAGTACCTGAATTGTTTTTTGGTGTTGACAAGTTGGAGGAGTACTGCTTGTACCAATTCATATCCCCATCCAGGAGTGAGTGAAGAGTGTCCAGTTTTACACATTCCTAACAACCCTGGATATCATCAATCTTTATTTGTGTTTCTTTACTGTATTTCTGATTTATGTCTTTTGCCTGTTTTTCTGTTAGGCTGTTTAATCATTTTCTTTCTGTTTTCTGAAAGTATTTGTTTATTAGGGATATTAATTATTTTGAGACCATTTGATCTTGAAATTTTTCGTTTATTCTCTAGGAATTTTTCATTTTATATTTTCCCAAAATTCTACTCCAGTATAATTTACAAGTACTTTTTGCTAACCCAGAAAGCCTAGTATAAGAAATAGGCATACTTTAAAAAAACTATTTATAAGCAGATGATTTTTTTCATGTCTGACAATGAGTTATTTAGTAGCTTGATGAGAATCATAGTATTCATAGTTTTAGTTATACCTTTATTTTTTAATGTGCTGACTATAATATACTAAAAAATAGTTTTCTTCATGGGTAGTTTTTTAAAAATCAGGATCTGAGATGGGGCAGAGGGGCATGTGCTGGCTTCTCTCTTTTCTTCTCATTCTGGGTCTCTCAACTGCCCTGTGTCTGTGCAGCATGTCCTCTGTTTGCTAGCAGCAGATACTGGTTAAAAAAAAAAAAAACGATCAGTGGGTTATCTGAGTCTGTTTCTGTCTTGACAGTGGGTTTTTTTTTTCTTTGTGTATCTCAGAATTTTTTTATTGAATGCCAGACATCTTGCATAGAACAGTAGAGACTGAAGTAAATAGTATTTATGCCTGCAAACAGGCATGCCTCTTCATCTGTCAGAGCGTTGAGTCAGTTTAGTCAGGGGTTGAGCTAGGATTTGGTTTTGTCGTTGCCATGGTTATCACCAGCTTCAAATTTTTATACAGTTATCTTGTGCTTAGGGTGGGGGCTGGGTTGCTGGAGGGTTTTTCTCAGTGTTCCTGCTCCCCGCTCAGTTTTCTGCCTTCCCTGTGCAGCTGTGCCGCAGAGGGGAGTCACCCTCTCTGCTCTTGCCCCCTCCCCTAGCAGTAGACTGCTATTGCTTATTCCTTAGTGCTTGCTGAGCTGGGGATGGGTGGTAGGAGGGGTTCTCTTGTCTAGATCTAGCCTTGGTCTTAAGCAGGCTCAGTGTGACTGGAGCTTGGGGATGGAGCATTTCTGCTCCTTTTCCCCCACGGTACTGTGTATCTGTTGCAGGTCTTGTGGGGAAGTATCCTGGCCTTTCCCTAGCTGGATTGGTATAGGTTACTGGGGTCAGGACTGTTTCTTGCCATGTTTCCAGGGGTAGAAGTTTGTGTGGACATTTTTTTTTTCTTCTTCTTTTTCTCCAGATGCACTGGGCGTTTACCTGTGCCTTTTCTCCATGCCTGCACCCTCTGGGGAAGCTTTCTAGTCTGCTGCCCTGCTCCAGTCTTTCTTGGGAGCATCTGATAGGAGGTGCATGGAAAAGAGCCTGTGAATTGAGTGTGAATGCCCGGTGTGTCTGGATCTCCCCGGGTTTATACTGTCACATCTGCCCTAAGATTTTAGCTGATTGTTTCTTTTCTTTTTTTTTTTTTTGAGACAGAGTCTCGCTTTGTTGCCCAGGCTAGAGTGAGTGCCGTGGCGTCAGCCTAGCTCACAGCAACCTCAAACTCCTGGCTCAAGCAATCCTCCTGCCTCAGCCTCCCAAGTAGCTGGGACTACAGGCATTCGCCACCATGCCCGGCTAATTTTTTGTATATATTAGTTGGCCAATTAATTTCTTTCTATTTATAGTAGAGACGGGGGTCTCACTCTTGCTCAGGCTGGTTTTGAACTCCTGACCTGGAGCAATCTGCCCGCCTCGGCCTCCCAGAGAGCTAGGATTAGCTGATTGTTTCTTACTTGCTTGCCTTTCTCTCATGTTCTGCCACAGGGGAAACCAGTGGGGGTTGGGGTAGGGACTGACTCTCCTTGAATTTCAGGCTACTTGGTTTATCCAGCTCTTTCTCATTGTTAGTGGTCTTTCCAGCTTTTACATTTTAAGTGGAAGCAGAACTCATGCATTTAGTTTAAAAGGCAATGAATAAACCAGCATCAGAGACTTGTACACCGTTAAAAATGAACATCGTCATTATCTGCTATTCTGTTGAATTGCTCATTAGCTGGGAGGATACTATTACTAGTGGTAGTAATAGGATTTATTGAGTGCTAAAAGTGAGAGTGGAATTATATATTGGATCGGTGTTTGAGGTCTTTTTAAAGAAATTTGTTCTAATGTCATTCATTTCTTTCACATAAATTGTATGGGACCCCATATTTGTTTTCTATTGCTGCCATAACAAATTACCACAAACTTTGAAGCTTAAAACAATACAAATTTTTTATTTTATAGTCCTGTAGGTCAGAAATCTGATGTGGTTCTCCCTGGGCTAAAATCAAGGTGTTGGCAGTTCCATTCTGGAGACTGTAGGGGATAATCTGTTTCTTTTCCATTCCCAGCTTCAAGAGGCCACCTGTGTACTTTGGCTTGTGGCTCCCCTCCTCCATCTTCAAAACAACTGCAGGTTGCTTGAATTTCTCCAGTGTGATCTTTTCTCTCTGTCTGCTGCAGCTGGGGAAGGGGAATGGCTCTCAATTTTAAGGATTTATGTGATTAGATTGGGCCCACATAGATAATCTAGGGATAATCTCTCCATCCTGAGGTCTTTAACCTTAATCACATCTGCAAAGTCCTTTTTGCCATGTAAATTAATATATACACAGGTTCTGGGGATTAGGATATGGATATCTTTGGGGGCCATTATTCTACTTACCATAGAACTCAAACATCTTTCCAGAGTACTATTTTACTGATTTAAAACTTGTGTGGTTTTAAGACTACAGGTATGATTTGAATTAATGCTGAGAAAATTATATAACTTATAGTTCTTTTTTTCTTAGTTTCAAACTCTTACCTGCAATTACCTGTTGAACGTATTTTCTTAGGTATTTTGTAAACACCTTTTTAGCTTTTGCTGTAACAAACCATTTCACAATTATTTATCATTGCTTGCATATCTGTGGGTCACTGACTGAGTCTGGGTTCAGGTGGATGTCTCTGATGATCTTGGCTGGACTTAATAGGTATCTGTGAGTTTAGAGGTCAGATGAGAATTGTCTAATGTATAGTAGCCTGGGGCTTTGTGGAGGCAGCTCTGTTCCTCGTGTCTCTTATCCTCCTTCCTACCTTTGGGTTAGCCTAGATGTGTTCTTCTAATGAAAATGTCAGAAATACAAACACAGAAGTGGAAACAATGAAACTTCTTATGGCCAAAGCTTAGAGTCGGGAAACTATCACTTCTGCTTTATTCTGTCAGCCAAAACTACTCACTTGGCCAAATCAAGGGGCTGGGAAGTATGAACTAAAGTAAAATTTTAAGGCTCACCCTTCCACCTACTGACTAAATGGACCCCTTCTTGGCCAAGGGAATATCCTAAAACTAAATTGTCTACCAGGAGGAAGGTCAAAACACGCCTTACCATGTCCCTGTTCCTTCTTAGGAACATCCTTTGTAACCTATTAACAGGCCTAAGAGTATGCAAGACAAACCTGTAGGTCCTCAATTTACACAACAAATCTATGTCTGGTGGCTTATCTATGGTAATAGCTCCTTATGTTGAAACATTCCAAGCCTTTAGACAAATTTTCATGTCTTTAACCAATTACAAGCCAAAGAATCTTTAAACCCACCTATAACCTGTAAGCCCCTGCTTTGAGATGGCTCACCTTTTCGGGCCAAACCAATGTATGCCTCCCACGTATTGATTTATGACTTTACCTGTAACCCTTGTCTCCCTGAAATGTATGAGACCGAACTGTAACCCAGTCACATGGAGTCTACTTGCTCAAGGCTTCTTGGGAGTGTCTCCAGGTCATGGTCCTCAATTTTGGCTCAGAATAAACTTCTTTCAAATATTTCAGAGTTTGGATTTTTCTATCCACAGAAATATACTTTTTAGTGGGAGGAACTGCAAAGTCACTTAGCAAAGGGGCTTGAATGGAGAAGGGGTGAAGAATTGAGACCAGTGATACAATCTACCCCACATGCAAACTCTGTATACCCCAACCTGGACTCATCTCTGTGACTACCTCCTTCACCAGAAACCTGTTTTGCTTTCTTTATTTCCAGTCTTAATCATACTACTCTGTGCCTAGTCACTGAAGCCAGAAGCCTAAGAAGTATTTTAGAGTCTTTTCTTTCTCCTTTCCCTGTCTTCAATATTTACTATGTAAATATTTCTCCAATCTGTTATCTTTTCCAGCCTTATTACCATCACTGCTCTGGTTCAGGTTCTCATATCTTCTTAAGAAGAAAGGGAGGGAATAGTCTCTTAATTGTCTCCAATGCTGCTTCCTTCAGATTTATCCCTTATATTGTAGCTAGGATACTCTACCTAAAATACAGGTGTTATTCCTGCTCACTGACTGCTCATTGCCTCTAGAGAAGGCCCTCTGTGATCTAGATTTTCCAGCCTAATCTTCCACTCTTGCCTGCCTTCTACTTTACCCTTTTATTTTAGGAGTCAGCAAACTGTGGCCAATTTTAGAACATTTTTGTTGCCCTCCCAAAAAACCCCCATGCCCATCAGCCTTCACTCTCCATTCCCTCAACCTCCTCTGTCAGCCCTAGACAACTGCTAAATCTACTTTCAGTCTCTATAGACTTGCCTATTCTTGTTATTTTGTATAAATAGAAACATATCTGATCTTTTGTGACTGGCTGCTTTCACTTAGGGTTTATGTAGGTTGTAACATGTATCAGTATATCATTCCTTTTTATTGCTGACTAATATTCATTATAAGGATATGTCACATTTTATGTATCCATTCATCAGTTGATGGACATTGGGTTGTTTCTACTTTTTGGCTATTATGAATAATGCTACTATGAACATTTGTGTGCAAGTTTTTGTATGGACATATATTTTCACTTTTTGGGGGTATATATATATAGGTAAACTCTTCCTTATCCTTCAAGACTTGACTTTGAGGTAATTTCTTGCAGAACTTTTTCCTAGCCTCCTATACTGAATTAAATGTCTTTTCTGTAAGGTTTTGATAATGTTCTCATAGTATTTACCACATTTTATTAGCAGCATCAGTGCCTTATTCAGTTTATTCATGACTGCAAACAGTACAAAAGTTCACTTAATATTTGTTGAATTAGAAAAACTGTAAAGCAATCTATGCTTTTGAATTAAAATAAAAATTTTTAATTTTTTCTCTGCCTTATGTACATTAGCTTTTAAAAAAAAGTCTCAATACATATTGATATAACTGATCTTGAATTTATCTTTTTTAAGGCCTGCAAAGAAAACAAAAAGTGCTAAAGACAAAGCACCAGCTGAAAAAAAAGATGATATAGAGAAAATAAAGTCATACTCGTACATGGAAGGTGAACCTGAGGATGATGTCTATTTAAAACGGTTATACCCAAGGCAGATATATGATGTGGAAAAAGCTATTCACCTACTTAAGAAATTTCAAGTTCTTGACTTCACTAATCCAAAGCAAGGTGTTTTTCTTGATTTGACACTGGATATGGCACTGGGAAAGAAGGTACATACACTCAGTTAAAATAAGTTTGTGAACAGTGGCTATATGAATTAGTGTTTCTTAATTTTTAAAATTGTCTCTGTAAGTTTTAGAAAATCTGATGTTTTTTCTGTATTTTAGCATGAAAAAATTGTTTTTTAATTTTCCAAATAGAAAATATTTTGAAAACACTCTGGAGAGTTGATGAACACATATCTTCTATTTCCCGAAAGAGTCACTAGTATAAATTTCAACAAAAAGTAGTGTTAAGTTCCCTGAGATGTTACTGTAACTCTGGAAAATGACTTAAGCTTCCTGGGTGTCTTGTTATTCTCTATAAATAAGGGCTTTTTATTAGCTCAGTGTCTTTCAGATTTGTTCCTTAGAGTCCCAGGTTGAGACTAAGTTTGCATAGGTGGGGTTCCAGGGTCCTCTCTCTATTTCAACCAGAGCCCGTCTGCTTTATCTGTTTATATATTGGAGTTCTACTGAAGTCTATTGATTATAAAACTCTAAAAGCAGGGAAAACACTAAATTATTATTGAGGTCTATTATAGCCCTTAATTTTATAAGCTTCTTAAGAGATTTAATTTTTTTAGAAAATACATTTTAATTTTTATTCTGGGGATACCTTTTTTGGCCAAACTAGAAGTTGTAAGTTTTTGAATATAATTTAACAGCCTTAACAACAACAATAATAGAGCACCTAGGAGGAGGCAGTATGGTGTAGTGCTTCGGAGCATGGGTCCTGGAGTCAGATTACGTATGTAAGGACCTTCAGAATCCCTCTGTACCTTTTTGAGTTTGTGCTTCTTTGCTCTTTGACCTTGGGTTTATTGCCTAAACTCTAAATCTCAGGTTTTTCATCTCTATAAAGGGGGCTAAAATGTTTAGCTCATGTTACAGTGGGGATTAAATGAGATAATGCATGTAAAGGACTTAGTAAGTTCTTAATAACAACAGTCAGCATTTACTAAACTCTTTTCTGTGTACCAGCCACAATGCTAACTGCTTTGCATGAATTTTTTCATTTAATTCTATAATAATCTCAAAAGAGGAAGCTGAGGCACAGAAAATGAAGTAACTTGCTAAAGGTCATAGAATAGGGGCAGAGTTAAGATATAAACCGAAATCTGTCTCATTACTTGGTTCTCATTTATTAGAAATAGTTTATATCAGCCATGTTACAATTTTTATTTTATACTATAGTGTTCTTTTATTTTAAAAAATTTTGTAGTGTTCAAGATGATCACTTTCTCAGTCAGCTGTTAATGTCCTTTGTAACAAGGTCTTGAAGGACCACAAGCTTCATTTCATGTATGGAAGCCACTTGTAAACTAATGACATCAAAAAGATACTATTGTCTTCCTAAGGCATTTTTTTTTTGTTCTTCACAGAGTTGCTTGTACAACAAGCCAGTGTGCTGCAGAGGATGCTATTATTATGATAGTTTATCAGTGAAAATTTTAGTGAAACTAGTTGTGACATGTTAATGACAAAGGAATGCCAGTCGATAAAACAAAGTTTCATGGCAGATATAAAGTGTGCTTAAGAATTTGTGCCTTTTTATCCGAAAAGAAATCCCCAGGACGATATCTCAACTCAAAGTTTTTCTAAAAATATTAATCTTTCAATCAGTTTTATTAGGGGACAATCCCTTTTTTCATTCTTCCAAACCTTAAGGCTACCCCCAGACTATGGAGGGTCTAGAACTTGTTTCCTTGTGAAGTCTCTCTAAGAGATCTGAGCCTTAGTTCTTGATAGGTCCCTAGTCAAAATGACTGACCAGATTGGTTCTGAGTCTGTACCTGTATTAGAATGCCTCAAATGCATGCCATTGTTTATTTTGGATTTTCAATTGACTTCCCAAGTACATCTGAAAGTGGTAGTGGTCCAGGTTGTTTCACCTTAGATCCACTCAGAAGAGCCGTTTATTTTTTGCAGTCTGTCTTGGATTTCGGGTTTACATTTCCTGGTTGTTTAGAGCCAATGATGGCAATTAGGGGTTACCTACTGGGCACATCAGCTGTCTGTTGTCTATTGTTCATTATGTTTAGCTGTATTCATGTCCTCCTTGATGGTGTTAGAAAATTACATGTTTTTTTAAGAAAATTCAAGGTAGCAAACATTTATTGACATTCATCAGATGGAAAGCATTGTATTAGATGCTGGGAAGATATAGATATGCAAACACACGCTTAAACTCATAATATTTGAGAGACTATGATGAATGACATAGAGATAGAAGCCAAGTGCCATGGGAGTATGAAGCTGGGAAGAAAGACTTAGATTTTTTATTATGGTTTCTTGAAAAATAAATTTAATCTTTTATGCATTAATATTGTAGTCAGTGAATACTTCTGGATCAACTAGTGTACATATGGTAGAATTAAAACACTAAAAACAAAACATGCCAGTTCTGGTTTTGATAGAATATGAGAAATATAGAAAAGATAAACTTTTCATAATTTTTCTCCTGTTGTATATTTAGAAAAAAGTGGAGCCATTTGCCAGTGTTCTTAGGTTACCATACCCATTCTCCTCAGAAATTAATAAAGTTGCTGTATTTACACGGGTGAGTAACTTTTGCCAACCATTTCTCTCTTTGTCTCTCTCTTTTTTAAGAAATCACAGTAATCAATGATGAGAACAACTGAATAAATAGAATTAGAGAAAATCTTAACATTCATCTAGTCTCATTTTCCCCATTTGGAGCTCAAAGCAGTTAGATTATTTATTTGAAGTTATGTCACTAGTTTGAGAAAGTGCTAACTTAGAATGTTAATCTCATCATTACTAGTCCATCACATTGTTTCTCATAAGAAATCAAAAGGAAGTGTGGAATTTATCCTACTATCTCCTTCCTATTCAAACTTCTTCCCCAAACAACAGTATGATTTTTGTAAAGCAATGGGACCACTTAGTGCTTCGGTGGCTCAGAAACTACTACTTTTAAAGATATGTAGTCTGGAAAGTCAAGAAAGTCAAGTATATAACAAATGTAATAATAAAGCACTTTGTCAGTCTTTTTGTATTATAAATATTGGTTTATTATATGTTTATGAATTTGTTTTATAATTACCTATAAACTAAATTTGTTTTGAATATATCTGGAAGCATTTAATTGAAAATTGTTATATTTTCAATTAAAAATAAAAACCGCAATTTTTATTATGAACTGTGATGTTATTTCTGATGAAATACTTGAAAGCAAACTATTTTAAAAATTGATATTTCAAACTATTGTGTTTTGGTAGAATGCATCAGAGGTTAAAATAGCAGAAGAAAATGGAGCTGCTTTTGCAGGAGGAACTAATCTGATTCAGAAGGTACAGTGTTGTTTTCATGTTCATTAGGTATAGAGATTGGTCTGTTATCTTTGCCATCCATTGCTTTATTACATGAGGAACATAACCACGAGGCTCAGATCCTGTGTGATAAATGTTTAGTAGGGCTTTATGAGAACAGGGAAACATTTTTCCTACTTTTTTCAGTTTCAAACTCAAGCTAAGAATAAACTATCCAGATAGTATCATATTGAATATACTTGATTTATATTATAATTTTTTTTGCTTCCTTTTTGTCTATGAGAGTTTTGTGGGTAGACTGGAAAGGGCAATATGACTCTGGTTTTGAATGAGAGATTTAAAATGAAATCCAAAGGTGGCACACATGGATATCTCTATTCATGTTTTGAAGATCAAATACTTGTTTTGCTTTTTTAGAGTGAAAGTATGATTCACTTAGTAGATGACAAAGTATTCAATCTGACCTCTATAATATGGTGCTTTTGGTTCCTCTTAACTTTTACCCCCTAGACAGTTCAGAGTGGTATAGGCTCAGCATGGTAGAGACAAATGATTATGTAGCCTGCCTTTGGAAAATAACAAAGAGTTTTTAGAGCCTGTTTGAAAACAAGAACAAAAAAATTTTTTTAAGAAGTTGGAAGAAGAGGCGTGGAGTTATTTTTGAAAACACAGAAGATTTTCCTAATATTCTCCAAAAGCTTCTCTTCTAAATATAATCATTGGATTATGGAATTTTGGGGGATGGGGAGAGACAAGAAAAAGTGACCTGAAAATTTATCCTTTGTCTCGTATTCATATTTCCATCTGGAGAACTTTTAACTGGGCTCATCCTTTGGGATATACAACAGTGCTTGTTTGTTTTGTTCCACCTTAAAAGTATTCTAAATTTGGGTGGGGATTTTGAATTTTTAACTGAGTCTCCGGAATGATTTCTGGGAGCAGAACTAGTAGAAAATAGGAAGAGATTATGCTTTAATAGGGGTTCTAGGTCAAATTCAGAGGATGTACACAGTTCTTTCTGATGTGTCATTAGTTTTAATTTTTAAAATTAAAATTTTTTTTAATTGTTAAAAAATAAACATACCACAAATGCTTGGGAATTTGGGAGTAGAGCTTGGTCTCTGGAATCAGAGAACTAATCTTATTAAATGTGTATACTATCTTCCATCTTATTTTTTTTCATTTTATTTTTTGAGACAGGGTCTCCCTCTGTCACACAGGCTAGAGTGCAGCAGTGTGATCATAGCTCATTGCAACCTCAGACTTCTGGACTCAAGCAATCCTCCTGGCTCCAGCCTCCTGAGTAGCTGGGCCTAAGCTACCACACCCAGCTAATTTTTACATTTTTTGTAGAAATAGGGTCTCACTGTTGCCCAAGCTGGTCTCGAACTCCTGGGCTCAAGCAATCCTCCTGCCTTGGCCTCTGAAAATGCTAGGATTACAGGTGTGAGCCACAGTGCCTGGCCCATCTATTTTCTTCCTGTAAGCACAAGACTATCTTGTAGAACTGTTATAGCCACTCCTCTGTTTCTCAAATGTTAAGTTAGAAATTACTTACTTCTCAAGAAAGAAATGGTAATTGAGCAGAATCTGTTATGCCACTGTATATTCAGAAAATGAAACATTTTAAAAAGTAAAGTAAATAAGGAAGCCAAACACATTTTGAAATTTTTTGGTATATGAAATATTATAAGTATAGAATTTCTTTTTAGGGCCTCAGTGGTGGTCTGTTTTTAATGGGAACATGCCGCCTGTAAATCATCATCATGAGTATATTCTTACAAGTTACCTTGCAAGAATTAGTTAAAGCTTGTCCATGTTATTTTTAGAAGGTATTCAGGTTATGAAGTAAATTCAGGACAATTTTGCAAATAGTATCATGCTGCAATTTTTAATGCATTATTGTATTTTCAAATTAATTTACTATTTCACTTTGCTCTTGTAAAATGTAAAGTAGGATGAATTTAGAGACCTTGTAGTGATATCTTACATAACACTTGTATTAAATTCATTTTCCTTTGTTTTGAAATATCATGGATATGCCTGCTTCTGAGAGATTTTAAAGTTTTTCATGTTTTTACTTGTCTCTCAGAGCATGATTTCCATTCACAGTTTTGTATCACTCCAAGATGTGATCTTAAGATTAGTTATAGTGTAACTTTTAAACATAATTTTAAACTTAAAGGAACATGTCAAAGAATTAATATTGGAAGGTCTTGGAATAGAAATCTCGCATACAGTTCTTTGACATTTCAAAATTGCCTCTGCTTTCATGTGTCCAGGGATGAACACCCTGGTTCTAGAACCATATTTCCTGTGTTTGAATTCTGGCTCTGCCTCTTATGAGGGCACAGGCTGATTGGTCCTCCCTGAGCCCTCAGTTTCCTTATTTGGAATGTGTGGTCAATGTCAGTACTTACTTTATAAGGTTATTTTGAAGACTGGATGAACTAAACCTTGTAAAATATTTAGCAGAATACTGGCACATGAGAAGTGCTCATTTCATGTAATTGTTATTGTTATGGAGAGCATATTATGTTATTTAAGGAGTAACAGGAAGATAAAATTCCATAATCACTGCTTAGTTTTGCTGGAGTTCAAGTTTTTAGGGTTCACTGTGTAGCCCCATCCCAAGGTTTTGACCAGCATATTGTGGTAAGATTTCATGCAAAAAGAATTATTGGTGAAATATTTGTTTCTAAGGCAGTATCATTCTAAAAAGTTGCTTGTTTTTATAATCAACAAAATTTTTAAGTATATCATAGTCGTATAATAATTATTTTGGTTGCTTGCCTGAATTAATCAAAAATGTTTTCTAAAAATTGAATATTAATAATAATCCCTTTGCTCTGAGAATGGAAATAAAGTATAGCTAATATACTATAAATGAACTTGTCTTTGATCACTCCCCCTCCTCTTTTATTTTTAGTTATTGGTGGCAAGGAAATTTTAGCTTCAGTTCTTTGTGAAAATAATTACAGATTCAGTTCTCTTGATGCTCTAAATTTAGGAAGCTAAATTAGGTTGCTAGTGAGTTTGGTAGCTAGTGCTTATTAATGTTACATGTGACTTATTGCAAAAATTTTAGCTTTAGTAGGTTTCTTTAGTTTTAAAGGACATATGAATTCAACAGTGGAATTGTGTGAGCCATGTGCACATCAGTGTGATGTTTATAACATTTTGCCTAGCACAACCCCATGGAAGAATTAAAATCATTAAGTATTTTTTTTTTTTTACAAAATCGATATAGCTGTTTTTAAAAGAAAACAGAAGAAAATATTTTGCTTCTGCTCAAGCACCTTGGAGGTGCCTTTTGGATCAAGGGAAAGTTTGAACCTCTATGGAGGGTGAAGGTGGGATACATTTTGGGCCTTGTATCTATTGCCAAAGAGCAAAGTGCCTTTACATTTTTTTAATTTATTTTATTAATTGACAAATAAAAATTGTATATGTTTTTTAAAAAAAGAAAATGTTTTGCTTTTGATGGTTTTCATAATTGGTAAATGTATTCATATGATCCTTTTGTTTGAAGAAAATAATTGTGCTTAATGTCTGTTGTCTGAATTGTAAGGGAAATTACTAAATTCTACTTTATTCTCAGAAGAATAAAGCTTTTCATTTAATCTAAGATTATCTTTTTTTTTCATTTTCAGATTTTGGATGATGAAATTCATGTAGACTTTTATGTAGCTATTCCAGAAATAATGCCCGAGCTTAATCCATTGAAGAAGAAACTGAAAAAAAGATTTCCAAAGCAAACTCGAAGTAAGAGAGAATTCTTTGTATTATTTCAATATACTATGAAAAACTTTTATCTTAACTTTGTTCGGTTAGGAAACAAAGTTGTTAATACTTATGTAGAATAAATAGTATGTCTTGGTATTTGAGTTTTGTTTTATATGAGAACATGAGGATTGATTTTTTTCCTTTGGCATTAATATTGGTAATCCAATATAATTTGAAAATGTAGTTACTTTATAATAAGGGTTCTTTAAATTTAAATTATAGCCTAGCTCCAAATAAATACAATGTATTATCTACTAGGTATGTTATCATCACATTGTTTTATTGAATTTTATATTTCTTTATCAATTAATATGTATGCTCATTTATTTAAACATTCAACATATATGCGAATGCTGACTATGTGCATGGCTCTGCAGGTATTTTCCCTTAGGGAATTTTTCCATTATGGATATTTTCCCTTAAAGATATCTCATAGAGCTATAAGATAGCTACATAAAGAGCCATGTTATAAAGTGTGAAATATTAAATAATAAATTCACAAGGTGCTATGGGTGTTCAGTGGAGGAGGAGTTTACATATAGGTGGAGAATCAGGGGAAGGCATCATAAAGGAGGTGACATGTAGATATAAAGGAGGTGACATTTATTGGATGAATTGATTAAGGAGAATATGATTTTGAGTATGAGGAATGTATTAATCATTGGAGTAAGTCAGAAATTAGAGGCCAAGTATAAGAAATATCAATTAGTTCTCTTTGGCTGTAGGGAATGCCACCCCTATATTGAAATAGAAGAAGATAATGGAAAATGATGTTGGACAGGAAGCTCGATGCTATATTGAGAAGGACTTTTATTGCATATTCAAAAGTAATCCCTTAGAAGTTTTTGAGGTGGAAAGTGACATAATCTGTTCTTTAGAGCTTTAATTTGGCAAGAGTTCTTAAGATGTATTGGCATGAATTGAAACTAGAGGCAGGGAAACCAGTTAGTGTGTGATTGCAAGAGACTAATAAAGGTCTTTATAATGAGACTGGAGTGAAGAAGACAAATGTCAAAGATACTAGGACTTTGCAACTAAATGTTTAGGACTGGTAAGGGGGAGAAAGGGAAGAATCAAATGATGCTGAGATTTTTAAGCCTAGGGACTTTTCCTAATAAGCAGTATCATTAATGGATAGATTTGGGAAGAAAAGCAAGTGTCTGTTTTTTGTGTACTACTGTTAGCATTTACTGTTCATTAATATGCTGTCATACTGTTTAGTACTGAATTATATCACACTGTGATAGTGAAAAATAGTCATTGTTCCATTTGTATGTCCCTTATCTCCCAATTAGATTATAAGTTCTTCATAGGTAGTTACTTTCATTTACAGCTGAAGTGCTCCTGAGCGGTACTAAGCCACTGCTGGGATAATCCCTCAGAAGTGATGCGTGCTGAGGGTATGCTGTGCTCTCTGCGTAACGAGTTCCTCACATTGACTCATCCAGGGAAGACTTGCAAGAGGCACAGAGGGAGTGGTGTCTTTTTAGTGGCACATTCTTCATTGTATTTCTTCTTACCCTTCAAATACTTCACATTTTCTATGCACAGAATTAAAAGTTTTCAGATTAAGCTATGGTATGGTAGCATATTTTTAAAATACGTATTTTTGTGTATTAAATTTGTGTTAAAGTGATAATGACTAAGTCGTAGGAGGGTATAGTTATTTTTGGAGTTTCCTGTATGATCCTTTGAAATTCTTAATTTTTACTCTGATTCCATTTTTCTCCTTACTATTTTTAGTTGCATCTCTTTTTCCGTCCTAGTAGAGGACAAAGTGACATTAGAATCCAATAAATTTTCAGTTTTTCATTCTTTTCTCATGCTAGTTTGTATAACCATTGTGTAGTAGTGAGCTACTTCGAACTGTGTCAGTTGTTATGATATTGTTTCCACTGCTAAATCTTACTGCTATCTAGCTCTTTCACTTTCTTTATGGTAAAGGAGGTCAGGTATATTCTATGCAAGGTACGTAAAAGTTCTTAAGTCTCAAGACTATGCTGTTAGCTTTTGTCATAGATTATTCTATAGATTTTATTTTAATATGTCATCTGTGTTTTTAAAGTATGTTAAGTATCATCATTGCATATACTTATTTATTAGTTATCTGTAATAGTGCAACAACATTACTACAAATTTAGTGCCTTAAAACAGCACACATTTATTATCTCACCATTTCTGTGTGTCAGGAATAGATGTTAGCTGAGCTGGGTGCTCTGCTTACAGATCTCACAAAGCTCCAGTCAGTGTGTTGGTTGGGGCTCTGGTCTCATCTGAGACATGACTGGGGATGGTTCTGCTTCCAGACTCAAATGGGTGTTGGCAGAGTTTGGTTCCTTGTAGGTTGCTAGACAAAGGGCTTCTGTTTTTTTTTTCTTGCTGGCTGTCAGCCTGAGGCTGTTTTCAGCTTCTTGCCCTGCGGCCCTCTGTATGGCAGCCCACAACATTGTAGCTTACCTCTTCAGAGCCAATAAGGGATAGAGTCTCCTCCAAGACAGGCATCATAGTTTTATGTAATGTAATCATGCACAAATAATCATTCTGCTTCTTGGTTAGAAGCAAGTTGTAGGTCTTATTCACACTTAATGGAGGGGATCATATGAGAGCATGAACACCAGGAAATGGGGATCTTTAGGGGGCTACCCTAAAGTCCATCTGCCACAACTTATTTGCTGCATTTTCACATGGGATACACGTTTGTCTTATTCCATAATTTCTGCTACTTATTTAGATGTAGTGATAATTTTGAATTTTTGTTTTTCTAACCAGATTCCATTGGCCGTGACATCCCCAAAATGCTTGAACTATTTAAAAATGGACATGAAATTAAGGTAGATGAAGAAAGGGAGAACTTTCTGGAGACCAGGATAGCAACAGTAAGTTATGATGGGAGTTATCAAATAACCCTCTTTTTTCTTTTTTGTTCAAGTAATTCATTAATAATTTATAATATTATAATATGCCAGTCATTTGAACTTGTTCTTGGCGCTAGCATTAGGAGTGGCACTAAATACACACATAGATAATTAAAAAAAAATTTTTTTTTAATGTAGGGTCTTGCTATATCGCTCAGGCTAGTCTCAAACTTCTGGCCTTAAGCAGTTCTCCTGCCTTGGCTCACCAAAGTGCTAGGATTATAGGTGTGAGCCACCGTGCCCAGCCAATTTTTTTATTCTGTAGATTAAACTCAAATTTTAATGGTACTTGTGAATTCCTTACAGAGTTATGTGCTACCTACTGACATTTACTTGTACTTTGCCTTATTTATCTATTTTGTGTATGTATTTTTTGTTCTCTTATTTTTTGCTTATACTTTAGTGGAATTGAATAACTTGTTTTATTTTAATGGATTGTGTCTGATTATCTCTGTGTTTTGAAAATTATTTGCTTTTAGAAGATGCAAAGCCATTTTTAGGACACTAATACAGATGTCTAATTTATAGGATTTTTTAAATATATACTCATTAGAAATATTAAAGTTATTTATACTAAAGAATCTCTAAAGTGCCTTTTAACATAGGTAATTTTTTCCTGTTCAGTAACTTTAAGAATAAGAGTAATATTGTTAGCAAAATTTAAACAGTGCCTACCTAGTGTCAGGTGCTATTCTAAATGCTTTTCATATATTCTTTTAATACTCAACCCTATGAGAGGTAAAATCATCACCCCCATTTTATAGATGAAGGCATGGAAGCCCAGAGAAGTTAAATAGCTTTTCTGAGTTTTCATAGCTACTATAAGGCAGAACAGATATTTGAACCTTGGCAGTTTCCTCAAGAGTCCAGGCTCTTTGCCCCTATATCATCTTGCTTATGGCTGGAATTATTTGAGTAGCAGTTATTCAATAATCAAATAATCCTCTTTGTCTTCCCATCTTACTTTTAAAAGGAATTCTTCATCATAGCCAACAGCTAGTAGTCCAAGCACATTGAGCTGTGTCCACTATAGATCATCAAAAATGTAGAAAAAGTTAGGTGTTTTTTTGTTTTGGAGACAAGATTTTGTTGTCTTGTCCAGGCTGGCCTTGAACTCCTCCTGGGCTTAAGCTATCCTCCCGCCTCAGCCTCCTGAGTAGCAGGGACTGTAGGTGTACATCACTACACCTGGCTTCTCAGCTAGTTTTATGGTAAAAAGCTTGCTTTTAGAAAGGTAGCAAAACAAGTTAATCCAGTCAGAGATTGGGAAACCTCTCTTTGCTATCATTACTGTTAAAGCTCACTTCCAATTTATTTTACTCTGAGCTCTGCTATAATCTGATGTTGGAATTTTCTTGTTCCCAAAAGGTCCATGGCAGTGCTTTTTGTTTCTTAGGGTTGACAACATTGTAATCTAAACATCAAACAAACAAAAAAAAACCAAAATAGAAATTTTAAGAGCCTGTTCTGGAACTATAGATACTTGAGTTTGGATACCTGTTCTGTTACTTATGACCTCGCAGACGTTAACCAAGTTTCTTAATGGTGTCATGTCTCAAATTTCCTCATCTATAAAATGTGTATAAAAATGCCTATTTCTTAGACATGACACCAAAAGCATGATCCATAAAAGAAATTGCCCTTTATAAAACTTAAAAGCTTCTGCTCTTTAAAAGATGCTTTCAAGGGAACAAAAAGACAAATTACAGACTGGTAAAGAATATTTGAAAGTCATATACCCGATTAATTTAGAATATATTAAAATTTTAAAACTCCATAATAAAACTGCCCAATTTAAAAATTGGCAAAAGATTTGAACACATTTCACCAAGAAGATATACCGATGACAAACATATGAGAAGGTGCCCGTCATCTTTAGTTGTTAGGAAATGTAGATGAGAACCACACTGAGCTATCACTACACATCTGTTGGAATGGATAAAATTAAAAAGACTGGCCATAAAGTGTTGTGAGGATGTGGAGGGACTGGAACACTACTGATAGTGTCTGTGAGCGTGTTAAATGATGCAACCTCCATGGCAAACCATTTGGCAGTTTCTTAAATTGAGTATCCACCTACTGTAATATGATCCTACGATTCCACTTTTAGATAATTTACCCAGGAGAAATAAAAACATAAGGCCATACAAAGATTTTGTAAGCAAGTGTTCATATGAGATTTATTTGTAATAGCCCAGAACTGGAAAAATTCCAAATGTTCATCACAGATGAATATATAAACAAAGATATTCTTTAGTGATAAAAACAAAACAAAACTCTTGATACATACAGTATTGGTGGATTTCAAAATGATTATGCTGAGTGAAAGAAGTTGGAAAAAAGGAGTACATCTTGTATGATTCTATTTATGTACAATTCTGACAAATGTGAAGTAATGTATAGTGACAGAAAGCAGACCAGTGGTTGCCTTGGGGACAAAAGTGTGTGGGGAAGGGCAGGAAGGAGGAATTTCAAAGGGGCATGATGAATTTTGGGAGTAATTGATATGTTTGTTATCCTGACCTGGTGATGATTTCATGAGTGTATAGGTAGTGTATACGTATGTCAAAGCTTAATAAATTGTCCACTTTAAGAATGTGCTGTATATCCAATGCAATACTATTTAGCAATAAAAATGTAACAGACTACAGTTACATGGAACATGATGAACCTCGAAAACATTATGCCCAGGGAAAGAAGCCAGACACAGAACTCCCGTAGTGTATGATACGATTTATATGAAATATCCAGTGCAGAGATTGAATGTGGCCGGCAAAGCCTAAAATGTTTACTGTCTAGCTGTTTTCAGGAAAGGTTTGCTGACTCCTGGTTTAGAAAAACACCTTTTGGGAGAGTGAAATGGATTAGTTTTATGTTTCTGTCTGCACAGTAGAGATTGTCTCACTTTAGTTAAATCGTCTTGCTATCCCTTGTTATGTTTCTACAAAGGATCTTCACTTCAAGATCTGATTCTAATATTGGTGTAACGTGAAATTGGTCTTGAGTAGTTTAAACTAGTTTTCCTTCTGTATCAAAGTGGTAAATACAATCAGTTGAATGATCTTTCTTAGGGTGAGCATCTTGAGTGTCAGAACTTAGCAATTGATGCCTTTGTAGATCAGCACTCTGTATACTAATGCTCCAGCCTTTGTTATCAGTACTTGCAGGTAAATTAGTTTCATTCTTAATCCTTCCTACCATTTGTAGCTACAACTTACATATTCCTGAATTTGCTTTATGTCTATATGCTATCAAATCAAATGCTCATATTAGTGAAAATGTCACTCAAATGATATGTTGGACATCATGAACATAGGACAAGTTATTGGAATATTTTATTTTTTTAATTGATTATATTGCTATCATGTGGTCACCATTTATTTTCTCTCTTGGCATGAAGCATAATTGGTTGGGATAAAAGTAGGTTGCTAAATAATCAGATTTAAGGGAAAGGTTTTAAAGCATAAAACTAAAAATAAAGGGCTACAGAGGAGAAAAGGTACATTTCTTCAACTTTTTTTCCCTCAATGGCTCTTTTCATAAGATAGAAATGAAACTAAAGTTGAGATATATGTGTGTAGCTGGCCAGTGTTAATATTCTAAATAGCAGTTTAATTTCAGATAGTAATTAACTAATTTTAAAAGGATTTATCTGAGTTTATAATATAGAAAACAATATAATAGATTTCTACTATTCAGACAATTCTCTTGATATTTAAAAAAAATTTCAAATAGGCCGGGCGCGGTGGCTCACGCCTGTAATCCTAGCACTCTGGGAGGCCGAGGCGGGCGGATTGCTTGAGGTTGGGAGTTCGAAACCATCCTGAGCGAGACCCCGTCTCTACTAAAAATAGAAAGAAATTAATTGGCCAACTAAAAATATATATACAAAAAATTAGCCGGGCATGGTGGCACATGCCTGTAGTCCCAGCTACTTGGGAGGCTGAGGCAGGAGGATCGCTTGAGCCCAGGAGTTTGAGGTTGCTGTGAGCTAGGCTGACGCCACGGCACTCACTCTAGCCTGGGCAACAAAAGTGAGACTCTGTCTCAAAAAAAAAAAAAAAAAAATTTCAAATAAATGTATGCACAGGGTTTAATTCAAACAGTGCACAAAAGCATGTAAGGAGACACTGAAGCCCCCTTCCCTGCAATTGTTTCCTTGTGGGACTTCTATTAATAGTTTTAGTTTTGCCTTTCCAGAAATGTTAAAGTATAAACAAACATAAATACCCTTACAAAATTTATTTTGTACAGGATATTATATCACATATAATGTTCTGTAACTTTCTTTTCCATTGATAAAACAATAGCATAGATGTCTTTAAAGATGCAAAGAGATCTGTCATGTTCTTTTTCATATGCCTGCATAGAATTGTTTTCCATTATGTATCATAGCCAGTTTCCTATTTATGGACATTTATTGTCCACAAGTAAAGCTTTTTAAAATGACTTTTTACTATAATATTTTCTGAAAAATCATAAAATCGGGAATTTTGATATTTTATTCTTCATTTTATCTTAGAACATTGGGAACTCCTTTGGTTCATAAGCACTTTTCAAAAGAAAATCTAAAGAGAAATTAACCCCTATTCATAACATTTCAGGTAAGAAAGTAAAGAAATGAAACACTATGTATTTTCTTAGAATCTGTTGCTTCATAAAGCCGCAACTCTAATTAAGCTTTTTCCCCTAAAAGGAAAAATAGCTGAGGAGAGAGAATATAGGCACCTGGCTGTGGGATCACCTGAGGTTTGATTCTTGAGTGGCAAAAGTTCAAATGCAAACATAGAAAGTCTGGCTTCTGCTAAATACTAATAGCGCATACATTTATTATGTCCAAAACAAACTTTCTTCCTTCCTTCCTTATTTTGCTTTCCTTCCCTCTCTGGTGCCCTTCTCTTTTCTGTTCATTCTTTGCCTTAGTAATTCAGCATATCACACCAAATCCAGTAAAAGTAAAAAAATCTTTTTGGTGGTTTTACTTGGGCTGGCACCTCCTTTTTTTTTTTTGAGACAGAGTCTCACTCTGTTCCCCGAGCTAGAGTGCTAGAGTGCTGTGGTGTCAGCCTAGCTCATAGCAACCTCAAACTCCTAGGCTCAAGTGATCCTCCTGCCTCAGCCTCCCAAGTAGCTGGGACTATAGTCATGCGCCACCATGCCCTGCTAATTTTTTGTGTATATTTTTAGTTGTCTAGGTAATTTCTTTCTATTTTTAGTAGAAATGGCATCTAGACTCTCTTGCTCAGGCTGGTTTTGAACTCCTGACCTTGAAGGGATCCGCCGGCCTCAGCCTCCTAGAGAGCTAGGATTACAGGCGTGAGCCACCGCGCCCGGCCAGCAAATATTTATTAAGTGCTTACTGTATGCCAGCCACTGCTTTAGGTAACAGGGGAGCTCTGTCAACAAAGTAGTCAACAATCCCTGCCTCTGTGGGACAGATGTGTGGGTGGTATACAGATAGATGATAAGCAAGAAGACTGCATATCTGGAGATAGGAGAAAACAATATTAAAAAAATTAAAAAATGTGTTTCAGATAGACGTGCTAAGTTGAAAAAAAAGATGTTGGAAGAAGGGAGTGTACATAAGTAGTAGAGCTAGGATGTTAAATTTTTAGATAAGGGTATTTCATGTGGGCCTCTCTGAAAAGGTGACTTTGGAATCATGATCCAAAGAAAGTGACTGAAGGAAGAGCATTGCAAGCAGAAGGAACAGCAGATGCAAAGCCCCTCAAGAGTGTATCTGGCATGTTTGAGGACTACCATAGGCATTGTGGCTAGAGCAGAGAGAGAGAGAGAGAGAGAGAGAGAGAGAGAGAGAGAGAGAGAGATGACGATTAGGTCATAGTAAGTGAGATGCAAAGCCTCAGGAGATTTGAGCAGAGCAGTAACTCAATCTGAGTTTACTTCTAAATGGCTCACTCTCACAGTTTACTCTTACTCTGCTGTATTCAGAGTACACCTAAGGGAGCATGGGTGGAAGCAGAGAGTCCAATTAAAAGTCTTTTGCAATAATTCTGGCCAGACAGGATGGCTTGGATCCAGGTATTATGATAAGAATGGTTTGATTCTGGAAATATGTTAAAGGTGCAGTGTATGGAATATGCTGACTGTTGGATAGAAGATGTGGTAGAGGAGTGAAGGGTGGTTGCAAAGTTTTTTGCTGAAGACGCTGGAATAATGAATGCACCTACTGATAGGGAAGATTACAAAGAGAAGTAGAGTGGAGGCAGAAGGGTTATTATCAGAGGTTTTTTTTGGACATGTGAAGTTTGAGATGTCTTTTAAACATCCAAATGGAACTGTCCACTAGGTAGTTCGATATTCCAGTCTGAGGTCAGAGAAGAAGGTAGGGATGGAGATCTAAATTTGAGTCATGAGTATATAGGTGGTTCTGAAGCTTGATTTTCCTCAGTAGGGATGATGTTTGCTGTTGGTTCAAGATAATATTCCTTATAATGTAGAGAAAAGGTTTTGAAAGAGGTTTGATATTTAGGAGGAAAGAAGTTGGTATTTTTGTTATTTTGTTTTTTTAATTAGGGATATTTATTGGAATTAACTGAATAGTTTTTAATCTGTTGAGATAAGTATTTCCTGTAATCTACTAATGTGATATATACCTCATATCTTTTTTTTTTTTTTTTTTTGAGACAGAATCTCACTTTGTTGCCCAGGCTAGAGTGAGTGCCGTGATGTCAACCTAGCTCACAGCAACCTCAAACTCCTGGGCTCAAGCGATCCTCCTGCCTCAGCCTCCCAAGTAGCTGGGACTACAGGCATGTGCCACCATGCCCGGCTGATTTTTTTCTATCTATATTAGTTGGCCAATTAATTTCTTTCTATTTATAGTAGAGACAGGGTCTCATTCTTGCTCAGGCTGGTTTCAAACTCCTGACCTTGAGCAGTCTGCCTGCCTCGGCCTTCCCGAGTGCTAGAATTACAGGCGTGAGCCACCGCGCCCAGCCTAAAACTAACATTTTTTATTAAAAGGTAATAAGTACACATGAAAAATATTTGGAAAATACTGAATAGCATAGATAATACTATAAAAATCATTCAAAATTCCTGTAATTATTGGTAACATTTTAGTACTTTCCATTACTGCTGTTTCCGTATGCATATTTTTTTAATATAATTGCTGTTATACTGAGTTTTGTATTTTTTTTTCCTTTAACACTGTATGTTACGCTTTCACATGCCATTAAAATTCTTACAAAATATCATTTTAATAGCTGTTTCATGGCCTGTTTTGTGGATATAATTTACTCAATCTTGTTTATTTTGTTGGGCATTTAGATTGTTTCTAATATCTCAGTATTATAAATATCACTCTCTTAAATGTAAATCCACATCTGTCATACACGGAGTATACATTCTATGTCTGTGTATAAATGTGTTAACTGTTCATTGAAAACTCTGAATTTAGTGAAGAACAAACATGAAATAGTTTTCTTCATTTTCTTTCAACTGTGCCCTATACAACTTCCCTTCTCTGTTAGGCACAATCATATTATATTAAACATAATTGAAAGTGCAGCCTGATCCAGTTCAAAACTTTAATCTCATACCTAAAAATTTCCGTGGCCTACTTTGGAGCCACTCTTATGGCTTGTGTGCCTGAAGTGAGGAATGCTTATTGCGTTTTCAACCTCCCATCTTAGACCTTAGAGCGCTCAGCCCTAAAGTACCTTCCCTCGTGCTTTTTCCAAGCCTAGCTCCTCTGGGGTAGAGGCCTACGAAGGAGAATAAGTGAAAAAGGCAAATGCCTCTACTTCCCTGCCCGTATTTGTTGCCCCTGTTCTAGTTACTATTTCTCTAGCCATCTTCTACTGTTTCAACGTCCTTCGTGTAGGATGTGTTCAACCAGCCAGTCTCTACACATGAGTCCCTGGGAGCCTTGCTTCCTCACTTGGCTTCTTCTTCTACTTGGGTTAGGAGTTGATTACAGTAGGATCTTTTTGGTGACTTTAATTGTTGGCATCTTCCTCTAGAATATAGGGTATTAAATATGCCTTTTTTGCTTTCAGGTTTGGGCCTTGGTCATCAATCCTGGAGAAACTTGTTTCAAATACATGTATAAAAGTTACATCAGCTGTTGAAACCATTGCCAAGAATTTTTCCTGTTATTTTAAATGGTAACACAGTGTTTAGCCTGACAAAACATATTTTTTTTGGCCTCAACTGCATAGTTGATGCATAGTAGGAAACCTGAAGTGTGTCAACACCCAACAAAGCTTTTGTTAAAAAACAAAACAAAACAAAGCTTTCTGCTCTAGCAAAAATTAATGGTTCCTTTTGCACATTCACTTCCTTAAACATCCTTCATTCTGTCTTCTTCACCAGAGGTCAGCAAACTTCAGACTATGGGCAAATACAGCTTTCTACCTGTTTTTGTTTTGAAAAACTTGTTCATATCTTTTGCCTACTTTTTGATGGACTTTTCTTTCCCTCCTTCCTTCCTTCCTTCCTTCCTTCCTTCCTTCCTTCCTTCCTTCCTTCCTTCCTTCCTTCCTTCCTTCCTTCCTTCCTTCCTTCCTTCCTTCCTTCCTTCCTTCCTCCCTCCCTCCCTCCCTCCCTCCCTCCCTCCCTCCCTCCCTCCCTCCCTCCCTCCCTCCCTCCCTCTGATTTGTTTTTCTTTGGTACATTGTAGGTATTAGTCTTTTGTCAGATGTATACTTTGCAAATATTTTCTCCCATTCTGCAGGTTGCCTGTGAACTCTGCTGAGTATTTTTTTTCTGTGCAGAAGCTTTTTAATTTAATTAAGTCCCATTTGTTTATTTTTGTTGTTGCTATCTCTGCCTTTGAGGTCTTAGTCATAAATTCTTTGCCTAGGCCTGTGTCTAGAAGACAAAACTTTTCATTCTGTAAGACTCAGACATCACCTTGTGAAGCCTCGCCTATCAAAGTCAATCGCTTCTGTGGCCTTGTAGCACTTTGTGCATATAGTTAGGGTGGCGTTTGTCACATTGTATTTTAGTGACTAGATTGTAAACCTCTTGAAGACAAGGTTGTGTCTTACCTTTCTGTTCCTGGTTCCCAGTGTGTTGCTTGACAAAGAGTGGGGGGCTAAGTAAATGTGGCTAAATTGTGTGGTGTTAACATCTAAAAATTAGGAAGGTAGTAATGGAGTCATTAGTCAGAAAATTTCATATTTTTTACTCTTAAATGCATATTCTTTTCCTTTTAGTATTTCTCTTATTTTCCCTTTTTTCTCCCCTTAGTTTGCAGCAAACTCATTTTTGTTTTTCAGGCAGCCAATCCTTCATTTTCCATAAGGATCATCAACATTTAATAGCTGTGTCCAGGGTCACGAGCTAGTAAGTGGTGGAAGTGGGGTTCACATCCACATTTACCTACCCTAAATACTCAAGCAGATGGCTGCTGGGCTACTCCTGACCATGTGTGTTCTCTCGGAGAAGTTACAAAGTTTTCCAAATCTCAGTTTCTGTGTGTAAATAAGGGATAATAATACCTACTTCATAGGGTCCATGGGAGAAATGAATGAGAACATCAATGTAAACTCTTGGAACAGAGCTTGGCCCATAGTAACTACCCAGTTAACAGAGCTGCACACTCAGTTCTTGTTATTACTGCTTTATGTCGTGTAGGAGACACACAGATTATCTTCCTTGGTTTTAGACTGTTAAGAGTCTTGGAGGTTAAGAGTATTGGCTCATCTGCAGAAACTGTCTGCCAGGCCCCACACTTTACACACTGTTAGAACATTGTATTTGGAAGGGGTTTTGGAGGTCAGGTGGTCTGACGAGTGCTTATCCAAAGCAGCAGTCCTCTCTGCTGTTCTTTCCAGTGAGAGGTGATTAGGTGCAGCATTTGCAGTGACAGAGCTGAGCACTTTAGAAGGAGCATATAATTGTTTAGAAATCATATATATGTACTTTGCTTTTTTTTTTTTTTAATTCTGTCCTCTCTATAATGTAAAAATGGTTTTTTCACACTGTAATCCTTAGTCCTCTAAAATCCATGAACAGACTTGCCTTTGTACTAATGGTTCTCAAAGTATGATGCAGGGATTGCTTTTAACTCAGATGTTTTCCTCAATAGTCTTTCTTCTCTCTTCCCCTTTCTTTTAAATCAGAGAATCCATGAAGATTCTGGTAGTGTCAGCTAAATTTTTTATGTGATTGCATGCTTTTTTTCTCGAGCAAGATTCAATGACCTAAAAAAGTTTAAGACTCACTGCCTTGGACATGCTTATGATTACATTTTGCTCTGAGATGAAATATATGCATCTCAAGGGGACAAAATGGTTAAGAACCACTGACTTTTATTTTTCTCATAATAGTAAGAAAGTTCTTGAAGACAGACTCTATTAGGAGTTGCATGGAAAAGGGAAAATCTGAGAGTTAAAGCAGAGATAGAGACATAGAGCTCACCTGTCTCCACCAAGCCACTACCCTGACATCTTTGCTAAACAAAGTCTTCCATCTAGTCTGCTTAGGGAATGATTTCTGATATAATAAGGGTTGCTAAGCAGAAAGTAGGATTCAGTAAAGCAGTCTTTTTTTGAAATCATCAATGCTTCAAAATGAGGAATAACTACTTTACCCTGCAGTGGACAATCATTTTACCTAAACATAGTATTGTGTCTCTTATATATTCAAATACATACATATGCATGCACACAAATACTATGCTTAACATAGTTCCATACCCCCTTCAAGATCAACCTCATTCCTGTTTTTTTTATCCTGCTATACCAAGTCACATGCTGTGCTATTGAGAATCCAATGAATGATATTCTCTCCTTAAAATAGTCATCCCTGCCTTCTTAAGACCACAAAATGTTATCGCATAGGAAGGGCAGGGTAACTGAGTTGTAGACAGAAAAGCTTGCAAGTGTTCCTTTCCTTTCCTGAGTTATCTCTGGATCATTGTCAGCTCAACTAAATTTCGTGTGCAAGTTTTGATGAAACTCATGCACACATTTTATTTTTGTATGTAGCTATCTTGTCATCAGCTTAATCATAATAATGCCCATAAAATGTGCAATTTTTCCACAGTTTTGCTTAATATCTAAAAGAAAAAGTAAAATGAAGTACTATGGCTATAAATATATTCTAAAATTTAGTAGAGGCATAGTATTATAGAGGTAGGTGCTAAAATTGAACTAAAGTATAAACTGTTTTTAAAATTTTTTATATTTTCAAAACATTAATAAAGTAATTGAAGGTATCCTAATAATGAAAGTTCCATGGGAAGTAATTGTTTTGCATTTAAATTGTTTTGCATATGTTGTCATTTTAGTTTGCTGTAGGAATGGCAAATGTATGGCTGCAGAAAGTATAGCTGTGAAAATCTGAGAAGTTCAGTATAATATAAATATAATAAAATATAATATATATAACAAATATAAGAAAAGTGAGAATGTTCAGCATCCTGAGAATATCTCTGTGTCAGATGTGTACTATCTGAATGCATGTGGCAAGTAGTTTTATTTTGGACTCATGAAAGCATTAATTTCTAAACGTTTTCTCAATTTCCCTTAAAAGTAAATCAACAGATAACTTCAAGAGAAAATATCACTAATTCCTTGGAGTGGATGTGGGAAGTGATGTATTCTGTTCCAGGATATGCTTTGGGGAAATTACTTGGACATCAAGGGCTTTCAAGTACAGAAACTTAAAACACTTTGCTATGTATGGTAACACATATGCTCTGTAAGGTAGTTATGTCTTGGCATGTAAAGACATGATAATGTAGCATTCTAAAAGAAGAGTTATGGAGATTTTTTCCTTTACAGTTGGGTTTCTTATTAGATAATTTGCATTAGTTGAATGTTTGAAAAATAGTCTAGAAAAAATACTGATACAGTTACCCAAGTTGTACAGTATTCTCATTTTCTTATCATTTATGTTATGTATATCCTTTTCTTTCAGTTGGATATGTCAAGTGACCAGATAACTGCCAATCTGCAAGCTGTTATTAATGATGTTTGTAGGCACAGACCACTGAGTTTGGGTAAGTGGTTTGCTGGGGTAGACTTACCTATAGCCCTGTGATACTTTAAAAAATGTGAAATATTCAGAAAACAATCAAATTGACATACAAGTACAATAGCAACAATATTTCCAGGGATTAAATAAATAAAATTTAATTTCTCAAAGGATTTCTACTTACTTTATTTATAAGTGTAGTTGTTTAGAGAGGAGACATCTTGAACATTAAATAAGGAATACATCCTGAAACCTTTTAAATTCCCACATTTTTTCTACTATTAACTGTAATAAAGTTTGAAAGAAAACTGCAACTGATTGCTTTAAACATACAATGTTGTTAAATAGAAACTGAAATCATTTATGAAATGACCTTGTGAAGCCAGACTTTTCACTTTGTCATTGCCACTAGCAGTTGTCTTTCTTAATCTTATTTTAGAAAAGAAAGGAGGCTATTTTATTTTTTATTTCAGGAAATTATGGGGGGGGTACAAACATCTTGGTTACATGTTATGACTTTGCCACAGCACACCCATGATTTGAGACGAGCCCTTCCCGTCCTACAACGCTCAACACATCTATTAGTTGTGAGTTTACCCACTCTTAACCCCTACCCACAAAGAATATTACTGCTGTGTGAGCACCTTAGTTGGTCAGTCAGTGCCAGTTTGATGGCGAGTACATGCAGTGCCTACTCTTCCATTCTTGTGATACCTCACTTCAGAGGATGGGCTCAAGCTCTACCCAGGAAAATATAAGAGGTGCTAGTTCACCATTGTTTTTTATAATTGAGTAGTATTCCATTGTATACATATACCATATTTTATTAATCAACTCATGGATTGACGGGCACTTGGGTTGTTTTCCACATTCTTGCTATAGTGAATTGTGCTGCCATGAATATTCGAGTGCAGATGTCTTTATTATAAAGTGACTTTTGTTCATTTGGGTAGGTTCATAATAGTGCTATTGCTGGATCAAATGGTAGTTATACTTGTAGCTCTTTGGAGGTATCTCCAAATTCTTTTTCCAGAGAGATTGTACTAATTTGCAGTCTCACCAGCAGTATAAGAGTGTTCCTATCTCTCTACATCCTTGCCAGTATTTGTTGCTTTGGGATTTTTTGATAAAGGTCAATCTTACTGGAGTTAGATGATGTCTCATTGTGGTTTGGATTTGCATTTCCCTAATGATTAGATATGTTGAGCATTTTTTCATATGTTTGCTGGCCATTAGTCTGTCTTCTTTTGAAAAGTTTCTGTTCATGTCCTTTGCCCATTTATTGATGGCGTTGTTTGATTTTTTCTTCTTGATTTTTTTGAGTTCTAGATAGATTCTTGTTATCAGCCCTTTATCAGATATGTAGAGGGCAAATATTTTCTCCCATTCTGTAGGTTTTCTATTCGCTCTAATGATAGTTTCTTTGGCTGTACAAAAGTTTTTTAATCTATGTTGCTCATGGATTGGTAGAATAAACATTGTTAAAATGTCCATACTACCTAAAGTGATCTACAGAATTAATGCAATCCCTATCAAAGTACCACCATCATTATTTACAGATACAGAAAAAATAATTCTGTGTTTTGTATGGAACCAGAGAAGACCTCATGTAGCCAAAGCAATCTTAAGCAAAAAGAACAAACTGGGAGGTATCAGTCTACCAGACTTCAAGCTGTACTACAAAGCTATATAGTATCTAAAACACCATGGTACTGGCATAAGAATAGAGACATAGACCTTTGGAACAGGACTGAGAATCCAGAGGTGAAACCATCCACATAGTCTTACCTAATCTTTGACAAAGCAGATAAAAATATACACTGGGGAAAGGAATTTTTTTTCAATAAATGGTACTGGGAAAACTGAATAGCTACATGCAGAAGATTGAAACTGCATCCGCACCTCTCACCTCTTAAAAAAATCAATTCGCGATGGATAACAGGCTTAAACCTAAGGTATGAAACCTTAAGAATCATAGAAGAAAATGTAGGGAAGACTCTTTCAGACATTGGCCTAGGCAAAGAATTTATGAAAAAGACCCCTAAAGCAATCACAGCAACTACAAAAATAAATAAATGGGACCTGAAGGTCATTTTTATTATGTCATGAGAGTCACTTATAAATGGGGTGATGCATGGTAAATCAGTCACAAAACTTGATCGAGATGTGGAAGCAGTGGTAGGCTGGAACATGGGCTAGTCTAGTTCTCTATCATTGCGTTATGTGCATTCAGATTCTTCCTTAGACAAATTTCACTCGTGGATGGTTGAAGCCAAGCAAGGGTCAGTTATACTCAGTTGGTTTATAGGCTTACTATGATAGGAATTTGTCAGGTTTTATAACCAAGTTTGTAATTAAAACACAATCGTAAGCTATTTTTTACCTTCTTTGGGAGTTAAACACACTAATGAATAAATATTGTATCTGTTAATTCTGTTGTCCTAAATATGGCCATGATACTTAGTGATTTTATGTGTATGAATTCTTGTATTCCATGGAGAACTTAGATTTTGGTATAGGATCCTCTGAGACTGTAGCAAGGGTAGAATGATGGATAATAAATCCTCTTGACTATGTTGTGATTCTCTTTTTTCCATTTTAAATGAAGCCCCTTAACGGTTGTTCTAATGAAAAGATTTTTAATTTTTGCAAACTGGTAACACAAAGGGAGCATCTGTACTATTTTAATCAAATATTTAGAATATTTCCATCAAATGTAAGTATCACCACCTGCTTCGTTCACTGTTAACTTTGCAATAAAATAAACTTTGGGTGATCGTTTTCTGGAAGAGAGAAGCAATTATTGACTGTGTATAGTTTCAAGCATAAATCTCTAATATTGTAGAGTATAGCTAGTTTGTCTTGTACTCTAGAAATGAAACTATCTTCTCTTTTTATATAATTCAAAATATTAGTTCAGTAATATAGTACTTTTCAAATGAAAATATGATATGAGTCCTATATGGCTTTCTGTTATATATATTTAGAGCAGGTCCTCAAACAATATCATTTCATTATAACATTGATGAGAAAAAAATTGATGCCTGGCCTGGAACACTGTCTGTGTGGAGTTTGTATGTTCTCCTCATGTCTGTGTAGGTTTTTCTCTGGGCACTTCAGTTTCCTCCCACATCCCAGAAAGGGCACTTTGGGTTCACTGATATGTCTACATTGTCCCTGTATGAGTGAGTGTGGGGGTGAGTGGTACCCTGTGGTGGTACGGTGTCCTGCCCAGGGTTAGTTTCCACCTTGCACCCTGCCAAGAGAGGCTCTGGCCACCCAGATGCTGAACTGAAATAAGTGGATTGAAATAATGAATGCAAATTATTGTAAAATAAAAATTTTTAAAGTATATGATAATCATACAAAGGCAGGACAGTAAATGGTGCTGTACAAAAGCTACTCAGTTGGTCCACCATATTTGTTAGTTTTTGAACTTCGTGGTGGTGGTCCTTACAATTTTCACTTTGCATTTATTCTTTGATTTAACCCACCACCATTATAACTCCTGTCACTCACTGATTGACCCAAAGTTGGGTAAATAATTATTTTACTTGTTTTTATTAATCTTTCTTAAATATATTTATGGGTCACATTTATTTCAATGTTTAATAGAAGTGTTTGGATCTTTATTTAGAAGTTTGATGATATTTTTGTGACCAGAAATATGCTGTAGAAACTTAACTCTTTTTTCTATCAATTAGCCTATGGTAAAATTGGTTTCATTATAAGTCATTTTGCTTAAAGTCATAGTTTCCAAGAACCTATCAGTGTTGAGGACCTACTATATTTGCTCATTAGGTATCTCTGGAATAAGATCAAAATTGATTCTTGGCTTTGTTTTCAGGTCCCTTTGTGGTACGTGCTTTCCTTCGTAGTTCAACAAGTGAAGGTTTGTTACTAAAGATTGATCCATTGTTGCCTAAAGAAGTAAAAACCGAAGAAAGTAGCAAAGAAGCTGCCTAAATGTGTTGAATTGTGAAATTATTTTTTAGTGGATTAAGAAGCAACAGAAAAAATTATAGAACTGCATAATTTCTACATTTGGTGTCTTGTTGTCTCGTTATTTCTTGACCATCATACTTGAAAGTGAATTTCAACACTGAAAAATCTTACACAATTTCACAAATAAGAAAATAAAATTTTCCCTGTGTCTAAACCTGCCCTTTAGATCCTGTCGCATTTTCTTCCTTAGAAACCAGAGTCCACGTACTGGTAATTATAGCAGCAACTTCTAGGTTAATAACCTTCCCTTGGGAGCCATAACCATCTGAGGGAATAGTTACATCCTTAGTTCCCATAAGGCAGAGAATGGCAGAGTCCTGAGCTTACATCATAAATATTACTATTTTCTTTTTAAAAATGTAGAAAATGTGCATTCTAAAGAATTCTGCATATCACCATTTGTGATAGCATGAATGTAGAAAATTACTAAGCCATTAAAACATCTATGGGTAACCTCTCTCTTGGGAATCAATATATAATGTACTTTTTGTGATAATAGTACCTTTTATTTTTATGATGCTTTGCAATATACAAGGCACTGTGTATATAGCATTTTCATATACTTGACCTCATTTGATCCTGAATTCCTCTACTTAATAACATAATAGGTGTTTGGTTAGTGTTTGTTGAATGAATACCCCATGAGGTGACTAGAACAACTTCATTCATAGATGAAGAATCAGGTAAAAAATAAAGTATCTTTCATCAAGAGCTAGTTTGCAGACTAGTGTTAATCCTTAAGTGCTTATTACTATGTGACAAAATGAAAAAAAGGATAATTTTAGCATGCATGTAGTTTCCAACTGACCTTTCTTGGGAAGGATTCCTTTACTCTGAAAGTATCTTCTTTTTTAGGGAACATTCAAATACTTTTTATTTTATAAAAAATAGTGACAATAAATTTATGGTGGGGTTTTAATAACATCCACTTTGTAAAGAAAATTTTTGACAGCTTCATGTAGGTCTCCCAAATTGTTTTTGAAATTGTAGTAGTCTGGAAAGTTCAAATGACTATGAATAGCCACTGTACCCCACTAAGCTTTTTTCCCATAGGAAAATTAAAATTTGGGGGCTGTTTACCAAAAACAGCAATAACATTACTACAAAACAGTAACCACAATTACCTTTTCTTGAGTGCTGCAGTGGTTTGAACATGTCCCCCGAAAAGCTCCCGTTGGAAACTTAATCCCCCGTGCAACAGCGTTGCAAAATGTGGGCGGTGTGGGTCATGAGGGCCCCACCCTCATGCATGGATTCATGCCCCTGCGAAGGCTTGAAGCTGCAGGGTCTCCTGCTCTCTTCCTCACCCTGTCTTGCCCTTCTTCCTCTGCCATGGGGTGATGCAGCATGAAGCTCATTGCCAGATGCTGGCCCCTTGATGTCGGACTTCCCACCCAGTCTTTAGAACTGTAAGAAATAAATCTCTATTCCTTATAAATTACCCAGTCTCAGGTATTCTGTTATAGCAGCACAAAACAAAGTACCTACTACTATCTTAAGCTTCACATGCATCTTCTCATTTTTCCTCACAGCGATTCAGTGAGGGCTGTGGTACTTCCATTTTACAGATAAGGAAAGTGAAACTTGTGTGAGGTCCCATAAGTGGCAAATTAAGATTCAAAACTAGATCAATCCAATTTTTTTTTTTAATTTTAATTTTTTTTTTATTTTGGCATATTATGGGGGTACAGATTTTAAGGTTTCAATAAATGCCCATTTCCCCCCCTCCCCCCAAAAGTCTGAGTCTCCATCATGACCATCCCCCAGATGGTGCACATCTCACTCATTGTGTTTGTATATACCCGCCCCCCTCCCTGATCAATCCAATTTTGAAGCCCTTAAGCTCTCTTAACCATTAAGCCATTTTACATCCTTTTCCTATGATCTAAGATAAACTATTTAACAGAACAGTTTTAAAACTTTAAAATATTGAATAATTACACTTCAGTTTACTGGTATCTCTAAGTTAAGTTGTTATGGCAGTACTGATGTGAAGAAAGTAGAAATGGAAGAGTTAGAAGGAGCAAGGTAAGGAAAAAGTAGAGTAGGATGGAAAAGATACTTCTTTCCCATAGTTGTCATCTTTTTTTTTTTTTTTTTGAGACAGAGTCTCACTCTGTTGCCCGGGCTAGAGTGCTGTGGCATCGGCCTAGCTCACAGCAACCTCCAACTCCTGGGCTCAAGTAATCCTCCTGCCTTAGCCCCCTGAGTAGCTGGGACTACAGGCATGTGCCACCGTGCCCGGCTAATTTTTATATATATATAAAATATATATATTTATATATATATTTTTTAGTTGGCCAATTAATTTCTATTTTTAGTAGAAATGGGGTCTCACTCTTGCTCAGGCTGGTTTCAAACTCCTGACCTTGAGCGATCCACCTGCCTCGGCCTCCCAGGGTGCTAGGATTACAGGTGTGAGCCACCGCGCCCGGCCAGTTACCATCTTTTGAAAGCTTATTTGAAGATTCTAATTCACAAAATAGAAGCTCTGTTATTTTAAATATTTGTAGATTTTCTTCTGATTAATGGAGTAAGCATTCTCTTATTGAAAAATATAAAGACACTGATTAAATATTTTAAAAATCACTCATAATCCTGTCCCTCAGGGATAACCAGCATTAATATTTTGGTACTTTGTTGTTTTCAATTGAGAGAGAGGTGTTTGTGTACATGACATTATAAAGCATTTTTTCATATTATTTTAAATGCCATATGAAAAGCATCGTTTTAATGATTGAACATCCCATCCTGTTGATCTTCTGATGTTGGATCATTCCCCAATGATTGTGTGTTTAACTTTTCAGGGTTCCCCGCCCCCCCATTATTTACAGTGCTTTGGAGATAGTCTTGAGGCATGGTTTATTTTCCTATTTCCAGAAGTGGCATTTGTGGGTCAAAAGGTCTGATGTGGCTAAAGGTCTTATTATGTCTTAGGTACCTTATTGATCAGAAGAAGCCAGAATAAGGAAATATGATTGGAAAACTTGGTCTGGGCAGGAACAGTCCAGGGTCTTATTAACTGGCCTATGAATAAATTATTCTCTACCCTTCCATTAGAGCATTTTTTCTGTTGGCTAAGTATAGAACTTTGTTGAATGTTTATGATGGCATGGTTCTGGAAAAATAGAACTGTACTATATTACTCTTAATGCAAATCTCATTCTCTTTTTAAAATTAGCTTATTTTCTTCTTAGAGAACAGTAAATTAAATTTCATGTGAAAAAAGGGTAAGAACTTAAAAGTTTTATAGTAAATAATAGTGATTCTCAAACTTTAGTTTGCATCTAAATCACCTGAGAGGCTTGCAAAACACAAATTGCTGGCTCCTCCCCAATCATCTGCGGTGGACCTTAAAAATTTACATTTCTAACCAGGTAATGATGATGGTTCAGGGACCACACTTTTAGAACCACTGATATCTACTAATGGTTCTTTTAACCCTGGCTGGATCAAAAAAACAAAAAATCTCTGGCTTTGGTGCCAGCATCAGTTTATTTTAAAATTTCACAGGTGATTCTGATGCATTGGAATTGAGAATCGTTGTATGCAATTAGCCAAGTTTTAAAGGATATACAATTTCCAGTATAAATCAAGATTTTAAAGACTGAGAGGAAAAAAAGATAATGCACTGAACTTAAGAGTCAGGACTAGTTTCTAACTTTCCACTCTATCCCTAGTGTAAAGAATTTAAATTCTGTGTTCTAACCCTGTGGGCAAACAATTCAGATTCTGGGATCTTCTGTAAAACAAGGACATCATAAGATGATGACCAGTGTACTTTCTGGCCAAAATTTTATGGTAATCCTTTTAGCAGGTGGCATTTCTTGCTAGTTTGAAATGATGTAACATAATATTTATTATTAGCATTAATATAAACACAAAAATGAAACATACATATAATGACATTATTAAGCACTATCTTGTTAAAACCAGATGTTTGGGTTAGAATGTTGGGATTTACTAAATGGTAAAGATTTGGTTAGGGTAAGGGCTAAAGTTAGGTTTAGGCTTAGGATTGGATTAGGGTTAGGGTTGTTAGGGTTAGAAAGAAAGAATAGCAAGAATAAAAGAATAACAAGCTAAGATTTCTAAATTATTAGGTTATTTAAAACTCAAGGACTTTCTGTGGCACTGGTATAAAAATCTGTAAGATTTTGCAAGAACTGTTTAAGAACTGAAACAGATGTAAGCCAAATACATTTGATCTTCAAGCTTGCCAAATTTTATTAGTTTAATTCATAGCTTTATGTAGTCTCTTATGAGAAAGTTAAGATATTGCTTAGGAAAGAGTACTATCTAAACATTTGGAATGAGCTACAGTGAGAATTTGGCTGACTCAGACCATGTTGAATTTCCAACCTTCTGAACCTACCTTGTTACTAAATATTAATTTTGGCATTTTGCCTATGTATCCTCATTTACTATATATATATATATTTGCTTTCTTTTTAGTTTCCCAGTGCATACCTATAGACTAGCCTAGAAGTCAGTTTGCAGCAATACCTCTGACAAGATGTCTAGATCCCTGTACAAAGGACAAGAATGTTTAAGCCTTGTATACATCCTTTTGTAATTTCACTTCTATACCTAAGGAGGGCAAAGACCAGCAGCAGAATCAAGTTGCTGGTTTCTCAAAGGGACATTTCTGAGTCACAACAGCAAGACCAGTGACTGTCTCAAGGATGAAGCTAGGGTTCTCTCACCTTCCTCAGAGGAATCCATCAGACAAAACGAAAGACAGTTTTACAGGGTGAACATGAAGTTGTCCTGATTATGTCTCACACACACACAAACCCCTACACAAAGTGCTCAGAGGACTTGTAAATTTAATAAGCACAACTTCCAAAAGAGCACTCACAGGGTTTCACGTTAGACTACAGAATCCAGTAAGGTAAAGGCCGGCGGATTTGGCATTCCAACAGCTCAACCAGACTAGTGTTAATTTAATGGTGCTGCTCTGCCCCCCTGTGGAAATACTGAGAAGTGCATGAGAAGATGTTGCTCAGAACCCAGAATCAGCCAATAAAAATACTGGGAGTTATAGAAACAAGCAAAGTACAAATAAAATCCAGAGTCTTCTCTTTTAATAAGAATCCATGCTAAATGTTTATACTTTCTGAGTATAGCATTACTTAATGCCTAAGATATAAATGACTTAGAGTCATTTATATAAGATATAAATGACTTAAAGAGACTGACTTGCTGATTATGTCACACACACACCCCTACACAAAGTGCTCAGAAGACTTGTAAATTTAATAAGCACAACTTCCAAAAGACACTCACAGGGTTTCACGTTAGACTGCAGAAGCCAGTTAGGTAAAGGCCGGCGGATTCGGCATTCCAACAGCTCGGCCAGACTAGGGTTAGTTTAATGGTCCTGCTCTGCCCCCGTGTGGAAATACTGAGAAGTGCATGAGAAGATGTTGCTCAGAACTAAGAATCAGCTAATAAAAATATTGGGTCATAGAAAAAAGGAATTAATTGGTTTTTTTACTGTGGATCAGCTTTTGGGGGTGTTAAAAGTCATCACCAAATCCAAGGTCACGTAGGATTTTTTCAAAAATCTTTATAGTTTTGCATTTTAAGTCAGAGGATTATTCTGAATTAATTTTTTTGGAAGTTGTAAAGTTTATGTCTACACTTATTTCGTTACATATATTTTCCGCTGAATTCTTCCCACCCTCACCCTTTCCCTAAAAGACACAGGGTGGCAAGCCCCATCGCACTTTGAATATCCAGATCCTGGCACTGAATACTGTCATCTGGGAATCTAGCTGGTTCCACAGCATGGCCACGAGGGGGCGCTCGCCGCCGCCTGTGAGCGGAGAGAGCCGCTGTGCCCGCCGGACAGCAAGGGCAGGAGCGCCAGTCCTGACACGGGTCGCAAAGCCCTGCGGGAGAGGAGGCGGGGCCACCGCGCCGGCCGATGGGGAACTGGGCGGGGTCGAGGGGTCCCTGCGCGAGGCGGGCGCTGCTGCCTCACAGCTGCGCATGTGTGAGAATGGACGGGACCGCTATGCATGCCCGCGGGAAGGGTGGGACCGCAGCGTGTGCGGGAGGAGGGGCGCCGTCGCGTCCTCGCGTGAGAAAGGGCGCCGGGGCAGTGGCCCTGCGAGAGAAGGCGTGGCACTGCCATGCAAATGCAAAAATGGCGGCCGCCAAGGCAAATGAGCAAAAATTACCACCACCACCACTGCGCATGCTCAAAATGGCTACCGCCACCTCGATTGGTGTGTGAAAATGGCCCCACCCACGCAACGCATGCGCAAATCGGCTGCCACCGCCACTGCCAGGCTTGCGTGAAAATGGCTGCCGCCACTTGTGTTTGTGCAAAAAAATGGCTGCTGCTGCCACTGCACATGCGCAAAATGGCAGCAGCCACAGCTGTGCATGCGCACAATGGCCACAACCAACACTTATGGGCAAAATGGCTGCCCCCATCGCCAGGCAAATGCAAAATGGCTGATGCCACAACTGGGCATGTGCAAAATGGCCGCCACCACAACTGGGCATGCGCAAAATGGCAACCGCCACCAACACACATGCGCAAAATGGCCACTGCCTTCACTGGGCATGTGCAAAATGGCCACCGGAACCAACGCAAATGCGGAAAATGGCCATAGCACAAACACACGCAAAATGGCCGCCACGACTGCAGCGCATGTGTGAAAATGGTTGCTGCCTCGGTTGCGCATGTGCAAAATGGCTGCTGCCACCACCAGGCCTGTGCAAAAATGGCTGCTGCCACCACAGCCCATGCGTGAGAATGATCTCCACAGCTACAAAAATGCCCACTGCAGCTACAAAAATGACCCCGCTGCAGCGCATGCGCCAAAATGGTCCCCACCGCCATGCATGTGCCAAAATGGCAGCCGTGGCTGCCAATATCGCCACTGCAGCAGCAAAATAGGAGTCCCACTGCCATGCGTGCGCCAAAATGGCCGACACAGCCAAAAAAATGGCCACTGCACCTTCAAACATGGCCGCTGCTGCCATGCATGTGTGATAATGGCCTCCACATCCACCAAAATAGCCACTGGATTTGCCAAAATGGCCTCCGCTGGCGCACATCCACCAATATGGCCATCGCAGAAGCGAAAATTGCCACAGCCACTACCCATGCACCAAAATGGCCTCCACAGGCCCCAATATGGGCACCACCATGTTGAAAATGGCCCACACCACCACGCATGCGCCAAAATGGCCTCAGCAGTGCCCAATATGGTCGCTGCAGCTGCCGCTGCGTGTGCGCCAAAATGGCTGCTGCAGCCACGAAAATGGCCACTGAACTTTTGAAAATGGCCCCCGTCATTCTGTATTCACCAAAATGGCCACTGCAGCAACAAAAAAGGATCCCAGGCATCCCGTGTGTGTCAAAATGGCCGCTGCAGCACCAAATGGCCACTGGATTTAAAAAATGGCTCCCGCCACTGGGCATGCACCAAAATGGTGGCTGCAGATGCAAATATGGCCACTGCAGCTGCTAAGAAGGGCAGAGCCACTGTGATGACCCACAATGGCCACTGCAGGCCCCAGTATTGCTGCACCCACCACGCATGCACCAAAATGGCCACCGCAGCCTTGAAAATGACCCTTACAGCTCCAAATATGGCCCTGGAGATGTGCATGTGCCCAAATGGCCACTATGGCCACCAAAATTGCCGCGGCAACACTGAAAATATAACCTGTGACGGCGTATGCTTCAAAATTAGTCCACACCTTTAGAAATCGCTCTGGACGACACACATGGGTAAGCGTTAGGGTTAGAATTAGGGTTAGGGTTAGGGTAAGGGTTAGAGGGTTAGGGTTAGGGGGTTAGGGTTAGGGTAAGGGTTAGGGTTAGGGTTAGGATTAGGGATGTTAGGGTTAGGGTTAGGAGTAGGGTTAGGGTTAGGGTTAGGGTCAGGGTCAGGGTCAGGGTCAGGGTCAGGGTAAGGGCCCGGGTCAGGGCCAGGGTCAGGGTCAGGGGTAGGGTAAGGGGTAGGGTCAGGGTTAGGGTCAGGGTCAGGGTAAGGGTCTGGGTCAGTGTCAGGGTTAGGGTTAGGGTTAGGGTTAGGGTCAGGGTTAAGGGTTAGGGTTAGGGTTAGGGTTAGGGTAAGGGTCAGGGTCAGGGTCAGGGCTAGGGCTAGGGCTAGGGCCAGGGCTATGGTTAGGGTTAGGGTTAGGGTTAGGGCTAGGGCTAGGGCTAGGGCTAGGGTTAGGTTTAAGGTTTAGGGTTAGGGTTAGGGTCAGGGTCAAGGTCAGGGTCAGGGTCATGGGGTTAGGGTTAGGGTTAGGGTTAGGGTCAGGGTTAGGGTCAGGGTTAGGGTCAGGGTCAGGGTCAGGGGTTAGGGTCAAGGGTTAGGGTTAGGGTCAGGGTCAGGGGTTAGGGTTAGGGTCAGGGTCAGGGTCAGGGGTTAGGGTCAGGGTCAGAGTCAGGGGTTAGGGTCAGGGTCAGGGTCAGGGTCAGGGTCAGGGTTAAGGATAGGGTTAGGGTCAGGGTCAGGGTCAGGGTCAGGGTCAGGGGTTAGGGTCAGGGTCAGGGTCAGGGTCAGGGTCAGGGTCAGGGTCAGGGTCAGGGTCAGGGTCAGGGTCAGGGTCAGGGTCAGGGTTAGGGTTAGGGTTAGGGTTAGGGTTAGGGTTAGGGTTAGGGTCAGGGTTAGGGTCAGGGTCAGGGTCAGGGTCAGGGTCAGGGTCAGGGTCAGGGTCAGGGTCAGGGTCAGGGTCAGGGTCAGGGTCAGGGTCAGGGTCAGGGTCAGGGTCAGGGTCAGGGTCAGGGTCAGGGTCAGGGTCAGGGTCAGGGTCAGGGTCAGGGTCAGGGTCAGGGTCAGGGTCAGGGTCAGGGTCAGGGTCAGGGTCAGGGTCAGGGTCAGGGTCAGGGTCAGGGTCAGGGTCAGGGTCAGGGTCAGGGTCAGGGTCAGGGTCAGGGTCAGGGTCAGGGTCAGGGTCAGGGTCAGGGTCAGGGTCAGGGTCAGGGTCAGGGTCAGGGTCAGGGTCAGGGTCAGGGTCAGGGTCAGGGTCAGGGTCAGGGTCAGGGTCAGGGTCAGGGTCAGGGTCAGGGTCAGGGTTAGGGTTAGGGTTAGGGTTAGGGTTAGGGTTAGGGTTAGGGTTAGGGTTAGGGTTAGGGTTAGGGTTAGGGTTAGGGTTAGGGTTAGGGTTAGGGTTAGGGTTAGGGTTAGGGTTAGGGTTAGGGTTAGGGTTAGGGTTAGGGTTAGGGTTAGGGTTAGGGTTAGGGTTAGGGTTAGGGTTAGGGTTAGGGTTAGGGTTAGGGTTAGGGTTAGGGTTAGGGTTAGGGTTAGGGTTAGGGTTAGGGTTAGGGTTAGGGTTAGGGTTAGGGTTAGGGTTAGGGTTAGGGTTAGGGTTAGGGTTAGGGTTAGGGTTAGGGTTAGGGTTAGGGTTAGGGTTAGGGTTAGGGTTAGGGTTAGGGTTAGGGTTAGGGTTAGGGTTAGGGTTAGGGTTAGGGTTAGGGTTAGGGTTAGGGTTAGGGTTAGGGTTAGGGTTAGGGTTAGGGTTAGGGTTAGGGTTAGGGTTAGGGTTAGGGTTAGGGTTAGGGTTAGGGTTAGGGTTAGGGTTAGGGTTAGGGTTAGGGTTAGGGTTAGGGTTAGGGTTAGGGTTAGGGTTAGGGTTAGGGTTAGGGTTAGGGTTAGGGTTAGGGTTAGGGTTAGGGTTAGGGTTAGGGTTAGGGTTAGGGTTAGGGTTAGGGTTAGGGTTAGGGTTAGGGTTAGGGTTAGGGTTAGGGTTAGGGTTAGGGTTAGGGTTAGGGTTAGGGTTAGGGTTAGGGTTAGGGTTAGGGTTAGGGTTAGGGTTAGGGTTAGGGTTAGGGTTAGGGTTAGGGTTAGGGTTAGGGTTAGGGTTAGGGTTAGGGTTAGGGTTAGGGTTAGGGTTAGGGTTAGGGTTAGGGTTAGGGTTAGGGTTAGGGTTAGGGTTAGGGTTAGGGTTAGGGTTAGGGTTAGGGTTAGGGTTAGGGTTAGGGTTAGGGTTAGGGTTAGGGTTAGGGTTAGGGTTAGGGTTAGGGTTAGGGTTAGGGTTAGGGTTAGGGTTAGGGTTAGGGTTAGGGTTAGGGTTAGGGTTAGGGTTAGGGTTAGGGTTAGGGTTAGGGTTAGGGTTAGGGTTAGGGTTAGGGTTAGGGTTAGGGTTAGGGTTAGGGTTAGGGTTAGGGTTAGGGTTAGGGTTAGGGTTAGGGTTAGGGTTAGGGTTAGGGTTAGGGTTAGGGTTAGGGTTAGGGTTAGGGTTAGGGTTAGGGTTAGGGTTAGGGTTAGGGTTAGGGTTAGGGTTAGGGTTAGGGTTAGGGTTAGGGTTAGGGTTAGGGTTAGGGTTAGGGTTAGGGTTAGGGTTAGGGTTAGGGTTAGGGTTAGGGTTAGGGTTAGGGTTAGGGTTAGGGTTAGGGTTAGGGTTAGGGTTAGGGTTAGGGTTAGGGTTAGGGTTAGGGTTAGGGTTAGGGTTAGGGTTAGGGTTAGGGTTAGGGTTAGGGTTAGGGTTAGGGTTAGGGTTAGGGTTAGGGTTAGGGTTAGGGTTAGGGTTAGGGTTAGGGTTAGGGTTAGGGTTAGGGTTAGGGTTAGGGTTAGGGTTAGGGTTAGGGTTAGGGTTAGGGTTAGGGTTAGGGTTAGGGTTAGGGTTAGGGTTAGGGTTAGGGTTAGGGTTAGGGTTAGGGTTAGGGTTAGGGTTAGGGTTAGGGTTAGGGTTAGGGTTAGGGTTAGGGTTAGGGTTAGGGTTAGGGTTAGGGTTAGGGTTAGGGTTAGGGTTAGGGTTAGGGTTAGGGTTAGGGTTAGGGTTAGGGTTAGGGTTAGGGTTAGGGTTAGGGTTAGGGTTAGGGTTAGGGTTAGGGTTAGGGTTAGGGTTAGGGTTAGGGTTAGGGTTAGGGTTAGGGTTAGGGTTAGGGTTAGGGTTAGGGTTAGGGTTAGGGTTAGGGTTAGGGTTAGGGTTAGGGTTAGGGTTAGGGTTAGGGTTAGGGTTAGGGTTAGGGTTAGGGTTAGGGTTAGGGTTAGGGTTAGGGTTAGGGTTAGGGTTAGGGTTAGGGTTAGGGTTAGGGTTAGGGTTAGGGTTAGGGTTAGGGTTAGGGTTAGGGTTAGGGTTAGGGTTAGGGTTAGGGTTAGGGTTAGGGTTAGGGTTAGGGTTAGGGTTAGGGTTAGGGTTAGGGTTAGGGTTAGGGTTAGGGTTAGGGTTAGGGTTAGGGTTAGGGTTAGGGTTAGGGTTAGGGTTAGGGTTAGGGTTAGGGTTAGGGTTAGGGTTAGGGTTAGGGTTAGGGTTAGGGTTAGGGTTAGGGTTAGGGTTAGGGTTAGGGTTAGGGTTAGGGTTAGGGTTAGGGTTAGGGTTAGGGTTAGGGTTAGGGTTAGGGTTAGGGTTAGGGTTAGGGTTAGGGTTAGGGTTAGGGTTAGGGTTAGGGTTAGGGTTAGGGTTAGGGTTAGGGTTAGGGTTAGGGTTAGGGTTAGGGTTAGGGTTAGGGTTAGGGTTAGGGTTAGGGTTAGGGTTAGGGTTAGGGTTAGGGTTAGGGTTAGGGTTAGGGTTAGGGTTAGGGTTAGGGTTAGGGTTAGGGTTAGGGTTAGGGTTAGGGTTAGGGTTAGGGTTAGGGTTAGGGTTAGGGTTAGGGTTAGGGTTAGGGTTAGGGTTAGGGTTAGGGTTAGGGTTAGGGTTAGGGTTAGGGTTAGGGTTAGGGTTAGGGTTAGGGTTAGGGTTAGGGTTAGGGTTAGGGTTAGGGTTAGGGTTAGGGTTAGGGTTAGGGTTAGGGTTAGGGTTAGGGTTAGGGTTAGGGTTAGGGTTAGGGTTAGGGTTAGGGTTAGGGTTAGGGTTAGGGTTAGGGTTAGGGTTAGGGTTAGGGTTAGGGTTAGGGTTAGGGTTAGGGTTAGGGTTAGGGTTAGGGTTAGGGTTAGGGTTAGGGTTAGGGTTAGGGTTAGGGTTAGGGTTAGGGTTAGGGTTAGGGTTAGGGTTAGGGTTAGGGTTAGGGTTAGGGTTAGGGTTAGGGTTAGGGTTAGGGTTAGGGTTAGGGTTAGGGTTAGGGTTAGGGTTAGGGTTAGGGTTAGGGTTAGGGTTAGGGTTAGGGTTAGGGTTAGGGTTAGGGTTAGGGTTAGGGTTAGGGTTAGGGTTAGGGTTAGGGTTAGGGTTAGGGTTAGGGTTAGGGTTAGGGTTAGGGTTAGGGTTAGGGTTAGGGTTAGGGTTAGGGTTAGGGTTAGGGTTAGGGTTAGGGTTAGGGTTAGGGTTAGGGTTAGGGTTAGGGTTAGGGTTAGGGTTAGGGTTAGGGTTAGGGTTAGGGTTAGGGTTAGGGTTAGGGTTAGGGTTAGGGTTAGGGTTAGGGTTAGGGTTAGGGTTAGGGTTAGGGTTAGGGTTAGGGTTAGGGTTAGGGTTAGGGTTAGGGTTAGGGTTAGGGTTAGGGTTAGGGTTAGGGTTAGGGTTAGGGTTAGGGTTAGGGTTAGGGTTAGGGTTAGGGTTAGGGTTAGGGTTAGGGTTAGGGTTAGGGTTAGGGTTAGGGTTAGGGTTAGGGTTAGGGTTAGGGTTAGGGTTAGGGTTAGGGTTAGGGTTAGGGTTAGGGTTAGGGTTAGGGTTAGGGTTAGGGTTAGGGTTAGGGTTAGGGTTAGGGTTAGGGTTAGGGTTAGGGTTAGGGTTAGGGTTAGGGTTAGGGTTAGGGTTAGGGTTAGGGTTAGGGTTAGGGTTAGGGTTAGGGTTAGGGTTAGGGTTAGGGTTAGGGTTAGGGTTAGGGTTAGGGTTAGGGTTAGGGTTAGGGTTAGGGTTAGGGTTAGGGTTAGGGTTAGGGTTAGGGTTAGGGTTAGGGTTAGGGTTAGGGTTAGGGTTAGGGTTAGGGTTAGGGTTAGGGTTAGGGTTAGGGTTAGGGTTAGGGTTAGGGTTAGGGTTAGGGTTAGGGTTAGGGTTAGGGTTAGGGTTAGGGTTAGGGTTAGGGTTAGGGTTAGGGTTAGGGTTAGGGTTAGGGTTAGGGTTAGGGTTAGGGTTAGGGTTAGGGTTAGGGTTAGGGTTAGGGTTAGGGTTAGGGTTAGGGTTAGGGTTAGGGTTAGGGTTAGGGTGGGTTAGGGTTAGGGTTAGGGTTAGGGTTAGGGTTAGGGTTAGGGTTAGGGTGGGTTAGGGTTAGGGTTAGGGTTAGGGTTAGGGTTAGGGTTAGGGTTAGGGTTAGGGTTAGGGTTAGGGTTAGGGTTAGGGTTAGGGTTAGGGTTAGGGTTAGGGTTAGGGTTAGGGTTAGGGTTAGGGTTAGGGTTAGGGTTAGGGTTAGGGTTAGGGTTAGGGTTAGGGTTAGGGTTAGGGTTAGGGTTAGGGTTAGGGTTAGGGTTAGGGTTAGGGTTAGGGTTAGGGTTAGGGTTAGGGTTAGGGTTAGGGTTAGGGTTAGGGTTAGGGTTAGGGTTAGGGTTAGGGTTAGGGTTAGGGTTAGGGTTAGGGTTAGGGTTAGGGTTAGGGTTAGGGTTAGGGTTAGGGTTAGGGTTAGGGTTAGGGTTAGGGTTAGGGTTAGGGTTAGGGTTAGGGTTAGGGTTAGGGTTAGGGTTAGGGTTAGGGTTAGGGTTAGGGTTAGGGTTAGGGTTAGGGTTAGGGTTAGGGTTAGGGTTAGGGTTAGGGTTAGGGTTAGGGTTAGGGTTAGGGTTAGGGTTAGGGTTAGGGTTAGGGTTAGGGTTAGGGTTAGGGTTAGGGTTAGGGTTAGGGTTAGGGTTAGGGTTAGGGTTAGGGTTAGGGTTAGGGTTAGGGTTAGGGTTAGGGTTAGGGTTAGGGTTAGGGTTAGGGTTAGGGTTAGGGTTAGGGTTAGGGTTAGGGTTAGGGTTAGGGTTAGGGTTAGGGTTAGGGTTAGGGTTAGGGTTAGGGTTAGGGTTAGGGTTAGGGTTAGGGTTAGGGTTAGGGTTAGGGTTAGGGTTAGGGTTAGGGTTAGGGTTAGGGTTAGGGTTAGGGTTAGGGTTAGGGTTAGGGTTAGGGTTAGGGTTAGGGTTAGGGTTAGGGTTAGGGTTAGGGTTAGGGTTAGGGTTAGGGTTAGGGTTAGGGTTAGGGTTAGGGTTAGGGTTAGGGTTAGGGTTAGGGTTAGGGTTAGGGTTAGGGTTAGGGTTAGGGTTAGGGTTAGGGTTAGGGTTAGGGTTAGGGTTAGGGTTAGGGTTAGGGTTAGGGTTAGGGTTAGGGTTAGGGTTAGGGTTAGGGTTAGGGTTAGGGTTAGGGTTAGGGTTAGGGTTAGGGTTAGGGTTAGGGTTAGGGTTAGGGTTAGGGTTAGGGTTAGGGTTAGGGTTAGGGTTAGGGTTAGGGTTAGGGTTAGGGTTAGGGTTAGGGTTAGGGTTAGGGTTAGGGTTAGGGTTAGGGTTAGGGTTAGGGTTAGGGTTAGGGTTAGGGTTAGGGTTAGGGTTAGGGTTAGGGTTAGGGTTAGGGTTAGGGTTAGGGTTAGGGTTAGGGTTAGGGTTAGGGTTAGGGTTAGGGTTAGGGTTAGGGTTAGGGTTAGGGTTAGGGTTAGGGTTAGGGTTAGGGTTAGGGTTAGGGTTAGGGTTAGGGTTAGGGTTAGGGTTAGGGTTAGGGTTAGGGTTAGGGTTAGGGTTAGGGTTAGGGTTAGGGTTAGGGTTAGGGTTAGGGTTAGGGTTAGGGTTAGGGTTAGGGTTAGGGTTAGGGTTAGGGTTAGGGTTAGGGTTAGGGTTAGGGTTAGGGTTAGGGTTAGGGTTAGGGTTAGGGTTAGGGTTAGGGTTAGGGTTAGGGTTAGGGTTAGGGTTAGGGTTAGGGTTAGGGTTAGGGTTAGGGTTAGGGTTAGGGTTAGGGTTAGGGTTAGGGTTAGGGTTAGGGTTAGGGTTAGGGTTAGGGTTAGGGTTAGGGTTAGGGTTAGGGTTAGGGTTAGGGTTAGGGTTAGGGTTAGGGTTAGGGTTAGGGTTAGGGTTAGGGTTAGGGTTAGGGTTAGGGTTAGGGTTAGGGTTAGGGTTAGGGTTAGGGTTAGGGTTAGGGTTAGGGTTAGGGTTAGGGTTAGGGTTAGGGTTAGGGTTAGGGTTAGGGTTAGGGTTAGGGTTAGGGTTAGGGTTAGGGTTAGGGTTAGGGTTAGGGTTAGGGTTAGGGTTAGGGTTAGGGTTAGGGTTAGGGTTAGGGTTAGGGTTAGGGTTAGGGTTAGGGTTAGGGTTAGGGTTAGGGTTAGGGTTAGGGTTAGGGTTAGGGTTAGGGTTAGGGTTAGGGTTAGGGTTAGGGTTAGGGTTAGGGTTAGGGTTAGGGTTAGGGTTAGGGTTAGGGTTAGGGTTAGGGTTAGGGTTAGGGTTAGGGTTAGGGTTAGGGTTAGGGTTAGGGTTAGGGTTAGGGTTAGGGTTAGGGTTAGGGTTAGGGTTAGGGTTAGGGTTAGGGTTAGGGTTAGGGTTAGGGTTAGGGTTAGGGTTAGGGTTAGGGTTAGGGTTAGGGTTAGGGTTAGGGTTAGGGTTAGGGTTAGGGTTAGGGTTAGGGTTAGGGTTAGGGTTAGGGTTAGGGTTAGGGTTAGGGTTAGGGTTAGGGTTAGGGTTAGGGTTAGGGTTAGGGTTAGGGTTAGGGTTAGGGTTAGGGTTAGGGTTAGGGTTAGGGTTAGGGTTAGGGTTAGGGTTAGGGTTAGGGTTAGGGTTAGGGTTAGGGTTAGGGTTAGGGTTAGGGTTAGGGTTAGGGTTAGGGTTAGGGTTAGGGTTAGGGTTAGGGTTAGGGTTAGGGTTAGGGTTAGGGTTAGGGTTAGGGTTAGGGTTAGGGTTAGGGTTAGGGTTAGGGTTAGGGTTAGGGTTAGGGTTAGGGTTAGGGTTAGGGTTAGGGTTAGGGTTAGGGTTAGGGTTAGGGTTAGGGTTAGGGTTAGGGTTAGGGTTAGGGTTAGGGTTAGGGTTAGGGTTAGGGTTAGGGTTAGGGTTAGGGTTAGGGTTAGGGTTAGGGTTAGGGTTAGGGTTAGGGTTAGGGTTAGGGTTAGGGTTAGGGTTAGGGTTAGGGTTAGGGTTAGGGTTAGGGTTAGGGTTAGGGTTAGGGTTAGGGTTAGGGTTAGGGTTAGGGTTAGGGTTAGGGTTAGGGTTAGGGTTAGGGTTAGGGTTAGGGTTAGGGTTAGGGTTAGGGTTAGGGTTAGGGTTAGGGTTAGGGTTAGGGTTAGGGTTAGGGTTAGGGTTAGGGTTAGGGTTAGGGTTAGGGTTAGGGTTAGGGTTAGGGTTAGGGTTAGGGTTAGGGTTAGGGTTAGGGTTAGGGTTAGGGTTAGGGTTAGGGTTAGGGTTAGGGTTAGGGTTAGGGTTAGGGTTAGGGTTAGGGTTAGGGTTAGGGTTAGGGTTAGGGTTAGGGTTAGGGTTAGGGTTAGGGTTAGGGTTAGGGTTAGGGTTAGGGTTAGGGTTAGGGTTAGGGTTAGGGTTAGGGTTAGGGTTAGGGTTAGGGTTAGGGTTAGGGTTAGGGTTAGGGTTAGGGTTAGGGTTAGGGTTAGGGTTAGGGTTAGGGTTAGGGTTAGGGTTAGGGTTAGGGTTAGGGTTAGGGTTAGGGTTAGGGTTAGGGTTAGGGTTAGGGTTAGGGTTAGGGTTAGGGTTAGGGTTAGGGTTAGGGTTAGGGTTAGGGTTAGGGTTAGGGTTAGGGTTAGGGTTAGGGTTAGGGTTAGGGTTAGGGTTAGGGTTAGGGTTAGGGTTAGGGTTAGGGTTAGGGTTAGGGTTAGGGTTAGGGTTAGGGTTAGGGTTAGGGTTAGGGTTAGGGTTAGGGTTAGGGTTAGGGTTAGGGTTAGGGTTAGGGTTAGGGTTAGGGTTAGGGTTAGGGTTAGGGTTAGGGTTAGGGTTAGGGTTAGGGTTAGGGTTAGGGTTAGGGTTAGGGTTAGGGTTAGGGTTAGGGTTAGGGTTAGGGTTAGGGTTAGGGTTAGGGTTAGGGTTAGGGTTAGGGTTAGGGTTAGGGTTAGGGTTAGGGTTAGGGTTAGGGTTAGGGTTAGGGTTAGGGTTAGGGTTAGGGTTAGGGTTAGGGTTAGGGTTAGGGTTAGGGTTAGGGTTAGGGTTAGGGTTAGGGTTAGGGTTAGGGTTAGGGTTAGGGTTAGGGTTAGGGTTAGGGTTAGGGTTAGGGTTAGGGTTAGGGTTAGGGTTAGGGTTAGGGTTAGGGTTAGGGTTAGGGTTAGGGTTAGGGTTAGGGTTAGGGTTAGGGTTAGGGTTAGGGTTAGGGTTAGGGTTAGGGTTAGGGTTAGGGTTAGGGTTAGGGTTAGGGTTAGGGTTAGGGTTAGGGTTAGGGTTAGGGTTAGGGTTAGGGTTAGGGTTAGGGTTAGGGT